>NC_135497.1:468120032-468799240 GCF_052857255.1 Amblyomma americanum
CGCTTTGAGCATGCGGCTCGAGGACGGTGTGTGATTCGTTCCGCAGTGTCGCCGTGTACCCACTGATTTCCAATGGGTAGAAGTTTTCTCGAAGCCTGGCGCTTGGTTTCTTTGAGTTGAAGTGCTCGGAAAATGGTCTTCCACCTAACATTGTGTTGAAGAAAACACTCCAACCCATTGCGCTTGGTGCGAGGTTGCCAGTGCGCCAATAAAACTCATCATCATCAAAAGAAAACATTTCTAGGCAATGGATACCCAAGATTCTTCACTCGATGTATCATCTAAAACTGAAAAGGATGCAACGAAAACAACTCGATATGCTTATGCTAAGGACACGCTGGTGGGAAAAACGCGTATGCAGTTAGTACGTAAAGGGTGTCTGCGAAACCTTGGCCAGTGTTCTCAGAAAGGAAGGGATGCAAACTACACACAAGCCGGACATCATTATCGGAGGCCTCCTGTGCCACTTCAAAGACAGTCATCCCACCCCAAAAAGGCCTAGAGGCGCCAACTCGAATGGCCCTTCCTGGGCATACGCGCTCAGCGTCCGCGCACTTAGCGTAAGCCGAAACCGGTCTGCGCATGCGCACTGCAGGAGACGCCAGCAAGCCTAGGTGAGGCGTCCGTGCTAGATGTCGGCATCAGCGCGCGGGCGCTCGTGTACGCGTTGGAAGGGGGGTCCGGTTTATAACAATGGAAGGATCGCCGGGCTCTCGGTGGCTCTTTTCTTCATGGCTTGAAGCTATTTCAGGTTCCCCGAACTTTTTTTTGCGGTTTAAGTTGTTCTTTCATCGCCCCCCCAACCCCTTCTCTCCACGGCTTGAAATTCTCTCCGTCCGCTCGACAGGGGAAGGGAGCCAGCACCAGGAACATGGAGATGCATGGCACATTTAAAAGTCGCTGGATCGTTCCGTGGAAACGGCTCCCTCTTCTGACTCCCGCGGTTTGTGCGCTTAAAAAGCCGCGCTAACTCCCCGGGAGTCACACATCCAAGAAGTAGTAGCTTGCCAACAGCTTCAGAGGCAACAACAACTGACGAGATTACAGAAAGGAAGCTAAAAATGTTGCCGGCCCAGCGATAACTATCTAATTCCTCAAGCACTGGAACTGCAACCGGTGGAATTAAAAGCAAAGAGAGAGGATAGCGAAAAGTAGATAGGAGAGCGGCAGAAAAAAAAACGAGGGTAGGTTGGAACTTATGCAAAAAAAAAAATATGCTCGCGCCACTCGTGCGAAAGTGCTTATGGGTATTGTTGCACATATTCGCAACACGGTAAATTCACTGCATATTCAGGGCCGCGAGCATGTAGCGTCCTGTCGCTAATGAATTGCGCTAGCGGCGCATTGCACAAACGGGTTGGGTGGAGCGCCGAGTCACCGTACTGGAGAAAACCAGTAATCTTTTAAACATCGTGTTATCCGACAATAACTTCTGTTCATTTTTTAGCAGATTTAAATTATAATCAAGAACATTTAACTAGAGTTTGACTCTTGATTGCTGCTCTGGGTAACGGCGTAGTTACTGGCTTGCCGAACTGATGGCACACTCTTCATAATAGTTCCCAGCATGCCACTCTATGAAGTCTTCGTTAGCGGTTCATCCTTCACGTACATCTTTGACAGAATTGCCGAAACTAGCATCGATTACAGCAATGGTAAACCCCTTCTCGACGGCGAACGATCGAATCGTGAGAAGCACTTTACCAACCTAGAAAAAAATGTGAACTACCACACTACTAATTGTTACATTGGACAAATAACCTACTGGCATAAAACGCAGCATCAGGTTTGCCGCTTCTTATGTGCAACACATGCAACATTCACTTCAACGCATCCTTGCTGCAATTGCACCACATCGACAAAAGATTGGAAGAGCTTTCTGCTATTGAGGCTAATAACATGAGTGTTGAAATGTAGACATTAAGACACGATTTTACAATTTTGAATGCACAGTGCAAGAACCATATACAAGTATCGGTGAGTGAGCTCTAAGTATGAGCGTCCGGGAATTACAAATTTCACTGCTTGAACGAAAGTACCTAGAAGCTTCATTGCTTTGCACTGTTATTGCGTACGCAATTCCACTATCACCTATGCCGGTGTGGTCACTGTACGCGCTTAATGAAAAATGTACCTGTCAAGCAAAAGAGTCTTCTTATAATTTCCTCTATATACCTCATAGAAGGCACACGCTTTCTTGTAGCATTTTATGTAGCAGCCCATGGCCATAGCTTCCCTCCGATGGGGGCACTTTTGATAAAACTGCGCATTCGTACGGCAGGCTCAACCTCCCAAAGCAACCTACCAAAGCAGGGACACTGTAGCAGGGCACGGCCGGAATCGAGCCGCCTCCGCTACTCGAGCCCGGCCGCGAGCGGGGACGTGTGCCTTTTCAACGCACCGAGAGAGGGCGCCACACGTTTCATGAAAAAGCTGATGATGCATGATCAATAGTGAAACAGCGCAGGAAGACTTTTACGCCATTGAAATGTAAAATACCTTATACTTCCTTAATGGTAGGACATTACCCTACGTGAACCTGCTAGAGCTTGTCGATATATTTTAAAATAGGGCTGTAGTGAGCGATAAATTGAAGTCAAGTGGGGTATTTTTCAGGACCTCGCCATAGGCTCCATGCTGTCATAGATCATTGCTCATGGCAAACGCAATATGTAAGCTACATCGATGAAACTCGACTAAGTGAAACTTTAAGATGCATTTAACATCTAGGCGAGAGAGCTAATTTCTAACTGTTATGCGCGACGAAATATCAATTTTTATTTTTCGTCGCCATTGAGTTACGCGCCGCCGCGCCGCCGGCTGTCGCGAGATGGCGCGACCGGTTTTTCGAGGCGCATGGTCCAGAATTCTGGGGATGTTGTTGATTTTTCAATCCTTTTAAAACTAACTCCCCTTGACAGCGTCGATTAGGCAGCCAATGACATTTTATCTATCTTTCGTCACACTTTCACTCACCTCAGCTTCACTCATGAGGTGCCACTTCATGACATCTGGATTTTAGACTTGCTTCTCACATTTTCTGACGATGGCCGCGTTTGCTGGAAATAAGATTTTTTTATTTAAAAAAGTTTTTTTGCCCTACACTTCGTCACACTCAAAACTGGTGAAAAGAGGTATAGCCGATCTCTGTCTATAGGAAATGACCTGCAAAAAAGCTGCCCCTACGTTATAGAGAACAGTATCTTTGAACAAGCTGGTTGTCTCTGGTCAGCCAGTTACCCCGAACAGGTCCTTGTCTCAGTTGCTCAATCATTGTCACGTAAGCTTAGGTTACAACACATACCTCACAACGAAGAAGCGTCGCATCAGGATTTCAGGCCTGCTGTTTTTCGATCCCTACATGCGCAAAGTCTCACATAGTATTAAAAGAGTGGCAATGAAATACGGTGTGAACATTGTGTTTTCAGCACCCACGAAACTTTCGTCACTATGCGCCCGTATCTTTATCATTATCAGTGTCATACCTTTTTCATTATGTGCCCGTATATTGTAACAAATGTCAAACTAGTGCCCAGTTCAGCAGTGTAAACATGATTGGCCGAGGCAAAACGCAGATGGAACGTGTAATCTTGGAAGCTTCTAAACTAAAAAAGTCGGGCTGATTGCGTCAGCAACACGTCAATAAAAGTTTCTTCCAAAGAATACCGGTTTATGAATGGGACATAGTCCCCATGTGCAAGACAGCAGTATTTTTAATGACTGACCATTATTTTCCTTTTGTTTCTTTCTTTTGTCGGTGTGTCCTGCTCATGCGTATGAGCGCCCTGCTCTGCTCGATTTCTTGATCAAGTAAAAACTTTCAGTTGTGTCTCCAGTGTCATCCGTGTGATTTCCTTCTATTGTGTATGCGTCCTTTTCTGCTGGTTTTTCTACCTGGTACCTACTTAATGCGGATCCCTTGGTGCTCGCACTGAATGAGAGAACTGGAGGAGACACAAGGAGTCCTAACATCGCAAGGGTGACCTCCAGATACGTCTTTCTCTGTAATGTGAACCGCAGGCAAGAGAGAAAAATTTTTTCTATTGTTTCAACTTCCCCACATCAGTCACAAAGGTTTGTCGTAGCAAACCCGCATCTGCATATGTACAAATTTAGGTGGGGGTTTGTGCGTCGCAGAAGCGTCATTGACACCTCACACAGCCTTGATTTACATGACCAGACATTCCAAGGGTATACTTTAAATGCTGAAAACTTACGGTATTGATCAACAGAATTACTGAAGCTGGCAGAGCTATGTTGGAAACGAAGGAAACAAAATCACCACCAGAATGAGGCGAGGGATGGGATTGATTACAGGGCACTGAGAGCTGACCTTGCAATAAATCGACCACCTCGCTAAAATAGACACCCGAATGACCAGGTACCCGGACAAAATAGACCTCTCTCACAGATAGTGGAATAAAAACCTAAAGGAACGATTCAATAGAGATTTTCCAGAAGTTTGGAAAGAGATAAAACTGAAAGGCAGTCTGCAAGGATAAGAACCTGTGCTACATGTCTCGGAATTTTGAGAAGAGCCAAACCAATAGCCAAAAACTCTCCAAAGAATATAGGAGCGTAATCACGGATACGAAACAGAATAGCTCCAAGCCATTCCTGCGAACGTACTCCAATCGCCACCTTCTCGCAGCTCCCGGAGGAATCAGAGGAGAGAACAGTAGGATGGGGAAAGTTCCCTAGGTGATCAGCAACAAGACAATTTAGGATATTTCCGGGCATATGTTTGGGACGGGACGGAAAAATATGGTCGTAAGAGAAGACAGGGTCAGCCTGCGTATCGCCAAAAATAAACGCACTGCACACCAATGAGTACGACAGGATCGCGCGAAAGCTATCGAGACGGAGTTTCTGCATAGCTCACCTTCGGCACTCTTTCTTTTTTTTCTGCGGGGTAGCGACTAAGTACCTGGCGGTGTAGTGCTAGTTTGCTAAATTTCTCCTTCTTTTTGTCTGTGCCTGCTTGCTCCTGTTCTAGGGTGATTGGGCACGGGACGAGAGCTTAATGTCTGCTTCTTCTCCCGGCCAGGGGTTTTCCCCTTGGTTGGCATCTCTTCCTCAAGACCAGCTCCCAACTGATCTCTTTTTCCGCAGTGGAGTTTCGAGCATTCCAGTCGCTTTAGTGCCTTCCGATGTAGGTGCTATCCGACTGAACAACCCGGAGGCAGTATGGGCGGCTCTCAAATCCACATCGAAGCACTTCATGCACATTACTGATGTCCGGCAGTTCGGCAGGGGTGGTATTCTGTGCAGGTCACCGAATAAGGACTGTATTGAAGACCTGCTGAAGTGTACGCCCTTCGCCAACCACCCGGTGAGGGTATTCATTCTGCCTTATCTAGCGTGTTTCAAGGGCTTGGTCCGAGGGGTCGACTCTCGATTGAGCCCTATGGAAACGCTTGAGAACCTCTCGCCTGCAAGAGTGATTGCTGTCCATCGATGCAGCAGGATGGTTGACGGAGTAAAAATTCCTACGGAGTCCGTCATTGCCACATTTTCAGGAATATTCTGCCCGTCAGAGACTAAGGTGTGGCCATTGGTATTTCGAGTAGATGCCTTTAACTCTCGGCCCCTTCAGTGTCAAAACTGCTGGCGATTTGGCCACAGTGGCAAAGCCTGAAAATCGGCCTTACAATGCTGTGCTTGTGGGGAACGTCATTGCAGAGAGGAATGTCCCAAACAGCAAGAGAAATGTTGTTTGTGTAGTGCTGCTCACCCTGCTGATTCGCCTGACGGTCCTGCACGAGCACAAGAAGTTCAGGTGCTCGAGCCTATAGACAAGCGCAGATGCACGTGGATATAGAGGCTTTTGCCGCAGTCAAGGAGAGAGCCTCAGGCTACTCTACTGTGGCCGCCAAATGCCCACTCATAATGGATGCCACTTGGTCCCAGGCTATTACAGCGGCAGTTGAGAAACATGTGGCAAATGCAATGGATCGCATTATGGAAACCGTATCCACGTGCATTTCGCAGGTCATAGCTACTGAGATGAACAATCTTGTGCAGGTGTCCACTGCTCCGCTCTTGCCAATTCTTTGGCTTCGGAAGCTGCTTCTCCTTCTGTAATAATCAATTCCGCTCCACAAGGCAAAAACAATGTGAGCAACAAAAGACCTCTAAGGCCTCTCCTCCGAACAGCGTTATGGACGCATCCTCTATGGACAATGTGGATATGGAGTCTGATCTCCGCACCCAGAAACGAAGTGGGTCTCCTCTGAATATTGCAGGTTCATCTTGCCTCCAGTCAAAGACAAAGAAAAGTAACGCAAGTCAAAATCATAAAACCAGGATTCTAGAAAAGGCAGTGGCGGCTGCGGCACTCCTGCCAATATAGGGTTATTAAGTGTACTCCAGTGGAATTGCCGATCTATATTCTCAGCTTCAGCAGATTTAAATTGCATCTGCAGACAGCTTCTACCAGATTTAGTTGCATTACAGGAAACATGGCTAACTACAAATTTCAATTATCATCTCAAGAATTACCATCCGTTCCGGCTTGACCGGTCATCACGAGGGGGGGGGGGGGGGGTTAGTGCTCATCTCTACAAAGCTTTGCCACAGGGCATGCATTTCTTTCCAATATGCGGACAATGAATGTGAAATCCTTAGGGTTAACCTCATTGCCCCAAGCCAACAGCCTTTTACGGTATATAATGCATATTTCTCGTCTGGTGTGCATGACACTCGGCCCCTTGACTCACTTATGTCTAGTAGCCGTTCTCAGGTTTTATTGGAGACTTCAATTTGCACCAGGTGACGTGGGGGTTTAAAAGAGAGAGCTTTGGCTCTAGATTATTTGATAGCGCTTCTGACAACAACTTGATCTAAAACAATTCCGGATTGCCTACGTTTGTTCGGAGTCAATGCCGATCTACCTTGGATTTATTTTTTTCCTCCCCAGGAGTCTCTGTTATGTCTTGGGCGCCTGTTGACTGTGCAACAAACAGTGATCATCTACCTAATAGTTTCAAGTATGCGTGTAAATTAACACTTCCTGAGTGACGTCAGCGCACGTTATTAAATTACAGTTGCTTTAAAGACACGCTAAAATCAGCTCTCCAAATCATTTCAGACCCTTGCGCTGAGACAAGTGCCGAAAGCAAGGCTACACATCTATGTTCAGTACTGGACAATGCAAGGAAAAAGTCTAAATTTTTGGTTAAGAAAACCAAGGGTGCAATCGCGAACAATTGGTGGAATGCTGAGTGCACGCGTGCATATAGACGACGGAAAGCAGCTTGGAAGAAACTTCTCATCAATCAATGCCCAAAAAATTGGTTGGATTATAAGTATGTTGCAGCAACATTTAAGCGCACTGTCACCCGTGCAAAGGAGGTGTATAATACAAATCATTACGATTTCCTTTCGCAATCAGGAAATAAACAAACTTTATTTTATTTCATGAGGCGCAACAAGGTGATTCCACCGGCGGTCAACATTGAATTCCTTTCCCTGTCCCCTGCTGACATCGCAAAGGCCTTAGAGGATATTGCGTGTGACCTAGAGCTTCGCTTTACATCTGCTCTACCTTCTCCTGCTATGTTCACATGCACCTCAAGTGATTTAACTGAGGTCTTTATGCCTGAGCTGTCGCAAATTGTTCTGCGCTTATGCCCAGTGGCTCCTGGCCCCGATAAGGTCACTTCATCTATGATCAAAATTTTGTTCAATGAATCTCCTGCAGACCTGTTGGCTCTAGTTAACCATTCCATTAAAGGTCCTTGGATACCTCATGAGTGGCGTCTTGCTGAAATAGTTTCATTGCTTAAGAAGCAAGGGGAGGGCTAAACTTTAGACAGCATACGCCCTATTTCATTAACATCTAACCTAGTGAAATTGGTGGAAAGGGTCCTTCTCAGCCGTGTCATGTCATTCATTTCGGAAAATGCTCTCTTGAATCCATGTCAAATTGGTTTCAGGCCGGGTTGTTCAATTTGGTGTGCTCATACTGACCTAGAGAGTCGTATTAAATTAGCTCGCAATAGAAAACAGTTTGCTACGCTTGTCACGTTGGATGTCAGCAAAGCATACGACAGCGTTGAGCACTCGACTCTGTTACTCACATTACAGGAACTGAACTTCCCAAGCTATTTTGTAGCCTGGATTTTTTGTTTTTTTTGGATAATAGAGACTTTTGTTGCTGCCAAAATGGTGTTTCCTCAAGATTTCAACCGACAAGAGGTGTACCGCAGGGATCAGTTCTCTCACCTGATCTTTTTAACCTTTTTCTAAGCTCAATTTCATGCATTCAAAATGTAAAAACTTATGTGTACACCGACGATATTGCATTTTTTGCATCAGCAGGTGACATTCACACTTTTATCGAATCCTGCAAAATTATCCCAATGTTCTTGACAACTGGTTTGGAATAATTCAACGGTCCCTCAATGTGAAGAAATGCGCATTGTTAGTAGTTCCGGTTTCTGTTCCTGTATATACCTGCCTGGTCTATAGAAATAACATAATTCCTCAAGTTCAGACGGTGAAGTATACGGCTCTACTCTATCCTGGCGGCCACACATTGAGCAAGTTTCTGCAAAAGGAGTTCGGCCACTGGCAACCTGATCAGGCTTTGTAGTGCTAGGTCAGGCATGAGAAGGCATACAATTCTGATGTTTTATAAAATGTACGTCCGCGCAATTTTGGAGTTCCGGTGTGTTTTATTCTCAGGAGCTCCTGCCTATAAACTTCGCTCTCTTGTGCTCTTGAAACTTGAGACGTTGCGCCTCTGTCTGGGGCATCCAAAATATGTCGCCAATGCTGTTATGCACCTTGAGGGGCGAATCCCATCGTTATCAGCTAGGTTTCGCCTTTTAACAGTTCAAATATTTTTAAAATTGTCCGACTCACCACTTCACGCCTCCAGTATAATATTTCTTAGTCAACCTTCCACCTTTTTTAGTGCCACCTGGTCTCCTCTTCATACTCCGCAGATATGTTATGGGCAGTCCCTCCTTGATCCCATAAACATTAATTTCACAGATGTCTGCCAAATGTATAATAACTTCTGTCCAGATTGAATTCGATGACATTTTCCCATCGAATGCAAAGCTGCAGCCCTTCCCGCTTCTGCAGGGTCTGTTGCAGGACCACCCCATAAGGTCCTTTCCCTCTCATGTTCTTATTGCTACTAATGCCTCGCAGGATCGCGAAAAGGCAGGTGTGGGAATTTTCTCGCCTTCACTGGGTTGGTATTTTTCTCTCCGTCTTCCTGTCTTCACTCCAATTTATCTGGCTGAATTATTAGCAGTAATCTTAGCCTTACGAAAATTAGAAACTACTGTTTCCCAGGTCGTGGTTATGACGGACTCTCTGTCCATTTACTCTTCATTATCCTCACCCACTGAGTCTCGGGCATTACGCCTCTTTAAGTTCCTGATTCCACTCCATCTAAAATCGGTAAGGTTGCTTTGGGTACCAGGTCACATGGGCTTTCATTTAAATGAGGTTGCAGATTCCTTAGCAAGAGCCTCTCTCTGCGGCCCAATTGTTGCTGTCCTGCCAACCTGTGCATATATACAGCTGCGGTGAGGTTTTGCAGCTACACAATATTTCAGCAATTTGCTGCCTCGGCTCTTACATCATCTCCCGAATATCAGCATCTTCTGCATCCTTGGAGTAGCAAAGACTGGCGCTCGCGCAGACTAGAGGTCTCTTTCACGCGTTTGCGTTGCCGGGTTCCCCTTCTAAATTTCTACCTTCAGAGATCTGGTCTGGCGGCTTCCCCATTGTGCCATTTTTGTGCCGAACCTGTGACATTAGATCACTTCCGGCTGTTCTGCTGCCGCTTCTCTCATTTGAGGAAGCGTATTTTGCAAATTCCATTTCATCAACTGGGTTTGCCTGTGTCCTCCGCGGTTGTTCTTTCTATTGGCGCTTCTTTGCTTGGACGAAGCGACAGGAGTGCGCGTTCTGCTGTACAAAATTTCCTTCAAGAAACGCAGCGACTCCCATTCTAATTACTTTTTCCCGCTCTCAGTCAGTACGACATTGAAACATTACAGGCATTGTATACTATTATGCACATTAAGCCATTGTCCCTTCTTCGATCTCCAAGTTAACAGGACCCCTGTCCTTGCGTCTTCCAATCTATCAGCCTACATACTATTACCACTCCTTTTCCCGTCAAAACTTTCCTGTATCCAGCAATTAACCGCCTGTGTCTTGGCCACTCCCCCGCAGTGGGTGTGTGCCAGCAACGTCTGAGGACTACTGCTATTACTACTACTACTACTACACCACCCGTGCTGGTTTTGGGGCTGTGCCGTAGCGCGATACTCAGTCCTATGCACATTTCTTCACGGTGAAACTTCAAACTTCGATCGAAACCAGCCAAGCCGCCAGCTGCCCCGCCAGCCGACGTGAAGAAGGCGTGACGAATGCAGGCGATATAAAGAGTGGATTGCGGTCAGGAAGTTTTCTTGCAGCAGACCATTTTATTAACAATGCATTTCAGATTCTGCACTAAGTGGTATGTTCGAACAAACGTAAACACGTAATTGTTTTGCTTGTGTTTTTGTGGTTAGTGACGTAACCGGAACTTCTGCTGCTACAGCTTCGGGTCTTTGGAAACACGGCAAACTGCTCAGCAGCGATCGAGTCCCCTAGCTCGCTGGTGGCACGTGCCTGTCACCAGGCGCTGCCTTGTATAAAACGATGTGTAAAGCAAGCTGCCAGCCACTTTCTCTACCTCCCTCTTTATTGCCTCTTCACTTGTGCTCGAATTAGAAACCCCCTTTGATAGACCCAGGCTTTAAGCAGCACTGGCTCTACGAACGACAAAGGCACAAGCGCTAGCGCTTAATTATGCCCCCAGTATAACATGTGCACAAAGATCTCTTTTTTTTTGTCCTGCAGTAGACCACTCCATATAGTTATGCTCTCTAGAGAACCTGCTCACGTTTTTACGTAGTTTATCTTTTACAGATACCTCAAGGGCCCTTGGGTGAGGGCTCTGCATGAGGGAGGAGGAGGGACTTTAATGAAACGGGAGAGGTCTGCCTGAATGTCGGCCTGGCATGCTACGCTAGGCTTTACATGAGGGGTAAAGCCCCCATGTAAAGGGGCGAGGGGAGTTCAGACGGTTTAGAGGTCGGCAGAGTGGAAATTGGAAGATGGTTTTTGAGAAAGCAAGTGGGGCAGTATCTGTCTCACATCTCGGCGGACACCTGAACCGCGTCGTAAGGGAAGGGATTAAAGAGGAACTGAGAGAAGAAAGGAAGAAAGAGGTGTCACAGTGGAGGGCTCGGGAATAATTTCGACCACCTGGGGATCTTCAACGTGTTCTGAAATCGCGCAGCACACGGGCGTCTGCGTTTCGCCTCCATCAAAACGCGGCCGCCGCAGTCGGGTTCGAGCCCGGGTACTCCGGATCAGTAGCTGAGCACCCTAACCACTCAGCCAGTGTGACGGGTTAGTCGGCTGAGTGAATGCAAATATAGCACATTAGGGCGCACGCCTGATTTTATCGATTGCAGTAAGGATGCGTCGAAATGTTGGCCCGGCATATGCGATATGAGCCAAATTAAGTTACTTGTGTCGTGAATTTGGCCATCTCCACCAAGGGGTCACGCTATACATTTTCCTTTTGAACTATTTTCTTTGAAATGCGATGAAAACCTTGAAACTCCCGCGGTGAACCTTTTGAAACGGCTTCATTGACAGCGCTCTAGTAAGCTTTGGTCTCTCTAGCTTTATTCGATTCAGAACTGGTTCACCGCGCCGGTCCTGAAAAAGTGTCGCTGGTGCCAGCGCGCTGCAGAACCAGTTCTGTAGTGCAGGTGCAGCGCGTCAGCATGGCCGCACCTTTTGTGCGACAATTTTCAATCGAGCGCGTGCAGGAAGCTCTTGTCTGCTCGCCGTGGAGGTATTCAGTGGTGCACTTCTCGCGTGTGTTTTTTGTGTGCGGTCGCTTTCGTGCATAACGAGACTTGCGTCGTCCTTGGAGTTGGCCATGGTCGACGACGGGGACATCACAGAGTTCCTTGTTATAGAGTAGTTCTACTCTTGCGACAGTGAATACCAGGAAACCGACTCCATGCTGTCCTTTGCCACAACTCACTTGTTTGGACAGATTGCAGCCGAATTCCGAAGTACTGCAAAAGCGTGGTTGCAATTGCTACTTAAATTTCGAATTCATAAGGCTCTTCAGACTATCTATAGAGTCGTTCGAAGAACTTTCGGCGCGCTTCAAGGCCCTGCATATTTTCCGACGCCTATAGTGGGGCGCCCACAAATTACCGTCGAGAGCCCGCCTTGCTCATTTAGCTCTTTATAAGGAGTTTAAAAGCTACCTCGCTGATTTGCGTGAGCCCCGGAATTCCCGTAGCCGCAGCAGAATTAATGTCCAGGCAGAGGCGAACCAGCAGTATCTGCCTGCAATCTAGCGCAGCAGGCAGATGGTACCGGCGCCGGCAAAACACGCCCGCGATTCGCCCTGCCCGTATTTTTCCAACAGCGCACACATCATTGTTGCGCCGTCTGAAAAAAAAAATGTTTGTGTGAACTCGCACGTACACGGACGGCTTAATTAGCTATCTGTTACAAGTAGCAGGTACAGCAAAAACACAGAAAGTTACCTGCTGTCGCGTATATTTCAGCGTCATTTTCTCGCAAAATGACATAGGAGCCGTCGATGACATCGAAGGCCTCCCTCAATTCACTCTCAATAGTTATGAGCATGGTAGCGTCGTCTGTGCGTCGTCTGCTCAAAGCTGTCTGCATGTGTACAACTTTCCTGCACATCCTTCGCTGACGGTGCCAAGGTTCCTTGCACCACAGCGACACCACGGCTGCACCCAACTCAATCGCGGACAGTGGTGCAGGAGCGCTGTGCAGCCGGGGAGCGGCTAAAATGGTGCTCAGATTTGGCATTGGGGCTGTCCAGCACTCCCACTGTGCCACTGCTCTGGCGGCGCCGGGGTGTGGACGCGTAGCGGTGTGGCGTGCATCGTGGTTGTCTGCTTCGTGGCTCCGCACTGGGGCTGCCACCTGCGTTGCCGCGTCTGTCGCCTGCTTTTGCGTGCTTCATACAGCTCACCTGCATGTTGCGCTGGCTCCTATATACGCGCACTCCCCATGGAGAAGGGTTTCGCGTCTGTTTTTTCAGTATTTTCTTTTGCATTCCATAGACAGCCTTGTAAGTAATATTACTGCATCAGGAAAAGGGTAAATTATATGTTAGGTTTAACGTCCGGCACCTGCAGATGAACTGAAAGCGTAGTGAAGGGCTCTGGATTAATTTCGGCCACCTGTGGTTCTTTAATGTGTGCTGACGTCGCACAGCACCCAGATACTGCGCGGATTAAGGAAATTTCCGTAACTCCTCTTGGTAGATGCATCATCGCTTGCAGAATGGCTCTTCTCTGCTGCATGAACAACTTTCCTTCGTCATATCCTGGTTTATAGCCGACAAAACAGCTCGTCGTCTACCCTCACACACGCAGCACTAGCATTCAAATAACACTGCACAGCATGCACTTCTCACGTTTGCCTGGTCGTCTGTGTACTAGCAACCTCGTTGGTTCATTTGTCAGCTGCGTGCCCCTGTGGGTTCATGTTCATGGGCACACGAAGATGACACAGCAAAACGATGCGGGCGGTATGCAGACAATCCTGCATCAAATGAGAGTAGCGGGCTGCTTCCTTCAGTGAACATGTATTTTTCGGAGCTGCCTGCAAGGCACGTAATATCACTAACATATGAACGGCGAACAATCAGACAACCAAAATGCAAACATAAAACAAAAATTTATTAGGTCATGGATGAATAAAACCCAGGTTTCTAAACACTTCTAAAGGACAGTCATCGCACTTTCAAAGTGAAATTACCTGTGCTTGTACTGAGTTTCTCACCACCAAGATTGTCTCGTTTTGTTGTTCGACCAGTTTTGCCCACGTTTCATTTGTTGGTGATGGTGCATTGGCCGATTCATCAAAGGAAATGTGTTATCTTACAAAGAAGCAAAGAGGCTATTGTATGCTCAACGGCAAACAAGATTCCTTTTATGCGTTTTCTGGCTGGCAGATGACGCTCAGAGGCGGCATCTCGTCATCTTTTTGCTCGATGGTCACCACAGCATTTCGTTCGTGGCAGTGTCAACAGGTGGCGCATCAATGAGGATTTTTCTGCCAAGGAGGACAGGGTGAGGAGAAAGCATGCACACAGCCGCTTCGGTGAGCAAAGGGGAGCGGAGGAAGCGAGTACAGCGCAACACTGAGCACCTGACGTGTGGTGGGCATTCGTGTAGCAAAATCGCGCCTGCCGAATGCATTGCGGCATGTCAAGAGTCTGCGTTCCCATGTATCGTATACCATGGGCTGTACATTATAAGAAGTAGAGCTGCCACAATGGCTCAGTGGTGTTTGCATTCAGCTGCTGGTCCCAAGAACGCAGGTTCAATAGTGGCAGTGGCGGCCATATTTTGTTGAACGTGAAACACAAAACTGGCCATGTGCTGTGTAATGTAAGCGCAAGTTAGCATATCCCGAGGTGGTCTACATTAATCCGGAGCTGATGATGATAGTGGATTTTTATGGCGCAAGGCCATCTGTGGCCAAGGAGCGCCATGGCACAAGGTATTTTCATTTACTCAAGGTGGGGTCAAAGACCCATTTCCCAAGCATTTCACCCTGAATAACCCGAGCACCCACAGTGGAACTCTCCACCGTGGCGTTCCTCACAGTCCATGCATTGCTTCAGGATGTTAGACTCCACAATTTGCAACTTCAAAAAAGTAGTATACCAAGTTCAGTCGCTGGAGGTACTGTGAAACTTAGAGAGTACTTTTGTCAGTATTCACATTAGGGGGTAGGTTGAATAGAATATCAAGCAAGTAAAAACATTAGCCTCAAGGTCAAGTTATAATGCAACTTGTGCGGTAGTGATCATTGCTGTATATTTTGTGAAACAATGAAACTATTTTTAAAGATGTGAAAAATGCAGCTGTCCAATGAGGAATGATCATGATCAGGAATGGCATTAAGTTTGGGGCTAAATGATACTAGTAGTGTCACGTGCGTGCACCAGGTGTGGCTATGACCATGAAAGAAAAGTTTTATTCCAGAGTCATATTTTATGTGCTCTGAAATTATCGCAGAATACTATTTTTTTTCTGGCCACAAGAAGATTTCATCCATGTGCAGAAAACAACACGGTAGGAGATCTCAGTGCACAAAGCATAAATATCGTTAATTAAGCCGAACTGACATTTATGACCCTGTGCCACACAGGTTTTATCGCTTTCGTCATATTGTGGATCAAATTTTTTCATTGCATGCTGAAGCAGTGCTGGGACTGAACAGTTAGAAGCACTGGGTTATAGCGTACTTATGCAAATGCAGTTTATACAAAACCTGACTGTTACTGAAATTGTAAGCTATTTGAGAGTGTCATGTCTATTACATTCAAGGCATAGCTCATCATATGCAGAAATTATATGAAGAGACCAGCTCAGTTGCCCACATTAAGTCACCGTATTGGTTTTACATGCCAGTAAAAATAATACACTTGCTATCTTGGTAGACTAGCCTCCATCTAGCAGGACTGAGTATTCTCCTTTAGTGTCCCTTAAAGATTGCCCAGGTGGGGTGTCCTAATTTTATGTGGCGATATCTTTTTGTTGAGTTTGGTCTTATTAATGGTTTGAAAAATCTTCCTTTTCATGTCCACAGCATTCAAAGTCTGGAAGGATGGCGAGGAAGCCCAAGACGGCCCATTTTATCACTTCTGGTGGGCAAAAACGGTCAACCGCAGGAGCGACAAAAAATATCCTTGTTTGCCATCGTTCTGGCTTCTATGAGAAAAAAGGGCTATAGGTAAACGACAGGCAAAGCCCCAGGGCAGTGTGAAGTGCAACAATCACTGTTTCGCTGCTATGAAAGTGACCACAGCTAATAATGAGGTAACCGTGGTGTATCAAGCAGAACATTACGGTCACCCAAAAGAGCTGAAACATCAGCGCTTGTCAATAGGCGATAAAGATTGCATAAAAGATCAACTACTATTGGGCGTGCCATCTACAGTTGTTGCAGATGCACGTTCATCATCTGGTAAACTGGACTGAAAGCACCTGCTTACTTCAAAAGAGGTTCGAAATCTCCGTGTGAAGTACAGAATCGGCTTCAAAGAACAGAAAAACAAAAATTATCTCGTCAGTCTTGGAATGTGGATTGACCAGCTCAAAAGGTGCTCAGAGCCAGTTGTCCTGTATGCAGATGAAGATCGTCTGATACAACAAGTGGCTAATTTTGAGATGGCATTAATGAACACTGCCCAGCAAGAGCTGTTACTGGAGTGCGGTCTGCAAGCGGTGTGCATTGACTCAACATATGGCACTAATGGTTACGACCTCCAGCTGACGACACTAATGGTGATTGGAGGCAATGGTTCAGGCATTCCATGTGCGTACCTCTTCTCCAAAAGCACATCAGAGCAAACAATGATCAGGTTTTTTGAAGCCATCAAGGAGAGGATTGGTGTACCACTAAATGCCAAATCTTTCATGTCGGATGGTGCACAAGCATATGCCTATGCTTGGACTACAGTCATGGGAGCTCCTGGCAAACGTTTGTTCTGCATCTTCCATGTGTGACGAAGCTGGATGGGGAGCATCAACAAGGTCATTGGCTCCGAAAACAAAAAAATCACTGAAAAACACATTGCATACATTGATGCATGCCCTGATAAGAAATAGTTACACACACTGTTGTCAAAATTTCTTGCAGCAAAATCTGAGTCTGGACTGAAGACCTTTGTTGAGTACTTTGAAAGGGCGTACTCTAACCACCCAGAGCAGTGGGCCCTGTGCTACAGAGTGCACTGGCCTGACGACTAACAACCATATCGAGTCAATGCAAAATGACCTCAAACGTAATTACTTTGAAGGGAAGCACAACCAGAGGCTGGACAAGCTGTTGCTTGTATTATTTGAACTCACACGTGACCTATTCATCAAACTGCTAATCTCCCAGGTTAAAGGGCCATTCTGACCACCACACAGCTGGTCAATCCAGGAAACATTGCGCTGATGTAAAAAGTTTTGACTCGGGAGGTGTTTCAAAATTGTCAGAAGGGGAGTGGACTGTGGCGTCTCAATCCTAGGTGTGTGTAAACTACGAAGTTGTCTTGACCAGTCAATGTAAGCAGTGCACATATGCCTGTCGAGACTGCAGTGCCTTTGTCCATAGATTCTGGTGTGAATGCATGGATTTTTTTTGTACATTTCAGAATGTGCAAGCACATCTATGCTGTAGCACATTGGGAGTTCTTGCAGGAAGACGACTGTCACGATCAGGCCAATGAAGATTCAGAGGTTCCTCTGTCAACTGCCGATGACCATTCTCCTCTGTTGCACAATCCTCAAGCTCTGCTAAACAACATCCAAAGCAGCATGAGCCTTGAGGCACTGAATTTTGATCGGGCTGCACATATCCGTGCTTAACTAGCTTTTGCTGATAAAATTTTTGCCAACAGAATTATTGATGAGGCAACAGAACAATCGGCTCGCAAACTTATTGCGAGATTATCCGGCTTGCACAAGGAGCGCCTGTCAAGGATGCGTCAGTTTCTTCTTTCACTCCAGTCGAGGATGTGTCAGTTTCCTCTGTCACTCCTGCCAATAAAAATCTAGAAACGCAGCCGAGATATTGGCACAAAAGCAAGCGTACCTCTAGCTGTGCTTCTCTCCCCAAAAAAGGCCCCACACCTTTGCAGCAGCATTATGTTAAACAGCAGCTGATGGAGGGTGGAGAAGTGCCAGTGATCCATACTGGAAGTGGTCATGACTATGTCGAGTAGTCCACTTACAGCACAGCCCACTTAATGAGCTATTTTCAAGTTGCAAACTGCAGATTTATATAATAACTGGATGTTAAAGAGCCCCCAAGATTCTGGTGCAATGTTTGGTGTACACTGCGTGAAAGCACTGCAGATTGCTTTTGTATGTAGTGATAAGGATACAACCCATTGCTGTACAAAAATTTCAGTTGTGAAAAAACATCGAAGTGCAGTCTGGTGCTCACATCATTTGGCATTATGTGCTAATTTTTATTTCTTTGCTTTAATGATTTTATGGCTGTCTAAAAATACTGCAGAAATTTGATCCCTGAATACAATTACTGGAGTTGTACAGAAATGTTCAGCTTAACAATAGGAACTTTATACGTGGACTTTTGTTGAATGGTTTTTGCAATAAGTGGTCGGTACTGTATGCATTTGCACCCATTCATTAATTGGTAAAGTCATAGCTGGTGTTGTACTGTTATGGTGGCATTGTTTGCTGTGATGAAATGGTATCCTCCATATGGGCCACATGATAGTATGCAAGTTTTTGCAGTGGGTGGTAATTATATAAATATTTTTCCACATTTTGTCATGACAGATAATGCTTCCATGAAATCTCAGAGCTGCTGCATTGTCTTGTAAATGTTGCTCGATTGTATCATAAGACAACATGCTGCAAGGTAAAAGGTGTAATAGCCGGTTTTGTAGGTCATGATTGTCACCGTCTGAATTAATTTTGCCAAAAGGTGGCTCATGTTCACGGTATGGCACGTGCTTACAGGCAAGAGGTGTGTCCTTTGTCATGAACCACCTGAAGTTTAATAATTAAGGCTTCCAGCCTGTTTTGCAGGGACGGTCAGTTTGAATAATTTCGCCAACAGTTGGCTCATGTTCACGGGATGGCACGTGCTTACAGGCAAGAGGTGTGTCCTTTGTCATGAACCTCCTGAAGTTTAATAAGGCTTCCAGCCTGTTTTGCAGGGACTGTCAGTTTGAATTAATTTCGCCAACAGTTGGCTAATGTTCATGGGATGGCATGTGCTTGCAGGCAAGAGGTGTGTCCTTTGTCATGAATCACCTGAGGTTAAAGGTTTTTCTACAATAGAAGAGAGAAGTGGGCTAGTTGGTACGGTAACATAAACTTTGACAATGAATGTTAGTTGCGAGTCAGCGCTCGTCCTGTTTGCTCTTCGCCCACGTCTTTAGCAGTGTTTATTCATTAATGTTTTCTATTTGGTATTCTCACTACTGTCGGGTGTTGCAGTGTAATAGCTGTGAAGATTTTCTTTAATCCAAAATACTTTTGGCAAACATTGCCTGCAGACCTTGAGTGTATCAAGGTGCCTGGTTTCCCAATTTAGAGAAGTAGTCATAAGGACTGTCAACTGACACATGAGTGAGGGATGAGCTAGAGTAAGCGTGCTAAGTTCCTGTCATGCATCGGTGCTTTAAATGAAACATTTTTATCAATAGTGGGGAGGTGCCACTCATTGGCTTTAAAGTGCTGCAATAGCAACATGTATATAAACATGGTTACTCTAACGTTTCATATCAGACAAGCAGGCCCGATTTTGAGTTCTGTTATCAAAAGCCATTATGCAGGCATAAAATCATCCTAGTAGGCAAAATGCTACGCACTGCAAACTGCAGCACTTGGATATCAAACTCGTTTTCAGCTGGCACTCCAAGGAAACAACATGATTGTTGCATACTATACTGCATATAAAGGAAATGTCATCCTTTCATTTTGTGCATGTACTTGCTGCAGTCTTGTTCCTTTTTTTGGGTGTGTGTATGCACATATTTTTGTTGCAGTGCCTCCTGCACTTCAGTTGCAGTCGAATATGGCTGAGTGTTCTAACATGACAATTGCTTGTTCTATGTATGCACCATACACACTTGACTAAGGGCCCCGCACTTTAGTATAGGCCACTATGGCCGACTTGGGAGTCACTAATTTTGGGAGGGGGCAGGGGAATTTGTGAAAAGCAACTACTTCATGGTGTAAATTTCCTTGTGTGGCACACTACCCGAGAGCTACCAGGTGATGGCAGCTGTCTGCTGCTATCGTTATTATCATCTTCCAGCGTGCACTGCTGTGCAGCTGTGTGCCATTTAAAACACAAATTGGGCTCCTGTGCTCCGAGTGGATGGAAACGGCGAGCCATAAAATGATGCCGACTGGACAACCAGCACAGGCATAACTGTTGCTTATCTGTCTGTGAATTTTCATTTTTTGGTGTGCGGTGTCTCCGGACACTGTTTTACAATTACAGGAATTTCAGATGCTATAAATAGAGCAGAGATGACTTCATTTACAAGGGTAGCAAGAATTCGGGCCCAAGCATCAGAGACAGCAGTAGTGACGAAGAATAAAAGCAGACATAGCATCAGGCCATGTGGTACAGCAGACTAGTTATCCCGAAATATGATTGGAAAATTGAACCACATGTGCCGCTTTCATGTAAGAGCCACACCCTGCCAACATCGCGAAATAAAAGTGCGCATGTTAGTCAAATGTATGCGGCATTTTTTTCATTGCTTCTGAGGTTTTCTTTTTTAATGTGAGAGTATTAGAGGCCGCGTTGGGGAAAAAATGTGTCAGTCATAAAATTCGTCGATTGGCTGGAGGGAAGCGAGGTAACTTGTGGTAAATGCACCATAAGCTTCTAATGCTATTGCATTGCTTACACACAGGGTAATTGGGTGTCCCTGTGGATTTTTTGGATGAGTCTGTGGTGTGCCTTTCTTAATGCAGTTGCTGTGGTTGGCTGAAGCAAACCGCATCTTGAAATAATGGCATGCCATACCTTAAATGGGGCACATGCATTCCGAGGCATGTATCCTTGACAGAGTTTGTTTCTGTATGTATTCTCACGTGGTTTATATCTGTTCACAGGTTTCGGCGTGGACTTTATCGCGCTTCTTCTGGTCCACCTACATTTTGCCTGCCTGCATTGTTGCCACAATTCTTGGATATTGCACTGCTGTTCTTGAGGAAACCTGCAAGCTGCCTGCATTGTACCACTAGAATTCTTTGCTATTGTTTATGCTAGTGTCCCATCCTGAAGTACGGCCAGTAGTTAAAGTGTGTGCAGCAGCACATATTTACTTTTTAAAACTGTGCATGTACCTCATCTGCCTTGCGATAGCATGTGCACTCCTTTGGGAGCAGCGTTTCCTTTTTTCTCCATCCAACGTGCTTCTTCCTTTGATGTCAGTGTGAACTTTTACAATGAAGATGTAGATGTGAACTTCTACATCTACAATGTGAACTTCTGCATGTTTGTTATACTTTCTCTCCTGTTCCTGTCTCTAGATTATGAATACTCTGAGGCGACAAAACCGGTCAGTGATGCTAACAGAATAAGGATACACTCGAAGGGCCCGCCGTAGTGGCTCTGGCTGCCGATTCCAAAGTCGTGGAATCAAATCCTGGCCGTAGTTCGGTGGAGGTGTCAAAACTCCCGTGTGCTGCGAGATGTCGATGCACGTTAAGGAACGCACACATGTGGTATAAATTAATCCGGAGCCCTCCACTAGGACATTTCTTACTGCCACTGTGTACCTTTCAGACATGAAACCCTGCGTTCCATACCACAGCAGCATGGTTGAAGGGCCCAGTTATGTCAAAACGAGATGTATCTTTGAAAATATTTAAAATTGGTTAATAGCGCTAAGAGTGCAGCTCTGCACAATGCGTGTGATGACCAGTGTGCCATATATTTTGTTGCCACGGCACTGGGCTGAGGCTTTTAATATAAAACATTTCAGTGCATACACATCCAGTTGACAATTTAGGACTATGGTTCTTGAATGTGATGCCTAAAAAAGGTGCAGTAAAGAGGATTTCTTGCGGGATTTCAATGTACGTGCTGCGCACATTCTTAGAAACGTCCCGGCTCCTACATTTTTTTGTCATCGCGGAGAGGAGGAGCCAAACAACATGGTTGGAATGTTGAAAAACGTGTGGTGTGCCATTCAGCCATTTGTGTAGCAGCTCTGCTCCGCCGTTGGCAGAGTAATATGCAGAGTGATCTTGGAAAATGTGCGGGCTGCTGTTCGGACTATGTATAGCTGTCACAGTTGTGGGGACCTGCCCTGCATCCCCCTGTGTTTGCTTTCCCGCGAGGCACCGTGCAGCAGCAGTCTCACCCCGAGGATGAACGCATTCCCTTGTCAGTTACATTAACTGGCAAGGGAGGGCGCCAGCGTCGCTGCGCGGGAGACTGCTGAAGCCCGCGCACGGGAGATGGGGGGCTTCGGCTGGGATCGTCGGCGCGAGCGGACGTGCCGCTCGCGGCTCCGCTCTTTGCCGGTGTGGCGAGGAAGCGACGGGGAGACAGGCTCCCGTACTCGTCCTGTCCGCCTTCGGAGTATATATCCCTTGCCCTAGCGCGGGCGAACATTCGCTCGGAACCTTTCTGGTGAGTCGGACGACCTTGATTCATTAGCATACCTTGTTGCTAGCTGGCGTTATTGTTGCTGTAGCAATAAATGCCTGTTTGTGCCAGCCAATGCGTCGTTCTTTTGTTCCCTCAGAGCAAGGCCCGCCGTGGTCGGCGAGCGCTCGGTAGCGTACGCGATCACGGGGTGGGGTCCGGGCGGCTTTGAACCGTGTCAGCCGCGATTGAGTGGGGAGAACGTACTTATCTCGCCAAGTCCAACCTCACATCTGGCAGCCCAACGTGGGGCCTGCTCTTGGAACATTGGACGACTGTCGGTTCGGTTCGAGGAACGCTCTTTGTCCGCACTTGACAAGTGCTAGGCCTAGAGTGAGTTTTGATCGCTAGGACCTGCGGCATGCTTTCTTGAGTGCGAGGTGTATTGCGCTGCAGCATGTTTGAACTTTTCGACATGCTCAGTACATTTTTTCCCTGGAGATTATTCGCGAGAATCACTTGGTCCGCATAGAGGGAGCGCGAGGCCTAGCGCCCGCGGAGTCGCTGAGCCCGAAGCGACTGAGTACGGAAGCCGCATGGGTGGTCCGAGTTTCTGTATATATTTTCTATACTGTCTTCTTCGACTCTGGGAGTCGCGGCTCCGGGAGCCGGGTGGCCTGGGGCCACGGGTGCCGCTACGAGCTCGCTGGTATTGCAGCTCGGCACCGGGCGCTCCGACACCGTCCGATACGGTGGGCGCCGACCGCTCAGAAGCTTCTTTGTGCAGTGAGCGGCGTAGGACCACCCCACAAAGCTGATGTCTCCTCGCGGCTGCGCGCACTTTACCCGTTTCGGGCCTTTGTTGTGCTCACGGTCGTTGTTGGAGTGATAGTTAGGCCTAATGCTTTTCGGAGCTGCCTGCACCACGTCAGAAGAGGCACGACCACCGTACCGTGGTGTTGAGAGGGGGCGCACTTTGCTGCCCGCCCGTTTTTTTTTGTAACCTCGCACGAACTGAGCCGTCTCGTTCAACTCAAGATAGGGCTTTGTTCACTCGAACATTGCGTTTGCGCAGCCGCCGACACGTTTTGCTAGCGAGTTAGGCATTGTGCCACGAGGCCCCTGCGGATGCCGTTTCCCCTCCCGTGACCTATGTTAAAGGCACGCCGAGAGCATTTCGGCAATTTGGCAGATCGGGTGGCTCGCCCAGGCTTGCTGTCCGGTGCACATCGTCTCACTGCCACCTGCTGCGACGGGGCGGCCTGTATCCTGTTCGCCGCGTCCATCCGGGGAAGCTGTGGCGAGACCAGTCAGCAGTCACCTCCGGCTGCTGCTGCTCTGGTGACTACTGCAGAATCATGGCCTGCACTTTTCCCACCGGCCTCCTATTCGCGGGCCTGCGGAAACGGTAGTTCGCGGTCCATGCGAGTCGTCCCAGCGGAGACCTGCACGCCGCCTTCGGAACACCGCGGAAGTCTGCGTGGATGCTGTCGGCGTAACCTCCGCTGCAAGACGTGCCACAAGGACATGAAGACCAGGAGACCCCTCCATAGCATGTACTTTCAGGCGCGTGGATCTATTTAAGGTTGGGGAGGATGTGGGGACCTGCCCTGCAGCCCCTAGCTGTGTTTGTTTTCCACGAGGCACAATGCAGCAGCAGTCTCACTCCGAGGATGAACGCATTCCCTTGTCAGTTGCATTAACTGGCAAGGGAGGGCGCCATCGTCGCTGCGCGGGAGACTGCTGAAGCCCAAAAACCAATTTAATTTAATTAATTAAGCCTTCCACAACTGCCCCGAAAAGATGCCTCTAGCAGCACTGCATCTACTGCTCTCAGATTTATTGCCTGCATAAATAAATACGCAATAAACTTGACAGAACTCTTGACCATTACTGAGACCAGTCACGCAGCAGACATCAATTGAACACTCTTAAAGGGGTCATGACAGTTTACAACAAGTCGTGCTTTTATGTTGCAGCTACTAGCCACAGCGTTATTATGCATACTTAAAAAAGAAGTAGGGCCCTACACATGCATCTAAGATACAACGGCCATACTGAAGTAGCCTGAGTGACATCATAAACTGAGGGTGCCGTTGCCTGCTGTAAAACCGCCGCGCACACGATCAGTGAGGTGAGATGCTGCTCACTTCTTGTGCAGTGGCTTCTTGTTCTATCAAAGAACTGTTTCTCGTCATGCCACCCTCTGCTGTACTCTCGAATGTCCGTGCAATGCTGAGGTCCATCAGAAGGTGTGGGATTACTGGAGAGCATAGTCAAGAGCACTGCATTAGGAAACATTTCCACTGAAAAGCCACTGCACAACAAACAAGTTACAGCTCATACTTTCTGAAATGATATGAGATGAGTTCTTCATCTCAAAAATAAGAAGACACAACAATGACTAATGCATGCCAGACAAGACCATCAGGGAAGCCAAATTCACTTACAAGGTTCAGGTTAGGATTCTAAGAGTTCAATGAACTCTTCTAACAGGTCACTGAAATAGTTCAAAGAACTGCTAGAGCCCAAATCTGAATTCTTCATACTCTCCACGGTGGTGTCCCTTGGCCCGACAAAGAACACAAAATGGTGCTTGAAATCGGGCTGCAGCTTCCTTGGTCCTGCCACGATGCTCACAGCCAAAGAGGGCGGCCACTCCCCGGCTCAAAACAAAAGTCAGCGCTTGTATGCCGCGAACACGGCATACATGGTACTGGTCCACAGCAAGCATCTCCACGTTTGGTTGTCGCTGAGCTGTCAGGAAGAGGTGCTAGAAAAATAGGTACAATTGTGATCAGGTGGGGTGTACAAGCCTTTACTATTCAACACCAATACCATTACATATATTCTGTACAAGCTATGTAATTTTTAACGAAATAGGAATACAGAAAAATAATAAGGTTTTTCAGGCCACTGGCGTGCACCTGTAATGTATTAGTAGCCAGAGACAAACCAGATGCAGTTTCATCAGATGCAGATGAAAACAGGAAGTTCATTGAAAGAAATATTACAAATAGTAACTGCCTGGGTGCAAGATTGCATGATATCATCTTTCACCCATAAAATGGCTTATATACAGCTGGAGACATAAGAATGTGAACAAAGTTGAAAAGAACACCAAGGTCAAAGTGAAGTATGCCTAAATCGCAAAAGGGTAGAAAATCGGGCAAGTTGGTACGGATCCATGTTGTTGCGGCACCAAACGAACAAGGACGAAGAACCGTAGCAACTTGCCCAATTTATTTAATTATTTATCACAATACATACAGCACCTGTTTGGCATTACAGTGGGGGGGAAGAGTTACAACATAATTATACGACTTAGTGGCAGGAAAAGAAGAAAAATACAGAAAATACATTTAAGCATAATTTTATACAAACACATGCATAAAACTACAGCAACATGGCAAACGATTCATTGAATTTTGTTGAAACGACTTCCTGGGGCAACGTATCCCATTCATTTACTGTTTTTGGAAAAATGACACTTTTAGTAAATAGGTTCTGCATTTCATTTCTTTTATTTTGAAAGTATCGTCCCTCCTTGCAGATATATAGTCTGGTGGAAATAAATAATGGTCACGGTCAATACCTGTTTTAGAATGGTATATATTATGGAAGAATTTAAGCCTATGTACATGTCTGCGTCACTGCAGATGCGTACCCTTTCTACCCTTCTGCAATTTATTTCTTGTACAACGGGTTCAGTTCAATGTTTTAACACTATTTCTAGCAATCCGGCTCTGTTAACCTCCCTGTTCGCGGTACGTATTTGCCATGTGCGGTCCGTTCCATGGCACGCAAGATTTTTTCTCTGCCCGCCTGAGGTCCAGGCAGCTTGTGGGTGGCTCCAGCCGTCGCTGAGTCATTAGAAAGGTTTTGCCGCCTCCTGCCCTCGGAATTCTGGCGTCAAGCCAGGTTCTACAAGGGTCTTCTGAGGGCACACTGTGCTTCAACGGACAGACCTGGAAGAAGGAACGGCTCCTACGAGGGATGGTGCAAAGTTGCCGACCAGAGAACAGAGTTTTTGTGGAACTCTGTGCCTCCCATGCTCCCCAGAAAGAAGAATCGTGGCAAGGAAGGAAAGGTTCTTTTCCTGGGGCCGTCCTCGGTTCCGCAGTGCCATCACAAGGTTCTTTTGTTTGGGCCAAACCAGTGCTTTGAACTTCCCTTGAAGCCTATTGAAAAACTGGCGATGTCTCACTCTGTGTCAGTACTTGTGCCAGAGGGATGTGTTTCACAGTGCCTAAAGGATTGTTTTCGGGCTGTGTTAAACACACAAGGTAGGCGGAAAGTCCCTGATCGGTTACGTCTTTGGTGTCGTGTTTCTCGACGAATAATTTTAGGGCCATGGTCTCGGACAAAGAAGGTTTTCTCGTGGCCATTCCGAAAGGACTGCTTTTTGAGAAGTCCAAACAAGCAATTGAGAAATGCATCACTTGGCTGTCCGTAAAACCGTCTGTCATAAAAAAGAAGGCACTAAAGTTGCTCGGAGGCCTCAACTTTGGGCGTTTGGTTTCTGCCGTTAACGGGGCGCAGGAAGATTTCTTTAGCGTTTTCTTTCTGCCAAAGAACACAAGCCAGACGTCCACTCCCGAGTCTCCACCAAGATAATTCTAAGCCACAAACTGCTTCACAAACTGTGTCAACTATTAAAGAACAGCAGTTTTGGCCTATCCCACATCCTCTGTATTTAACAAACCTCACACCACCGAATTTGTCTGTCTTTGTCCTGCTTCAAAATGTGTAAAGCGCAATGATGTCCCACAACAACAAAGGTCAGTAAGGAATGCATGAATGGTGCTAACCGATTTGAAATAATTTTTCCTCACAATATATGGGCACTTACCAGATAAACTTAAAAGAGGGCCGTGTTGAGTACTGGTAATGTAATTATTTTGGTGCCTTGATAAAGCTTCTGTAAAGAAAAACAGCTCCAGCTTGACACTGACTGCACTTCATAACTGTGCACAAAGGAAACGAAAGTGACAGAGGTGCTCCTGGAAAGGAAGGTTAGGTATGCAACACTGCTAACCGTGAAAGAGCAAAGGTACGGAAAAATGATGACATGTATGGAAACTAGAATCAGGCAGCACTTGGCGCTATCAGATGATTTCTAGAACAAGTAACATAAAAAAAACGACAGCCATGGGAAAACGCTAAGAACACTGCAAAAGTCACTCAAGCTGTCCGGCTTCGTTGCTGTCTACTGGCAGTACACTGCATTGGTAGATCTGCAACACTGCTTCGAGAACAATGTGAACCATCCTAGGATATACATAGCTTGGACGTGACGTCCCGACGGAGAGATCACTTCTACGCGGCCATGTTTACGAACCACTTGGCTGCCACGCATGCCTCAAGACATGAATAAACAGATCTGTTTCGTCCTGCAGCCAGCTCGTTCCATCTCTGTGCATGGAAATGCCTTTCCTTCTGAATGTACAGTCCTTTCACAAGTACTACAGGTCGCAACTGATCGTGTCAGTGCACGTTCAGTGCAAGGAAAAGGTTCGGCAGTGCAAGAACATCGGCCCCTCATTACTGCAAGCAGAGAAGAGCGCAGGCGTCAGCCTGTTTGTGGATATTACACACACACAGATTGTCAGCTACTTTGCGACCATCGATTGAAAGTGCACAAATAATCGTAATCGCACATTTCCTAGTGCGTAGGTGAGAGCTTATTAGCCTTATCAACCTCTAAAGTTCTACTTTTGAGTCACCGCAAAACTTATTCTTTGCTTTTACGCTCTTTGACCAGGGTGAACTCATCTTGAGACGTTAATGTTGTACTGCCAGTAAATGTTAGTTCCTTTTTTGCTGAAAAAAAAAGACAGTTCACAAAAACATTTATTTCTGCTGTCAGCTGTGGGTGTGATGAAAAAGATAGGTGCATGGCTACGGTGCTTTAATATAGAACGATGGAAATCAAATCTCATATCTTGATGCATCTGTACGATTTTCAGTGTCAGGTTTTATCTACACACATACGCACCTGATTGCAGGACCATTCTCTATAATGTGTGTTTTCTCAAATAAATCCAGTTGGTAGTCAGCGCTCGTCCCGTCTTCTTTCTTGTGCGCTGTGTATCACGCTCTTTACACATTATGTCCTAACAACTAGCTCGGATTTTCATGTTACTGCATCAAGGCACCCTACGCACGGCTCGATTGGCGTCCTCGCTGCACTGGCCTTCAGCATGCTGTTTCTGCATGGGCCTCAGCTTGCCGCTTCTCGCTGTGTAGCATCTCACTGTGCGCTGGAATGCGAAATCTTCATGCTTGGCGCCGAGCATGAAGCGACAGGACCCATTCAGGCTTGTCTCCTTGAGCTACTTGGATGGTCACCATTCCAACAAAAAATATTCCCATTAATCAGTGACGCTTTTCTTGTTTCACCATTTTCACATACTCGACAGTTGAAATTGCGAATTTACCTGTTATGAAGAACGCATTACATACTTGATGGTAGCGGCTCTCATGGTCAAATTTGGCACGTTGAATGAGCGCCACATGCAAGCTCTATCACATTTTAGTGTGCCTTCATTCGCTCGCACAAGGAGGAAATTTGTGCTCGTCGGGTGTTTCCTACCGCAGCTGCCGCTGAACTTGGACTGCCGAAATATAGCGCGCTGCCATACTGAAATGATGTGAAATGTATACTGCAGGAGCTAGTGCTTCATAAACATGGTGTAAACATATCCTAGAATGCCTTTCACTGACGTCAGTTCAAGCTATGTACAAGTAGTGCAGGGCAACTCTTGAATGTAAAATACGCTTACGTCAACGTTCAGAATTGTGGCACCTAGCCTGGAAATGTGTCGCACCAGAAGCCTGTTCAGGTGAAGGCGGTTAGCCTCCTTCGTAAGCCCAATTTCATTCCCTCGTGGCACTATTTTGAATACGAAAATGTGGGCTGCGTACTCTGAGTTTGGCCACAAGCTCCTGCATAGAAAATATTGGATCATGAGCACTGAACAACACTGCACACCGCAGCACGGAAGTGAACGCTTTGTTTTTGCAACACCATTTTTACATCGAGAATGTAGAAGTATGCAAAGTGCAAGCACGTGTTTTCCACATCTGTCTTTCAGCACTCAATAACATGAACAGACTGACAGCACCCGGCTTTATTTGAAAGTTGAACTCACAGTGAGACCTACGGTTTCAAAGACAAGTATGACAAAGCTTCACTGCCACAGGACTGCGAAAACAAGCTGCCGCACTGCGGGGCTGCAAACAACACATGCAGACGTGAAAAATGAACTGCTCCAGAAGGAGAAAGGTTAGCACTGTCTGCGCACTGTAGCAACTAGTAAACCAAGCACTACCACGGACAAAATGTCTACTTCTTTGCCTTAAGGAAGTGTCCCCTGTCATCGATTTCGAACAGCAAAGCAGCATATGCCCCTAAACACAAAAATCCCGCAGACACTGCTTAACTTCCAGACTACAAAACGCAGCGCGCCATGAAAAACATCAGAGCCAATGGCTTACCTGGAGGCGTGCAACGATCCTTGAAACTGTGTCGCTGTTCCGAACGAAACGATCGTTTCCGCCGACATACACCGCGATAAAATCTTGATGGCGAAGGCGAAGTCCCCGGAGAACACCCGGCAGCGTCTCCGTCCTGGGGCAATTTCCTGGTTGGCGTGCCAAAACCCCTCTTGCAACGGCGCCTCTCCTCCTGTTCCCCTCGCCCTCTTTTTTTTCTTTCCCTCTAATTTCTCTTTTCCTCCGCCTCCTCGCCTAGTTGTTCTCCTCTTTCACAGCCGTTCCGCTCTTCGCTCCATTCCTTTCTTTTTTATAACCTCCCGCCTCACCATTGAGCTTACAGCGGTATCTTCGCGTGCGCGGGGCAGCCATTTTGCCGTGCAGCGGCTAGGGCATAGAAAGCGTGGTCCAGCGTCTTGTGTGCGCTTATTTTTGGAGCATTTCTGCAGCCGCAGAGCCCCGTTCATTAACCGCTGCAGAGAAAGCGATTCGGGGACGTATTTTCGCCTTCGCAAGGCGTTCGAATCGTGGTGCAGCGTCTTGTGTGCGCTTGTTTTGGAGCGAAAACGCGACTCTGCGCCCATTTATGCAGCCACAGAGCCCCGTTCATTAACCGCTGCAGAGAAAGCGATTCGGGGACGTATTTTCGCCTTCGGAACGAGTTCGAATCGTGGTCCAACGCGCAATAACGCGAGACAAACTACCCGTAGTCAAGTATTCGGGCCTTCCTTCCCCCCTTTCCTTTTTCAACTTATGCCTCATGGCACACTTCTCGAATAAAAAAAAAGTATTCGGGCCAAGCATACACCACGCGACAGAAAAAAAAACATATGTCGCATAGAGAAAGCTATTGCGGACGTACTTACGCCCGCGAAACAGGTACGAACCGTGGTCCCTCGTGTTCTGTGGTGTATCCAGCACGCGAATTACGCTCCTTTCGAGCAAAAAGCGCGATTCTGCGCGCATTTCTACAGCCGCAGATGCATACAAAGATGCACCGCCAGAATAACTACGGTGGCGGGGTGGACCGTGGACCATGGATCTTTGGAATGATTTGGGAGGCTGCCAAGGAATTGCGCCTCCTCAAGGTCGACCGGCGCGACGCGGCGACTCTCGGAGCCATCATCGCCGCCAACGTTCAGCCGGGGACCACCATCGTCAGCGACGAGTGGGCGGCGTACCAGTGTGTTCCGGGGCTGCTCGACAGCAACGGAGTCAACATGAACTTGACTCACCAGACAGTCAACCATTCGCAGTTTTTCGTTGACCCCGTTACCGGTACTCACACACAGAGCATCGAGAGCTCATGGCAGAAGGCCAAGGCCCGGCTCATCAGAAGCGGTCGAAAGCTTACGCCGCAGCTGACGGAGACCTACCTGGGCTGGCTTTGGTGGCAGCCCATTAACGGGTGGCAGCGCTGCCATGACCCTTTCCTTCGGCTGATGGAGGCCATCGCCAAGCACTACTCGATGTGAAGTGGATCCCTGTCATCTCTCTCTGCACTGCACGACGCCCTCCGGGTCTCAAAGCTGCTTTGCAGCTTTTTTTCTTTTCACATTCCCTCTGGGGGCCACCAAACGAGCCTTGGCAGAGCTAGCACGATGCGTGCCACTGTCTCTCTCCCGAGTTCTCCTCTCTAAACCGAGTCTGCTATGTGCAGGAACCGGTGCTCGAACTGCTCTTGTTTTTTAATATAGAGTTCACCATCACCACTGTGCACTCAGGTAATTTCTTTTGCATTGCCACACGCAAGTACCCGTGTACAATGCTGAAGGAAACTTGTAGGGGCAGGAAACGCGCCCGATTAAGACAGTTACGCGTTATTGCGCGACAGAAAGCAGCGAAAGCGCGCCGTGGTAGAAACACGTTGACTAGATGCCCTCAAATCAGACTTATCGTCCGACGGAGGACGTTTATGTGGTTCCTTGACGGCTGAACATGGTCATTTCACGAAGGAAATATTTTGTCAAAAATTGGGAACCAGAAAGACGTCGTTACTGTATATACGTTAACAATCGCTTTGTTTGCACGAAACAACCGAAAGGCCACGTGGAAGGCATGCGCATGATTAAAACTTTGACTCATGTCACTGCGCGATAAATCCGCCCAAAGAGGAAAAAGGCGCGGGAAGTGTCCGGCGTCACTGCCGCGGACACGCCGCCGAAAGCGAGAGGAGTGGGTGAAAAGAAATTGGCTGTGGTTTAGCTTTGATTAAACCTGGAGCGACGCGAGATCCAGATCTAAACGATGGAACTCGCTCTGTCGAATTGCAAAGTCAGTCTTTAGCTGCTGCTTTTCGCAGGGCGTGCCTTCTTCATCTTCGTTCCTGGACGTGGATTCACTCTATCCGCTCCGCCTCCCCCTTCACTTGGCACGGCGCATGCGGACAGCTGCTGCAGCTCGGTTTCGCTGGCGCGCCCGCGCCAACGGCACAATACGTGAGCAGCCGCGGAGCTCAAGGGGTGCCACGCTGACGGCCGAAGGCTCGAAGAGCTGGCGCAGTGTAAAAGGAAAGAGGAGTGGGTGGGGGGAAGAGGAGGAGGGGCCGGAGCAGCGAGGAAGGTTATGTAACGCCAACGAGGACTCGCGTGCCGTCGGCTCGCTCGCGCCTCGCTACTGTAGTAAACAAGGCAGCTGAGGCGTGCTGTTTGAGAGCTGTAGAGAAGTTGGCGTTACGACCACTGAGAGTGAATAAAATTGAAAATTAACTTGGAGAGGTTTTTTACGGCAACACGGGTGTTCTTGCCCAACAAAAATCCGTCCGTCGCCGTCCCGTTTTAAGTGATGCAAAATCTTAAATGGGAGCACAGTTGCATGACTGTGTTCGAAAAGTGTGGAAATGACGGGGCGCTTACATCGCACCACAGTGCAAGTTTATCGGCAAACAGAGCGGCTGCCAGTGATTAGTTGACCACAACAGCGCTTTTTCCGGAAAGGCGATGCTGCAGTGATCACCCTTGAGATTACTGAGACACGAACGTCACTTGATTCATTTCACTTCTTTTTTTTTTAATCGAAAAACATCATTATGCTAAGTAAAGCAGTTTTCTGATAGGCAGCACAACGACCTTCACCTCAACCAACGACAGCAGTGGGTGACGTATGTGGCACAGTTATGGCGTCGAACCTTTACCCATGACCTTCAGTTGACCATTGACATTGGGGTGCCCTTTGGGTTGACCTTAAGAGCACCCGATGGGGTGATGTGAAGCCACCTGAAGGGTAACCATGCGCGCAGAAGCTTTCCGCTGAATTCCAGGGTTATTCAAGTTAAGGCACTGCCAGCTTTCCCCCTGAAAATTGCTACTTGTGGTTTGGTTATTTTCGCGTGGAGGGCGCAATTCCGTCAAAGTGCGACGCAGCACTGGAAAAAAATCACACTTTCGAATAAATGCACGCCATAAAGAGAACTTGCGAAGAAGCCGCCTTGTGTCCACGATCAAAGGGAGGGAGAAAAAAGACCTCAAGTGAATAGCAGGGCCGACTAGTAGTAGCCAAAAACGATGTAAATGCGTGGGAAGGCTTACTTACCACCAGTACGTCGGTGAGTACTTTATATGTGTCAGTATTTGGCAACCTGCTTCGTGTATACTTGTGCGTATTGGAAGCTTCTCACTCGTTCGCGCACGAACCGGCAATTGACGAACACAGCCCTTCGGCACCATCTACCAGAAATTGTGAGGAGGGGGGAGGTATTCACTATACGCTTTTTAGGCTTGAGAATAGTTACCGATTATAAACAAACTGGTCGCCGATGTACTTTCCAATGCGACGGTTATGCACACGCATATCAGTATATTTCGATTTTCTAGCTCTCTCCAGAATAGCGAGAATTCTCTTTTCAATCCTCTGTATGTTGCCTTCGAAAACACTTAACAAGCTGCGACTGCAGTACACGAACAGAGGCACGCAAAAAACGGCACCTTGTGACGTCACGAACCGGCGAGTCAAGCGACGAAGATCATGACGTCGCATAATTAATGGTAATGAATATAATTAGGCAAAACTAACTATAATTACTATAATTAGTGATGACATCATATGAGTGTGACGTCATACCAGGTCAAGTGACAGCGATGTAATGTGCCATCAGACCTAGTCACGTGACGATGCTGTAATATGACATCACACCTACTCACGTGACAACGATGCAATTTCTCGTCGTACCAGGCCCCCATTTACCCCCTTCGACCCCTATTTCAAGATCCATATGGATCCCACATTACTACACATGCGCGCATGACGCATTATAAAGAGTGTCCACAACCCGATCCGCATTAATGGCATTAGGATTGTCCAGCAGGTAAACGCGCCAGTTCTCATGTATGACTTACTGCAAAGATCATGCAACGACACACGCCTTTGACTCTCGAGATGATGGCGATGATGCTGATGATGCTAACAGTGTATCCTTATGAGCGCGGGGAAGTGTGATATACCGCTACCAAATTAAATGTTGCCAGATAATTGATTAAATATTGTACATTACCCAGCAACCGAAGACAATTATTGTGCGGGAAAATAGGAATACCTGCAGCTAATAGTTAGGGATGATGATGTTGATGTTCCTGGGAGGTCAAGACCCTCCCTCGTTTCAGCTACTTCCCTCCAGGTGGCGGTGGTAACGGTTTGGAAATCCTAGGAATTCTTCGATTACTCGGTGATCCGGCGGCGTTTTGAAAGAAAGGGCTAGATAAAGTCTTCGAACACTGTGTCAACTATTAAAATCACACGGGTCAAAACAACTGGCCTAGAGGGGACAGCGTGAACCGCTCTCTCTGTCAAGAGCACCATGGCTAAAATTTCCCCGCAGCTGAATAACTTTTCCCGAGCAACCCCCCCCCCCCCCCCATACGCCTCAACAGAATTTTGTGTACCATTTAGTCAACCAGTCTGAGAAAATTGCTTTAAGTCAATCACTTGTCTTCCTTCAAGACTGAACTAATCAATGGTACGCCAGCATCCTCGACGTTTTTTACCAGCGAGCACCGCCCGTGCATTCTGCTAAGCCGTTTATATTCAACGATGGGTCTCTGCAAAATACTTGCACGAAAGATAACGCGTAGTGGCTGGTCATCTGCAAGGCAGGCTGCTAACTGAACCGATCCCATACGAGAAAAGAGAAAAAAAAGAGGATGATTAGAAACATACAAACAAAAATCGCAAACTAAAACAGAGGCGAAGAACAGTGTGCCCCATTAAACGTCATATTAGAAGGTTTGAAACAGCGACTCAGCAGCACAGCGTGAGCATATAATCAGTTCTATTATACATCTTCATTAAAAAAAAGGAAAACGAATCGGCTACCACATCTCTATACGTTCATTATAGTCTTGCATGTTTTCGCCGCTAAAACACCGCTATGCTGGCGCGTTCGCCTCGGGTTGCGGTGTTTCAGCATAATAGGCGAATTTCCGAGAAGGAACGAGGAACCGGAGACCAAAAGAGAGGTTATTCGGAAGGATAAAAAAATGAAATTATATTTGCATCTGCTTGCATTACGGAACGAGAATATACAGAATTAATGTGAGATTCGAAAGGGGAAGTCACCGATCAAAAGCTTCGATGGTGTTATGCAAGTTTTTCTGGCTTCGTGCTTTTTTAATCAAATCAGCAGGTGTCCTTGTTAGGAACAGCCTGAATCATCTTCTCTCGCCTGTGCTAGTCTAGTCCAGTTTCTGTTAAGTGAGCTTGTAATGTACAGCAAGATTCCCTTTATTCGGCTGCAAGGCAAGAGCCAAGACGTCAGCGCCGGCAACGAGCATGAACATGAAGCAATCTTGCTTGGGGGATCCGCACTGGGACGAATTTATTGCGCGCTTGTAGGACTGAACATATTTGTTTGCGGGATCAAACATTGCTACCGCGGCTCAACGTGAGTTTCGTGCTTTGCGCGCTCCCGGCAGTTTGAGCCGACCTGCGGGCAGCTACGGGTGCTACGCCATCGGGGCAAGGGGGAGGGAGAATGGTGTGCTGTGACAGCAGCACTCCTTCCAGGAAGACCGGCGCTGGTATTGAGGAGAAGTCTCGGTCATAAGTCTCTCCCTTGTAAGACTCCGCCACGGTCGGTGAGGGGGGATGAGGGATGGTGGCGCATGTGAGCAGTGTGTGTAGAAAGTCTCCTGGTTTGCCGAAAAGTCTGTATGACGAGGGGAATTGGTCTGGGTATCGGGCAGTGTATCCGAATTGTGGGAAATTTCCCATTTCGTGGGAAAATCAAGCCACCGAGGGAAAAGGGGAATTTTGTTTAATTACCCATTGAAAACGCGGAATCTTGGTGTCGCTAAACACTGGTGTCCTAATTGTGCTTTCTCGGGAAAATGTGCAGAGATGAAGGGAAAATGCTGCTATCATGGCGGCCTGACTAGTGTCGCGAGAAGAAATTTGGCTTGATGTTTCCCTTTAATTTGTTGCCTAGCCTTGGATACAGAGCCCTGGCCCATTCAGGTTCATTCAGGCTTCGAGTGCTGCGTCCTTGCATTTCTCCCAGCTATAGTGACAGTGGCCCTTCTATTAATTGCTTCCAATCACTCCCGGCTCTTTAGTCACGAAATCATGTTGTTGTAAAGGAATTCGCGAAAATTTCTACGGTCTATACAGGAGAGGCTAGAAACCAAATGGAAGCCCACTCCTGCTTAAGGCTTTGCAATAAAGCCAGCAGTCTTCTCTAAATAAATAAAATAAATAAATAATCCGGCCCTGATGTTCATTATTAACAGGCTTTGTATTTATTTTATTTCACTGATTCTTATATTTATTGCCTTGGTTGTATTCTGTCTAAAATTACTATATATTGGAAAAATATATTTGTGGGGAAAAATCAGAAATTTTTAGCCGACAACTGGGAAAAACCAACTGGCCAATGCAGCAACACTGGTATCGGGCATGTTGTAGTATGGGGTATGGAGCAGTCCGAGTTTGCAAGCGCAATTTCGACTCTCCATGAGTTTCCGAGCTCGAGCGCAAATTGATACAGCGATGGACACGAGGGAGCACTGGTAGTTTGCAGTGTCTCGCATTATGGCGCGCAGAATCGCGTTTTTGCTCGAATTGCGCGCAATACGCGATTTTCATACAGCGCTGCACAGGAGGGAGCACAAATAGTTTGCAGTTTCTTGCGTTATGGCGCGCAGAATCGCTTTTTTGCTCGAAATAGCCGCATAGACCACGATTCGACCTTGTTGGCCGCGCGCAGATACGTCCCCAGTCGCTCTCTGTGCAGCGGTGCCGCTTTCTCGGGCGAGGTCAGCAATATGGCGTTCCCGCGCACGCGAACGAACTCGCCTGACACCTAATGGCGAGGCGGCCGGTCGCGCGGAAGGTCGCGAGGGGGAAAAAATAAAGCAATGGAGCGAACCGCGGAACAGCTGTGAGAGAAAATTACAATTATTACAATTACTGCACCATTTCCTCTCATCGAAAAGCAATTTTCTAAATAAAAATGCCCCTGTGCTGTGCGGCGTTAAAGAACGGCAAGTGGACTAAACTGAAATGAGCCCTCCACTATAGTATTCATCATAATCTCTGCATCACTCCGGAACGTGTAACTCAACGTTTACCTTTCTGTTTTTTTATTCACGCATGTACAGAAGTACGGTCGACCTCAGTTTTCGGCATACCGCCGAAGCTGAAATCGTTTGGCGCATTCATAACCGAGCTCATTAGGCAGTATAACCTTTATCATCGTATCCACAAGTACAGCACCTTATCGCGGACACTTCTAGACGGCGTGCGCTTTACCAAAATTAACCGCACGCCACGCGCCCCCGTTTCATTCCGTCCCGATATCGTCCGCACGCGCCTACAGCAGCGCCGAGCCGCACGCAGCCTAGTAGGCGTTGCATAACCCTCCTCGCCCCACCGGCCGCTCCCCCTCTCCATTCGTCCGAGCAGCGGCGACAAACAGGCGGGACTCGGGTGCGGGGGGGTGCTGAGGGGGAAAAAAGCGCGGGAAAGCACCGTCACCCGAGGTAATCGCGTTTCTGCTCGGAAGAGGTGCAAATCGCGTGCTTTATACAGCGCGGAAATACCTGTACAATCGGTTTGCACGGCGCTGCAGCCAGGCTAAAACGGCCTTAAAAACTCTAACTAAACGTCCTCCGCCGCGTCATTTGTGATCATAGAGTCCACGTATTTCTACCACGGCGCGCTTTCTATCGCGCAGCAAGTTTTGGAGTCCCGGTCGACTCGAAGTTTTTCCTTTAGTCGGAAGTTAGCGCTCGTGCTGTGTGTATCTGTCTTCGTCCAGTTTCAGCGCTCCTTTTCTCATGCATCAATACCGACTCTCCCCACTCTCCACCCTTGTCAGTAAGTTTTGATCGCGCGGCGTTGCGTGCGGCGATGGGGAAAAAATGAGCTCACTCCACACAGACAATGATGGTGGCGAACTTTTTATTGCCAAACAAAAAAAAACTGACAAAACAGCTTCGAGACCCGGAGGGCCTCGTGCAGTGCAGAGATGTGAGGGGCCCACTTCACATGGCCTCCATCAGTCGAAGGAAAGGGTCATGGCAGCGCTGCCTAGCTCCCATTGATGGAAAGCCACCAAAGCCGCCCAAGGTAGGACTCCCGTCAGCTGTGGTGTAGGCTTCCGTTCGCTTCTGATGAGCCGGGCCTTCTGCCATGAGCTCCCGGTGTTTTGTGCGTGAGTGCCGGTAACGGGGTCAACGAAAAACTGCGAATGGTTGACTGTCTGGTGAGTCAAGTTCATGTTGACTCCGTTGCTGTCGAGCAGCCACGGAACACATTGGTATGCCGCCCACTCGTCGCTGACGATGGTGGTCCCCGGCGGAAACTCGGACTGCTCCATACCCCACACTACAACATGCCCGATACCAGTGTTACTGCATTAACCAGTTGGTTTTTCCCAGTTGTCGGGTAAAATTTCCCATTTTTCCCCACAAATATATTTTTCCAATATATAGTAATTTTAGACTGAATACAACCAAGGTAATAAATATAAGAATCAGCGAAATAAAATAAATACAAAGCCTGTTAATAATTAACATCAGGGCTGGATTGTTCTTGATCACATGACCGTCAATCATCAATTCGTTTTACTTAGTTTTTGCGTTGAGGCTTCCATTTGCTTTCTAGCCTCTCCTGTATAGACCGTAGAAATTTTCGCGAATTCCTTTACGACAACACCGCCGCGGTGGCTCAGTGGTTAGGGCGCTCTACTACTGATCCGGAGTTCCCGCGTTCGAACACGACCGCGGCGGCTGCGTTTTTATGGAGGAAAACGCTAAGGCGCCCGTGTGCTGTGCGATGTCAGTGCACGTTAAAGATCCCCAGGGGGTCGAAATTATTCCGGAGCCCTCCACTACGGCACCTATCTCTTCCTCTCTTCTTTCACTCCCTCCTTTATCCCTTCCCTTACGGCGCGGTTCAGGTGTCCAGCGATATATGAGACAGATACTGCGCCATTTCCTTTCCCTCCCCCCAAAAAACCAATTATTATCAACATGATTGCGTGACTAAGGAGCTGGGAGTGGTTAGAAGCAATTAATAGAAGGGCCACTGTCACTATAGCTGGGAGAAATGCAAGGACGCAGCACTCGAAGCCTGAATGAACCTGAATGGGCCAGGGCTCTGTATCCAAGGCTAGGCAACAAATTAAAGGGAAACATCAAGCCAAATTTCTTCTCGCGACACTAGTCAGGCCGCCATGATAGCAGCATTTTCCCTTCATCTCTGCACATTTTCCCGAGAAAGCAAAATTAGGATACCGGTGTTTAGCGACACTAAGATTCCGCCTTTTCAGTGGGTAATTAAACAAAATTCCCCTTTTCCCTCGGTGGCTTGATTTTCCCACGAAATGGGAAATCTACCACGATTCGGCAACACTGCCCGATACCCAGACCTATTCCCCTCGTCATACAGACTTTTCGGAAAACCAGGAGACTTTCTACACACCCTGCTCACATGCGCCACCATCCCTCATCCCCCCTCACCGACCGTGGCGGAGTCTTACAAGGGAGAGACTTATGACCGAGACTTCTCCTCAATACCAGCGCCGGTCTTCCTGGAAGGAGTGCTGCTGTCACAGCACACCATTCTCCCTCCCCCTTGCCCCGATGGCGTAGCACCCGTAGCTGCCCGCAGGTCGGCTCAAACTGCCGGGAGCGCGCAAAGCACGTAACTCACGTTGAGCCGCGGTAGCTTTGTTTGATCCCGCAAACAAATAAGTTCAGTCCTACAATCACGCAATAAATTCGTCCCAGTGCGGATCCCCCAAGCAAGACTGCTTCATGTTCATGCTCGTTGCCGGCGCTGACGTCTTGGCTCTTGCCTTGCAGCCGAATAAAGGGAATCTTGCTGTACATTACAAGCTCACTTAACAGAAACTGGACTAGACTAGCACAGGCGAGAGAAGATGATTCAGGCTGTTCCTAACAAGGACACCTGCTGATTTGATTAATAAAGCACGAAGCCAGAAAAACTTGTGTAACACTGTCGAAGCTTTTGATCGGTGACTTCCCCTTTCGAATCTCACATTAATTCTGTATATTCTCGTTCCGTAATGCAAGCAGATGCAAATATCATTTCCCTTTTTTTTCCTTCCGAATAACCTCTCTTTTGGTCTCCGGTTCCTTGTTCCTTCTCGGAAATTCGCTTATTATGCCGAAACACCGCAACACGAGGCGAACGCGCCAGCATAGCTGTGTTTTAGCGGCGAAAACATGCAAGACTACAATGAACGTATAGAGATGTGGTAGCCGATTCGTTTTCCTTTTTTTTAATGAAGATGTATAATAGAACTGATTATATGCTCACGCTGTGCTGCTGAGTCGCTGTTTCAAACCTTCTAATATGACGTTTAATGGGGCACACTGTTCTTCGCTTCTGTTTTTAGTGTGCGATTTTTGTTTGTATGTTTCTAATCATCCTCTTTTTTTTCTTTTCTCGTATGGGATCGGTTAAGTTGGCAGCCTGCCTTGCAGATGACCAGGCACTACGCGTTATCTTTCGTGCAAGTATTTTGCAGAGACCCATCGTTGAATATAAACGGCTTAGCAGAATGCACGGGCGGTGCTCGCAGGTAAAAAACGTCGAGGATGCTGGCGTACCATTGATTAGTTTAGTCTTGAAGGAAGACAAGTGATTGACTTAAAGCAATTTTGTCAGACTGGTTGACGAAATGGTACACAAAATTCTGTTGAGGCGTAGGGGGGGGGGGGGGGGGTGCTCGGGAAAAGATTTTCTGCTGCGGGGAAATTTGAGTCATGGTGCTCTTGACAGAGAGAGCGGTTCACGCTGTCCCCTCTAGGCCAGTTGTTTTGACCCGTGTGATTTTAATAGTTGACACAGTGTTCGAAGATGTGATCTAGCCCTTTCCTTCAAAATGCCGCGGGATCACCGAGTAATCAGAGAATTCCTAGGATTTCCAAACCTTTACCACCGCCTCCTGGAGGGAAGTAGCTGAAACGAGGGAGGGTCTTGACCTCCCAGGAACATCAACATCATCATCCCTAACTATTAGCTGCAGGTATTCCTATTTTCCCGCACAATAATTGTCTTCGGTTGCTGGGTAATGTACAATATTTAATCATTTATCTGGCAACATTTAATTTGGTAGCGGTATATCACACTTCCCCGCGCTCATAAGGATACACTGTTAGCATCATCATCATCATCGCCATCATCTCGAGAGTCAAAGGCGTGTGTCGTTGCATGATCTTTGCAGTAAGTCATACATGAGAACTGGCGCGTTTACCTGCCTGACAATCCTAATGTCATTAATGCGGACCGGGTTGTGGACACTCTTTATAATGCGTCATGCTCGCATGTGTAGTAATGTGGGATCCATATCGATCTTGAAATAGGGGTGGAAGGGGGTAGATGGGGGCCTGGTACGACGAGAAATTGCATCGTTGTCACGTGAGTAGGTGTGATGTCATATTACAGCGTCGTCATGTGACTAGGTCTGATGGGACATTACATCGCTGTCACTTTAACTGGTATAACCTCACACTCATATGATGTCATCACTAAATATAGTAATTAATCTTAGTCTTGCCTAATTATATTCATTACCATTAATTATGCGACGTCATGATCTTCTTCGCTTGACTCGTCGGTTCGTCACGTCACATGGTGCCGTTTTTTGCGTGCCTCTGTTCGTGTACTGCAGTCGCAGCTTGTTAAGTGTTTTCGAAGGCAACATACAGAGGATTGTTAAAGAGCATTCTCGCTATGCCGGAGAGAGCTAGAAAATCGAAATATACTGATATGCGTCTGCATTACCGTCGCATTGGAAAGTACATCGGCGACCAGTTTCTTTGTATTCGGTAACTATTCTCAAGCCTAAAAAGAGTATAGTGAATACCTCCCCCCTCCTCTCAATTTCTGGTAGATGGTGTAGAAGGGCTGTGTTCGTCAATTGCCGGTTCGTGCGCGAACGAGTGAGAAGCTTCCAATACGCACAAGTATACACGAAGCAGGTTGCCAAATACTGACACATATAAAGTACTCACCGACGTACTGGTGGTAAGTAAGTCTTCCCCCGCATTTACACCGTTTTTGGCTACTACTAGTCGGTCCTACTATTCACTTGAGGTCTTTTTTCTCCGTCCCTTTGATCGTGGACACAAGGCGGCTTCTTCACAAGTTCTCTTTATGGCGTGCATTTATTCGAAAGTGTGATTTTTTTTCCAGTGCTGCGTCGCACTTAAATGACGGAATTGCGCCCTCCACGCGAAAATAACCAAACCACAAGTAGCAATTTTCAGAGGGAAAGTTGGCAGTGCCTTAACTTGAATAACCTTGGAATTCAGCGGAAAGCTTCTGCGCGCATGGTTACCCTTCAGGTGGCTTCACATCACCCCATCGGGTGCTCTTAAGGTCAACCCAAAGGGCACCCCAATGTCAAAGGTCAACTGAAGGTCATGGTTAAAGGTTCGACGCCATAACTGCGCCACATACGTCACCCACTGCTGTCGTTGGTTGAGGTGAAGGTCGTTGTGCTGCCTATCCGAAAACCCTTTACTTAGCATAATGATGTTTTTCGATTAAAAAAAAAAGAAGTGAAATGAATCAAGTGACGTTCGTGTCTCAGTAATCTCAAGGGTGATCACTGCAGCATCGCCTTTCCGGAAAACGCGCTGTTGTGGTCGACTAATCACTGGCAGCCGCTCTGTTTGGCGATAAACTTGCACTGTGGTGCGATGTAAGCGCCCCGTCATTTCCACACTTTTCGAACACAGTCATGCAACTGTGCTCCCATTTAAGATTTTCCATCACTTAAAACAGGACGGCGACGGACGGATTTTTGTTGGGCAAGAACACCCGTGGTGCCGTAAAAAACCTCTCCAAGTTAATTTTCAATTTTATTCACTCTCAGTGGTCGTAACGCCAACTTTTCTACAGCTCTCAAACAGCACGCCTCAGCTGCCTTGTTTACTGCAGTACCGAGGCGCGCGCGAGCCGACGGCACGCGAGTCCTCGTTGGCGTTACATAACCATCCTCGCTGCTCCGGCCCCTCCTCCTCTCCCCCACCCACTCCTCTTTCCTCTTACACTGCGCTAGCTCTTCGAGACTTCGGCCGTCAGCGTGGCACCCCTTGAGCTCCGCGCCTGGTCACGTATGGTGCCGTTGGCGCGGGCGCGCCAGCGAAACCGAGCTGCAACAGCTGTCCGCATGCGCCGTGCAAAGAGAAGGGGGGGGGGGGAGGGGGGGCGGAGCGGAGAGAGTGAATCCACGTCCAGGAACGAAGATGAAGAAGGCACGCCATGCGAAGGGTATGTGCCATCTTTTGATAGGCTAACAACAACAACAAAAGCAGCAGCAGCTAAAGACTGACTCTGATTACGGGTTGGACGGTGCTGTCGTGTTCTTGCTGGTGCTTGGCTTCGAGCTCAACTGTGGTGTCCTGGTGGTGCCTACGTGGTCATCTCCGGTGAGGCCGTTCTGTGTGGGGGATTTGGCCAGGTCTCAGGTTAGGTCTGTAGGCCAGGTTAATGTGCATTTGAGGGTGCGTTTGGCTCAGGTATGTCGCTGACCTCCCCGGGTGGAGGGTCGGCAACCTGGTTTGCCAGCTTGCCCACCCAAAGCTTGCCGCTAGAAAATTTTCGTAAAAATGGAATTGACATCATCCCTGTGGCTCTCGTGCCGATCGGTGAGGGAACGATCAAGATGAAAAGCCCCAAGGTCCTTCAGCAGGAGCTAAGATCTCTCACTACCCACTACCTCCAGATCTCTGAGGTGCGACCGTGCGGCCGGAGAGGCATTGTTTGCAGGTCCGCTGACATTGATTGTGTCACAGACCTGCTCCAGTGCAAAATTTTTCAGTCATTAGCGGTTAAAGCCTTCATCCCGGAACAGCTCGCATGTTCCAAAGGTATTGTTCGTGGCGTGGACCCAGCATCTTCCCCGCAGGTTATACTGAAGGAGTTTCAGGATGCAGGTGTGGGGGTTCTTTCTGTCTACCGGTGCAGTAGAGAATTCAATGGTGCGCATGTTGCGACAGAGTCAGTTATCACTACGTTTGCTGGTTTCTCTTGTCCTTCTGAACTCAAGGTTTGGCCGATAGTGTATCGTGTGGACCCTCTGCAGCCCCGTCCTCTTCAGTGCAACAACTGTTGGCGTTTCGGTCACAGTGGTAAAGCGTGTAAGTCGGCGACCCGCTGCCGGGTTTGTGGAGAAGGGCATTCAGATGACAGCTGCGCGTCTGATCAGCCCCAGTGTTGCCTATGCAAGGGCAACCACTCAGCTGATGATGTCAACTGCTTGAAACGGGCCGACGAACAAAGCCTGCTCGATATCATTCAAGCGAAACGATGTTCGAGAGCTGATGCTTATGCACTTCTGGATCGGAGGGATAATACATATGCCAGCCGTGCGCGAAGCTCTGTTGCTGATATACCGTCAAGTTTGACTACTTCAATAGTGTCCTCAGTAGAACAGGCTCTTTCTGTGGTGGTCGAGCGAATGCTGGGCAGTTTCACCGAGGCTCTATCTCAACTTGTTGCTGGCCAATCTCTGCCTACTGAATCACATGTTTCGGCGGCTACGCCGGCATCACTCCCAAGTGCTGCTAGTAAGAGTCATTCCATGTCGCCTCCTACCGTGCCTCAAGTACCGCCTGCCAACAGCGCTCCTGACAGTGTCGCTCACGTCGATACTTGTAGCATGGACGTTGAAATGCTCACCACTTCCCAGAAGCTTCGAGCTTCTTCCTCACCCTCGAAGTCAGCTGTTCCGCAAGTCAAAGCAAAGAAAGGACCCCCCAAATTAATTCCCCAGACTGATGTGCTGAAGGAGGCTGTTTATGTCTCTTTAACCAGTCGATAATCATGGCGGGTCTAAAAGTTATGCAGTGGAATTGTCGCTCCGTACTTTCTTCTTTACCGGATCTTGAATTACTTCTTCATAAACATAATCCAGATATTGTGATTTTACAAGAAACGTGGCTCTCTCCACATAAATCATTCACATTTAAAAAAATTCGTGTTTTCATGGTAGATCGTGTTAATGGCAGGGGTGGTGGGTTAATAACTATGATCTCTACGAAAACATGTCACCGGCCATCAATCTCGCAGACAGTTATGCGCCCTGACTGTGAGTTGTTGGCGGTTGAAATCTCCCTTCCACAGTGCGCCAAAGTCACTATTGCTAACGTCTACTTCCCAATCAGTGTTCACAGGACAGACTGTTTGGATACCATACTGAGCGGCGCAAACAGCACAGTCATCGCAGGAGATTTTAATTCGCACCACAGTGTCTGGGATAGTCGCTCTGACTCCTGCGGCCAACTTCTGTGGTCCTGGATGTCAATGAATGCAGTGCGCTGCTGTAATTCTGGAGCAGTAACCTTTATGCGAGGAGGATCCCGTTCAATCATAGATTTAACATTAGCATCTCGTGGGGTTGGCGTATCTGCATGGTCAACTGAAGACTCAGGTACATCTAGTGACCACTTTCCAATAACCTTTTCTATTATATCCTCGCCTATCAGAAAAGGTGGTGCAAGCATGAAATTTGTAAACCACATTATGTACAAAAAATTGATATCTGCCTCACTCCCCTCCATAGTTAGCTCAGGTCGAGCACAAAGAGCTCAGCGGACAATTACCTTTCTGCAAGATGCTGCTGAGAGCTCTGTATTCTCGGTGTGCACTGCTTCTCCTGCCAGACAGCCGTCTCCTTGGTGGACGGAGGAGTGTGAGAAAGCTTATCGTCGTAGAAAAGCAGCCTGAAAAAGCCTTTCCTATAATCAGAGTCCAGCTAATTGGATAAATAAGTTCTTCTCTGCATGTTTCAAAAGAACTGTTAAAAAGCAAAGTAGGATTATAATCAAAATTTAAACGCGTATCTCTCAAAATCCCAGAATAAGAAGGCTCTCTATAGATTCATGGCGCAGAATAACAGCTCTCCGGCCTCCAATCGCATAAGGTCAATGGTAATGTCTCCGCAGGAGGCTAAGCAAAACCTTGAACGCATCGCGCAGGGGCTGGCCTTACGTTTCCAGGTACAGAAAGCAGAACCTTTGCACACTCTCACCCCCAGCCCGGACTATCCTGAGGTCGACGTGTCGGAGCTCCTGCAAATTGTTTCCTCGATGCACTCTGCTGCTCCGGGATCTGACGGGATTACTGAGGGCATGTTAAAGATTTTAGCGCACGACTTTCCAACTCACCTTCTAGATATTGTAAATGCGTCATTGGAAACCTCTTCGATTCCTCACAGTTAGAAAATTGTGAAAATAATTTCACTTTTAAAAAATGCAGACAATGGATTTCAATTAGACAATATTCGGCCGATTGCTTTAACCTCAAATTTAGTAAAGCTAATAGAAAGAGTAGTACACAGTCGCCTTACAAAGCATGTTCATCATATTAACGGCATATTATTCTTACAGACTGCCTTTCAGTTATTGTCTCTCTCCAAAATTCGGAAAAATCTTTCTTGACTCGTTCACTTAGGTTTTTTGTTCCGAGCACAGTGCGCGAGATCCGTTTGGTCTGGGTACCTGGGCATTCAGGCGTCTATTTTAACTATGTGGCTGATTTATTGGCAATGACAGCTCTCAGCGCACCTGTAATATATCCCGTCCCTCACCTCATTCTGTTAGCAGCTTCACGTTTCCAGCGGTTCCAACATATTTCAGCCACTTTGAGTGATCCGTTGCTCAATAGCGTGGACTTTCAACACCTAAAGTACCCATAGAATATCCGGTGGTGTAAGTCAAGGCTTTGTGAAGTGTCCATGACGCTCCTGCGATGTAGAATCCCTCACTTAAACTTGTACTTATGCAGGTGCAGGTTCGCTGCGACAAACCTTTGTGTATCATGTGGGCAAGTTGAATCAATCGATCATTTTCTCCTCTCTTGCCGGCGGTTCGCGGTTCAGAGAAGGCAATATTTGGAGGTTCCTCTTTCGAGACTAGGACTGCCTCTGTCTCTTACAGTTCTATCGTTCGGTGCGAGTGCCAAGGGATTCCCGTTGTGACGTTCCTTGTGTGTGCTACGAGGTTCCGCGTTCGACGGCGCGGCGTAGACGGAGACCCAGATGACAGCGGCATCATCAATTACCCAGCCATGCTCGTTGAGAGTGACGACCAGAACGAAGGGGTTTAAGCCCAACCGGACCCAACCGGACCCGCCGCCGCCGCCGCGGGGAAACGGGCTTTATCCTCCCCAATTGCCGTGGCGGTTCCAGGGGAGGCCTCCCGAGCACATCCCAGGACAAGGGACCACTTTCCCGGCCGGTGACCCGCGGGAACTGTCAGCGGGCCAGAGCGCGCCTTACCTTGAGGAGCGAGTGTCAGTTGATGGATGCAGAGCGGAGGCCGGTGACCCGCGGGAACTGTCAGCGGGCCAGAGCGCGCATTACCACAGCCGACGCTATGCGCTACCTCGAAGACAACCTTCTTTCCCTCGGACTCAACACGTGAGGGGGGCGAGACCATAAGTGCGGTGGTATGTTTGTGCGCCCAAGTGAAAGCCCTAGCCCCCTCCTTCCCCTCCGGCGTGGGCGTCCTCACCCTAGGGAGTGTGGAGAAGAGGATATAAAAATCGACAAGCAGTACAGAAGAGGGTCGCTCAGGACGACATCGTTCGCCAAGAGGGCCTTCAGCGCTGAAGCCCGACGGCGTGCAGCTTCTGCCAGCAACCGCTCGAGCCCAACTCCGGAGCCACTCCATCGCCCCCATGAAGTCGTCGGCACGTAAGCTCGGATGCCCCAGCCTCTGAATCTTAATGATGTATAATTATTGAATATATCTGTTTGTTTAAACTGAGCCATACGGTGTCTCTTTGCCTCTCCGTCCCGTGTGGACCTGCGCATTATGGGGGTCATCACACTGGTGTCAGAAGTGGGGTCTCAAAAGCAAATGTCCTCTGAATGCTGCGACATTCATGACTTCAAAATTGTAATCAAAAGGGAATCACGGGACTGATTGTGGGACTTTTACCCCCATTTGAGAGGCTTGAGGCACCGGAGGGCTTGAAAAAAAAAATGTCTTTATCTGAGGGAGCTCCCACTCCACAGCCGTCGCTCGGAGCAAGCATGCTGGCATTAGGAAGCGTCATTCCGACGTTTACAGGAGATAAGACAGGGGTTCCAATCTGCGATTTCTTTTTCATGCTAGAAGAGATTGGGAAAATGGGGGGATGGTCCGATGCTCAGATGCTGGGAATGGCGAGGTGTAAGATGGCAGGAGCTGCTCATGATTTTGCATGGCGAGACGAAAAAGTAAAATCCACAAAATCATTTGCGGAATTTAAGAAGCTCGCGTTTGAGCATTTCGACACTGAACCACGTCACGTGCGGGTACAGAGGTTCCGTGACGCCGGACAGATGGTAGGGGAGGACGTGCGAACGTTTGCGTCGCGGCTTCAGCGCTTAGCGCGCGATACGTTAAGCAGGGAGGAGGAAGGAGACCAGCTAAAGAAGAAATACGCGGAGGTTATACTTAAAGAGCAAAAGCAACGGGATGTTCTTTGCCCTCGATAACCTGAGATAGCACGGCACCAACTGCGAACTTTGACGCATCTGTGGCCATAACGAAGGGCAAATTAAAATCCGGGTGGCGCAACAGCGGTGCACTCATTAGCTTCCTTTTCAGGGCCCCAAAAGCATCCTCCGCGTTTTCGTCCCAGCGAAAGGCGACATTTTTGGCTGTTAAGGCGGTGAGCGGCTTAGCGAGCTTGGCGAACTCCTCTATGTGCCTTCGGTAGTAACCGATCAGGCCGAGAAACTGCCGGACCTGGCGGACGCTAGTCGGGGATGGAAAATCCGAGACACACCTTAGTTTCTCAGGGTCCGGTCGCACGCCGTCAGCTGAAACAACGTGCCCGAGGTATTTCACCTCGTTTTTGAGGAATTGGCACTTAGAGGGCTTCAGCTTGAGACCCGCTGCTCTTAGTCGCACCAAAACGTGCTCAATATCGCGCAAATGGTTCTCAAAACTGTCACTGTATATGATTATGTCATCCATATACACGAAGCACAGCCTCCCTAGAAGACCTGTCAGGATAACATCAGCGGTTCTCTGCCAGACAGCAGGGCTGTTGGCCAGACCCATCGGCATTCTTTTCCATTCATAGTGCCCTGAGGGCGTGTTGAATGCCGTTTTCTCGGCATCTGCCGGATCCATTGCAATCTGCCAGAATCCCGCCGCCATGTCCACTACCGTGAAGTACCTGGCAGAGCCCAGCTGAGAAAGCGTCTCCTGTATATTGGGGATGGGGTATGGATCGATGCGAGTTACGGCATTTAGTTTGCGGTAGTCCACTACGAATCGATACGAGCCATCTGGCTTTTCCACCAATAGTGCTGGTGCTCCCCAGGGTGACTTTGAGTGTTCGACAATGCCGCGATCAATCAGGTCCTGCACCTGCCGCTCCATCTCCTCACGTTGGGAGTAAGGAATCCTGTACGCACGCTGGTAAACGGGCGATGAAGAGCCGGTTTCTATCCTGTGCTTTATAACGCCACAGCAGCCCAAATACAGGTTGGACGCGGCGAATACCTCCGAGTAGTCGTTCAGCAAACCAGCCAGAGCCTCCCTCTCCCTGGATTTTACGTGAGAAAGATCGAACGACATCTTTGGAGCAGCCGAAGGACCAGCATGCTCTACAGTTGCGAGTACCGTATCGGTGGGCTCACATTTCTCTATCGCAGAGGTGAAGAAAGCCAATGTTTTGTTCTTGGGAATGCTCAGTGGCTGCTGGCTACAGTTAACCACCCGTAGGGGCACTCTGTGGGCGTCATTAACTGTCACGAGGCACGCGGCTGCCTTCAGGCCATTGCTGAGAGAGTCGACCGGCTCAAGCACTCCCACGGCGCCGCTCTCTACATTTGAAGGCACAAACGCGTACAAAATGTTCTCCGACCAAGGAAAGACGACCGCCTCATCGACCAGCCTGACGGCAACCCGCGAATATACCTTCTCCAATGATCCCACTGTTTGACGGGTGTCAATATCGGTAATGCGAATCTCAGCCCCTCTCCTGTTCAAAAACGGAACTTTTGAGCCGCCCGCATTAACCTCTTCCTCAGAGAATGAGACTACTACCTTCCCTTTTCTCAAAAAATCCTGCCCTAATATACCTGACACTCCGTTTGGCAGAGACACCATGTCCGGGCATACGTAGCAGGGGTGCTCCAATGCAATTCCGCCGAGAGAGAAGTGTAACCGGTAGAGTCCACTTATGCCAAGAGGATCCCCCGTTATGCCTACAAATTTGGTTGCCATACCACCAGACGCTTCCAACACCTCGCGGTCCCCCTTCCTTCGAAGCGTGTTAAAACTGCTCTCCTTAAGCAATGTCACCTTTGACCCCGTATCTATCAACAATTCCATGCAACAACCATTTAATTTGCAACGCACAACAGGGCATGCCTCGTCGGCCACACAAACTACCACCACCTCATCATCCACTGCTCCCTCCCCACGCTCCTCAGGCTGGGGAGGACTAACTAGTTTTTTGTCTCGGTATCTGGAGCCCCGCTGTAGGCTTGCTTAGGGCGTGTCTCGCCTGCTTCTCTTTGTGGCTCCCCACGGCGCACGTTTTGGCAGAACCTGGCGATGTGTCCGCGACCCTGGCAAGCGAAGCATACGATTTCTTCAAAATCTCGCATACCGCGCCTGTAGCTTTGTGGTGGTCTCCGGTTTCCAGCGAATGAGCGCTGTTGAGCGCGCGCTTCTACCTGGCGTTCTACCTGCTGAGATAGCAGCTGTTCTAAGCGATCTAACCGCTCTGTCAAGAGAGCAACCTCTGGGTTGAGCACCGCTCTCTCTATGACGCGTACTCTCGCTGCGGCTGTCGTTAACGCCTCATTTCGTTCCTCATCCAATGCGGCCTCCACGGCTTGGTCGAAATTGCTCGGCTTGCGCGAGAGCACGAACCGGCGCACGGGGTCTTGCAGACCAGCCACGAACAAAGCGGTCATTTCCTCTTTAAGTATATCCTCCGCGTATTTCTTCTTTAGCTGGTGTCCTTCCTCCTCCCTGCTTAACGTATCGCGCGCTAAGCGCTGAAGCCGCGACGCAAATGTTCGCACGTCCTCCCCTACCATCTGTCCGGCGTCACGGAACCTCTGTACCCGCACGTGACGTGGTTCAGTGTCGAAATGCTCAAACGCGAGCTTCTTAAATTCCGCAAATGATTTTGTGGATTTTACTTTTTCGTCTCGCCATGCAAAATCATGAGCAGCTCCTGCCATCTTACACCTCGCCATTCCCAGCATCTGAGCATCGGACCATCCCCCCATTTTCCCAATCTCTTCTAGCATGAAAAAGAAATCGCAGATTGGAACCCCTGTCTTATCTCCTGTAAACGTCGGAATGACGCTTCCTAATGCCAGCATGCTTGCTCCGAGCGACGGCTGTGGAGTGGGAGCTCCCTCAGATAAAGACATTTTTTTTTCGAGCCCTCCGGTGCCTCAAGCCTCTCAAATGGGGGTAAAAGTCCCACAATCAGTCCCGTGATTCCCTTTTGATTACAATTTTGAAGTCATGAATGTCGCAGCATTCAGAGGACTTTTGCTTTTGAGACCCCACTTCTGACACCAGTGTGATGACCCCCATAATGCGCAGGTCCACACGGGACGGAGAGGCAAAGAGACACCGTATGGCTCAGTTTAAACAAACAGATATATTCTATAATTATACATGATTAAGATTCATAGGCTGGGGCGTCCGAGCTTACATGCCGACGACTTCATGGGGGCGATGGAGTGGCTCCGGAGTTGGGCTCGAGCGGTTGCTGGCAGAAGCTGCACGCCGTCGGGCTTCGGCGCTGAAGACCCTCTTGGCGAACGATGTCGTCCTGAGCGTCCCTCTTCCGTACTGGTTGTCGATTTTTATATCCTCTTCTCCACACTCCCTAGGGTGAGGACGCCCACGCCGGAGGGGAAGGAGGGGGGCTAGGGCTTTCACTTGGGCGCACAAACATACCACCGCACTTATGGTCCGCCCCCCTCATGTGTTGAGTCCGAGGGAAAGAAGGTTGTCTTCGAGGTAGCGCATAGCGTCGGCTGTGGTAAGGCGCGCTCTGGCCCGCTGACAGTTCCCGCGGGTCACCGGCCTCCGCTCTCCATCCATCAACTGACACTCGCTCCTCAAGGTAAGGCGCGCTCTGGCCCGCTGACAGTTCCCGCGGGTCACCGGCCGGGAAAGTGGTCCCTTGTCCTGGGATGTGCTCGGGAGGCCTCCCCTGGAACCGCCACGGCAATTGGGGAGGATAAAGCCCGTTTCCCCGCGGCGGCGGCGGCGGGTCCGGTTGGGCTTAAACCCCTTCGTTCTGGTCGTCACTCTCAACGAGCATGGCTGGGTAATTGATGATGCCGCTGTCATCTGGGTCTCCGTCTACGCCGCGCCGTCGAACGCGGAACCTCGTAGCACACACAAGGAACGTCACACTCGCTCACCCTCCAGAAGAATGTTCTCCGAACATTTGAGTCCATGCAGCTCCCCTTGTCCTTCTGAATCGCCTCGCACAGTGCGTCCGACAAAACACTTTTCACTGCACTCAACACCACTGCACAACAACATATTCCTCCGCTGTCATAACTGGCGTCTCCAGGGGCAGCACTGATCTTCTTTTACAGATAAACATGAAACTCAGCACCCAAGCCTCTCCTTCCTAGTCCAAACTGGACGAAATAAATTTAGCACAGTTACAAAGGAGCTCCCACTTCTAGCACGATCACGGCACAGAGGAAAAGTACGGAGCTACGGATAGGGAGTGCCTCGCCGTTGTCTGGGCAGTAAAGCACTTCAGATGCTACCTTTACGGCCGCAAATTCAAGCTAGTCACAGACTGCCATCCTCTGAAATGGGTGATGAGTGTCAGGGACCCTAGCTCGCGACTCGCTAGATGGAATCTACACCTGCAGGAATACTGCTTTGAAGTTGAGCAAAAGTCAGGAAAGAAACATCTGAATGCTGATGCACTCAGCCGCACAGCTGCCGTGGCAGCTATAGATGAGTTTGTCCCCGTAGTCGACCCCGCCGAATTACGCACAGAGCAGTGCAAAGATCCTGACCTGAAGCAAATAATCGAAAGCTTAGAGGGCGCACCGTCTCACCCCGAACAGCTAGGTTATTTCATTGGCAAAGACGGCACCCTGTGTTGGCGCACGAGGCCAACCAGGAAAGGGAGACCAGAGAAAACCGCTTGGGAGAGAGTCGTCATACCTCGGTCGTGGACAGAAAGGGTTCTTCGCGCGTTTCACGATGCGCCATGCGCCGGTCATTTTGGCGTAGCGAAGACACGCAGGCGTGTGGAGCGTTTGTACTTTTGGAGTGGCATGCGACAGGATGTTAGAGACTACTGTGCGAAGCGTCATTCCTGTCTCGAAAGAAAAACACCCAAGGGACGAAGACCAGCTCCAATTCAGCCGTTCCCTTAGGTTTCGGCTCCCTTCGAGCGGACAGGTATGGACATAATGGGCCCATTGCCCACGACCACTTCCGGAAACAAGTACATTTTAGTATTTGTCGATCACCTTTCAAAATACGCGGTAGCGGTAGCACTCCCAGATCAGAAGGCAGACACGGTTGCAAGAGCATTTGTCGAACAGATCGTGCTCCGACATGGACCCCCGAGGCAACTCTTGACAGATCGGGGAACGACCTTCGTGTCGCAGGTAATGAGGAGAGTTTGCGAGCTGCTTAAGATCGCTAAGAAGCAGACAACACCGTACCATCCGGCTTGACGGCGCGGTGGAGCGACTGAACCAAACCGTGGCCGGGTTCCTGTCGCATTTTGCTTCGCGCGACCAGCGGGACTGGGACTTGTGGCTCCCGTATGCAATGTTTGCCTACAATTCCGCAGCACACGAGAGCACGGGCGAATCGCCATTCTTTCTTCTCTACGGCCGAGACCCGGACCAGCCTAGTGAAGTGCCAGAGGGCCCCTGTCGTGTCCCATACGCTTCACTGGACGACTATAAGGTTGAGCTAGAATCGCGCTTGCAAGTGGCGAGGGACATCGCAAAGGAGGCCTTAAAGAAAGCGGCGAAGCGCAGGAAAGAGGTGCACGATCGCAGTGCTAGAGACGCGCCGTTTGATGTGGGGGACAGCGTGTACATTGAAAACTGCCAAAGGCAGATTGGGCTAGCTCGTAAGTTCCAGACGAAGTGGAGAGGACCGTGCGAGGTTGTCGAGAAGCTTTCTCCGGTAAACTTCAGAGTCCTAGACGTGAACCGGCGCTTGATAAGGATACACGCAAATCGCCTCAAGTCGGCACCGGTTCAGTATTCACGAAATGAGGAAAGGGAAAGCGCGGATTTTGATGGGGACAGAAGTGAAGCGGAGCGCGCAGATAGTTCGCAAGAAACGCCCTCTCCTGCATTTGTTCGGCAGGCGCCAGAGGTGACGGCCAGAATGCCACCGGATTTACTTCATGCATTGCTAGAAGAAGAAGCGCGCGAGGTTGCCGCGCAGATAACGCCAGGAGAGGCTCCTGCCACGAGCCCTCGCGAGTCCCAAAGCAGACAAAGGGTCACAGACTTACTTAGTATGACTCATGAAGACCGATATCCGCTGCGAAATCGGAAAGCTAAGTCGGACTAATGGCGTAAACAGAGCGGAGTTGTGAACTGGTGAGAATTGTGTAATGCCGCAGCTCATAACACTGCTATGTGCTTATGTGTTAAGTTATCGGAGTTGGTAGTTAAACCTTTCTGTCATTAAGTAACACCTTCACAGGAGAGCATGCGGAGCGCATGCAGAACCTGCCCTACTTCCTTTCGTTATCTATATTTTTGTCTGTGCCGTGATCGTGCTAGAAGTGGGAGCTCCTTTGTAACTGTTGTAAATTTATTTCGTCCAGTTTGGACTAGAAAGGAGAGGCTTGGGTGCTGAGTTTCATGTTTATCTGTAAAAGAAGATCAGTGCTGCCCCTGGAGACGCCAGTTATGACAGCGGAGGCATATGGTGTTGTGCAGTGGTGTTGAGTGCAGCGATAAGTGTTTTGTCGGACGCACTGTGCGAGGCGATTCAGAAAGACAAGGGGAGCTGCATGGACTGAAATGTTCGGAGAACATTCTTCTGGAGGGTGAGCAAGTGTGACGTTCCTTGTGTGTGCTACGAGGTTCCGCGTTCGACGGCGCGGCGTAGACGGAGACCCAGATGACAGCGGCATCATCAATTACCCAGCCATGCTCGTTGAGAGTGACGACCAGAACGAAGGGGTTTAAGCCCAACCGGACCCAACCGGACCCGCCGCCGCCGCCGCGGGGAAACGAGCTTTATCCTCCCCAATTGCCGTGGCGGTTCCAGGGGAGGCCTCCCGAGCACATCCCAGGACAAGGGACCACTTTCCCGGCCGGTGACCCGCGGGAACTGTCAGCGGGCCAGAGCGCGCCTTACCTTGAGGAGCGAGTGTCAGTTGATGGATGGAGAGCGGAGGCCGGTGACCCGCGGGAACTGTCAGCGGGCCAGAGCGCGGCTTACCACAGCCGACGCTATGCGCTACCTCGAAGACAACCTTCTTTCCCTCGGACTCAACACGTGAGGGGGGCGAGACCATAAGTGCGGTGGTATGTTTGCGCGCCCAAGTGAAAGCCCTAGCCCCCCTCCTTCCCCTCCGGCGTGGGCGTCCTCACCCTAGGGAGTGTGGAGAAGAGGATATAGAAATCGACAAGCAGTACGGAAGAGGGACGCTCAGGACGACATCGTTCGCCAAGAGAGCCTTCAGCGCCGAAGCCCGACGGCGTGCAGCTTCTGCCAGCAACCGCTCGAGCCCAACTCCGGAGCCACTCCATCGCCCCCATGAAGTCGTCGGCACGTAAGCTTGGACGCCCCAGCCTCTGAATCTTAATCATGTATAATTATTGAATATATCTGTTTGTTTAAACTGAGCCATACGGTGTCTCTTTGCCTCTCCGTCCCGTGTGGACCTGCGCATTATGGGGGTCATCACACCGTTAAGCAGTGTATGCGGCTACCTTCACGATTACATAAGTGCAACTAATCGATTATCTTGTTAGCTATATACAAAATTCTTTCGCATGTCCAAAAAAGGCTAGATTAATTCTATTCCGGATGACTCATACCTCTTGAATTCATTTTATTTTTCTATTTTTTTTAATCTTGATTCAGTCTTCTGACATTTCCTTCCCCGCGCAAATGCTTCATTGGCATTCTAGTCTATACCTTGGACAATCCCCCCCACGTGGGTATGTGCCATATTACTTGAGGAGAAGAAGAAGAAGAAGAAAGACTGACTTTGCAATTCGACAGAGCGAGTTCCACTCGGCCAGATCTGGCTCTCGCGTCACTCCAGGTTTAATCAAAGCTAAACCACAGCCAATTTCTTTTCACCCACTCCTCTCGCTTTCGGCGGCGTGTCCGCGGCAGTGACGCGGGTCACTTTCCGCGCCTTTTTCCTCTTTTGGGCGGATTTATCGCGCAATAGCATGAGTCAAAGTTTTAATTATGCGTGTGCCTTCCACGCGGCCTTGCGGTTGTTTCGTGCAAACAAAGCGATTGTTAACGTATATACAGTAACGACGTCTTTCTGGTTCCCAATTTTGACTGAAAATATTTCCTTCGTGAAATGACCATTTTCAGTCGCCAAAGAACCACATAAACGTCCTCCGTCGGACGATAAGTCTGATTTGAGGGCATCTAGTCCACGTGTTTCTACCACGGCGCGCTTTCGCTGCTTTCTGTCGCGCAATAACGCGTAACAATCTTAATCGGGCACATTTCCTGCCCCTACAAGTTTCCTTCAGCATTATACACGGGTACTTGCGTGTGGCAATGCAAAAGAAATTACCTGAGTGCGCAGTGGCGATGGTGAACTCTATATTAAAATACAAGAGCAGTTCAAGCACGGGTTCCTGCACATAGCAGACTCGGTTTAGGGAGGGGAACTCGGGAGAGAGACAGTGGCACGTACCGTGCTAGCTCTGTCAAGGCTCGTTTGGTGGCCCCCAGAGGGACCGTGAAAATAAAAAAAAGCTGGCAAAGCTGCTTTGAGACCCGGGGGGCCTCGTGCAGTGCAGAGAGAGATGACAGGGGTCCACTTCACATCGAGAAGTGCTTGGCGATGGCCTCCATCAGCCGAAGGAAAGGGTCATGGCAGCGCTGCCACCCGTTAATGGGCTGCCACCAAAGCCAGCCCAGGTAGGTCTCCGTCAGCTGCGGCGTAAGCTTTCGACCGCTTCTGATGAGCCGGGCCTTGGCCTTCTGCCATGAGCTCTCGATGCTCTGTGTGTGAGTGCCGGTAACGGGGTCAACGAAAAACTGCGAATGGTTGACTGTCTGGTGAGTCAAGTTCATGTTGACTCCGTTGCTGTCGAGCAGCCCAGAACACACTGGTTCGCCGCCCACTCGTCGCTGACGATGGTGGCCCCCGCCTGAACGTTGGCGGCGATGATGGCTCCGAGAGTCGCCGCGTCGCGCCGGTCGACCTTGAGGAGGCGCAACTCCTTGGCAGCCTCCGAAATCATTCCAAAGACCCATAATCCACGGTCCACCCCGCCACCGTAGTTATCCTGGCGGTGCATCTTTGTATGCATCTGCGGCTGTAGAAATGCGCGCAGAATCGCGCTTTTTGCTCGAAAGGAGCGTAATTCGCGTGCTGGATACACCACAGAACACGAGGGACCACGGTTCGTACCTGTTTCGCGGGCGTAAGTACGTCCGCAATAGCTTTCTCTATGCGACATATGTTTTTTTTTTGTCGCGTGGTGTATGCTTGGCCCTAATACTTGATTGACTACGGGTAGTTTGTCTCGCGTTATTGCGCGTTGGACGACGATTCGAACGCGTTCCGAAGGAGAAAATACGTCCCCGAATCGCTTTCTCTGCAGCGGTTAATGAACGGGGCTCTGTGGCTGCATAAATGGGCGCAGAGTCGCGTTTTCGCTCCAAAACAAGCGCACAAAAGACTCTGCACCTCGATTCGAACGCGTTCCGAAGGCGAAAATACGTCCCCGAATCGCTTTCTCTGCAGCGGTTAATGAACGGGGCTCTGCGGCTGCAGAAATGCTCCAAAATAAGCGCACACAAGACGCTGGACCATGCTTTCTATGCTCTAGCCGCTCGCTGCACGGCATAATGGCCGCCCCGCGCACGCGAAGATACCGCTGTGAGCTCAATGGCGAGGCGGGAGGTTATAAAAAAGAAAGGAATGGAGCGAAGAGCGGAACGGCTGTGAAAGAGAACAACTAGGCGAGGAGGCGGACGAAAAGAGAAAATAGAGGAAAAGGGAAAAAAGAGGGCGAGGAGGGTACAGGAGGAGGAGAGCGGCGTTGCGAGAGGGGTTTTGGCACGCCAACGAGGAAATTGCCGATAATTGTAGTGCTTCGTTTGAATGTGATGTTTCCTGTAATGTTGCGTTTCCCCACCGTGGTGGCCTCTTGCGGCACCACGAACAGGTCCACGGATTTGTGCCGGGGCGCATCAGGCTTGAGTTCTCTTCCTTAACAGGTGAGGTATAAACGAGATTTCCATAATGTGCAAACACCGTTTTCTGTCATGGGGTTGCAGTATGCGGTAGTAGGGAAGCCACACAAGTTGAAATAACGCGTCTCGGAAACTTGCTGTGCATTTGGATGTTTTGTGATGCTACGCGCTAGTACATATGGGCAGAACTTATAACATCAGTCATTTTGTTCCGTCTGGGAGGAGCGCTAGGCATTTTGAAAAAAGAATTAGCTGCTCTTGGAGTTATGTCCGGGATTAACAGCAACTAGCACCTGGCTTTTCAGTGTGAAGACATTTTGTTTGCTATATGTGTTGTCAGAACTGCGTCAATGTGGTGGAATAACAAGAAACCGGTACATGACAACTGTTCAGGGAACCTGTGTCAGTGCTGCCATCGAGGAATATAATACCAGTGTGAAGCAAATACATGAAAGAGCTTGTGTATAGCATTTTGGTCTCTTAACCAACACCCTTTTGACTCTTGCAAACAGTCTCAACAGCTTCCATTATCTTGTAGCAGCTGCAGATGAACTAGCTGATTGCTGCTGTTGTGTGCTGCAGACGTAACTGGTCTGTCCGATATGTGTAGTTCATTGTGGTCAACAGAGCCATGCAGTGAAGGGCTTGTATTCTGTGGAATATTGACAGGAACATTGAGAATGGGGCTGACATGGGCGTGTTGGTTCATCGTAAGCGAAATAGGTGAGAAACACTGCTTAAAAAAAACGCCAATAAGAAGGGAACAGATGACTGCGCTTTCTGTGAAATATACACGAAACCATGCATAGAAAAAATTGGACAGCAGAGGGACAGAGTTTATGAAGACCAGCGCAGTCGTCTCTCGCCACCTGTGTTGCCCCATTTTTTCTATGCACAGTTCCCACTTTACTACTGTTAAAACATCTACTCATGGGCCATATTTGTTGTAGATTTCACTTTTTAAAGGGACCCTAAGAACAAGTTGAAGTCAGCCTGTATTGATGGATTACCAAATTCAAATGACAGAAATGGGACTCTCAAGGGATAGAAAAAGCCAAGAAATGAAATGCAGGTGTTGCGACCACTGGCTGATTTTGCAAGTAAACTGCAGTGCGTCTAGGCATTGTTTTGCACATATCCCAGAGGTTAGGCTGTACAGCCATTCACTTCATAATGGTGATCTCGGAGTCTTCGATGTAGGCATCACAACTTTGAATTGATTGGTAAGAAAATTTTCAGGTGCAGTCTTCTCAAAAACAAATGCGTCTTTACTGCTGTGCGAAAGTCATAGTGAAATGGAGCCAGACGGACCATTTTTGCTGAAAACCAAAATTGGGTGCAGTTATCCTCTTGTCCCTTTAAAACCAGATGTGTACCTGTGTACACTGAGCTCTATTTTGAGCATCAGGCATACAACGTAAGTGAACTTGGCCTTGACTTTTCTATGTAGGCATGAAATCATTATTTCAGGGTGTGCTACAAATACCCCGTTTATTTGAATCTGAGCTATGTTAGCTGTGAAGTTTGTTGCAATATCGTTTCATTTTCCGCCCTTTGTTGTAAACCGTTATTTTTGGGTTTACGCTGCTTGGCCAGTGTCGTGAAACTTGCGTTTGGTGTATCTGCTAGGCCTCCACAGGCTCCATTGGTAATGCGTTGAATGGGCAGGACAAGAACATTTAATTTCATAATGCTCAGGCAATGAATATTTGTGCGTAAGTTTTGATTTTGCAGTTTTTTGTTGTCGCAGGCTCCTGCATTGCAGAAATGTGAAAAAAAACGTATATTTACTCAGAAAAGTATGATTAACTTGTAAATAAAATAAGCACATTAGGTTAATTTTTGAATGTCTTAGAATAAAGCTACGTACACTTATGTGGACGTACATACAAGGTTGGAAGTAAAATTCAAAATAAAGTAAAATTCAAAATAATTCCAACACGTAGTCATGGATTTGCACACCCATTGAAATTTTAGGCTTTGCTGGTTGCGTTACCTTTTGCAGTAATTCATCTTTCAGCAGGCTTCCTGTACATCAGGCAGATGATTCAGTCTTTGCATTCACAAGTATGTCATGGGAAAAGCAGTTTGTGCAATACTGTGATGTTTTGATGTGGTAAATATTTACATCTGTACATATTTTGTGATATGCTGGGCATTACAGGGTAATGCTCATGTGTTACAATTGTGGCCAAAACAATACATAGTATGCTTCAGTGCTCTCACTCCTCCCTCATCTCACAGGAAAAAAATAGGCAGGTTCACCATGTTATGCACAAGTGCGCGAATGGTGCTTGCATAAGTATCAAACATTCCTTAATTTTTCCTAGGTAATTCATGAGAAGAGAGTCTGATTGGAGATGCATGCTTCATATTATTCTTGCTGTGAATATACTCTACGCAGGAGCACAAAGTGGTGTACATGAAAATGTATAGATTCTGAATTAAGTTTGCCTTTGCTGGGTACCCATTTCCAAACTAATGTACATGCTTACAGAAAGCATTTTTATTTGCCTTCAAGAGATGAAACATCTTTCTCTCTATATTGACTGAAAAAAATAAATAAAAAAGGTTAGCAATTGAGGCTAAATTCACTCATTATCTGCATACTGCTTGGCCTCCAAATAAACCCAAGTAAATTTTTTATTGGGAATTGGATGGTGTGTTGTCACACACCGCTCCAATTCTTGGTGTTTCCACTCTTATTTTTCTCAGGAGCTGCTCTTGATGATGTGCATCGACTTCACAACGTTTCCTCAAGGGCTTATACTCTTAGCTACAACAACAGAAAGGAGGATGGTAAATGGGGTGCTTCTGCAGTATCAAGTTCGTGTTGCTTCAACCCTAACTAGTTTGAGTCTCTTTGTGTCTGTAATGCGGAGCATTGCGTGCTCTGCTCGGTATAACTGATGAAGCTTGTTTGCTGTGACAAACAGTTATTGTATTCTTCTGCATCTGCGACTATTTGATTTGCATTAGGTGAATGAAGACTGTAATTGCTATTGCTGCATTCGCATTGTTTTTGGCTGCTGAACCTTGTGTATGCATTTCATTGTCATGAGAAGAAAAATTTCTTACCTCTTGCAGCATCTGACTGTGGTGCCAGCACGCCTGGTCGGAGCACCTGTAGTGAGGCCTTGGACAGCGATCTAGAGCAGAAACCAGAGGTCAGTAATGGGCCTGAAGAAAGAATATTGTTTCCTTGGAGTGTGAAAATGTTGGGTAAAATATACATGAAGATGCAGGTGTACAAAAAAGAAATTTATTTTGCCACTGTCATGCAAATTTTCACTTTAATGCCTCCAAGTATGACGGGCTATGCATGTTCCATATGGTGGTATCAATACTTAGTTGCGAGTCACTAGTGTAATAAATTTGTTCTTAACCACATGTGCGACGTTGACGTTTGCTGCTAAATATACCCACAATGAGCATGCTAGCTTACGTTTACTCAGTGTTTATATTTACTCTGTGTTGTGATTTGTTTTACCTGCATATCGGTATTTATTTGTACCTTGGCTACATATTAGTTTATATCTGTGAAAGTTTCACCGTTAGCTAGCAAAACAATGGTTACCATCTTTTCTGGACTAGTAAGCCCTAGATATTAATATAGTCGAGAATTTGGTTGAACACCATCCGGTGAGGATGTAGCATATTGCTGCGAAAATCAAATAATGATCACTGACCAAAGCGAAAGAAAAAAAGAAAATGGAATGGTTTGTTTGCCCAGGTTGCTCTGTTGTGAACAAGGGTTCTGTATGAAACCCGAAGCGTCAGCTGCTTTTTTTTGTCTTTAGTTAGTGACCATTATAAGCTTTTTGTTGGTTGCAATATGCCTGATGTTAACGCATTGTGGCTCATGTGAGTGCCAATGGAGTGAGCAGGAGGTTCCTCTATTTCTGCATTCCATAATCAAATGAAAGCATGGTGGAAATGTTCATATATGTCTTTATGGGAAATAATATGAACATTTCCCATAATCTTAAGATCTCAGGCAGATATGATGTCATCGTACTCACGTCTGCGGCCTGCAAGCTTTCAAAACTCGGCAATTTGGTGGGGAAGCAGACTTCAAAGCCTGTAGTTTGTGGCATGAGGCATTCGGAAAAGTATTTCTCGTGTGCAGCTGGGGTGGCTTATAAGATTCCTCTCAGCTGTGGTCGATTTTATATCGGCCAAACTGGCAGATGCTTGCACATATGCTTGAAAGAGCATGCGCGTTCTTTGAGTAGGCCCGGAGGACCTGCCCTGCCCGTTCACTGTCGCAGTTTTACAGACTGCTATCCTAAGCTGAACTGCACAGAGATCATAGGAAGAAGAAAGGGGCAGTTGGAAAAGGAAACAGTCGAGGCTGTTGCCATCTTGAGATCGTAGCCAGATAAGTGTGTCAGCACGCCTTCTGTGTCCATTTCCCAGAAAGAATTATCATTTCTGTTAGTGATTCACTGGGTTGTTTTGTTTGGTTTTATTTTGCGCAGGCTAGTTGTGTCATCCTTGCTCGGGTTCTTTCCCTGCCACGTACCGATTTTTTGTTGTCATGGTTGCCATTGAACTGTTATTCTCATGTTTCATCTTCATTTTACGATTGTTTGCCAGGGTACACGTGCGACTGATTCATATAAGCTCTGATGTTCTTCAATAAATTTTCAGTTGTCAGTACCGCGCTGTGTTGTCGCCTGCCTCAGTCCCGTCCTGTTTTGCGGTTTTGCTCCTCACCATGTGTTACGAAAGGTATTTTTGCTCCAAATGTATCGATTGGAAAATTGGATTGGACATACAAGCACATCCATTAACATTAATGTCATTCTGATTGATAGAGAATAAAAGAGTTCAGTTAGCACTTTTTTACAGCGCACAGGGTGTGTCCAAAAAAGTCGCCAAGTTAGTCTTGGGCAGGAACTCCCGTAAGCGCAGAGATCTGAGGCTAGAATGGTTGTCCTGGTGCAACTGCCAGGTATCAGCGATCTCCTTTCGAGTTCGGAGGCCCTTTTTTCTCAATCTCTCAAGCACATCCACGTAGCAGGCAGCGTTGATTGTCTGCCCCTGGGGTAAGAATTTTTTGTGAACCATGCCCTTGGTATCAAAAAAGACAGCATTGCTTTTACTTTCAACTTGCTCATTCTTGCCTTCTTGGGGCGAGGGGACTGTGAGGTGTGCCTTTCGGAACTTTGGTGCTTCGTCTGAGGGTTGTACTCAAATAGCCATGTTTTGTCGTTGGTAATGAAACTGTCCAAAAATTATGGTTCAATTTGCACGCGTTCCAAAAGTTCGCTCGCGATCACCACTGGGTTATTCTTGTGGCCGTCAGTCAACAATTTGGGGACCAGCTTGGCGCACACTTTCCGCATGATGAAATTTTCACTTACGATGTCGAGCACAGTGGTTTTTGAAATATTGAGAGTCTCTGCTAACATCCGCAAACTCATTCAACGGTCGGTGTTTAAAAGATCACGAACAAGAGCCATATTTTCGTCACTTTTGCTCGTTGATGGCGGCCCAGAGCGGGATTCTTCATCGACGTCTTTCCGGCCCTTCTTAAACGCCGTCAACCACGTTGAAACTTGAGAATATGGCAAAGCAGAATTCCTGTAGGCTTGCTTAATCATTTGGCAGGTGTCGGCAAGACTCCTATTGAGTTTAGCACAGAACTTGATCACGTACTGTTGTTGGCGTGCGGATGCTACCGCACATCGTGACACAGTACTATCAGTAGGCACACAGAAACAGCGATTCTGATGCTCCCAGAGCTTGGAGCAGATTGCACTAGGCAATGATAAAAAGCTGAAAGCCCTCCCCATCTAACCCAACCAGTCTGATTGTGGTGGGACCAATAGCAGCACCCGAAAAAAATAATTGCATTACTTTCCAGACACACCCTGTATGTGCTAGCGCAAAGGAAACGGGGACAAACGAAGTAACACATGAAAGATGCGCTCTGTACATGCCTTATAGGCTACTTCGTTTGTCCCCATCTTCTTTGCACAAGCACATACTTTTGAAATAAATTTAAATTGTAATGCACAAGGCAATTGTTAAAATGAAAAAAAACATAGTGAAGATGACAGCAATACTCAACGAAATGCGAATATCATGAAAAAAACAATTGGCTGGTGTATAAATTGGACACAAAAATGTTTTGAATTTTAAATGGCTAAGATTTGTGCAAAAAATAGAGTTGCACCCCAAGAATGTCTTCACCTACAAACGAAAAGCTTCACTAACCAAGGCTCATGTGTCACTGCAAAAAAGAGCTCCTGAGTGTTGACTCGTACAGACATCCAACAAGCACAAAAGAGAAGTGAAATGCCTTGTGGACGTAAACCTGGGAAGAAAAAGGCCAGACAACAATCTGGCATAACTCCAGTGTCGATGCAGTCAGAGGGGCTCGGTGACATTTTTAGAAATGAACGAGGCATTGTACAACGTGCCTCTGCACTTGCAGCCTTTTTATGGGTCATCGAGTTCAACTCAAGCTTCTTTGCTCAGGATGACCATCCAGAAATACTTATTCGTGTGGACTGAAGTGTTATTGCCGCTGTTGAGAAAAAGAGCACAATAACATAATTTCATCTCATGACCTGTCTGCTTCACCGCTATGGACCCATTGGCTTCACTGCACAGCGCTGTGAGGTGGGACAGGTTCCTTATTTGGGGGTAGAACAGCTGCATCTGCAGGGATGGCAGTGCCAAACCTTGGCCACATAATGTAGACAGATGATAGATAGGAGCAATAATACTGTATATATCCCTATTATTCCTTGGTAGGCACAAAAATTTAAAACACGTAGCAGGTGGAAAACGATGCTCCTGAGTGGATAGCAGTTGATTTTTGTGCTAGTTTCTTCAGGTATTCATCATCAAAGCTAAAACCAAACTATCTAACATCATCCTGACGCTGCTACCTACATTTGAGAATAATTATCGCGAAGGAAAAAAAACGCAAAACCAAGGTGGTTTGCAGGAATGTCCCGATATCAGGGAGTTTTTCATGCTTACTAAGAAAAGTTATGCACCGTGCTGTTCAGTCCCGGACCAAAATTCACCGCTTTGTACCAGAGTTACAAACTACTTTGAAGCTGGAAGCTGGCTACTTGGCCTGGTGTGTAACTGACAGCGTAAAAAGTCATAAAGTTCAATGGTAGCATTAAAATAGCGTGCAATATCTATAGGCCACCAGTGGGCCATGCTGAATGGGCACGGTACGGAAAGAGGTAAGTAAGCGCATGGTGATGGGAAGAGAAGGGGATGCAGCTGTATGTATACATCATGCCAGAAGCAGCTCACAGAGATCCACAAGATTTCACTGAGGTGGTGGAAACTGATCCTTCTCTGTGGTGTCCGTCATGGCTCCTGGTGTAGTTCTGGCATGTGAAAGGGCAGCAGTTTTGAGTGCCGAGCTCACTGCGTACTGTCGCCTTCAGCTGAGCAGTTCAGGGCTGCATTCTGTGATAAAGCCTTGCTGGTGTGAGGCAGATGCAGGCTAGCCAGAATGGCGTTTGTACATTTGGGGAACATGATTTTACTACGACAATTAGTTGTTTTTTTTAATTTTACATTCTCCTGGTCGGTGGTGCTGCTTCATTTTTCAGAAACTGCAGCCAAACAGTAGCTTGACAGTCCTGTTGTCTTATGGCCTTGCCTGCCTTGTGCAGTATACTTGCCAAATCTGAGCAACCCCTGAAACCATACGCCTGCATCTTTTTTCCCTTTCCCTTGCCTCCAAGAACTTGGCAAGCAAAAGGGTGGCACGCCCAAGAGGGCAGCGCCCACTAGTGCTGACTATGGGGAGGTCTGCCACAAGCTGCTGCTCATCAAGAGGGCAAATTCACTTCTCTCTTCCAGATCCCGAAAAACTTGTTATGCAAGCCTTAGTGCTTATTAATTTTTATTTCCTTTCACCGGCGTTGGCTAATTGCTTACGATCATTATACTCTTGGTTGGTGTTCATTCAATCAAGTTCTGATTGAAAAAATCTATCTTACATATGTTTGCATACCAGGATATAGTGGAGATTCTTGGCAAATTAAATTGACGTTTACTTGAAATTTCTTGTGGTGCTGTTCTGTTCTTGCATCTTGAAGCGGGCACCCCAGAAATTAATGTCACTATACCTGTGTCCAGTGCAAAGCTTTATCAACATTATCATTGCTTGCAAAGAGCCATTCTGCAAGTTCAAGTGCAGTAGCTACTTGAGCTGCCATTGGCTTATGGACATAGTTGTCATCACTGCAGCTATCTAATTTCACTAAAAGCCACCGTATTCTTGTAGCATGGTGGAAACTAGTGAATCCATCAGTTAATCAGAGGCCGAGCTCGCTATACTGAGTTTTATGCTTAGTGCGCAACAATGTGGAAACTGCACAAGTGGTGCACCTGCAAAAGCATATTCCGAGGCCTTGGTAACGGTTTGGACGAAAACTTTACTGGTGTAAATCAGCTTGCTAGACATTGCAACTGATGGTACCTTCTTTTGTCAAGGCAAACTGCTATGGCGGACTGCTTCTTGGGTGTGAATGGTGCCAGCATAAGCAGGCACAGTATTAGCTACTAGTGTTGCACGATTATTAGCTACTAGTGTGACCACGTGGAAATAAACTTAAACCCGCGGCGCTTTGGCTACGTGGGATTTGGAGCCAGCACGCTGGCCGATATGCACCTTACGCTTCTGTTGCACATGCAGGTCTTTCTTATGCAGGGAACATCGGCTGTGCTCGGTCAGGGGGCGGCGGTCCCTTACTTCGTCGAGCCATTTTCACCGGTCACACATGGATGGAACGGGATGACCAGCGTCGACAAAAGTGGATCAGCTGCAATCAACGTTTCCAAGCTTGAGCCGGACACTGATTTCATCGACAGTGGGCCACCAATCTTCGAGCAACGGGAGTCATGTGACCACGTGGAAATCTACTTAAACTCGCGGCGCATTGGCTACGTGGGATTTGTAGCCGGCACGCTGGCCGACATGCACCTTACGCTTCTGTTGCACATGCAGATTGGTTCTGGCTGTCCTATTATTATACGTAAACTTTTGCACGTGTAGCCGGCTCCACCCACGCCAAGTGCTATTGTTTGTTGTAGTAAACATGTACATGCCTTTGTACGTCTCAAGCGTTTTCGCTTGGTTTTGAATCGGGTGTTGTATCTGGTACTGCTACTACTACTTTCCGGGGACATTGAGCTTAATCCTGGTCCTCTCACTACAAGCGAGATGGAACTGCTCAAGAGTTGCAAAGCAGTCAGGCAGCTATCATGGCTAAGCTGGATACAATTGATACAAGGATCGTGAAGCATGACGCCATTATAGGGGATATATGCAGTAAACTCGATAAAGCTAGTGGACAGATTGAAGCGCTTGATAAATTGGTCATAGAACAGGGAAATAAAATAAACACCTAACACAACAAGTTAAACATTTGCAGAGCAGGAATACTGATCGTGAAAATCGAAGTCGCCAGCAAAATCTTATGTTTTATGGTGTAGAAGACGACAAACAATTAGAAACATGGGAAGAATCCTGAGAATCGAGTCAGAAGCATCTGTCAGTCAGAGCAAGGAATTGAACTAACAACTGTGCAAAGGGCGCACCGTGTCGGTCATTACAGTGGTGAAACTAGGCGACCTATAATTGTAAATTTTGCTTCCTTTAAAGAAAAGCAGGAAGTTTTGGGCAGAGCGAAAAAGTTAAGGGTTCGTCCTATAGCGTGGATCAAGATTACTCATCAGAGACGCGAAATGTGCGGAAGCGATTGTGGGAATACGAAAACTTCAAGGAGCAGAAAAAAGTAAGATTAAACTACGATAAACTTATCATTGACGGAAAGGCTTTCAGGTGGGACAAAGAAAAACAAGTGGTTGTTCCCGCCGTGGGACGATGACGCTCCAGTGTGATAAAGAAAAGCCTCCGATGGGACTTAGTTGCCGTAGTGATTAACTGCAGAAGCATAGTAAATAAAGTTGAGTTTGCCGGTCTACTTGAGTCAGTAAATGCAGACATAGTTTTTGGTAAGGAATCATGGTTAGATGCATCAATTCATGATAGTGAGGTGTTCCCCAAAGAAAGCAAAGCTATAACCGGGGCCAGTTGGTTGATCATTATGCGAAGGAATGCGCTAAAAGCAGCACAAGACAACACACACACACGACACAAGCGCAAAAAGCGCTTGTGTCGTGTGTATTTTGTCTTCTTGTGCCGCTTTTAGCGCATTCCTTCGCATAATTCCCCAAAGAATTCATTGCTTATCGTAAAGACAGGTCTCGCTTTTGCAGGGGTGTCTTTATGCTGATACATTCCTCTTTAAGATCATCGTTACTAGACTTCGATTCCGACAATACTGAATCAATATGGTGTACACTCACGCTAGATGACAGCTCATCATCATTACCGCCCACCTAATTCGGATCTGAGCATATTGCAATCACTTTATGAAATTATTTCCGAGGTCTCTAAACGATCTCTATTGCTCGCGAGTGATTTCAACTTGCCGGATTTGCATTGGTGTGATGGCATTTGTGTAAGCTCAACAGGTACTGCCATCAATACAGAAATGAAGAACATTGTAGATACTTTTGGCTTATTACAGTATGTTCAGGAACCAACTAGGGATAAAAATGTTTTAGATCTTTTCTTTTCGAACTCCTCTCCTTATCGAGTTAATGCTGTCCATATTGTTCTGGGCATCAGTGATCATCATGCTGTCATTGCATATATAAAAGCTGAGCATATTTGAGAAAACAAATGTGAATATAGGCGTTTCTTCTTTTACGACAAAGGTGACTTCAATAAAATTTCAAAAAAACTACTAGATTTATTGCCCGTTTTTGAGGGCTTTTTTGATGAGTGTGATGTGCACAAAGTATGGCGTTTATTTGTGATGAAAATTTTCCAACTTAGGGGTGCGCACGTGCCAAGTATAGACTCATCTAGGCTGAAAAGGCGTAAAAAGCCATGGGTGACGTCCAGTATTGTCAGGATGAAAAGAAAACGAAGGCGCGCGTATCCCAGATTTAAGAGAACAAAAAGTGACGATCACTTCTGAAGATTGCTTGAACTAACGTGGCAGCACAAGTTAAAATTCAAAAGTGCGAAAAAACAATAGTTTAATACACTAGATGTTAAAATGAAGAGAAATTCTAAACTTTTTTGGCACTACATAAGGGAGTGTGGGTCAGACTCAGTTGGAATAGGTGAAATCACTTGTAATAATCAGATCATATCAGATGACACAGAAAAAGCAACTTGTTTTAATAACTACTTTCAATCTGTTTTCTCGTCTAAGAATATGAGTAGTCAGCGACAGTGCACAAGTTTGCACCGTCAATGCAACCAGTTGAAATAAGTGTAACAGGAATAGTAGCACTCCTACAGAATACAGACGAAACAAAGGCATGCGGTCCGGACGGCATATCACCCCGTTTACTAAAGAGCTGTGCGCATCCTATTTCATAATATCTATATCTTATTTATACAAAATCTTTGGATACAGGCTTCTTGACCGATGACTGGAAGATAGCTCATGTTGTCCCAGTTCATAAAGGCGGATCAAGGAAGGACGTCTCGAATTACAGACCTATCTAACGTCAGTTTCATGCAAAATCTTCTAACATATCTTATACTCAGCTAAAATGAATCACTTGGTAAAAAACGACTTATTAATAAAAGAACAACATAAGTTCGGTACAGGTCTGTCTTGTACTACACAAAGTTTAGAATTTTATCATGAACTTGCATCATAAGTTGACGAAGGGGGCAGATAGACTGTATATTTTTGGATTTTCAGAAGGTGTTTGACACTGTGTCACACCCACTACTTATCTATAAATTAACAATGTTAAACTTAAACACAGATGTAATAACGTGCATTGAAAATTCTTTGTCTAACCGCCACCAACGTGTAGTTCTGAATGGCAAGGCCTCAGATTGTGTTGAAGTGACATCAGGTGTCCCTCAAGGATCGGTCTTGGGGCCGCTCCTGTTCTTGGTGTACATAAATGATATCTCACTTAATATTTCAAGTGCACGTCTGTTTGCAGGTGACTGTTTTGTTTTGGGCATAATCTCCACAGCACCACGCTGTTTTTTTGGAGCGACGTTTGGTGTGGTGTTGTGGCTAAGAAATACCTCAAAAGAAGGAGCGTGGCATGTGATCATTGAACAATGCCTCCCTGTCTCTCAGTTCAGAGTAGGCAGAGAAGGAAGAACTGCATGAGTGGGACAGTGAACATCGGAGGTGACGGCATTTTCTGAGCAGACCAATCCGGGGGTTTGGTTTGGTTTATGGGGGTTTAACGTCCCAAAGCGACTCTGGCTATGAGAGACGCCGTAGTGAAGGGCTCCGGAAATTTCGACTACCTGGGGTTCTTTAACGTGCACTGACATCGCACAGTACGCGGGCCTCTAGAATTTCGCCTCCATCGAAATTCGACCGCCGCAGCCGGGATCGAACCCGCGTCTTTCGGGCCAGCAGCCGAGCGCCATAGCCACTCAGCCACCGCGGCGGCTCAATCTGGGGGTGCGGTTGGCACTCTGGAAGTGAAAGCATGCCATTAGATGTCAGAGGCATGTGGTGGGGCGCATTGCCAGTAAATTGGCTTGCGAAATGGGTCAGAGGTGGTGTGCACAGCTGTAGCACAGATTTAGTGCCACTTGCACTCCGTTTGCGTGCCCTGACAGCTTGTGAATCCACCTGCATTTTCAACAAGCTGCAGTGCACTTAGCCCTGAGAACACAACTGCATTATGGAAACATACTTGCTGGTGTTTGGCAGGTTTTTAGTGGCTCCCTTAAGACAATAAATTGTGGAAGTCTTCTAAACATGACTGCATATCCCCTTACAAAAAATTGCAGATCTACGCTTAATGGCTTAGCGCATTAATCAGTCAAAGCTGATTGGCATTAGTGGCTAAGGGGTCTGGAATGGCAGGCTCATTTTCACGTTTCGCAGGCCCGTTTTGGCATCTATACGCTCACGTGCATGCTAGATCTTCTTCCGCTTGTGGTCTTTGGTTTGACTGCTTTCCAGGCACAGTTCACGGATTCCAGGGCCGGCTTGCGTGCAGCAGTATTCTGGTTTTCAGTGTTGTCTTAAACACAGTTTGAACCCTTCGTTGGTTTTGAGAGAAGGAAAGGTGCATTACTGGGTCAATGAACACCTCAGCCATGCTGTGAGGCGGCAGTGATGTCCACTGACAAATCAGGGCAGTTATGCACCTTTCCTTTTCTCAGAACCAACGGAGGTTTAGACTGCAAATAATAAATGGGTTATAGGGCTGCCGTTTTACCTTCTAAATTGCTTGTACACAGCTGTTACAGCTTTCGCTGAAAAACCTGCACTGTGGAGCATCTTCGATTGCAGAATGGCCACTTGCTAAGCCGGCTGAAATATGTGGCCTATAATGCTATCACTTCTACACGTTTGTATGCCTCCCGTTGTACAGTTGCCAGAAATCACTTTTGGTATATTACTCCAATGGCTCCTGATACAATCACCATGAAGAAGGACATAACGTGCAAATTTCCTCGTACTACAGTGACGTCTGCAGTAATTGAGCACGTTCACAATCACTTCGATGCTCATCTACTTGGAACGCCTGCATTCATCTCCCAGTCCGGTGCGAGAATAGAAGACATCGGCTCGCTTTTGGATCACGTGCCGCGCTCCACCACGACCGTTCTTCTGCACGTCGGTACTAACGACGTTGCAACAACGCCGGCGCAAGTTGCCTTCGAGCGCTACAAGACCCTCCTCGGAACCATCAAAGCTGACCATCCTCAGGTGCGTTCGGTTTACGTGACCCTTGTGCTTCCTCGTGCCCTAAACCGACGTCGTCGAGGCATTGGCATGAGGACCGTCCAGCGTTGTAACCGTGAAGCTTTCCGCCTCAACACCATGCTGCGCAAGCACTGCCAGCGCACAAGAGGAGTCTTTTACGTGGACCATGGGCTGGAGTGGCTTCCACCTGCACGAGTAATGGCCGCAGATGGCCTGCATCCCAGTTTTGAAGGTGTGGTCATAATAGCGGGTCACCTCCAGCAGATCCTGCTCCAGAAAGCTACTAGAAGGGCACAACCAACGTGGTGTGACCATGCCCACGGCATTCCCAAAACACCCAGACCGCCACCGACGCAGAATCCATCCACGGCGACACCTGAGCCAAAGCCGCGCTACTCCCTGCGGAGCTACAAGGACGTCGTCGAAAATTCATCCAAGAACTGACTATCTGCTAAAGACCAAGGTGAGTTGATTGAAACTTCTGTATCGAAAAAGTTTTTAACATTAAGAAAGGTTGTAGAAAAAAGAGCTAGATACGAACATCATGTGAAAACCTTAGACCTGTATAGCCATGCAAATATCATTCCGAAAGGCATGAGAATATATTTAAAACCAGCCACATCGGACTATCCGCTTCCTCTAAAAACCCATTGGCAGGACATACTTCAGAAAGCATCAAGAGAACTAATGGATATTGTAATTCAACATGATAAGTCTTGTCTGGACGCTTTGAGGCTCAAGGAAGCTCAGCTACGCAAAGACGTTCATCTGACCGATAAGAAAACTGCACTTTTAGAGCTATTTCTATACAAGAAACAGCGTTCACTCCTAACTAAGAGAGAGAGAGGAAGTTCCTTCGGGATGGGGTTCCTCTGCAGCTCCATTCGTCAGAATCAGAAATTTGTCAGCTCCTTTCAACCAGTAGTCCAACCTCTGCATCAGATATAAGAATCAGTTCACCAGTTCAGACTCATGTCAATCAACCTTAAAAGTCACCAAATCTACACCAAACAATGTGGTTAATTTCTCGTCAGTAACTTTGTCACACGATGAGTGCATGGTGCTGTCCAAGGGCCTCAACTTTTGCCCCACTAGCGGTATAATTAATGAACTTCAACTTTACAAAGATCTGGATAATTTCTCCCGAAACCTTGGACTGAGGGAATACTACCACGGTCGCCTCCAAACATTAGAATCTGGTCCAAAACTTCGATCTATTACTCATGGGACACCACCTCCGCAGCGCGATAAGTGTCTAGATTTATACATAAAGGCAGTGCAAAAGGATATCCTTTCCGAATTTCAAAAACGACGCTCTTATCGCCCTAATCTCACAATGCTTGAGCGCAATGCGTTGCAGGCTCTCAGCAGCCGATCTGACATCGTAATAAAACCAGCGGATAAAGGTGGCGCCATCGTAGTTATGAATGAAAAGGATTACCTTGATGAGGCTCAAAGGCAGTTAAGTGATTCCTCATTTTACAAGGCTCTCCCTACTGATCCTACGCCAGAGTATATTAAGAAAGTTTCAGAATCTATTTTAGGTTTGGCAAAAAAGAATAAAATTGACAAGATCGCAAAAGCTCTAATTCCGTTACATTAAAGTCCAGGACGTTTTTATCTTCTTCCAAAGATTCATAAAGAAAACAATCCGGGAAGACCAATTGTCTCTGGAATTGGAACCGTTACTGAAAACATCTCGAGTTATTTCGACAGCCTCATCAGGGATATCCCTTCCTTATATCCTTCCTATGTTAAGGAAACCACCCAATTTTTGAGTGAAATTCTCGACTTTGTCATTCCAGATGATTCCCTACTAGTGACCCTGGATGCCGCTTCACTGTACACCAATATACCGCATGCTGATGGCATCAACGCAGTCGTCTATGCTTATGAGCGCTTAGAATCTATACAACCTGTTGACGGCAGCACACTTGCACAGATGTTAAAACTGATACTTGAGTTAAATAACTTCGAGTTTAATGGCCAGCACTACGTGCAAATAAGTGGAACGTCAATGGGAACCAAAATTGGACCAAATTGCGCTAATATATTCATGGCTGTGCTTGAGACAAAATTCCTCAACAACTTTCCCCTTAAACCAATATTTTACAGAAGATTCATCGATGACATATTTATGGTCTGGACACATGGTGAAGAAAAACTCACTAAGTTTATTTCGGACTTCAACAGCACTCATCCTAACATCTCGTTTTCCTCATCGCATTCAGCCTCGACAATGAATTTTCTTGACGTCCAGGTGACCATCACGAATAACAAACTTGAGACAACAGTCTACAGAATACCCACCGACCGTCACCAGTACCTACACTACCAAAGAAGTCACACCCGCCATTGTAAAACATCCATCGCTTACAGTCAGGCCCTACGTTTCCGTAGGATTTGCTCTAAAGAAGGCGACTTTGAATCAAACTGCGAGCAACTCCCTGTGGACCTAGCACGACAGAGGCACCCATTGTCAGTCATCGACGATTCAGTCAAGAAAGCTTCAAAGCATGACCGGCGCGAACTCATAAATGGCAAAAAGCAGCCACGCCCGGACTATCAAGTCAATCTGGTCCTTACCCATTCGGCTTCAATGCCCAATGTTAGCACAATTCTTAAAAACACCACAACATCCTCCAACAGAGTGAAAAGATGAAAGAAGTTATCCCTGATCCCCCACGTGTCGTGTATAGGCGCGCAAGGAACATCCGGGATATGATAACATCGTCTACAATCGGCAACCGTAGCTTCAGAGGATCCGCGCCATGCAATAAACCTAGGTGCAAACTCTGTCCGATGATGACAACAACAACCAGTGCTAAAAGCACAGCGTAATAGTTCTCATTTAAGATAAAAGGTAACTTTTCATGCGACAGCGCTAATGTTGTCTACCTCCTGGAATGTGGCACCTGTAAAGCTCAGTACGTAGGGCAGACAGTTACACCATTCAAAATTCGCATCAACAACCACGGATCACATGTTCGGACACAGCCAAATCTCCCACTTTCAAAACACATCAACAACCTTGGGCACCCATTCGATAACTTTACAGCTATTGTACTCCAATCGGGGTTCAAAACAAATTATGACCGCGAGAGCTGTGAATCGTGCCTGATTCACAAATTTAACACAGTCTCGAGCGGCATTAACGAAACAATAGGCCGGCTATCACGCTTACACACTCAATAGATGTAACAAATAGTTATCCCAGACTCCTAGAATAATAATTATCACAGACTATCCAAAATAATTATCCCAGACTCATAGAACGGGCGGCAGCATGCATAACAAGCATAGCTTCCGACGTGTTTTCCTTTTTTCACTTGCATTGTCCCCAGTTTTTTCACTTGCATTGTCCCACATTTACTGCTATTTTTTTCCCCTTTTTATTATTATTCTAATCTTGTATTGGCGCGCATTGTATTATATTGTCACCCATTTGCTGTTATCCCCCCTCATTTTTTGTTGTCATGTCGGTCTTCGCTTCATACATTGATGAATTGTTTACTCTGAATGGTCATTTGTCTTGCGGTAGATTGTACTTCCGACTCATTGCAGTTCGTTTCTGGTGTTGGTTTTAATGTTAGCCTCGTCTTTTGTCTCTATCTGTATGCGTGTGTACGGAGTGCCCTTCTAAGGATTGATTAGGAACTTGTATTATTTGATTTCTCTCGTGTTGCCACAACCCTTGTCTGAATAGATATTTCCAAGTCTTGTACAATGGCTCTTCTTTCCTTTTTTCCCCTAATTTTCTTTCTTTTCTTATTCTTTTTGTTTTTGCGTTTTTGTTTCTTTTTTTCTCTTCTTTTTTTAGAGGCGTCGTTGGCATTCCTCTTTACCCCCCTCCCTTCCCCCCTACCAGTTCTTCTGGAATGTTGCCTTCTGCGAGTACAGGGGTCAAGCCCTTCACGCTTGTCACCAAAATGCGCCCTTCCCCCCTTTCCAAAGCAGCCCTGAGGTGGTGGAAAAGAATCCCCTTTTTTTCTTTTTTTTCTTTTTAAATGTCCTATTTTGTGTTCTCTCCTGTTGCCACCACCCTTCTCTGAATGCATATTACCAAGCCTTGAACAATGGCTCTTCTTTCCCTTTTTCACTAGTTTCTTTTTTCTTTTTTCTTTATTAAAGGCCTCGTTTGCATTCCTGTTTACTCCCCCCCCCTACCAGTTTCTCTGGAATGTAGCTCCCTCCTTGTACAGGGGTGGAGCCCTTCACGCTTGTCACCAAAATGCTGAGAGGAGCGACACCTCGAGGGCCTTTCCAAGGCTGCGCTGAGGTGGTGGGAAAGAATCTCCCCCTTTTTTATATTAAAATAAATCCTGTTATGTTTCTTCAATTTTTGGTGGTTTTATATTATATATATATATATATATATATATATATATATATATATATATATATATATATATATAGCACACAGGAAGTGACTATTTACGGGACATGTCAATAACCTTCCCTGCACATACTTCAGCTTTCATAAACATCATGCGGTGGTAACTGAAAGGCCCTGCATGTCCTGTAAAAAGTCACTGCCATTGTATATAGCAGCCATAAATTTGTATATCTGCTAATTATAGAAAACAGACAAAATTTACATGAAAGATATTGAGTTCATTGTTATTTACGCTTTGCAAATAGCAATTGGCCTAAATCATTCACAGCACAATCATGCAATTAGGTGTGCATAAATTGAACTCAGATGTGCATGCATTTCTAAAAAGCAGCAGGATAACAGGCATGAAACAACACATGTTGTGCAAGTCGCAAGTTAGGTTACATAGTGTTTTGTGTACACAATTACCAATCTTGCTTTCTCTCTTTTTGCATCTCACAAACAGAGCAAGCTACAAAACCCTGCGAGGAAAGCAGTGTGGGAGGATATGTGGCAACATTGCTGAGGGACCGCTTTCACGGCAACACCGGTGCCACCCCGCTGCAGGCCGAGAACAAGTGTAAGATGCTGGAGCGGGCGTACAAGTGTATAAAAGATCACAGGAGCAGATCTGGCCGCCAGCACAGAACTTGGGATCATGAAGACTAAGTATGCAGAATGAATGAACCTCGCAAAAAACAGCTAGGTGCACAAGTAATCGCATATTGTTGTACTCAGTTGATCCTTCCCTCATCTCTAGAGGTCATACATCACTGCATCATTAGACTATGAATTGAATTCATTGCATAATCAAGTACCACATGACTTTTGATTAATTATTACAGCATTGCAGGAGTACTGTTTGAAGGGCCAGTTGGGTTGCCAAGGTTGAAACAAAAAAGAAACAAGTGAAAGAACAAGTAGGAGGAAACTGGAGGTAACTGCCATCTGATTTATTCTAATAATGCCCATTCTTTTTGCACACGACTGCACCATTATTAAGCAAAACCAAAAAGGACTTGAAACAGGCACCGAACAAAATAAATCCAATCATTCCATGTCAGCAAATCATATATCTAACCAATTGGTTTAAAACTAAATCAGAATGTGCCCACTTCTTTGTTCTCACTGAGATTCACACAGTGCCCAAGGTTACCGGTAAGTGGCTGTTTTCATGTGAAAGCCGGGCTTCTTGATTTATGCATTCAAATTTGTTTTTTTTTTGATGAGCTGCATTCTTTCATAGTTGGGCTTACACCTGAAGGTAGGCCATCACGTGCCACCTGGAATTATTCAGCAACAAATGCTGTCCTTGCTGTCCCACTAAACCTCTGTAATAATACAAGCAATATTACAAGCATAGAGCCTGTCAATGAGGCAACAACTAAAACAATCAAGCATGCAAGTAATTAGTCAGGTATATTTTGGTGCAAGAAACATAACAAAGAAAATCATTTTTATTTGCAGCTCAGTGTGTGTACATGTAACTTAGACTAAAAAGCATGAGGATTGTCGCAATTCTACTGTCATATTGATTCAGATGTGATTTTCACTGTATACCGCAATCGACGCATGCACTTGCACATACTTACATTTGAATTTTGAAGTATTCACAGCAAATATGCCACTTATGAAGCACTGATAGCAAGTTATGTATTGCATGACTTATTCTTGCGTTTCTTGATCATAGCATATGCAGGGAGCGGGCTGAATTCCTTGAGCTGCAGGACCACATTCAGCCATGCAGGGCCTGGGCAAGCGAGGACAAGCTCAAAGTAAGGCACCATTTATTGTCCCCTTTTCGGTGGTGTCCATAGCCTTCTTCAATTAACCAAAAAACACAGAGTAATGCCGCCTTTTTAAGAACAAAAAGTGTGAGGCTGAATCATGCAAAGAATTCACTGTCCTTCATAACCAGAGCTTTAAATAATGCCTCACTGCAAAGAACATAGTGTTGGCTTAGGACTGGAAAGAAAATGTCATACAGGCTGCATACACCACTGCAAATAAATTTTCCACGAAACTATAGTTTCCTTCTTTGTCGCATAGCATATGAATTCACGAAAAGGGCTCTTGACATCACAGCAAATAGACAGGCCAGTCTCGCAGAGTAAGTCAGTGCTGTGCTGAAGGCAGTGCATGCTCTTCGAAATCTGGGAATAACTGGCCTATATGAAACAAAAGATGCAGCTCAGTCTAAGAACAGCCCTGTGATATGGAGAATGTTTTTTTTTTGTTTACAATAAGCAGGAGCAACGAACTATACACACATGACTGGCTCAGCCTGTGCTGTACCGTTTGCTTGATTCCAAATGTAAACAATGTAAAGATGTATTGCAACCAGTGTTACGTATTGATGTCCTTGTGAAGAAAAGCAGTTTTGTCTTTCACTGTCCCTAGTTTGGACGAGAATCCCCTACCGGGACCAAGTAGCAGCCAGCAGGCGCCAAGTAATGAGAGCGGGCGACCCCCGGCGAAGAAACGGATCCCGCACCTGGCAGACGCAGTGACAGAGAGCTTTGCTGCAAGAGCAGCAAAACTTGATGAAAGCACACACCGGCGGCACCGCGAGAAAATGGAAGTATGGAGGGAAAAGCTTGCCTTGCTAGTGAGGCTTGTGTGTGCTGTCGAAAAAAACAGCCGGAGCCACTAAGGACAGCCTAGCCAATGGCAACATATAGCGTCGATATTAGTTCTACATCTTCATTTCATAATGGAAAGCTCCACTTCCTTTACAACTGTGTTCTGCATTGTTTACCTTACTTATGTGTTTACTTATGTGTTTTACATCAGATACATTGCTTTTGGTTACATTATAAAGTTTACCTAATTGACATGACAACACAAACAGTGATGAAAGAAACTTGTACACATGTGAACAAATTAATACGCACCACAATTTGGTGCCCAGAAGCTTCTGACCTGTTTGCAATGAACATTGATGGGTCGATTCGATTCTGTGATTTCCACCCAGAACGCTGTGATCAGTAACCGAATGCTTAAGGCAGTGAGACGCCATAGTGGGAAATTATGCTACTTGAGCTTAAGGGCAGCGCCCCTGTTTAATTTAATTCTCAGCGCGCAACCTGTGACGAGGTCGCCTGCTCATGATGGCACACTAATGCTTTCACCTTCTTAGCACGTTAGCCGCCTGATGTACCCTCTGATTTTTTTTACCTTTTGTAATCACTGCCATCGTCTGTTTCTGCCGTTACTGCCACAGATGTTTTAGACTAACTGCTTCATGGCCTCCTAGTTAGGAATAGCCTCTTGCATGCAACATATTTCAGTGACGACTAGAGTGTCTGTTCAAATAAGCGCAACACAACTGGAATGATTCGAAGGCATTTTGATTCCAGTTTTTCCTAACATCCATCACTAAAAAGGAACATGTGTTGCGTAAACAACCTGCAACAATTTCCTGGCAGTGTACAAACAAGCTACAGAGGTAAACCTTCTCACTGAGAGCTAGTCGTCATGTCACACGTATATACAAACACTGTGTATAAACACTATGTACAAACATTATGTACAAGCACTATGAAGAATTGCAAACGAGTATGCGCTGTGTAAACAACCTATACGTGTACAAAGAAGCCACGAAGATATTTACGAGCAAGAGCTAGTTGTCATGTATATTATTTACAAACACTATTTACAAACAATGCAAAGAATTGCAACTAAGTATATGCTGTGTACCAACCCATATATATAAACAAGCCACCAAGTACATTACAAGCAACAGTTACAGTTGTCATGTTGTCCATATTGACAAACATGATGTACAAATATAATGTGAAGAATTGCATATGTGTATGTATTCTGTACCTGCCACTAACAAGCTATGAAGAACTTTCTGAGTGGGGGCTAGTCGTCATGTCACTTGACTATACAAACACTGCGAACAAATAATAGGAACTGTAAATGAGCACTATTTATGCAAATAAAACCTGTCATTGAGGGAACAAGCACTGACAAAAGTTTGTGCCACTACTGTATATCAACAAACAATGCAGTGAAATAAATAAAGCATTGTACAGAGGCTGTGCTATGTCATCCCGAAACTTGCTTGGGCAAGACGAAATGTAACCATCGTCTCCAAAATTACTCTTATCCAGCCCTTGACTGGGCAATTCATCATTTTCAGCATCATCACTGGATTCTGCGCAGATGTGCATGACAGAGGAGCCAATAATAATTAAGACAATTTGTTTAACAGATCTTGAATTTACATACAAAAACTTCCTAAAACGGTTCTTCAGAAGGTCAAACGCCTCTTCCACAATGACCCGCTGCTGACTGTGGACACTGTTGAAACCCTGCTCGTAGCTCTTGCTTGGACACTTGTAAGGGGTTGGTAGCCATGGCTGCAGGGGGTAGGCTGAGTCACCAAGAAGGTATCCACCTGCACGTTATTGGTTCTGCCAGTATAGTATAAGCTCTAAATTTGTGCATTGATCGCAGGGCTGCAGACATTGCGGCTCCTTTTTCAGAAATATTGCAGCATATGACAAGTGATACCAGATCAACAAATGACACAGCATGCATATCAGGTACACTTTCAAGATTTAATTTAAATTTAATTAAAAACGAAAAATGTGTGGTAGTAATACTTGACTAACACATCAGAAAATGTGAACTGGAAGAAATGTAAGTCAATTCTATGCAGTTAAAACCAGTTTTCAAATACATTTCGAACTGCATGCAGTTGCAAATTTTCACTGTTCAATTAAAAAGTGCGACTACCAAACAGCGATCACATGCAGCAAATATGCTGCAAGCATGCTGCGATCAGAAACCATCCTGATCATGCATTTTTTGTGCTTCGATGTTAAGTTTTAAGGCAATTAAATATACATGCGAAATTACCTTCGCACTTTTCCGACGCCTCTTCGTAAAAGAAGCTGTTCTGCAGCACTCGCGCATCATGCGCGGAACCCGGAAAACCGGCAGAAACGTCAATGAACTTCTTGTTTTCATCGCAGATTCTCTGCAGAACTAAAAAATGGTACTTCTTCCGGTTGTAGTACGACTCCTCAGACTTCGCAGGCTTCGGAAGTTCTATATGACACCCGTCAATGCACCCGATGACGCTATAGGTAATCCTTGCCTGCAGCTCTTCGTGGTCGCCAGATCTCGCAATTCTTCCTTACTTCATTCGCGCTCGGCTGGCGAGATATTGAGAGGAATTCCAGTAGCCGAGTTAGGCACACCTCTATGCAGATGACTCGGCGACGTCGAAGTTGTCGGCGATATGGATGACGGTCATCTGAGTTGCCAGGTATGTGAGACCAATCAATATCGCCTTCTCCGCTGTTATTTGTGGCCTTCCATGCTCGCCTCTCGGATAATACGCCGACGCCTCGAAACGGTCGATCAGGTTGCGGGCTGTCTCGCGGGTGAGCCGGAAGAGTCGTTGAAACTCGGTGGCCAAGTACCGTGGAACAACGCTCTCTATGTAAGGAGGACGCGGTTCCTGTCCAATCTCAGCAGAAGCAAGGATGCTTCATGCATCAGAATAACTGCCTCCTCATTACTTTCGTCCTCTGACGAAGAAGACGAGTCGCAAAAAATCTCAGCAGCTATCGCTTAGATGTGCTCCACGTTCGAGTTATGCAGACGACACAAGTTGCGGTGTGCATCGTCTTAGAGAGAAATGACCCAGGTGGTTTTAGCATTTCTCTGCTATCGTAATCACGACAGAATATCATTTTTTACTAACCAACTGTTTATTCCACTTAATAGTGTCGCAATACGATCGAAATTTGTGGTCGTTGTAGTGTGCTCGTGCAGACGACGCCGCTCAGTATCACGCTATTGGCAGACGCTCGGACAGAAGAGTGCAGCGCCTTTACGTCATAACTTTAGCCCCGCCCTCCACTCGCCTACACGAGCCTGCACGAAGTGTAGATCAGTGTAGGTTAAAAAAATAGCCCTACTGCCGTAGCGGGCGTGCCGTGGATCTCTACAACGCGCTCTATGACGGAAGATGGCGCAGAAAGGCAGTTTCGCTTAGTTTCGCTCCGCTCGGCCACGCATCGCAGATCCCGCGAAATTTCGCGGCCGACAGTACATATTCCCGCAGGATAAAAGTATGCAATACACTATCTGGTTGGCACAGGTGACGTATTTGAACTCATGATTAATCGTCCACTGCGAAATTTTATTCTTCCTATAGTCCATTCTTCTGCACAACCTGGCCAATTTTCGTGGGGCTGAGAAGGCTACATGGACACCATGTCTACTCGCGACCTTCTTTATGTTGTGGGAAGTGCGTGCAAGTAAGGCATGATGTCACACTTTCTTTTGTCCTTCCTTTCTTCCATCACCTTAGGGTTGGCTTTCATTTTTTAGAAGCTTTTCAGAAACACCTTTGATGGCATGCAAAGGAAAGCCTGCTTCAATTAGTCTTCCCTCTTGCTGCAGACAGCTTTCTTGCACAGTATAGAAGCAGCTTTTGTTACTGAGGCATAAGGTTTCAATAGCCCTTTTGGTAAGTTTGGAGGGGCAGGAGCTGTATGGAAGTAAGTCTTTCTTTTGATACTGAAGGGTTTGATGCTGAAGGGTATAAATGTGACCGTTACTGAAATAAAAGCAGTCGATATATAGTTCAGCGTCGTACTGTGTTCCTGTTCTGTGTCTCCTTCCTTTGCGATGGTTTTGTTTCTAAAATCAGGTCCAATATGGCTTACTCACGTGTACGTGTAATCATGTACAACCTGCTCGAGGTTGAGAGAGAACATCATGTTAAGAATGGATGGAATCAACAGTCTCAGACAGACCATAGATCAATGCATTCCAATGAACAGAGATCAGAGGGCAGATTAAAGTCACCCGTTATAATTAAATTCTTAGCATGAAATGTCAGCAAGTAATCGTACAAATTGCCCAAAGACAGGTTATCCGAATGAGACGCGATATACCGCATAAATGAAAAGTCTTCCATCAAACAGACACTTTCAAACACAAATTTTCATGATTTTGTAACTGATCGATTTCAAAAACGACGATGCTTTCTTTTGTATTGATAGCTACTCCCCCCTCACACACACACGGCGGGAAGCCCTAACTCGTCTTCGAATTTTGTACTCTGGTGGTATGATCTCCAGGTTTTAGTAGGGACGCCGATGTGCGGATCATACTGCAATAACACGTGTTCAAGTTCATCCACTTACTAACTATGCTTCTAGCATTCAGGGAAATCAAACGAAGCCGGTGCGGCTTTAGTTGCTAACTCTGAGAAAGCGCTATCCGCAATTCGGGGACCAAGTGGCGGGTGTTTGTTACATCATCCTACATGTAAACTTTGTCACCAATGCCAGGGTTATCATGCGCCAGTGACACGTTTTTTTCGCCTGCCTTTCTCCGCTCTTGCACTCTCGCATAGCTGCTTGCGTTTGCGCAGTATTATAGCGCTGTAATCATTCTGCAAAGATATTCCAGCTCCTTTCAACTTTCTGGCATTTCGCAAGATTTCTTGTTTCTGTGTGAAATCCTGAAAACATTTATTAAACGGGCTTTTAAGCAGATATTTTCCCAGCCTCTGGATTTTTACAAGAGATGAACAAGTCACGCCCAATTTCTGATTGAAGACATCGTAGACATTATTTGTGCTGAAGGCAAGTTCTGTTTCGTTTCCAAGGTCTGAAATGTCAAAAATTCCGAGGTTATTCTTTAAAACGCAGTCTTCAGAATTCTCAAATTTTTCTTGTTGGTTCCTGAGGTTATCACCAACCTTAGCTGTCAAAGTGCTCAGTTGCTTTGCTATCTCTACATTTGTTTGCAGCTATTTAATGCTTACCTCTAGGTTACTCAGACGTCTGCCAAAGCTACACATGCTTTCTTCCGTGCTTTCTAGGCGTGCGTTAATGTCTGCAATGCCTGCCCATGGCCCGATGTCCATACATCATTCTCTGAAAAGTTTCGTCCAGTAAGGAACCAGGGTTTACCACTCCCTCCCCGCACAACAAAAACTTACTGCAACACAAACAGGTGTAAACAACACTTAAACAGACGTGTAGGCACGGAAGGACTACAAGAAATCTGTCGTCACTACGTATGGAAGAGCTATAACTAACCTGTGTGACAAAGAAAAGACTCATGGTAAACGACCTCTGCCGAGCGTCCTCTCCGCGCCCACTGACGATTCCTATGTGATGGCTTCACCGGAAACCTGTCCAGCAAACGCGCATGACAACTCCTCTGACACCTCATTGACCACACACGCACCAACAGAACACCACGTGACAAGCCTCACAAACGAACACATTAACGATCCCGACAGCCTCCTAGACACACTTCAAACCAAATACACCTCTCCGGGTGCCCCCCCCCCCCCGCACCTCTTCCACCCTAGAAAGGAAAAGCCAATCCCACACTCGACACAGACATCACGAAGACAGAATTCAGATCAGCCCTCCTGACTCTCTGAACCAACTCCGCACCTGGTGCAGACCAAATCACAAACTTCATGCTCCGTAATCTGGATACGAATAGATCACCCAAATTACGCAATACTTCAATCTGTGCTGGAGGGAGAGTAACGAGCTCCCGCAGTCCTGGCGCCACGCGAAGGTAATATTCATACCCAAACCCAACAAACCACTTACACTCCAAAAACTTCGCCCGAATTCGCTAACTTCATGCTCCAGGGACTTCCTAGAGCACGTTGTCCTACGAGACTCGCAAGGCACATGGCGTACAACAATCTATACCCGCATAGCATGATGGGATTCCGCCTCCATCTATCCGAACAGGACGCCATGCTGCAACTCACACACGACATTTTCGACACTCTTCTTTCGGGTCTCACCAAGGCAGTCCTAGCCTTAGGTCTCTCTAAAGCTTTTAACCGCATTGAACATAAGGTGATCATCACTGCCCTATCCCCATTGAATGTGGGTGCGCGCACGTAAACCTACATCCAAGCATTCCTCACTGCCGCACCGCTGAACACGCCCTCTCTTCCCCCTCTTACACGCTTCAGAGTATCGGCACCCCTGAAGGGTCCGTCGTTTCCCCCTTCCTGTTTAATGTCACCCTCATCCGACTCGCCCGAAAATTTGCACCTATTCCCCATTTGAATTCAGCACACTCTTTATGCCGACATCACACCGTGGATCATTCACGGCAGTGACGGCGGCATATAGAACACCTTAATTACAGGAAACAGCCACCCTCACGCAAAATTACGCATGGAGCATCGGACTGTCTTGCTCCCCAGAGAGCTGCTTCTCATCCGGCCTAAGAACCGCCGCTCCCCCTGCTCCGCCATTGTCAGTGAGCTGAATGTGGACTGGGTACCGGAGGTTGACACCCTACGCGTACTGTGCCTGCACATGCAGAACGATGGCAAAAGCACCACTACCCTCAAGAAACTATAGCAGGTTGCAGGCGCGATATCGCACCTCATCCACAGTGTTTCGGGCCATCATAGAGGCATGAAGGTAAGAGCGCGATCTCTGCCACCTCATGCATGCCTTCTTCCTCAGCCGTGTGCTCGGCACCGCCCAATAACCTACAACTATCTAAACACCACACAAACGCTTTGGGTTCCTTGATCCGCAAGGCTTTCAAAGTAGCATCTTCCCTTCAACACACCCACAGACAGATTACTAGGCCTGGGCCTCCACAAAACGATCGGGGAACTCGTGGAGGCCCTTCGATAGGCCCAACACATCAGGCTCAGAGAAACCTTCACAGGCCGGTTATCCTGGGCTCTCTCCCAAGCAGCACAGGTCATCGGCCCAGTATTGCAACAGGGTGGTCCCATCCTGGTCCTTTGTAGGGCCAGCTTTGCCAATACAGTTCCAATGTAGGGCCAATTACTTGTGCTTCTTGGGCTTCTAATCAGGATACCGGCCAACGACCCAACTCTCATCGGCATTTCTCGACAACTTCACCAGGAGCTGCTCAGCAAAACGCTGCCGAAGAATATGCACCCCTGCCACCATGAGCAGCGCCTCAGTGCCCGTGCGAAGGCACTCCTCCGAGCGTACAGCTCCAAGCCTGACGCCGTATGGGTGGACGCTACCTGCAGGGGTGATGAAGCGACTCGAAGATACAAGGCGCAAGAGTGGACAGGGTGAATGAAGAACAAATACAGGCAAGTTCTTGTATCTTCGAGTCATGCACCAACTCACCCAACAGTCGATTCTACTGATGAAGCGACAGCAGCCGTTGTGGACTCCTCTTTATCCGCCCTCCCCACACTACCTCTTCTCACAGACACCTTCCCCAAAGGCTGCAGAGGAAGCCGCCATTGCAATTGCCGTCACCCGCATGCAACCCGCATGGCAACCCGGTATTATCAGACTGTATTATGGTAACTCACGCTATCGAACACGAATGGAAGCAGAATGTCTACTGTGCCACGTGAAATATTTCTGAAGCGACTGAGGCGCAGCATGTGCGAGCATAAGTAACGGAAACCTTTAGCTTACCGTATACCGTGCCACTGTTGCTGTTACCGTAGTACAAGGAGCCTGACTGCGTATGTGCCGCTATGTATCATAGAAACGCGCCGGAAAGACTTTTAGCGTACTGTAATCCCGTACTGCGGTATCAGGGATCCTAGCAGCATAACGGGCGCTGCTGTTTCACGGACGGTGACGAATACGCTGCCGCTGCATTGACGCTGGAAATATATGATTAATCTTGCCCCATTTACGTGGCGTGAAAGATCAGGTGGGCGTTCTTTTTTAACGCGACAGCGTTGAGGCTTCCGCTGTGTAGAAGATCCGTCGTTGTCAGAGTCTACGTTGGGAGAGAAAAATTCCTGGAGAAGCAACCAGGTGGGCCACCTAGGTCACGTGGCCCTGTGGCATCAGCACAACCTGCCCACCGAATTCTGAGCAAACTGACCAGAGTGGCAGGCGGCAGTTAAATTAATGATTGGTCACCCAGGAAGAGCAACCTGGGTCGCACAAGCCCCACCAAAGGCAACACCTACCATTTCAGGACCGTGAGGCATGGCTTAACTCTTTCGTTACTGCGTCACTCTGCATCGATCACCAGTGATCGTTGGATTCGAAGGGCAATTTCAACGCTTCCAGCGCCGTTAAGGTACTGTATTTTCGTTTCGAGCATCTTTATTTTTTCCCGCAAGGCCCCAATTTTTGAAACGTCCGCGAAATTGATGTTCCGGTGTTGCGTGCACTCAGCATGGCGTCAACCTCAAAGACTGTGCGCACTCAAAAATATCCCATTTTGCACTATTCTGCTGCATCTACAGCAGACTTTTTTGATTCCTCAAGTAGTAGTGGCTCTGGCGATGCTGCGTCATCAGACTTCAATTTGGACTGTGAAATTGCGGAACCGTAGCCCAAAACATCGGCAGTTGTCCACCCATAAGATTTGTTTCCGCTTCTTTTTTTCGCTCGCGCCTTGAGCCGGTTCACTCATAGCGCTGATGAAATGAATATTTCTGTTATCTGTAGTGTCTCAACATCATATGGGCGAGAATTTCTTCCGCAAGCCCAAAGAAGAATAGAGTTCCGGCCCAGTAGAAATCCTAGCATAGACCTGGGTTTGACGTTCAGTAACAGCCCGAAGCTATTCGCAAAAGCTGTTTTTTCACAGTGGACGTTGTAACGACCATCTGCCTGAATGCAAACAAATATGCACTGATGCGTATCATGGGCAAACCAACCTACGAAGAAAAGAATGAGTTACGGAGAGAGGCGACACCGTTGGAGATGACCAAGCTCTTTCTTCTTTTACCTCGCCTTGTTTCCTTACATGGGAGTCTCAGAGCTACCACATCTTGACATGTAAGTGGAGCACACACCCCTTACTTTCCGGTCTCCTGCCTTCAAGTATCATGTCCAGACGACGTTTCTCAGTGCTCCTAGCCATGCTTCATGTGTTGGACACAGCACTGAACAGTGTAGCTGCTGAAGAGCTTGACAATTTCATGGGTTCTGCATCGTATCAGCGACCAGTGTGATATTTTTTCCAATTTTGCTGTGATGTTTTACTAGACAAAAAAGAATGGTCATATCTAAGGCTCGATCAGGAATTCGGCAATACATGAAAGGTGAAATTGCAAACTAAGGGTACAAAAAGTTGTGGGTTTTGGTGCATCCAAAAACTGGGTGCACTATTCAATTCATAGTTTATACTGGAAAACGTGAGAAACAGTGTCAATGGTTTAGCCTTCGACGCGATTTCCAACCTCTGCAGCAAGTACCTTAATCAAGGTTACATTCTTTACATGGACAATTTCTATACGTTGACATTTTTGCTTCCGCACGTCTCCTGGAACGAAAGACACTGGTGTGCGGAACAACGAGGAAAGATCGACGGGGATTCCCACCTCAAATGAAAAGTAGTGCATGTAAGAGACAGGCTGAAAGAGGAGACATTCACTGGCTGTGGTTAAAGTTGTTTTGTACGTTCATTACAAGGATCATCGTGTAGTTAATTTGGTAAGCAGAATTCACTCCGCGAACCGACACTGTGGGGGCTCTTACTAGGCTGTTGGGCCTCCTCTGAAACCAAGGCCGCGAACTCCGAGCTTCCTGTATCCCACACCACGCGTGGCCGTTCTCATGGTGGCACAGTGTTAGTGCGTTCAAGGACACAACACAGAACAGGACGCTTTGCCCGGGACCGAATGTTTATTGGATTCTCTCAATAATGCTGGCTGCTGGATGATAGATCTGCGACCCTTGACTTCTGGCTTGGTCGTGCGGCTGACGGCGCAAGATGGCGACAACAAAGAGGGAAGGCTGGAGGTAATTACATTACATCCTCTCGCTGTCGTCTCTGCCCCGCCACGGGCGGTCTCCGCCGATTTCGACACTCTTGCCCGTTGTCGGAAATCTGGATAATTCAAACAGCTGGCGTGGTCCATGCCAACACCCATGTAAGTTTGTGGCGTTGGATGCTTGCTAATTCGGATTCTACATGTCTCGCATCAGTTAATTCGAACGGCTTCCCGGAAGGAGGCCGCATTCTGGTGCGACTGACACAGCAAGCAATCGACATTTGCGTTCTGCAAGATTGCCCCTGCGCCTCTGACCTGAAGAAAAGAATGAACGGCCCTATCTCGGAGAATAGATTGGCTGCTTAGAATTGGTTCTGCTTTTGTGAGCTTTTCACCAGATCACCAACCGAGCCTAGCTGCACATTGTTTAGGGCGCTGATTGGCGCCTCCGCACATTTCTCTGTCTCCCATTCACATGGTTCTTCCAATGCACAGAAACTGCGCGCGTCATGTGCCATTCGCTCTTCGTGTGGTGAAGTTTCCTCTCCGGCGATGCAGCTGCTTGCGAGGGGACTCTACTACCGCTACCATGTCGCACCGTGAAGGATGCAGTAGAGACCCTTTTCATTTTGGAACTGTTGAAGCATTGATGGAAACGTGAAAAACGTTCACCGTTGCTATTTTTTCATCTCAAAAGCAGGCCACTATTGCACAGTCCTTCCACCAATTCACCATGATGCAAGTGGTTTTCAGCTTTTTGGGGGTAATTTGATAATTAGAACTTTGGTTTTTTCTCCAGGCCCTTGAAGTTGGAAGTAACGATCTTTTTCTGTAATAACATTTCGCATGTCCATGTGATAGTGTTGCTATAATGCTGGGCCTGTGGTAAGGAAATTGTTTACTTGACATCCTGCTTTTTTTGCCTGCACGCTTGTAGTAGTTGAAAAATAGGGTTCACTTCTGAAATTTTGTTTTCTTTCTAGAGGGAATTATCAGTTCTTGTGAAGGATCGTTCACAGTAGGAGTTGATTCTGATGAGATATTAAACCTTTGGCACAGTGACTTGTTCTGTATTTGTGTGTTCAGCTGTTTTTTTTACTCTTTCTCTACCGTGCTCACCGAGCATCATTATCCCGCTAACCATCACTTCGCGCGCCTATTTTGAAACCTTTTGCTTTGCTTACTGGTATGCTGCATATCTGGCTTGCAGTTAGACAATAAAGTTTCGTTTTCGGTGCAGTTTTCTTTATCCCATGAGGCAACCTTTTTTCATGCACTTTGAAGATGTGCACACATGGTACTGCACCAATTGCCTGCTAATGACAACTTGCCACTCGAATTGAGAGCCTTCCACATTGCGTACGGGCATGCTGTGCTATGTGGCTTTTAGTTAGTTTTCGTTGTATTTTTTTCTCCGTGTACTGTGCGATGTCAGTGCACGGTAAAGAACCCCGGGTAGTCGGAATCTCCGAAGCCCTTCACTACGGCGTCCCTCATAGCCTGAGTCGCTTTGGGACGTTAAACCCCTATATACTGTAAACCCCTATAAACTGTATTTTTTTCTGCAAGAGGGCATTTTTTTTTCAACGCGCTCTGAACATGCAATAGAGTCAGAGTCGCTTGGCAGCTTCTGCATGCGCGATGAACCCTCCGCAACGTCGCAAGTCTCAGGACTCCGCTTTGTCTGCGATTGGTTTCTTCGCTGACCCGAGGAGCAGCGAGTCTGAAGGTGCTGCCTTTCCGTCAGAATTCAGTTCTGACAGCGACGGTGACGGAAACCAGCCTGGAACACAGGTGGGTTCACGCCGGTGCCCAACTCTATGCATTCCGGTTATTAAACCGAAAGCTTTACTAGGCTATGTAGACGACGATCGTGTCCGCAAAATGTGCCTGCAGCAGCTGTAGGCAGCTCAGAAAAGGTAGCGTCAAATGAGTGGTTGTAATCGAAAGAGGTTGATGTGAGGATGCTGCCCCCAAAAATATGATGAATAGTTCATTACTTAGAGTCAAAAATGTCCAAATAGAGGGCGGGGCTAGAGCAAAAATGCCGCGAAATTTGAAAACGCCGAAAGTAAGCGAAGCTACAGCGCAGCGCCAACTTTGAAAAACCGGGAGTGTGGATGGAACCAAAGCTTGGCGGCAAGTTTGAAAAGCGTTTGAGAGCAAGTAGGTTGGAAACGCCGATTGGTCGGTGGGATGCGTGTATCCGTGACGTTTTTTTCGTTTCGCCCTCGTTCTCAACCGGATATGGCGTCAGCGCACCTATCTCGGCCTGTCCATAGAGAAACATACTTCGTAAAGAGCGGACTCTGCCGTAGGGCCCTGTGGCCGAGCTACTACACTACCGCCAGCGCCCCGAGCGGGCGGTCAGACTGCTAATTTCGTCCTCCGAGATTTTAGGCGAGTGCTTAAGCTCTGTTTCACTTTCGGTTTCCATAGCAATGCTTTCGATTCTGGTTTACCTTTGGCTATTAAAATATTCAACTACATCGTCCATGTGAACCACAAGGGCTTTAATATTTCGTTTCCAAGCATGCCATACATATAGACGTAATAAACTCTCGGATCGCAGAGGACCGCAGATCTTTAGTCGAAATACCACTTAGCTAGGTTCTCGAAGTACGCAAGCTAAATTAGCTCATGCAGGTTATAATAATGCAATCAGAGCTGTTCTTACTTTAATTTTGGGCCGTCATTGAGCCGCCTCTTTCAGTTGTAAACATACAAGGGAGTGTTTTCGCACAAAGAGTTTATTTTTTCTTGTTTACAATTTCAACTGTACAGAAAAAATGATGGATCACACACATTTTATAAAATACATCAGAATACAAAAGCAACAGGAAATAAGTTATGGTAAAGCGGGTGGCACCATGTCACGAACAAAAAATATTGCACATACGCTCTGCGGGTTTGTCGTCTAAAACATCATCCGTGAGAACAACAGAACAGGCGTTGTCAAGAGCTAGACACAAGTAACGTGTTAAAAAGGTACGTATAGCGCGCTCGATTCCTGCACATCAGCAGCTTTGAGCGATAGGCGTAGGTTCATAGGCTGTCTAGAAATACAAGCACAGCATATTCAATACATCATAGGAACACAATAGTAATCTTGCACTCTGCGTAAAAGGGGATTATTGCGATTTTTTGGTCAAGGTGTAGACACCACGCAAAAAAAATCCACATTCGGGCGGCACACTCTTGTTATAAAACAAGACAAATATGGACAAATGGCAAACAACAACAACGCAAATCGTCTCTTCAAAAAAGGCTGCAGTTGCCTTCGAGAGCAATAAAAAATGCAACTCTCTACATGCATTTTCCTACATGTACAGAATTAAGTCCATATCTTTACTAATTATCGAACCTAGCAAAGGGAAGGAAAGATGTAATGAATGATCAGCGCAATAATGAACATAGCGACGGATACATGTAAGCGAACCCTGTGTTCTATTGGCAGCGATGAGAAACAATAAGATATCAGGCTTTAAATTTGTCCAGCTGTCTGCCAGACACTGATTTCTTGAAGCGAATGCTATTTATGTTTCTATTGAAGAAACGTACATGCCAGAAAAGGCGAATTCTATATACTTTGTTGCGACATGTACGTTTCAATCGCTGGGATTACATCGAGTGGGTCCTGTGGTAATCATAAATTGTATCTAGAAAAAGACAATTTAATGATTTATTGGCCGAGTGATTTTGTCAATCGTTTAAATACACGAGAAGCGCACAATAAAAATTACCTTCAGCGGGCTGACAATCCGAGTATTCTGTAGGCTGAAGAGTAGGAATAGCCGCCTTCTTCAGCGAAGTCATCCCAGGGTCCATGAAGTCATCTGCGGTGAAATGGTCCCCGCAGATGCGGTACGTGGAGTATACAGCTAGATCGGCGACATTTCTAACAGGTCGACCCTCTTAGCACACTCGCTCCAAGCCTTCGACCTGACACAGTGATGGCGCAGGATAACCTGTAATTATTCGCTTCACTGGCTGACTGAAAAAACATGCGCATAGTAGCCGGTTCTAACAAGAGATTGGCAGCACTGTTTTATATTTTCTTTAAAGTACACAGAACAGGCGTCAATCACCCGCTGTTACGAGGAATGCATAAGAGCTTCGCCCTCGGCTCCATTTGTCTTCGCCCGTTGTTCCAACGCCATGAAACGCACCAGTAGCTCCCGTAATTTAATCCGCTCCGTGGCATATTAGTGTGCGCTTGTGTACACTGTAAAGATTGTTGCAGTCATCAAACGGTAAAGAGAAATATATCGCAGCAAAAACTGATAGAAAAGAAAAATAAACTAACGGATGACAGTTATTTATAATATGTTTGCAGGGAAGCATGTTAACATATCGTTCATGAAAAATTCTATTTAGCTTCAATCCCTTGGGGAAGCGAGCTGACGTAAACTGATTTTTGGCTATAAAGCAATGACTGTTGTCTTTGGTTGTCTCTATAGTTTTCTTCTAGACCGTACCTATATGCGGTACGGACCAGTGATAAACTTTTATTTTACGGTGATCGCACACTGTCGTAATGATTTCGTAGACCGCAGTATCCGCCACGATTTTCTTATACCCCTTCCCGTGGGCACTTTCGATTGTGATAGAGCGCTCGATCGGAATCCGACTTTCAATCGCGATGGAAAATGATCGCTGATATTGCGGTCCAAGGATCAGGAGTAAGAACAGCCCTAGCGCAACAGATGCCAATAAGTAGGTCCGAAGCATCCAACGAAATTTTCCAAGTTGGCAGAACAGAAAATAGTCCTTGTATATTATTTTTCCAGAAAAAAATATTTCAATTTGGTATTATGGCTAAAAAACGTGCATATCAATGCCGATCACCTGAAATTATCTGAAATACATCAAGTCGGCGGTATTCACACAGATATGAGAAACGTATTAGCATTTGTTGTATTGCAGTCTAAAACAACCTTTTTTCTTTATATTGTAGGCTTCTTTCGTTTGCTGTTCGTTTCATAGTACTCTATGACACCTAAAAAGCACACACTAGGTTTCTAACGCAATCGGCCACTTCGATTGCGATGCTGCCATGGCAGTCAACAATTCCTAAATGCAGTTCAAACGATATCTGGGCATATTGAGCACGATATCTGGGCACAGGCGCAGCAGCAGCTTCTATTTGGAAATGGAGCGCTCGGGCGCAACCCGATGGACGTGTGATAAGCTGTCGACTTCTGAAGTAGAGTGGAAGCAAACATTTGCCGCGTGGCGGGTGGTCAGACCCTTGTTTGCTCCGCCGCGAAACGGCCTGAGTGTCTGCTCTTTACGAAGTATGTTTCTCTATGGCCTGTCCGCAGAGGGCCTTGGGAATTGCTAGGTTCGGCCGCCCGCCGCGCGCGTGCGTGGTCCGCGGGCATTCGCTTATAGTGAACCTAGGCGGCGGCGCGCGCGTTTCGGGAGCTGTCCAGGTATGGCTTTTTTGCGTGGTGCGCTCGTCGGCGACAGCCAGCTGAAATTTCTGTACAGTTCTACCTTTTACGACATTACGAAGACACACATATGGCGCTGACCCGCGAGAAATTGCCAGCCACATAATGGTATGCATTTTAACTCAAATTTCGCTTCATGAAGTGCTTTACCGCTTACCTACATGCCTTGCGCATTCCAGGACCTCATTTTGATGCTGTAGGAGCACGTGGCCAGTGTAGTGCCGGCATTCAAAGTTTTGCCACTCCATTATGACGACCCACATAAGGCGCGGTTTGAGGACCGCCGGCGTCGCCAGCTGAACCGCCGTCTGAGAGCCACGCTGAAGCACTTTTCGGGCGTGCACATTCTCAACCCCGAGGTAAGGGTTGAACAACATTTTCTCAAGTTTTCTCGCGCAGAACTCGCCAAATTGCCGCGCTTGTAACGTAACTTTTTTTTTGCATCATCGTTTCCTGGATGCTTCTGGCAAGCCGATGCTATCGTTATTAGCCGCGGACAGATACCACTTGGCGAGAGGCCGGGGCATTGACCAGGTGTCCAAGATTATCGTCACGGCCCTCGTCAAGATCTACGGACCAGGGATCGCGTCGGCTTCAAGGGCCCAAATATGCCTAAGCATATAAGGTCCTTCTCGTCAGGCACTTGTGACCCATGTTTTTCCGGTACGCGAATTTTATTAAAAAGCAAGGATACAAAAGCTAGGGAAATAACAGAAGCTTATTACATTGCAATGAAGGGAAGTATGTGCGTCAGCGACACGTCCATATCTCTGATAAGGCTCAGAACAACTTTTTAGTCGTTCGCTATCATATCAATTTTGAAGATGATAGTGTTCCTTGCCGGTAAGATGGTATATATTTGTCCGTGTTGCCTTCAAATAAATCAGTTGTGAGTGGCGTTCCGTCCCGAATTTCTGTCTTGAGTTGTGTCTGTTTTCGCGCCTGTAACCAAAGATGTCAAGGGCAAGACCAGGAGAGGTGTACGTCGTGCACCGGTGTTGTCGGTGTCAAAAGGGCACAAGACGGACAACTGCTAGGCCTACGGCTCACCGCGCCCCCACGCCGCTGCAGGTCGACGTTGAAGTGCTCCTGCAAGCGGCCCTTTTTAGGGCCACCTCATTGTTTCCTGGCAGATCACGGGCGTCCCGTTTCGTGGCCGTGTTCCCTCAGTTTGTCGAAATCGGCGCCAGACATCAAAACTCACGGTAGGCCTTGTTGCAGGGTAAGCAGAGTGCAGTGCGCCTTTGTTCCTTTGCAGTGACAAGTCCAGGGTAAAAGTGCCGGGGATGATTCTGCCACTACAACCAGCCCTTTAGGATCGCTATCAGCTTCAACGGTAAGTCCAGAAATTAAGACTCGCGCATTGTGGAAATCGCGTTTGGCCTAGGCATACAGCATTCACCCAGTCCAATGCAGCTTTGTTTAATTCCCTAGAGTTGAAAATTTTTTATGATCGCTATCAGCTTCAACAGCAAGTCCAAGAAAAGTTGCCGATTGTACTGTGTGTAAATCGGCGGCAGAGACAAAGACTCGTGCTTGTAGCTAGACTTACCCAGTGCAGTGCGCCTTTGTTTATTTCGGTAGCGATTACTCGCTCTTTGTAGAAATCGACGCCAGCCGTGAAAATTTACATATTAGACCTCGCTACAGCATTAGCCCAGCGCTTCCTTTCTTTGCCTTCTAACTTGTATGCAGAGCACCTTTTCTTGCTCGTTACTTTTGTTCTTTTCAGTCGTTTCCTGAATCCGTCCAAAGAGCTGGGCTAGGTGGATGATTGTTCGCTGCAAATGGCACCACATGGGGATCGCACTGCATGCAGCACGACATTGGTCCCTTGTGTTTTTTAAATAAAAACATCAGATGTCGAAGGTCATGGTCGTGTCCGAGGATTGCTTCGACGACTGGGGCAAAACCACGGGGACCGCACATGCTCTGTCGTCGCTGCCAAATGAAGGGGCACAAAAATTGCTGTCACCGCAGCGGTGGGCGGGTGGTTGAGCATACGCCTCGCATGCGGGAGGTGCGGTGTTCGATCCCGATTGTTAAATAAACCTTTTCACCACGCGAGGCACAGATCGAAAGAGTCACCGCACATGGCACGCGGAACCCCGTGGGAATTGGCGAGGAGGATTCGGAGGTCCGCTGCTACTTTGCTGGAATTGAAACACAGGCACTTGTCAGTCACGATTAATTTCGGAATGGCGCCTTTGCCCGCTTCGTTTCGTCGTCTTGTTCATTGTGGGTTGCGTCTCGCGGCGAACACGACAAAGGGGAGGCCATCTTTCCCCCTCCTGAAGAGCGTGGGAAAGATTCCGCAGGTAGTCCTTTTTTTGTGGGGTCAACGAGGTGTCAAACGAGATGTCCCCAGCAGGAATGTAACAACAATTACTTGAAAGTATCCAAAAGGAACAGGCCCAAGCAGTGTGAGGCAACGTTCTCTGTTTATTCTAGAGACGCAGGCTTAGACTGCAAAATGAAACCTTGTTTTTCTCTTCCAAATGCAATTAACTAGGAGTCCTGTCCAAAACCATTTCAGCTTTTTATCTGGGTACCCCGAACCTTTTTTTCTATTTCCGTGTAGCTGCAGCCTTCCTTCACCTTTTCCATTGTAGCCGCTATTGTTTCTCAAGTACTATGCACCATCTTGATATTAGCAGTTCTTAATGCAAGCCTTCTGCAGGGTTTGAAGGACCTATGCAACTTAACTGGAAATGAGAACACGTGCACAGGGTGGAAAGCACGTGATCTGCCAGGAAACACTGAGGCGGCTCCGAGAAGGGCCTTTATTAAGGATGACAGCCGTTTTGTGATGTGATGATGAATTTTTATGGCGCAAGGGCATCTGAGGCCAAAGAGCGCCATTGCACAAGGTATTTTCGATTTCTCAAGGTGGGGTCAAGGACCCATTTTTCAAGCATTTCACCCTAAATAAGCCGAGCACCAGACCAGGGGAAAGCTTGAACCCATTGTATCACCGGTGGGTACCCGGCGGCCCTAAGCATCCTGAGCCGGAACGAACGCTCTGAGCCCTGATGACAAGGCTCATCCAGTCGCTCGACGCTATGAACTCTTAATTCTTGACTGCTTGTTCTTTCTTTTGTAAAATTATGTAATCAAATTTCTTCAAAGTGCCAGTAAACCCGTTTGTTTTTCGTTTTTCCAACTTTCAAGCTTCATCTTTCCTCAACCCGAAGGCTCGGACACGCTAGCCGTAGGAGCCCGGGTTCGAGTGATCCCCTGCGCCACGACACTGTCTAGTTGCAGCAAACAGCATCAGCTTGTGTAACGGTGCTGACAATGCTGTGATGTTAATGGCAACTTAAGTAATATATATATATATATATATATATATATATATATATATATATATATATATATATATATATATATATATATATATATATATATATATATATATATATATATATATATGCGTGTGTGTGTGTCCAAGGTAAAACTTTCTTCATTTGGGATTGAAAACTTCGGCCAACAGTAATATTCATAAACCTAACCACATTTCGTTTTGTGAAAAAACAGCAGTGTGCAGAGTTTAAATGTTACAAGAATGAAGCTATACAATGAAGCCAATTACAAATTTCTGTACAAAAGCTAGAGGAATTTCAAGCGCATGCTGTGGGATGCTGGTTATCTTTGTCAAAACTAATGCATTCAACTATTGCTACCCATTTTTTTTTTACCTAAATGACATGTCTGAAGATGAATGTGTACCAAGCACATCGGTGCATCAGTTGCGATGCCTGAAAAAAGTTGTACTAACGGGCTCACACACCTGCTACAAACATCTTTATACATAGGAATGAAAGCTTTAAATAAGTCTGTAGGAAGCCTTTTGGGTAAAAGTAAAGTATATATGGCAGAAAGGACTCTTTGAGAAATGCACTGTACAGAAATAGCCATACCAAATCCATGTGATCGTTCAATAAATCTAACAAATACTGTGCAAAGAAGCTTGCTGCATCGTATAGTTTTTTCAAAGTGACTGGATGCAGACCTCTCGGCAGTCACTGGACTGTGATTGTGTATGTACTGTATGAGAGTGCATGGATTGCAGAGCAGTTAACCAACGAAGAGATGCTTTTTCATTTCGCGTACCGCACATATAAACATCATCAATGAAACAGGATGCTATGTGTTATCACTCTTTGGCATGTTCCTTTTTGGCAGCCTCTAAAATGTTTCCGCATAAATGAGCTAGTTTGTTTTGCAGCAATATAACGAGGGACTGCTGTAACTTGCCACATTTTCAAACTGCGTGAAAATCATTGCATGTGAGGGGTACAACCATCTTATTTCTTGAAGGTCCGTTGCTTTGTTGGCAATTCATGAACGACCATGACCAGCTTTCCGCATTCATGTGCACAAGGTATGCCCATTACTTGCATGCCTTTCTAACTATTAATGGCTTACAATGCAAACAGACAACAGGAAAAAAAATAACAGACCACAAGTACAGATAGTGTTTATAGTTGGTTGGTTGGTTGGCCTGAAACAATGCTGCACATACCCACTGCGGGGGAGTGGTCATGACAAAGGCGGTTACTTTCTTGATAGAGGAATGTTTTGGCAAGGGAAGGAGTAGTATGTGTAGGCTGATAGATTGGAAGACGCAAGGAAAATGTTCCTGTTAACTTGGAGATTGAAGACGGGACAGTGGCTTAATGTGCATAATAGTATGCAATGCCTGTAATGTTTTAATTTCGTACTGACAGAGCATTAGAAATTAGATTGGGAGTCGCTGCGTTTCTTGAAGGAAATTTTGCACAGCAGAGCGCACACTCCTGTCGCTTCGTCGAAGCAAAGAAGCGCCAATGGCAAAAACCGCAGAGGACACAGGCAAAGCCACTTGATGGAACGAAATTTGCAATTTAGTAAGACTTTCTGACGGGCTAGTTGGTACATATCCATTTCTGGAGGCTCTGCGCTAAAAAAGACGTTCACGGGAAAAAGGAGACAACAGGAAAGAAGCGCAAAGTTGAAAGTTTTGCTTCTTTCCTGTTGTCTCCTTTTTTCTGTGAACGTCTTTTTTAGCGCACAGCCTCCAGAAAGGAATTTGCAAAAGACGCTTCCTCAAAGGAGAAAAGCGGCGGCAGAATAGCAGGAAGTAATCTATTGTCTCAGGTTCGGCACATATAGGGCACAATGGGGAAACCGCCCGGATAGATCTGTGAAGGTAGAAATTTAGCAGAGGAGCCCGGCAACGCAAACGCGTGAAAGAGACTTCTAGTCTGCGCGAGCGCCAGTCTTTGCTGCTCCAAGGATGCAGAAGATGCTGTTATTCGGGAGATGATGTAAGAGGTGAGGCAGCAAATTTCTGAAATATTGTGTAGCTGCGAAACCTCACCGCCGCTGTATATGCACAGATTGGCAGGACAGCAATAATTGGGCCGCAGAGAGAGGCCGTTGCTAAGGAAGCTGCACCCTCATTTAAGTGAAAGCCCATGCGACCCGGTACCCAAAGCAACCTTACCGAATTTAGATAGAGCGGAATCAGGAACTTAAAGAGGCGTAATGCCCGAGACTCAGTCGGTAAGATAATGAAGAGCAAATTGACAGAGTCCGTCATAACCACGACCTGGGAAACAGTAGTTTCTAATTTACGTAAGGCTAAGATTACTGCTAATAATTTAGCCAGATAAACCATGACAGCATTCCGGCTCACCCCTTTCTCTATGCTTACACATACCTTTCTTACAACTAGCCTGAAAACCGGCCGTAGTATGGAATGAGTTTAGGAAACGTTACCTTTTTAGTAGTTTATCTGCACAGCTTAGAGGTATGTGAAAATTAATTTGTGCTTTGGCCTTCCTCTCTCAGAATCCTTTTGTGACCTGAAGTGATGAACTATATTAACTTCTTCATTACATATTGTGCCATAATTGTCGGAATAACAAAAATTGGGCACATAGTAAAGATCTGCTAGCCTTGAGGATTTGTCTTTAGACCCTGACATCATTATGGATGGAATAAATACAAAGTAGAAGAAAAAGTATAGTGCAGCACATATATGTTTGGAAGTGAAAGACGAATGTAGTTTATGTTGTTAGCCTATCAAAAGATGGCACATACCTAAACTGGGCGATCGGAGAAGAATCCAGTGGCTATTCACCCCTACTCAATTAATAAAAAAGAAAAGCACGCGGGAAAGCAACACTGGTGGATGTGCTGAATTTCAGGACTACAAACCGTGCAACAAGTGACAAAAATATTCCTGATTCAGATTTTACATTGCATAATGAACCATGACTGTAACAACGCTGAGATATAAGTTAAGCATTTCATTCCTTTCGTGAAAGAAATGAATTATATAATCGCTTGTACGAAGAGGCACTTTTTTAAAATTCAGTGATCACTTTGGCAATGCAAAGTACGCGAGGCGAAAGCCTTGATGCTCGCACTGTGGCTACTTCTTTTAATTTTATTTAATTATTTTAAAATTTTTATTTTTATATTGCATTGTCACATACATTATTTTTTCTTTTTATTTTTTTTTTAAATTTGTTATGTGGTTATCTTCTACCGTTTTGATTTTATTTCTTTAGTTATTAATCTATTTAGCAAATTCATTCATTAATGTCAAATTGCAAAGTAATGAATAATTAATAATCACCCATTACTTCCTAATTTATAAGAGTATATGGGCTATAGCAATCATACCATCATACCAGCAATCATACCGGATCTGTAGTATTATCTGCAGTATAAAATAAATAAAAATAAGGAAATATAGCATGTTTTCGAAGAAAACTGATGTTCTCATTTTCACTACCCTCGCCCGCCTAATATATCAAATTATTCTTACCCTCCCTTTACCAGGAGGTCCCACTGACAGGCTTATTTGGGGATTCCTTCTGTATTGTAACCAGTGTGGCATGCAATACTGAAGATGCCATATGTAACAAGAAATATAGGTAATCATGAAGAAAAGAAACCTCAAACATCTAAGCTGGGTTTTTCTCGTTGCTTAATAAATATTTCGTTCTCTGCTACCACTCTGTTTGTCACCAATTGTCCCATCTCTATGCGCTGTTTTCTGCCATGAAAGCAAATATAGCATTACTGGCTCTGAAGAAGTTGAAAGTAAAAGATTTTGTTTGCTTGTGGTGTGCAGGGGTTCCTCAGGAATTGAAATTGGAGGTGGTGTTTAAATTTCTAGGGGTAGAGGGGTGTAGAGAAGAAACGGTAGTCATTTTTGGCAGTCATCAGTGTAAACAAATCAGAAAAACAAGGGGGGTGTCTACACCTCCCCCTCCCCCATGGGGCTTTGTAAGGAAACCACTAGTGTAGTGCAGTTTGTGTCAGCTCTAAGGATAATCACTGTTGACTTTTTATTCTTGCTGTCAGCAGTACCAGCTTGCGCACGCTATTCCATAAAAAGCACCTCTTCAAATCATCTGGGTATAAGAAAACAACGGGACAAAATTTGCACCTCCTCGTTCATGCATCTGATTGGGGGAAGCCGCTGCCCCCCTTGCTGTGCAAGCCTATGGTCAGCACCCTGAATAATTACTTTCAATAAATAATGTCTTCTTAAAATGCTACTGTCTCGAATTGAGCCCAGTCTTCTGATCAGTTTGTAAAGCAAATGACATGCAAAACCTCAAAGTAATCAAAACAGACCATTTGAATAATTTTTTGTTATTGTTGAGTCCATTTTTGTATGCTGTTAGACATGCTACGATCTTACTAATCACTATAGAGGAAGAATGCATGGGTGAAGGCCTAATTTTACTTCAGAACACGGTATTTAGAAAAAAAATGATCAAAATGCCGATTCTGCCTTCTTATGTGCCAACTGGGTCCTGTGATAAAATTATCTACTCAACCATGTTCCATTTCAATAGGCCCTGCACAACACGTGATTGACAGTAAAGTTGCTCCTGTCAAAATTTGGCTGCCACACTGGAAGTTAGAGGGAGCTATATATGCCTGATGCAGCACATGCGTGCAGTCACTCTTGATATACCTGTGCTAACTGTTTTTCATTTGACATCATCTTTGACAAGCACAAAGTAGAGCCATCATTTTAGTTTGCATAACAGGTTGGGCAGTGCTAGTGTTAAATTCCCTTGTATGCATTGGTCATCCTGATACCCATTCAAAGAGCAATTCATTGCAACTCAAATGTGAACCAACAAGGGTCTTGCAGTGCTCATTCCATAGATTGGTCAGCAATGCTTGCAATAAAAAAGTGCTAGTCATATCTGTAATGCTCTTTTCCTATGAAAAGTTACTTTTTATCACAATTATTGCTACCTTCATAAAAGAACACATCCGTAATGTTTCCTAAAGACCACGCACAGGTGCTGCACTGTTGAAAAAAGTACAAAATCAGCATAAATTTCATAGCTATCACACGAAAGCCTCATCACACTGTACTAAATTTCCTCCCGTCCGGATGGAAGCATAGCATAAAATTTGACTGAATGGTGACTTTTTGGTTTGCCGTCTTAAAATGATGATGGAACTCCACCATCTCACCATTACCTGTCTCAAAGTAACCTGTGATATTGTGGCGCTGGCAATATAATGATATAACATAACTTCAAAAAAATATCCTCATAATTTTTGGCACGCAATAAAGCGGAACCCTAAACTGGACACAATACATTTGAATGCCTACGGCACCCTAATTTCCAAGTCTTTACTTAGAACTTTCCTAGCGACGTTGACGTAGGACATTTCTTCAAATCGCGCGTTAGGCACATTACATAATATGATTATGTATAAAGTAATCATCCCCTATTTTAAACAATGACTAGAAATGAATACATCTGACAATGTGCATTCACAGCTCCCATCTTTGCTCAGTCATTAACAAGAGGTCTAATTCCTATTGACCGACACATAGCAGACCTGATTCTAACCTTCAAGTCTGGGGATGAATCTCAGTACTCAATCATGACCCAATCTCTTTAGTAAATCTTTCAAATTCTAGAATATAGCCTACATATGCAAATAATTAACTACCTTGCTGAACATAGTTTCTAAGCACTTGTTTTTATAAGGGCTGGCTATCTAACAGTATGAAATGCCACTCACGAGATTTAATTATTGAGGAATTGAATAAATCCTAATATTATTCATACCTGCATTTGGATTTACAATTTGATACCGTGCCTTTAGGTTTTCTATGAGATTTGATTGTGTTCCTCACGCCAGGCTGATTCTGAACTTCATTTCAGCTAAACAATCATCTTGACATTCTTGAAATGATGCTATGTTTGCTATCGTTTCAGTGAAGTTTATTTAGGTTAACTGTTTTATTTCATACAAGGAAACTTAACATCTGCAGTTTTCCAGGGATGTGTTAGCCAATTAGGCCTCTCACGTCCTTTTAATATATTAAAAGATAACAACCTACCAAGCTATGAAATCAGGAATTAGATTATTCACAGGTGATTCTGTGATTTACCACAACGGATGAGTCCTCTCACATGGACTGTCAATATTTAAAGGCAGACCTCGATACAACAATTTCTTGTTCTTTAATGTCTCTGGATGTCAATAAAGCATAGGTCATCAAGAATGGTACAGTGCTTTCGTTGCATTGCCCTTAAAGAGTGGTTCACAACGGAGTGTTCAATGCTAACAAACTAATCAAGCCGTGACATATCATGAAATTAGCACAGCTACTGCAACAGCCTTCTTGCATGCAATGCAACGTAGCTAGACTTAAAGCAAGTTGTATAGTATATAGATATCATCTAGACTACCAAAAACGTGCAACAGGCAAAGCAGACACCATCAAGCAAAAGCAGGGCCGGTGGCTACTAAAACAGCATATGCTCCAGTGAGCAGAATTGTAAGGAAGAAAAAAATTTGATTCATGCTTCTGTTTCACTAAAATAAGGCCTTTTGTGTTCTACAAAAATCTTGCCTTTATGTTTAAAGGAGTGTAGACATCAAATTCTTGGCTTGGCTGCTTTATTTCAAATAGTTCATTGGACATTAGTATACATGGATCACCCCTCGGTATTCCCCTATTGCCCCTACATAATTTATAATTTAATTTCTTCTTGACACTTTTTTGGCTCTGGTTTCAACAACCGAAAGATGGCCACGACATGTAAGGTGCCACCGCTTCACCGGAGGAGTCGCTCTACCAACTGAGCTAACCGGAATGGCAAGCTTATGGTAGGGTGAGAGCTTTCCTTTGTACCCGTATGGCTGTGCTCGGGTGGATGTCAATGAGTAATTACTCTCTTTTTGCAAATCTTCTTCAGCTTGGTGGATTCCCCTAAAACATTTGACCGACATATAAGGTGTGTTTAGGTCACGTCAGACATGAAAAAAACTTGCAATAACTGCAGATATGTAGTTTCACTCCACTACAATGCTTAAGCCAGCCTGTTTCACAAGCTGGATAGACAAAAAAACAATGTATGAGAAGATATGCTGTTTTTTCATGCCTGACATGACCTAAACACACCTTACACATCACAGCCATAATTTCATTTAAGCGGGAACCAAAACAGCATCAAGAAGAAATCCGTGATAAATTATTTATTGATTGTATGGGAATAGCAAGTGGTGGCTCATATATATAAATATTAATTACATCATTTCAAAGTAGAAAGCCTGCAAGAAAAAAGTTATCTATACCTCTTTACGCTCTAATCTATATGCACATCAGCAGACGAGCAACAAGGCCTTTTTCGCTGTGCAACAATTGTGCAGTTCATGATAATGCAAATAGTAAATTTTGGAAGAGCAGTGCATAAATATTTATGCATTACTGATGCAGTACAGATTTCATAAAGGCTGAAACAGTACCTCATAGGCCATAAGAGTTTGCCATGCTGCTGTTCTAAATGTCTCTTGCTGTGAATTCAGACTCACCCATTTTACCATCCACTCAATGAAATGCTGTTTGATTTCTGCACATTCTACAAACAGCCATTTACCACCAACACTGCAGTAACATAGTGACATGCAGTAAGCATGTATCTATAATTCATCATCATTGTTCAACCTTCTGAGTACTGCTATTTAATCATTGCCACAGGTAAGTATTTTTGTTTATCTCAACATTTACTAGCGCAAACTGTCACCTGAACCAGTACACCAGATCTGCTTAGGTGGCCCTCAGTTGACATCACATGAGCATGAAAATCAAATTTGGACGAAGTGACAACTAGACATGTCTATTTCGTGCACTCCATATTCTTTGCGCAATCCAGAGCCCATCAGTTAATTGCCGCATTTCAGTGTATGTACTTCCATTTATGTGGATGCTGAGGAGCATGATTTAACAATCTACAATGCATTGACTGTCTTTATTAGGATAAAATAAATTAATTAACGATAGCTTGTGGTGATGCTAACACATATCTTGAACAAGTGCTTTATTTTGGACTGGTTTTGAGGGGTTTAACGTCACAAAGCAACTCTGGCTGTGAGGGATGCCAAAGTGGAGGGCTTCGCAAAGTTTCGACCAGCTGGAGTTCTATTAACGTGCACTCACATCACACAGTACACGGGCCTCGAACCTCTATTAAAATGCGAGTGCCATGGCAGGGATTGGACCCTTGTCCTTCGAGTCAGCAGTTGAGCACCATAACCACTGAGGGGCTTTGTTAATTTGTTCACTGCACTGGAGACAGTGCTACCCATAAAATCGAAAATCTCTGGAAGCACGCACCTGAAAAGAGATTGGAAGACACCACAACTGCATGTGTAAAATATATATAATAGCTTTATTCCAGTGCAAGAACAGGCGAATCGCAATATACCAGAACCTAATGTAAATTGAAGGCACAGTATATATTGTCATCTTTCAAGTATTTCAGTAAATGGCGCCAATGATGTCTTCAATAGAATCAGGGAAGGCCAGCATTGTTGTCTTCACATCTCTTTCGCTGTTTGTCCTCTGAAACGCATCGCAATGGCACACATTAGAGCAGTCATCTGTTTTAGCTCTGCACACACTTGTCTCTTACTTCATACCGCATAATAGTGTTGTGTCACCCAGCAAATTTGACAAGAACTTGTGTGCATCAAGTTGCGCCCTCACAGCAACTTTGTTGAATCCTAGCGACATGCAACCATAGACCTGAGTGAGAAGAAAACATGTACAGGTGAAGAATGTGACAAGGCAGTGAAACCTTGCGACCACAAATGAAAGCTGCACTCCTACTAAGCACCCTTGGCATTGCAAGACACACCGGGTCTGGTGATGCGTCCATTTAATCAAACCTATAGCGCCTTTTGCACTCAGGTGCTTAGAGCTTCCCAATCCGCAACCTGCGAGATGCACTCCATAGCAGCCAGGGTCTGCCGAGGTAAGAAGTGGTCTAGCTCAGCCAGATGCAGCAAAACCAATGAACTGCAGTTGTAGTGTGCGAGCCACTGTGCTGAGAGGAAAATATGCTTACCTGCAGCACATGTGGCGAGCATGGTAGTGTCTCACACTGTAATGCACACATCACCCAACTGGCACCACAGAGCTGCACACTTCATACGTTATGTCTATAAGTGCACAAGTGAACTATTCAAGGAGATGTAATGACCAGAAGAGGGTATCGTAGGGTGCATGACGTCTTTCAAAAGTGGTGTCCTGGGGATGTAATTATAACAGTAGCCTCGATACTGCTGTTGAGAATTTGTATTTTTCGTGCTCTTCTTTTGAAGCTTTGCTCGCTTCGAAAAACCTGAACCTGAGCTCGACAGACTTCGTTTCTTAGTAGAATAAAATCTTTCAATTTTTCAATTTTCTTGTTTGCTGGTTCCTTTGATGTGTGGAGCATTTATTGCTTTACATTTTCTTCACATGTCTTAAGTACAGGGTTCAAAAGCTTGCTGACCTCGTTGTGCACTTCCTGAGAATTTTTTTCGTCTGCTGTTACTCTTTGATCACTTCCATCTTCGTCATGACACACTGAGTTTGCCACGCTCGTGGAGGCGTCTGCTATCTTAACTTTCCAAGATGACCAAAATGTGCTGAATTTGATTACACTGACTGAGTAGTTTTTAAACCCTCCTGATCTCTTCTTTCAGGTGTGCTAGTGATGACCGCACAGTTAATGCACGTATTTGAAGCCCATGAAATACATTCGATGCTTCTCAGAGGTGAGCAGACACCATCTGACAATTTTAATACTGTTTTCGAGGCCTTTTGTGGACTAGGATTTCACAATCCACGGTCCTTCTTCATCCCTGCTGACAGATGCAGTAATTGCCACTGCAGATCTGTGGTTCTCGATCCAGCTCATCTTGCGGGTTATCTTTTCTTTCACAATGTGGACTACCGTCTCCATCAAAGAGTTTTGTGTCGTTTCCATCAGTGCAGAGATAAGCTTGCAACATGGTGATTCCTTTTACCTTCCTAGAAACTATGCCTTAAAGTCCTGTGCATTCTTTCAAGATGCATGTTTGTGTTGATTCCGAGCCCTGTTCAGAAACTGTAGGCCCACATCATCAGGAGTGAGCATAGTTTCCTCTGAAGTACTGAATAAGCTGCTGAAGCCTGAGGTCCATGTTGGCCAGAGATGACTAGAAGCTCAGCCACCTCATTCTTGTCAACGCCCTCTAGCAGGACATGAACAGCATGGTAGATATCTACTTTGAGGTCTTTTCTTTTTATCATCTCAATAATTCTTCCCTTGAGGTGCACCCTTCACTGTTGGCCAGGCCTTCAATAATTCAGATGCTTGGTTTTATGAGGTTTAATGCCCCAAAGCGACTCAGGCTATGAGGGATGCCGTAGGAGAGGGCTCTAGATAATTTTGACCACCTGGGATTCTTTAATGTGTACTGACGTCGCAGAGTACACGGACCTCCATCATTTCGCTTCCATCGAACCCGCATCTTTCAAAGTATTCAGATGCATCGTGTGACATGGCAGTTCTAGTGAAATGGCTCCTGTGGAGAACTTAATGAATTCAAAGAATGCTGCCAAGGTTCTCTCATGTATTGTTATGTAGATGAAGCAGGCCATAAGCAATACCGCTTCATACTCCTCCACCACCAAAAGGGTAACCAATTCAATTCGTGCCCTATTGTTCTAAGTCCGGAGACAACACACACTGTTCATGACCTCAATACCTTCAGCAGCTCTTCCTGGGAAGGCGTCACGAAGTGCAGCTAGCGCCACCTGCACTTCAGCACTCAATCTAACTTCGTGCTGCATGAGTTTTTCCGCACTAGCTTCCTGGAGAGTTCTCATGCAAGCAGTACAAGGCGCTTGGTGTGCTCCGTAGCAGACGGCCACACGGCCAAGGGGCGTTGAGACAGCAGTGTACCTGTGCTAGATGCAGCATCTGCCCCATGCCGTCACCAAAGAGCTGAAATGACAGTGTGCGTGCATGCCTGTGTATGTGCAAGTAAGCGACTGCTGGACATGTGCACTGCGTAGGGGTTCTCATCTTTCTGTTCAGCCTGGCAAGTTGCTTTACGTTATTTCTGTTTTGTGTGCAAATTTTATTTTTACACGCAGCACAATGGAGCATTTGTATGAGAGGCAGATTGTGAGATGTTTAATATGCGGATGATAGCAACGTTTGTGATGACCCGCTGCGACATCATTCGCACCTCCGCTTACAGTAGCGACTGTCTTTGAGGTCGCCGTCAGCTGACACCTTTTGCTGCCAGTCAATCTCTGATAGTCACTCTGCCGCACCGTCTGTCCACAATGAACACGAGTTGTCAAGTTCAAATAAATCCAAGTTATCAGGCAACTCTTTTCTGCTGCAATTGGCAAACAACTGCAGATTTGGATACAATGGCAACATCCTGAGTCACCCGTAAAAACTGTCAAAGGTCGACTCGAGCGACAGTCTGAATAACTTCTTGAATTCCAAGTTTGTTGCCTCTCTCAAGTACCCGTTGACGCTGTGATGGTCAACCTGCGCCACTATGCACAATCAAGGGAAAGGAAGGTATCAAATTTTTCATCACTTTTGGAATTAAAAATTCAATGGCCGCTCCACGAGATACCCTCTTCAAACAAATGCACAGTGCTGAATACAACTAGCACAACCCCCGCATATGTAAAACCCCGTGACAAACACCAACACTTGAGTGCAACAGACGAACATTTCTGCACTTCTGCGCTCGATTTGGCCACTGCATCGGGAGTACTAGTGTCAGGCTACACTCGTGCCGCACGAACTGGCGCTGCACTAGCACGGCACTTTTGTGAACTAGTGCAAAAAGAGCAGCCAAATGAAGAGACCTATACTCAGGTGTGCAATGTTGGTATCGTGTCCATAATGTGTACTCTGGTATAAAACTTTGACAGTACCCTCTTCTCTTGTAATGATCATAAAAGAGAAGCATGTCTTACCACACTTGCAGCCTCCTTGACTTTACATCGCATGAGTCTTGTTGCCTGGACTTGGTCTAGTCACCCCTGACAGTTGTATAACGTCCTTGTACTTCTGTCGGTAAGCCTTTCTTAGCGTGTAGATGTTATGAACTTGCTCTTAACATGTAGATATTACGAACTTGCACACCTGGATTTATTCCTCCTGTGCTTTCCATTCGTAGAACTCTGTAAATTGTGCAGAAAATACGTTATACCAAATATTATGCACACAGGTGTTAAAATTGAAAGACTAAATATCAATGACAAATGAAAAATGCTCCTGTGCTCATCAAGCACGGCCATTAGAAAAACATTGTGAATTATGCGCACTGTAATTTCCGGCACACTGTCCCCACTTGTACATGCTTTAGAGTTGAAACTTTGCACCTTGCTGAATATACAGCGCATTTTTTTCCAAATTGCTCAATATATTTTGAAATGTCCAATGCATTTCAATCAAGAACATTTGTGATACTCAAGCTGTGCTTCTGTTGCCGTCACCTGAATAAATATTTGAATGCGTGTTTGCTAGCTGGCCCTAGTTGCTACCTAAATAACACCAACTTTAACGCAGAAGTGTGTAATTAAGTGAGAGAATGCAATATGTTATAGTCATTGGCTTGCGGGCATGTGCACCTGAAGATACTGAAGGCATGAGCCTTTCTTAGAGACATATTTTTTTCTTTACAGTTCATATCATATATATGATCAGCGCTTGCATATGCATTTTTGAGGCTCGGAATACATCTACCGGGTGCGGACAGTGTACTGGAAATAATGGAAATTCTTCCAGAGCTTAGGTACGTTCACTTCTGCAAGAGTGACGAGCCATAAGCAAACATTCCCGTGTTTCCGTTTTCAAAAAGGCGACTTGATCGCGCCGGACAAGCAACTCTGGCTTCCGATTATAAACGGGGTTTTTCGCCGCAATATAACGACGAACATGTGCATCTTGATCGCGCAAGTAAGCTTTTTTGAGTGCAGCTGTCATATTATAAAAGAGCTTCTCGAAATCGACTCAAACAGTTACGGCACTTAATTTTGTCAAAAGGAAATCAGCGCAAAACGAAAACAGGACGAAAGACGAGAGGACGCAGGAGCTCGATCAAAGAAGGCCTTCACTGGCTTCACAGTTAAGTATCTGTATAGATTTGTTTACAGTTCGCTCTAAAAGAGTTCGCACGGTATTACGCTCGGATCGAGGCCACGGCTCTCCATTGCGTGATCCCCGTTTTCTGCCGCTTGTTGGGCCAGCTAGCAAACCGATCATAAATATGGACGCAACGGACAAGGTTAGTTAAACGAGCAGTTTTGTTTTCTAGCACGAAAGTCCAATTAAAATATGTATATGGCGTCAGTTATTGCCAAAGTACGCGTCCATCATATCGAACACCTACTGTCGTCGCAGTCGCCCTCCAGGGGCCGTATTCTGTACAGCTCTTCAAATCGCTCTGAATTTTGAGAGTGTGACGTCAAAATGACGACACCGCAAGACGCCGAAGGCGTTATCAAATGCAGTGAATAAAATAAATACTGTTTTATTTTGCTAAGAAACTGTATTTTAAACTCAACAACACCAAGCAAAACGAGAAGTGTTCTCAGTTTTGCAATTAAATTTGCTGTTGGGTAGCATCTTTCGCCATGAGTGCGAGCTGACGTTTGTATAGCGTTAACATGGCGGCCTGCTAGAAAACAGCTGATCCCACGGCTACTGTTCCTTTCTTTTTTGCCTGTCGTCTAAAATCAAGGCACTTTGCGCATGTGTTAAGTGCGCAGAAAAATTCTTTTGAAGGCATTGAATGCTACGGACCTGCCGAGATCAACTTACAAGAAGCGGTCGGCTCGAAAATCAACGAAGACAACTGTGTTCTCGGTCGGCGCCTGCTATGGATGACCGAGTGACGACTCGTGTTTATTTCTCTTTAGAAAACACCAGACAACCATGAAGCATCACAGAGAAGCAACTGACGACAGACAGGTGCAGCTGTTGATAGCTTGCAATCTCGGTGCGGGAAATGAGAGCCGACACGGCCTACCTCTGTGCCAATAATCACTCTTCTGCCTCGTAGCAAAGTGGTGCCGCCCACATCGGGCTAAGCCCTTGATGTTCAGTTGGTGTTTTTGTTTGCTCCGTTCGGTTGATGTTCAGTTGTTGCCATGTTGTTTTTTGCCTGTGCAAGATGCAGAAATTGCGATGTTTATGCTCGACTTAGTTTGTTTAGAGAAAAAGGAAGCACTTGATTTGATAACTTTTCCATTGTCACCGATGAGGGAACAAGCTTTTTCTATTAACGTCTTTGCTGATCTTCTAATAGATCCGGGATCAACCAGGAAAGAAGATAATTGTATGGCTTGGGTAGAGGCTAATTGCAACAGGGCAGAAAGTTGAGCAAGTTTGTTCACTTTCGCTGGTACACAGCGTATGAATTCTCCACAATGAATGTGTATAGGCAATGCACAAGTTTGCGTATGATCCAAGGCAGTGAGGTAGGTAGGAGAGGTCAGTAGTGTGTAATGTGTTATTGTATTTTGCACAGCAGGCGGAGTGATGTTGGTATTGCTGGGTTTGGCGAGGGCAGTGTTTGAAGGGCTTTAAATACTTTACATGGCTTCTAACAACGTGCACTTTTTTTCAGCTCGGAAGAACACTTAGGTAGTTTTTTTTTAATTATGGTACATTTTATCTGAGGCACCCTGTATACAGGCCGCTCCAGTAGGAAAGGGAACAACCAATTGAAAATGACTAGGATATTAAATACTAAGAGGAAAAGTAGCTTGAAAGCTGTTACACTTGTCACACATATTACATGGCAGCATAAAGAGCTTGTCGAACCATTTGACATTGTCACCGTCTTGTGTCATGGACAAGACTTTATAGCCTTGTGTTATCGCATACCAAGCTAGGTGTCAGTTATGGGGCATTAACCGAGTGCTGAAAATTTCCCATAATGAAGCTGCCTGTATATTCGTAGAGCTATAGAGCATTCTGAGTAACGGTGTTGCATGTTTTGTTATTGTAAAATAGCTACTCCCACACCATCTCCTTGATGATGTGTCTGTGATGTTTACTCATCTTTGTCTATCAGTGAGGATGTTCTAGTCATTCAGCAGTCATTGTAGCCACTGCACCTTACAATATTTATTATGCACTGTTGTACAGCGGTCTCCTTGCAGTAGGTACAACTTTTAGCACAGAGTGAAACGCCTAGTCACATACCATCACGCTAAAAGCTTATCTATGGTATTTATACATCTTATATGCGCCAAAATGTTTTTTAGTCCTAAAAATGCTTTTTGTAGACGGTACCATGAGTATTTATTGTACAGGTATGCATGAAAGAAAACAGCCACTTTGAACTCAATTTTTCAGAATTTTCTTTCTTAACTGCACTTGGAAATGACGTATGGTAATTGCACATCAAGGTAAAGTATGCTTGTGTGTACACTGCCTTTTCTGCAATAGAAAAATAGAAACACTCGTGTCAAATGCTGCGCCTAAAAAAAGAAATACACTTACTGAATGTATTATGCAATGAAAAAAAGCTTTGGTGGTGCTTTCTGATTCGAACAAGAATCACAAATATTTTGCCTTAGTCCAGCACTACACTTTTGGTTTATGCATGTTCGTCACACGGGTAATGACCACACGCACTCCACCAAGCTGGAGAGGTAGCATGGGAGGGCAGGTTGGCTGACAAAAGTGAGAAAAAGCATTGGCAAAAGAGAGTGCACAATTATGCTTTTCACATAATGGGCGAGCTGCTTCAAACACCTTTTCCGCCTTCAGGAAGAGACTGTGCAACACGCTGCTGAGTGACGTGGAGGTATACTGGCAAACACACTTTTAATGAAGCGGCAGCCGGTGTGGGCACTTGGTTGCCACTCCAGGCTTCTGGCCGCACATAAGTTCGCCAAGGGTACAACCACATCACACACTTCCAGATGTGTGTTGTGCACTGACATGAGGCAATGACCGTGGCAACAGGAATAGTGACTGATATGACTCTCCCACCAGCATGGTGAGCCGTTGCTAGACGCTAGAGGTTCCACCGCAACTGTCACTGCACCAGTCTAGGTACGCCTGTCTCTGGAGACGGGTCGTCCTACAGAGGCTGAAAGTACAGCACCACATTGCTCTTCCCAGGAGGTAGGTGAGGATGGATCCTATCTCTACGACGTAGCCACCATTTAGAGATGGCCCGTTGCTACATGGGTCAGTGGCAGTGTCGCCTGCACTCTCTGCTGACATGAGCACATCCAAACAGGCTGTGAAGTGCAGCACGTGTGGTGATTGTTGGGTTGAGAAAAAACGAGAGCGTTGAGACGCCAACCAGACCGTTCTCCTCCAGCCCAGCGAATGCTGGCACGAGCACGAGACGCGTGCCAGCCGCCGTGAGCCGCCCGCGGGCCGCCGCCCGCAGCCAAGCCAAGCCACGCAGACGCCTAGCCACTGCATGTGGCTACTGCCTACAACGCCTCCCCCGACAAAAAAGCAACGTCTTGGGAGGAATGACGCAACGTCCACACTTGGTGTGCCGGTGGGAGGCGTCAGAGCATGTTGTTTGAGAATCTTCTAGAGAAACTGACGTCCCAGGGGGAAATTCCTCGTAGGAGGCGTCAGCACAGGTTGTTTGGGAATCTTCCTGAAAAGCTGAAATCCCAGGGAGAGATTCGTCGTATACGTCGTCTTGGTGGTCTCTCTGCTCTTTCGCAGGCTTGAGAAAAGGGATAAGATGGGTTTGATTTCGCCGTATAGTGCGTTCCCAGTGTCAACTATATTTGACCTAGGCTCACTTGCAGGTCACACCCCGTTCCCTTTTCGCTTTAACTCTGTAAGCCAGACTTCATCTCCTTCGAGAAGAGTCGGAAGTTGCCGTACGCCATGTCGTCTATCGTAATCTCTTTGCTGCTGTTCGCAGTATTGGGTTTCAAAATTCCGAAGTTTAGTGACGTCTGGCAAACGGGAAGCAAGCCTTCCGGGATCAGAGGAATCTTGGTCCGCAACCACTTCTCCATCAATATTTCAGAGGGGCTGTATTCATTTTTAAAAGGAGTTCACCTGTAGGATAACAGGGTCAGGTACGGGTCTTGGGTCTTCTTCATTGAAGTTTTGATGATTTTTACCGCAGCCTCAGCAAGTCCGTTGCTGTGAGGGTATTGTGGGCTTGATGTGACGTGTTTGAACACGTATTCTTGAGCAAACTTTGCGAAGTCGGAGGGCGAGAACTGCGGACCATTATCGGAGACTACCAGCTCTGGAATGCTGTGCCGGGCGAACATTGATTTGCAGTGATTGATCACTGTACTAGATGACAGCTTCTCTAGACGAGTTAGTTCCAGATATCTGGAGGAATAATCAGTCACGATTAACCACCAGCGCCTGTGGAAGAACAGGTCCATTGCAACTCTCTCCCATGGTCTTGAAAGAGGCTCGGTTCTTTGAAGGGGCATTTTTCGGTTGCTGGACATCTTGACACATTCTGGACAAAGTTTTATCGTGGTTGCGATGTCTTTAGCCACTGTAGGCCACCAAATGGTGTGCATGGCGCGAGCTTGCGTCTTCGTAATGCTGAAGTGGCCTTCGTGCAGAAAACGCAGCGTTTCGTTCCTGCACGTGAGTGGGAGAACCACCCGGTCTGCGTAAAGTAGCACATCATCCTCCACGGTGAGTTGGCCACGATGCTCGTAGAAAGGCCTGACCTCAAGGGGAAAATTTCGTCTGGAAGACAAGTTAATTTTGCAGAGTTCTCGGAGGTACAAGCACACGTGATCTGATTTTTGGGACTCTTTCAGCCACTCAAGGCAGTGCTGCTTACTGGGAAGAGTGGTCTTCACACAGCAGACGAAAGCTTCGATGTCGCCCTTTAGCTCGGTGTCACCGGTCTGTTGAAGCGGCGCTCTGGAAAGCGTGTCAGCGGCAAGGGGGTCCTTCCCAGGGACGTACGCCACCTCGTACTGGTACCGCATCATTCTCATTTTGAGCCTCTGTAGTCGAGGTGTAAGGTCATCAAGACTATTTGACATAAAGATTGGTACCAGCGGCTTGTGGTCGGTCGCGAGTGTGAACAACTTGCCGACGAGATAGTCGCTGAACTTTCCGCAAGCCGAAACCAAGGCAAGAGCCTTTTTATCTATTTGCGCATAGCGTTTCTTTGTGTCAGATAGAAGCCGGGAGGTATAAGCGAGGACCGAAAACTTGCCACTGGCCTGTTTCTGTCGAATCACCACCTGCAATCCATAGAAAGAAGCGTCTGCACTGACTACTGTATTCTTTGCAGGGTCGTATACCCCTAGCACTGGGCGTGACAAAAGTAGTCGCTTCCACTTGTCAAACGCTTGCTGCTGAGGAATGTCCCAAACAAATTTCTGCTTTTTGGACAGCAAGCAAGTGAGCGGCTGGAGCCCGTCATGGAGGTTGGGCACAAAGCGGGCAAGATAGGTTGCCAACCCAAGCACCCTTTGCAGCTCGCTTCTGTTGGTCGGGCTGTTCATCTTTAAGATGGCCTCAACCTTTTTGTCGTCCGGTTTGATTCCTTGCTGGTCAAGCTTGTGACCCAGGAACGTGAGCTGGTCGACGTTAAACAGGCACTTGTTTTGGTTTAGTGTGACCCCTGCAGTAGTTAGTCGTTGAAGAACGGTGCGGAATGTCTCGTTGTGCTCTGTTTCGTCTGAGCCCCAGATAAAGATGTCGTCCATATGACACACAACTCTGTTGACACCTTCCAGAATTTTTGACATCTGCTTTTGCAAGTACTTGGGAGTGGGCGCGATGCCAAATGGAAGCCTGTTGAAAGAAAACCTCCCGAATGGCGTGATGAAAGTAGTGAGCATCTTGCTGCCTTCATTGAGTGGTATCTGCCAGAACCCAGAATTAGAATCCAACTTCAAAAACACCTTGGTTTCATGGAGCAGCCCGAGTGTATGCTCAACAGAGGGAATCGGATGCCACTCTCGTAGGACGTGACGGTTGAGCTCGGTGAAGTCGACAGAAATTCTGGCAGCACCGTTTGGCTTTTGGACTACAACCATTGCTGCACACCATTTAGTCGGCTCATCGACAGGTGAAATGACGCCAAAATTTTCTATTCGCTGCAGTTCAAGCCTTGTTTTCGTGTAGAGTGGAAATTGTATACGGCGAGGGGTGCTCAAAGCAAATGGTTTCGCACCTTCGCGCAGGCGAATGTGGTGTTCTTTTAGAAGCTTGCCGAGGCCTTGAAACAACCAAGGAAATTCGTCAGTTGGGCTCACCTTCTTTGCGACGGCGCTGACGAAGGTTAGCACCTTCAAGTCTCTGATGGCGGGCTTGCCGAGTAAGGGAGTGTGGACATCTTCCAGCACGTAGACGTCTTGGAGCGTTTCGCGTCCACGGTAGGCGAGTTGAAGACGCGCTACGCCCTTGGCTGCGACAGGTCTTCCATCAGGACCGTAGAGCTTCCGATGAGCTACAGACAATGGAGGCTGATGTCGGAGCACGCTGAAAGTCGTAGGTGAGAGGACAGATTTGTCAGCACCTGTGTCGATCTCGAATTTGACAGTTTGGCCTTGCACGAGGATGGTTGTCTCCCATGTCGACGTATCGAAGGACGAGACGGTTCCGAGAAATCCCCCTCGATTGTCGGGTTCTGATGCTTCAACGATTTCAACCCGGCGCGACATGCAGACAGACGCATAGTGGCCCTTTTTATGGCAGCCCCTGCATACCTGCGTCCGCGCTGGGCACAGTGAACGCGGGTGTCGTTCTTTCCCACACCAACGACACGATGACGGAACGCTATGAGCTGGACGCGGATGTGGCCTTGATTCAAAGTGCTCTCGGCTGTCGACGTGAGCAGCGTTCGTGGGGTGCCTGACTTGGTGTTTGCCTGATGCAACTTTGTCGACGGCCAGCGTTTCGGGGTGAAGCTCCGGTTGCTGCTGAGGAACGCTTTCGACCTGCCTGATACTCTCAAGCGCCTTCTGAAGAGTAGGATCAGCGTCTAGTTGCAGTCTCGCTGACAATTTCTGGTAGGGCAGAAACTTGGGCTAGTTGGATATTGTTTGAACTCATACTTTCTAGCGCCTGGTGAACACAAGGGACAACAACACAAATACACAGGACGTACGCTACCCGGCAACTGCTTCTACAAGACATGCTGTTAGGATTATGAAGATCATGCGAGGGGAACTGTGGAGGCAAATACGTCACCTGCAAGGTATACTATGAATTGAAGCGACAAGAAAGGATTTATACCCCGGGGTAAGAGAAGATGTATTCAAATTGTAGAACCGTGAAGCATCTACTAAGACAGAGAACCTTTGGGAAAAATGTGTATCACAAGGATGTACAACAAAGCATTTATACCCCGGGGTAAGAGAAGATGTATTCAAATTGTGGAACTGTGAAGCATCTACTAAGAAAGAGAACCTTTGGGAAAAATGTGTATCACAAATATGTGAATGGAAGAGACGCCAACAAAAGAAGGGATGCCAGCAAGGGCAAGTGTTGTGACTCGGTATGTCGGTACCCAGGGAGGCCTGGGAAGCTGCCCTGCGCGGCTGCTCCGAACTCCATGCCCAACAGGCATTGGTAGCTAGAGCCCGAGCCGCTGCAGAAGCTACAGGGATCCCGGACTAGGGCTCCCTCCTAGTGTTTGTAAGGGACGGGCCCTTCCGGCTCGCCCCATCGACCTCTCACTGTAAATAGAAATAAAAGTTTTCCTCCTCCTCCTCCTCCCAGGGAAGTGTAAAAAAAAACTAGCGTACGTCCTGTGTATTTGTGTTCTTGTCCCTTGTGTTCACCAGGCGGTAGAAAATAAGAGTTCAAACAATTTCTGGTCTTGAATGACGACGACCAGTCTGTCTCGAACCAGTTCTTCTCTGATGGTGCCATACTCACAATGGTTGGAAAGCGTGTGAAGAGCAGTTACGAAGTCTTCCACGGATTCACCGTCGTTTTGGACCCTCGTGTTGAAGCGTGCTCGTTCAAAAATGACGTTGCGCCGCGGTATGAAGTAGCTGTCGAACTGCTTTAGGACGTATTCCAAGTTCTGAGCGTTCTCACCGGAGAGTTTGAAGGTTGCGAAGACGTCCTCGGCCTAGTAGCCCATCAAGTAAACGAGCGTGTCGACCTGATGTGACCCTGATTTGTCACGGAGACCGGAAGCCGTGTAGAAACGCTAGAACCGCTTCCTCCATTTCGGCCAGTCAGCAGGAGTCGTGAAGCAGACCTCGAGCGGTTGAATGACGAAGGACGACATGTACTGGCCGCGTAGTCCAAGCAGTAGACGCTGCTGTGACGTGTGCCACCGTTGATGCGTATCCGAGCGAGATGAAGCAGCCCCGGTTGGGCTTACTGTGGGAATTCCGTTACTTCTTACACCATGTTGGGTTGAGGAAAAATGAGAGCATTGAGACACCAACCGGACCGTTCTCTTCGAGCCCAGCAAATGCCGGCACATGCACGAGACGCGCGCCAGCCGCCGCGAGCCGCCCGCGGGCCGCCGCCCGCAGCAAAGCCAAGCCACGCAGACGCCTAGCCACTGCATGTGGCTACTGCCTACAACAGTGATGATGCTCACTAGCCCCTCCCACTGGCAGGGCTCTTCGGCACACTGAAGCAGCGCTCAACCACAAACTGCTTGAAAGCATGTGGCGTGTTGCACAGACCTTCTGTTGAGTCGGGTCTGTGATGCCACGCAACTAGTGCAAGCAGCCATGGCTCAAGTGGGTAGACATAGTCTCCTACATGACAAAAAAGACGCAGTTAAGCATGTCTTTTCTCAGCGATCTCAGCAGCCTTACAGGACGCTCTGCTATACAGTTGAGTTGTGTGTTGTGTTGTGTTTTATGGCACATAGGCAACTGAGGCCATCATGCGCCATGAACAAGGTGTAGGAAAAGTCTTTTGTTGAATATTATAGAAATGTAAGAATCATCCCTGCTCTAGAGGCCCTCAAACATTAATATTACCCAGTGAACACATACACAAATTTTATAAATGGCTACAAGTGAAAGATTTAAAGAGGGCCGGGTAACCTTAGTAGCCTTCCTTGGCTGCGGAAGGATATCGAGGCTCCCAACCAATCAAAATAAAAGCCTCAGCTTTCTTCTCAGGCATCAGAAATTGGCTGAGGTGTATAAAAATTTAAACAAATCACTGGGTAAAAAGTTTAGAGTTCCTTGAGAAATCCCGTTTCGTTAAGAAAGCTCAAAACACATGATATATCAACAATTGCATCATCTCCTAAAAGCAGTGCGGGATGAAAAGGAATGCATTTATAATAAAATTCAGTAAAATATGTTTTTCTTACTTCTTCCAGTTCCACACAAGAGAATAAAATGCGGTTAACCGTGAGTTCATCTCCACATTTTTGGCAAACAGGTTTGTCTTGTTTTGTTAGTAGGAAGTTGTGTGTAAGGTGCGTGTGGCCCATTCGGAGGCGGCATAAGATCACTTCCTTGAAACGTTCTTGGTGCACAGGCGACTTAAATTCACCTAAAACTGGTTTTCCCAAGTGTAGTTTATTTTTGACCTCATTTTTCCAAGCCGACTGCCATTTTTTTTCTTAGTTTCCCTGCTACTAATTTCATGCAATCATTAAACGGCATATTTACTTTATTTCATTGCCACGAGCTTTAGCAGCACACAAATCTGCTTTCTCATTGCCTTTTATTCCCACATGACTCGAGACCCAGCACAGTTTTATATTTTGTCCTTGAACTGTGGCAGGTACTATGTTGTGTATGACGTCACTAAGCAGAGGGGAGCTTGCATTTTTAGAATGGAGAGCTCTAAGCACACTTAAGGAGTCTGTGTAAAGAATAGCATTTTTGAGGTTCTCACTTAGTATTTTTTCTATGGCCATACATACTGTGTAGCACTCCGCGGTGAAGATGGAGGAACACTGTGGTAGTCTTACTATTTGCTCCGAATTCCCTCGCACCACTGCGTTTCCTACGCAACTATCTGTTTTTGATCCATCAGTATAAAATTCTGTACAACTACTGTATTTTTCTTCAAGGGCACGGTATTCTTGTATTATATGTTGCTGTGGAGTTCGCTTTTTACGGAAATGTGCAAGAGTGAGGTCACAGATTGCAGGCAAATTGAACCATGGAGGCAGTGGACCACGTCTTCGTGCAACGCAAGGTAATGCATCCATTGCGCCGAGGTTTTTGCACATTTCTTCAAAACGCAGGACAAGTGGCCGTATAGCTAATGGTTTGTTGTTAAATAGTGTTCTAGATGGGACTCTGTGACAATTTGTTGACAGATATGTTTAGGTAGTGAACGGATTTTTAAAACGTACACGCATGTGAGCATGGTTCTTCTCTCTGTAAGTGATGGTTCGTTGGTTTCCACATAAAGACTGTTTATCGGTGACGTGCTGTATGCACCGGTGGAAAGACGCAAGCCTAAATTGTGTACTTGGTCTAGCCGTTTAAGGTACGATTGCCTCGCTGATCCATAAACCATGCATCCTTAATCTAATGCAGAACGTACTACATAGCGATGGATCTGTAAAAGACAAGTCCTATCGGAACACCAATGTTTTCGTGAAAGTACATTTAGTATATTCAGAGATTTAGAAGCTTCCGTTTTGAGTATGTTTATGTGTGGTAGGAATGCGAGCTTTTTTTCATAAGTTATTCCTTGAAATTGGTGCTCATCTTTAATTGGTACTGCGACTTCATTTAAATACAGGGAGGGATCAGTGTGCAGTCCTCTTCTAAGCGAAAAAAGAACAGCTACTGACTTTTGAGTAGAAAACTTGAAAACGTTTTTGTCTGTCCATGTTGTTAGATTATTTATTGTCATCTGTATTTGCCTCTCACACGATGTAACGCTAGAGGATGTGCAATCAATCTGGAGATCGTCGTTGTAGACGGAATACATAATAGACTTTAGAATTATTTTTGCTAGGGAATTCATTTTTACTATAAAAAGCGTGGTGCTTAAAATGCACCGCTGAGGCACTCCGTTCTCTTGAATGAAATTCTTAGAAAGAGTGGCAGACAGGCGTACTTGAAAGGAATGGTAGGTCAAAAAGTCCTTTAAGCATTTTAGCATTCTACCACGGATTCCGTGGTCTCCAAGGTCCCGCAGTATGCCAAACCTCCATGTGGTGTCATAGGCTTTCTGTAATTCGAAAAAGACCGCAAGGCAGTGTTGCTTGTGTATAAATGCTTCTCGGACTGTGTTCTCTAGGCAGACTAGATGGTCGGTTGTAGAGCACGCCTTTTTAAACCCACACTGATGGATGTCTAGTAGATCACGGGATTGTAATATAAACATTATCTCATGTTAAGGACGCTTTCGAAGGATTTGGCAAGTACGCTTGTTGGGGCTATAGGCCTGCAATTGCCAGGGGTGGTAGGTACTTTTCCCGGCTTCAACAACGGTACAATAATGGCTTTTTTCCGTGCCTCTGGAATCTCTCCTGATAACCATATTTGGTTAAAAAAATTCAGAAGCGAGTCTACAGCGTGTTCGGACAGGTGGGCAAGCATTTCGTAATGAACTTCGTCTGGTCCTGGTGCAGTCTGTTTATCAGAAGAAAGTACACTGTTAATTTCTTGTAGTGTAAATGGGCTAATTTATGCTCCGTGAGCGCTGCCCTTTATCGGCAGTCTTTCTTTTTCGGCTGTGCTTTTATAATTTAAAAATGATTCTGTATAGTTAGAGGAACTAGATAAAGTGGAAAAATGTTCACCTAATATGTCTGCTTGTTCTTTTATATTTGTCTGTACACCAGGGGCTGTCAGAAGAGAAACTGTGAATGGAGAGCAGCGACCATCCATTTTGTGTACTGCCTTCCACATTTTTTTCGAAGAGACTTGGCTGTTTATCGAGGAAATGAAACGCTGCCAGGATAATGTTTCGGCATTTCGACGTATGCACCGCGCTTTCGCTCTTGCTTTTTTAAAGTTTATAAGGTTCTCCTGTGTGGGGTATCGGCGAAATGTATCCCAAGCTTTATTTTGTTGTTTTTTTGCTTCTTTTTAATATCCTCTCCACCAAATTGTATGGTTGCGTTGTACTATTCCAGAAGATTGAGGGATAGCCAAGTGTGCGGCAGCAAGAATGCAATTTGTGAACTTTATTTATTTCATTTACATTAAGATTTTCTAACGTAATATTTTCTAACGTGGCTGTTGTTCTAAAAAGCTGCCAGTCTGCTAAATTGAGCTTCCAACACCGTGGTTTTGTCTGGGTGACTGGTGGTGGGGATGACAGGCAGATTTCAACAGGGAGATGATCGCTTCTGTACAGGTTGTCTAAGACATTCCATTTAAAATCGGTAAAAACTGATGGAGAGCGAGAAGACAAATCTAAAACACTCATTTTTCTTGAACTAGGGGAGCAATAAGTAGGTTTACTGGTGTTAAACAAACAAATATTGTTAGATAGTGTAAAATCCTCAATAACCTGAAATCTGCTATCCGTTTTCTCACATCCCCAGAAACAAGAGTGTGCATTAAAATCGCCAACTCTCAAGTATGGCTCCGGTAACTGTTGTAAAAGGTTCTCTAATTCATGCTGGCTTACTTCGAGATGTGGTTGAAGATATACGCTACAAAGTGTAATAGTTTTGTAACCAACCATGGTGGCTGCTATGGCTTCGAACCTGGTCTTGAGTTTGATCTCGCTAGCTGCTACGCCAGGTTGCACAATGATGCCTACGCCTCCCGAGAGTCTGCTCGCCCCCTCTCGGTCACGGCGGAAGACAGTATACTTTTTTAGCACTTTTGTGTGCTGAGAGCCTAGATTGGTTTCCTGCACACATAAATCAATATGAGAAATTGTGTTTAAAATGTCTTTTAAGTCGTTATCTTTATTTACGAGGCCTCTGCAGTTCCAGTGTATCATGAAAGCCATCTTAATGTTGTGTGAGTGTGTGCAGATAGAATTAGATTAACATTAATTTGGCCCTTGACTCAGAGCCTCACATTTTTTTGATCGGTCCAATGTCCTCAGCCGTCCGTCCGATGTGGACGGCACGGGGCTGCCCTGGGTCGTGTTCATCGCCACAGCAGAGGCGCTGGACGACCGTGCAGGATGCACGCTGACTTTCGAGTTAGACCTTGACCTGTGGGAAGAGGTCTTGAGGCCCGCTGACCCGGGGGTCTGCGCAGCCTGCTTTGGCGTTGGCGGAGTAGTATCAGCTACTCCACCAGGGGGCGCGGATGGCCCTGCCATAGGCCCACTGCGTGCGGCCTGGACAGGTGCCGAAGCCTGGGGTGATGCGCCGCGCCCACGCACCATATCGGCGAAGTTTGTTTTCGCAGTGAAGGAGAATCTGTTTGTTTCGGCGTATCGCCTTCTTGCTTCCTTGAAATAAATGTTTTCAGTGGATTTCAGAGTAATTATTTTTTTTTCTTTTTTCCAGGATGGACAAGCCCTGGAGTATGCAGCATTGTCTCCCTCACAATTTGTGCACCGCGGGGCAGCAACACATTCATCTGACTGGTGGTCCTTCGACGAGCATTTCGCGCATGTTTTTCGGCCGCGACAACTCTTTGATCCGTGGACGAACCTCTGGCAGTTGAAACATCTGCGTGGGTTGGGTATATATGGCCTTACATTTGTCTTCAGGTGCCTGACTTCAATGCTTTCACGTAGTGTGCTGGTGTTTAAAGTGAGGATCATGTGTTTCGTATCTATTTCCTTGTTATCCTTCCGGATCTTTATCCGCTGAACATTTATTACGTCTTAGTCGGCAAGGCCTTCAAGCATTTCTTTGTCAGCGAGGTGAACAAAATCAATTTCTGATATGACGCCTCGGACTGTGTTCAAAGATCGGTGTGACGTGATGGAGACAGGAATCTCCCCAATCGATACAATGTTTGCAAGTTTCGAGTGTTGTACGGTGTCACGTAGTTCGAGCAGTAAGTCGCCACTAGCCATTTTTGATACCTTGTACCCAAAGCCCAAGGTATCTGTCAGGCACTTTGCTACCACGAATGAGGAAATCAGTCTTGCTTGTTGTGCTTCAGCTTTACTGTGAATAACATGAAATTTTGGGAATTACACTTTTCTTTTTGAAAAAATCTTCATCGTTACGCCCCCTTTTTAAAGAGCGATCAGGTTGGGAATGGAGCGGAGCCATAAAAAAAGTTTTTCAGTCACAGTGCCAACCACCCACCCGGAGCCCAACAAGGGGACGGGACAGCAACTTGCACGCAAGTCCTGCCCACGCCAGCTGTACACCTCAACTATAACCAAATGTGACGAAACCCAGGGTAGTTCGCCACAGAAGGTTAACCCTAGCCGCCCATGAAGAAATGAAAAAACCGAGAAATGACGAGGAGACAGGACAGTAGTCAGGAAGAAGATAAGAAAGTAAAAGATGTAGAGGAGGACAGGAAAAGGCGACTGCCGATTTCCCTCCGTCGGGTCAGGCCGGAGGTGTCGTCTATAGGAAGCTGGGGCCAATGTGGTGTGTTGCCTCCGCCGAAGGGCCTTAACGGTCCGAACGCTCGGCATCGGCTCAACCACCAGGATCAACTTTTCCCCGGACACGGCGATGCCACGCACGGCGAGGCGCGGGTGATGCACTGCTCACCATAATCCCCCAGCGGAGATGTCCCTGCGGATGCTCGGGAACTCGTGGTGTCGCCACTCTCCAACGCTTGCAAGTTGCAGACAACCCCCTGCGGGGAATACAGTTGAAGACTCACACCAAGTAGCCCACATCCAGGCTTTGCTGAATATGACATTCAAGAGCATACAGACACGCAGGATTGAGATGTGTAAGTGAGCACTGCTGTAAGGTCAGTCTTTTACCACCATATTGATATAAATGATGCGCCATGATTGCCTACACAACACAAGTGCTGTCAGGTGCACTTTGGCATGGTTTCTTCGACAGGGAATGCTAGGTATTTCAACAATGTAATATGTGTCCTGTGTTTCTGCTGCAATTATAATTAACAAAAGGGTGTAAATACACTGTATCATTCTGTAACGTGTCTGCATTAGTGTAACTAGCCAGACTCATCCCTGTAGCTTGAGCAGATCTGGGCAAATGCACAGTGCTGCAGCTCAATATATGTGACTGAGGTTGCCCGACGGTTGGCACTGCTCTTTTACTACTTACCCCGAAAATAAGCACCATCGTCCAGCAGGCCTTCCTTCGCCTTAGAGTGCCGCCAGACGAACGCTCGTGGAAGGATCTCGGTCAGCGCGTGTCCACGGCCGTAATGCACATGTTCACGCCACAGATCTGAGAAAAAACACGCACAGCACGAACTTACTCCCGTTGCCGAGGCCCGCACTTGTAGCCGAACTCATGCGGTCAAAAACAGTGACGACGTCTACTCATTATCATGTTCGCAGCGTAGAACCGCTCGCGGCTTGTCCGTAGCACTTCCTCGCGGCTCCCTGATGGCGATAAGTGTGCAATCGACACACCCGACGACACCGGGGACGCTGCCGCGGCGAAAGGTTAAGTGAAGGAAGCACTCCTTCTTCGCCGCCTTCTCTTCGGGTCTCCACGGAAAGCGAACACAACCCTTTTGCGACCCAACGTTGACAATGGTCTCTGCTACCCACCGAAAACACTTGCTCACAGTCGTTTGGGCTACGCCTACGTTTGCTTCATTTCCTACGGTGCCTTGACACCCACCGGTGGCGAAGAAGCGCAGCGCGCACAGCACCTGCCGCTCCACTGACAGCGCACTCACCCACACACCTCCCAGTTCAACAGCGAGTTCGTCACATAGCCACTCTGCAGTCTCCTTCCCAAGTCGAAGCTTCGAAATAACTCGTCCCGCGCGTCAAAATCGCCTTCATGCAACCCCCTATATCGTTGTTCGTGGCGCCACCCGCTTATTAGACGCAGTAAACAGCTGCCATTTTCGCTCACAAAGATTGTGAGCGTTTTAAGAGCTACCTTTTTCGCTCTCAATTTTAAGTCCGCATAATTAGGGGCTCAACGTCATCACTTCAGCCGTGTTGACCACGTAAATAGCAGCCGCCGGTGACGCAACAATCGTCAGGCCTAGGCCGACCAATAAAAGTGGACAATATGGCGGCATTGTGAGCGTTTTAGTAGCGTTTTATGATTGACAGCAGTACAGAATACTGCCCCAGAAACCCTATGCTTTGAATATCCTACAAAACTTCATGTACAACACTAACGGACCGGCAACTGATACTATATACCTACCCGCAAACGCTTGTCAATTTTGAAAACTCGAAATGGGCAATCACGTGACCTGTGATAAGTGACCGATTCGTAACCAGGAGACAGAAAAGCAAGAATGATAAATTAGAGGCAAGTAGGTAAATAATAAGAAGCAAAAGGCAATGGACGGGTAAATAGACTGGACGGGTATATAGTGAGTGGGTGGGAATGAAGCATGGCGGAAAATTTGAAAACTCGGAATGTTTGCCGGGATGGAATGAGGGTATAATAAGAGTTAATCGATAATCAGTCAATCAAGTGAACGAGAAAACAACCATGGCGCCAAATTTGACAGCGACCGGTGTCAAGGAGGCGCCAACGCTTTCGAATTCTTCTAATGTGGGTAGCCGCAGTGATCTCTAAATTTTGTTCTGTAGCATGAATTGTATTCCCGATATAATCTTTACTTTTTCAAAGACAGTGGCCAGTAGAATGCCAAGCATTTTGCGTATTTCAGAAAAATCTTATTTTTTCTTTTTAGATACAAGCACACGTTTACAACTTTTGCTGAAATTTGTTCTAAAATCTTGTTTGGAAAATAAAATTTTGTCTTGCAATTCACTATATGTTTTCAAACTTATATGCCTAAAAGACACATTTATTTAGCTTTTTTTGTAGATTGCAATAAATTTTAAATATAATTGATTTTACATGAAAAAAGGTGCTGAAACCTTAAAAGTGATCATTTCCCCCACAGTTAGGAAACCCCTCAAATCAACTTTTGTTCTTCCTAAAAATAGATTCTGTGGGTATTGCGTTTGGACATTTTCGTGCCACTCGACATATACACAAAAAAAACTTGTTTCTGAAGGGAATGTGGGTGTAGTGTTGACGAACCATAGTAGTTTATTTGTGAAATTAGCCGGTGATAATGGCGACACCTATTCCAAGTTCCGTTTTTGGTGCAAGCAGTGTCTTTGTTGTTATGAGTGTGGTAATCTGTCGGCTCAGGAAAGCCTCTCTTTATTTCCCCTGACTCATCTTGGTGCATAATAATTGTGCCAAGGCAAGGGCTCTTCAAAGCTTTGGCGAGAGCAGTGTTTATGATTGAGTACCGGGGCTTTAATTTATGTGCTCCTGCTTGAATTAGCGAGGCCATGTGAGGAGGTGTTTGGCGACATCAGGGCCAGTGGATATTGTTCTCGTCAAGTTGTGCCCTGCTTTTTTCACAACCAGGGGTGAACATATCGAGGAGGCATTCCTTGAGACTGGCAAGATCTTCCAGAATATCCAAGGTGGCAGGTGAGCAAGGTATGTTACAACTACTGTTCTTCCTATTGGAGGACGTCTGAAAAGAGCGTTGAGTAGTCTCACACTAGGCACGGGATGTCGCAGCAGTGTTGCTGTACTGTTTCTGTGGTCATTTCTGGATCAAGCCGACTTTTAACGATCACGCATCATTCGCAGCAAGTGAACTGCAAATAACAAATGTAACCTACCTTATGCACGATCACCATCAGCCTAGAGAAGATTTGGCTCTGGTTAGTGCGTTTTTGTGTCTGTCCTAAAGAGTGAGGCGAGCAACGCACACCTTGTGACGAGCATGCCGATAGCTACCGATAGGTCTCTTAATTATCAATAAAGTTTTATTTCCTTTGTAAAGGAGGAGTACGGGACTATAATATTTGAACAGCTTGACGAGGTCCCAACCCCTTACATGTTCGAAAAAGAACAAGATGATATCCCAATACTCGAAAATTGGAAATAAATGAACAAGCATTGTAGAGAATCGATTAATGTAGAACAAAAGTTAAAAAAAAACGCCAAACAAAGAAAAATGGTAGTATAATTAATCAACATGAGCAGCAGTGGTCAACAAGAACAGTCCCTTTGTCAATAGTGTTGTTTTCCTTTATTATTATTTTCTGATATTGGGAATTTTTATTTCGTTTTAGCCCACAACATTTAAGTAACAAGAGCCAGGATGCTTTAATTTTAATTGTTTTAACTCTTTCTTCAGTCGGAAAACAGGTGGTTTCAGGATGACATGCAAAAAATAATTTTTTTCATCCCCTTAAATAAAAAAATTCATTTTAGCACAACGTAGTGCAGCTAATAAAACTCTTGTCAATGATTAAAAGAAGAATTAATATATAGGTTGCTTATGAAAGAAACATTTGATGAGCGAAAATTGAGAAACTGACACAGTAAGTCACAAACAACCTCAAAAAGAAAGCATCTCAATTTCAGGATATACACAAAGTACTGTCACGAAACACTGGTGGTCCGATACGTTTTCCCTTTACAGACCTACGGCTCCACTGTACTCTCTTCCTTAGACTATATATGGTTGCATTTTGTATGGGTCTGCAAGACCATCATACCAAATAAATACTTAATCCGGTACAAAACCTAGGTCCGTGTCTCTGAACTAGTACATACAAAACATCACCCGTAAATGGTCTCCACATAGGAACAAACAAACCAATCCTTGGAAACAGGAGAGCAATGCTTACATGTGCATACGTACTGAAAATAAGATACCTACTAAAACACCTTTGTTACCCCATAGTTACTAAGTGCACATCTAGAACACTGTTCAGTAATAAGCCACAATAAATAAGACCTTTGCTTTACGCTATGAAGATAATGTCATAAAATAGGAATACTGGATGCCATACCTGAAATTGCCCAAGACATGATCCATTGCCACCATTGTACAGCCTTCCCGCTGCTCATGACTTCAAGCTCACTATCATAAAAAACACAACACATGAACACATACTGCAAAAATACTTGGCTCTGAAAGCAAAATAAGCACGTTGCATGGAATTTTACACAGATGGCTCAAAACAGCAATGCAGATTGGGAGTGCAGTAGTACAAGGGAAATGAGAGAAAATAAGACTGCCAAGTTATGTATCAATCTTTACTGCCGAATTTTATGCAATGCGCACAGCTGTGAGTAGATGAGAACATCGAAAATAGCATGATCTATACTGATTCGCTGAGCCTACTCACAGCGCTACAGTCAAGTAATGCAGTTGAACCCTTAGTTGAAAGCATCATACACAACATAGAAAAAACCAGCACACAAGGGCACATAACATTCTGCTGGGCCCCAAGTCACGTTGGCATAGACGGTAACGAGAAAGTAGACCCATGTGCTGCACGAGCTTGAAGCGTTCGAGTGTGAACGTGCCTCATTAAGACTGCATGAAGTTAATACACTGTAAAAGGCAGAAGGAGTTGGATAATGAACTGAACAACCAACTATACTTCGTAAGTCTAGTCTTGGGAGAATGAAAGTCATGCAGACACCACGAACGTTTCATTGAAGATGTCTTTGCACGGAACGCACACACCTGACACAACTTATTACTGATGAAAGAAGACAAACCTCTTTGTGGGAGATGTTGAGACGAGCTCAAAGTCGCAAACATTTTATTGTATTCTAAAACGACCACATCATTTTTCACTCAGTGCTAGGCTTAGGTGAAAATGCACTTGATCTGGCACATGTTATAGGTTCTTTAAGAAAGCAAACGTCTTACAAAGTATAGATTTCACAAATTAATGTTCAGTAAATTCAGCAGACTTTTTTTAACCCTGCTTTCAGCACATTATAGCCTCAGCTCCTTATTTGCCATAACATCTAAGACAAAACAACAAATATGCCAGGATACCATGGTTAGGGTCACTGCTTAAATGCACGCCATAGTTATTTTCTTGAAATTTTCGGCCTTCCAGTGCCTTGCATATTTTTCAAAATGCCTCTTTTTTCAGGTTAGGTTAGGTTAATGGGGTTTAACGTCCCAAAGCGACTCAGGCTATGAGGGACGCCGTAGTGAAGGGCTCCGGAAATTTCGACCACCTTGGGTTCTTTTACATGCACTGACATCGCACAGCACACGGGCCTCTAGAATTTCGCCTCCATCGAAATTCGACCGCCGCGGCCGGGATCGAACCCGCGTCTTTCGGGCAGGCAACCGAGCGTTATAACCACTCAGCCACCGCGGCGGCCATCTTTTTTAAATCTCACACAGATGGCTATTTTGTGTTCTGCATCCCATATCTTCAAGTAGTGGCATACTGCTTGTCTTGAGTGGAAAATTGTGCTGCAGACGTTTCACATTCATGTGCTGGCCCCAGGTACCTTTTAGCACACTTTTGCAGTCCACGCTCAACTGTAGGCTGCAATAATACTAATTATTTTTATATAAGAGCTGAAATGTATGGTGTTCAGAATCTGGTCTTTGGTGACTTTTCTTCCTTGGGGCCAGTCTCAGAAAAACTCGGCTGCTGACAGTTGGCAGAGTGGCTTCGGCGGGGTCTCCGGCCTTAAAGGATGTCACACTGCAAAGACATGTGGCCGCTGGTTGTGTTGGTGTCGTCGGTTGGCTAAGGATTCATGTCGTCATCGTGTCTCTGTCAGTGTCAAGTTGTGCTCTCAATAAAGTTGCGGTATGCCTGAGATGCTAAATGACACTGCTCCCCGAATATCCTCCAGCAAGAATTTTTATAATGTGCTTCTTCGAAGCTGAGTTATCTGTTGTCAGAGTATTAGTTTGTGTTTTCGCTCTTGTCCCTCTCATCTCGTCACATTTTGCGTGGTAAAGGTCACCACTCCGCCGGCTGGCGACGCATGCGGGAATTCCCCGTGCGGTTGACCTGCGGAGTACGGCGGCCGGCTAACTGTGGCCATGGTAGCTGCCTGTCATCCGAAAAGAATAACTAACAGCCATCTCTTTACCAACATATACAGACATGTAAGATGGAGGCGGGTGTGAGCATGAAAAAGTCGCAGGAAAGGGCTCTCCGCGCAGCACTGTGGGTGGTTGCTGCTTTTTGGCTCAGGTGTTCATGACAACAAAATATAATGATTGAGTTTATGTGCTCTCCTCAGGTGTTCCAGGGCCCCGTTAAAGAACTATGGAAACCTAATTTTATAGCATATTTTCCTCTTTAAGGTGACGTTTAAGGTGACGTTTAAGGCATTAGAATACATCCCACGAAACACAAAAAGTGGTTGTAGATATCTATAAGTCATCTACAACAAGACGTTTTGATGTCTAAAAGAAGTATAGCCAAGATTTTTATATAACCATACGAAGTGTTGAAGACCTCCTGTAGACTAGGCTAATGCAACGCTATCTGTCGACTAAAAGAGGTTTTCCTTGACATCTTGTAGACTTCTAGGTGATACCTTGTTTAGCTATAAAGAAGTGTTTTAGCTCTTTTCTAGCTGTGGTATCCAAAGCTAGTAGTTGGCTAATAGAGGTCTTACCTAGCTGTTTAGACGTATTTTAGCCGCTTTGTATCTGTGGTAATGCAATGCTGTTAAATGAAAGGCACTTTACAGAGCCCATCCTTCATGTCTCAAAAGCAATAAGAACTCTCAAGAAAATACGTACGTGTTGCATGTTTTTGAGAAACAAAATGTGTCCATTGAGGGTGCGTGAGAAAACTTGTCGCTGGGCTGCCTCTCGCCCCTCTTGTGTGATATTTGGCCTATTTTCTGCAGAATAAAGGCAGATTTGCTCCAGCAGAAGTCTAGGTACCAGGAAATTAGTTCATGAGATGATGCATTTATTGGACAGCATTTTGCATGTTAAGAGTGCAAAAGAAACTGCTGTGTCATTTCATGTATCGACTGCCCGTTAACTAGACTTCTGCTAAGTGCAAACACTCTTTTAATATGTAGAAAACTGACCAAACGCCAGGCAAGAGTGAAAAGAGACCACAAAACGTTTTCTTACGCAGCCTCAATACACACTCTTTTTTCTCCAAAGTGTGCAGGACATCCGTATTCAAGGAGGCCTGGCTGCCAGGGGCCACTTATACCGTCAAACAGCCAGCACACATACAGGACAGTACCACTGAGTAGATTTCTTCAGTGTCGTAGTTATCAATCGTAATGAAACAAAAGCTTGACAAGTCCAACAAGTCCAAGTCTATGCAGTAATGCATCCGGATTTTCAGGGTTCCCTCAGCTCCTTTATTTTCTCCCTGGGTTCATAACTAACTGCAGACCTAGGGCCAAACACAACACTTCCATAATCTTTAGCGACTGGGCATATAAAAGTGCAAACAGCAAATGAAATAGCTCAGGGTTCCTGCTAAAAAAAAAAACAGAAATCAGGCAATCTTGGTTAACAGACAAAGTATTCTTCCATATTTTCACCCAGACCTGGAACAAAACAAGCCATCTACATTAAATTACTTGAGTACTTTCTTGTCTTGGCTTATGCATGCAGTCACTGAATTTCATCAAACCAATACAACTTCCGGTACATAATTACTGTAAATTGCGCGGCTTAACATCCTGAAACGACACATGAGCAACGAGGGACTCAGTAGGGGAGGTCTCCGGATTAATTTGGGCACTAGGGGGCTCTTTGGCGTGCACTGACTTCATACAGCGCACGGGCATTTCTGTATTTCGACTGCCGACATACGGCCGCCGCGGCCGGCGTCAAATAACTTGCCATCTTGGGACCGGCAGCCAAATGCAAAGCCACACAGACACCATGACGGGCTTCAGGATCACTTCAGGATAATGGACACTGCACATTAAGCATAGACGCGGTCTGTGCGCACGACGTCGTGATCTTGAACCGGAAAAGGTATGCGCACGACGCGACCTTAGCACCCTCGGCGGCGGCGCCGCGCGCTTGAATAATGTTCGGCTCCGCCGGCGGCCGCCCCGACTACTGAAATCGGAGGCCGGACGTACTGCTCGGCGCGGCGTCGTGAGCAGCTGGTGGCGTTGCAGTCTGTAAATAAAGCGATGTGCGGTGGCAATCCATTCCTGCTTTTTTGAAGTCCTGTTACGGGGGTACCCGAGTTTCTGGCAGCGAGGTTCGTGGCTAGTTGCGCTCAAAAGCACAAAGCCATAGACGTGCCGTATTGCTCAGAATCAGAACTGACATCCCTTACAATTAACAGTAATACCCCGACCCTAATCGTCGTCGGGCTGACTCGCGTGCGAGACACGACCTTAGGTTGGTGCTTCTTATCACATATAACAGCAGTCATAGACTCTACGACAGCAGCTTATAACTGCTTTTGTAGCAATGCTACATTCTGTGTTCAGTGAAGTGGCTGCCTGCTTGGAATCGTGGAGCCGTGCGAGGTGCAACTTTAAAGACTGCCACATTAAGTTGTAGGAGTTCACAATGAAAAAGCATCGCCAGAAATGCGAGGAAACAGTGGTAAAAGAGAACTACAATTTTCCGGCAATTTATCAGAAGGAACAATAATAATTATTTCTTTTCATTAATGCCGCCGCGGTGGCTGAGTGGTTACGGTGCTCGGCTGCCGGCCCGAAAGACGCGGGTTCGATCCCGGCGGCGGCGGTCGAATTTCGATGGAGGCGAAATTCTAGAGGCCCGTGTACTGTGCGATGTCAGTGCACGTTAAAGAACCCCAGGTGGCCGAAATCTCCGGAGCCCTTCACTACGGCGTTCCTCATAGCCTGAGTCGCTTTGGGACGTTAAACCCCCATAAACCAAACCATCTTTTCATTAAGTATCGCCAGCATGAGCAGCGGTAGCGGCACAAAACGCCGCGCCGTCCGGCCGCCGATTTGAGTACGACGGGTCGACGAAAAAGCAGTCCCCGTGTCCGTCTGTGAGCCATCTTTGGCGCCGGAGGGGGGCCACTGGCTCGACAGCCGGCTCTTTGTCGAGCAGGTGCCGCAGCCGCCGCTAAGGGCGCTAAGGTACCTTTTCCGGTTCCTTTTCCGCATACCTTCTCCGGTTCGTGATCACGACGTCATGCGCACAGACCACGTCTTAAGCATAACCAAAGCCTTCTTGACACAACTGCCCCTGCTGGCGTTGAATTGGAACACTCACGAAGACAGAAGAGAGTAGTTGGCATGAATAAAATCTTGCCAGGATGCAATCGAGCAACTAGTGTAGAAAAAATTCGCGCATTTCCAACCTGTGTTTAAACAAAGGTGGTCGCTTTGAAGCTATGTCAAAAATGATGACACTTGATTTTTCTAGGGTTCCAACCTATTGGGAGCCTTCGTAAGAAAGCAGCTCATAGAGGATGTTAAATATGCGGAAGCAACCTATCTGTACCCACGAAAGCTCAAACACGTGGAAACGCTCTGTTTTCGTACATCAAACATTACACTTTGGTATGAAAACCAAACTACCACACACTAGCGGCTTAGCCGCAGCAAGGTTGATGCTTTCCCCACACAGGAGAAATGAAAGGTGACTTACTTTTTCGGGAAACAGGGTTCACATTCCAGAGCAGTCGTGGTAGTAAAATACAACGTGGGATAACTGCACACAGCAGCGTGAAGCGCCTACAAGCGCGAGACAAAGGCAGACAAATGCGGCAGAGAAACTTTGGGAGCGTTCACTTCGCGCGCGTGGCAAGCAACCGCCAGCAGCAGCAGCGCCAAATGGCCAGACAAAGTACTACATTAAAAATAGCTAAAGAAACAAAGCAAACACATAAAACGGTAAACAAACAGCGCGTCATACATTTATCTAATGTTAATTATTTATAACTTACAAAAATATTTATTTTGGCTTGAAGCGGGTAAAACCACTTAAACAGGCTACGGACTGTATCGCCACCGAGCGGAGCGACACCAAGCTGCAAGCTGCGGCATGCAGGGCGCCATGGAAGAAAGCATGGAAGAAGAAAACGGCGATGGCGCGACGGCAGCATTTGCTGCTCCTTGCAGCCCAGCCGGAACGAAGAGGCGCTCTCAAAAAGAAACAAATTTCATGATTCGCGTAAATTTAGTCCAGCCTTACGAATGGTAGGCTGTTGTACTCTATGATTACCGTGATCACCGCTATTTCGGACTGCATGCGACAAATCGCGCAGTTTCAGCACAAAGCGCGGTCCTTCCACCGGTGCGCCTGGTCTTCAAAAAGTGAAATGCAAATATCGATGTAACGAACAGCCAATAGTTTATGTGTCGTTCTTGCATGTTTCATTGTTTGGTTGGAATAAAAGATGTGAACGTTGAAAACAGTTGCCGTAATATACATGATCTTTAATCTACGGTGGCAGCTTTCTGCCAATCGCCAGAATGTATAGGCCCGTCTTCTTAACATGGTCTTAAATTAGCCGTTATATAAACCTTTCTAAGGAAACGTCTTACTGCAGACGTCTTAAAGAAGTTTCTAAATAGGCTTATTGCCGTCGACGTCTATGAGACGTTTAGATCTAGCCATTTCGAGCTGTTTAGGACGTTTCTAAGTCGCTTTGTGCTTCGTGGAATGGACCACTGCATGGTATTCGCCTACGATGGCTAAATAACATAAAATTGAAATTTTTCTATCGCGCTGTTTCGGTTTCATCAACTGAACGATGACTTTGATGTGCAGTCACATGAGGCATGGAAAACTGCAGTATAAACGCTGATACGTATTTTAACCCACTACAGCGTTTAAACCAGTCTGCTTCAAGAGCTAGAATTACAATACATATCAGCAGTTATATTGCAGTTTTTTTATGCCTCGCGTGACCTAAAGTTTAACTACACGTCACAGCCATTGTTTGGTTGATGAAACCGAAACAAAACAGCGTCAAGAAGAAATTCAGTTAAAATTATTTATTGGTTGTAGACGAATACCATGGGGTGCGCCATGTATACCAATGTCTAACGCATAGTCTTCAAGCAAAAATTTGGTGTTTGTTGTCCTTTAAGCAGGGAAGACTTGCAGTGACCTCGATGCATGTCAAAGCAATGGTGTTGCATTTGTGAACGGTCTTCCTTTTTCACGGATTTTGAGCAAAAACCACCAAAAATTTAATATAGGTTTGCCAAAGGTAACCAGGCTGGCATGGTTTGCTACTCAGTTGTACAGTGGAACCCCTCAAGCAAAACAAGTTTAATCTTTAGGGAAGGGCTCCAGTGTACTGCTGTGAAGCAAACCCATGCAGCCTGGTTACTTCTGGCATTGACCAATGAGGGAAAGGTCATACTGTTGAAGTTTGTTAGACAGGGTAGAATGTGTGGTAGTCGCCAAATCGGTTCGGATTTGGACCCTGTTGTCATCCACTCATCGATTGTATGTCTGTTGTGGCCAGCCTGGACATGAATGCTTCTGAGTCTGGTGTGCAGCACAAACCGCAGACGCGCACCACGATGAGCCTGACTAGCGCGGCCACCACAGACAAGGAGGTCTGTGGCTGTTAGGAGAACCCCGCTTCTCTCCACGGGTGGGCGCTGTGGCTACTCTTTCCAGCGCAAGGGAGGCCTGGTCGGCCTGTGTGCCCTCTGCTCGCCTGTACATATCCAAGCACAGCGCACACGGTGTCTAGCCGCCGGCATTAATGAGGGAAATTGTACACAGGGAGAAATACGTGAAATGTCAGAGGGAAACGGCATTCTGCAGGGTCATTCCACACCAACTGATCCAGACTTCGCGCAAGACCATCTTCGATTGCTTTAAAAAAATGGCTTCTTGCGTTACTGAGACAAGCATTATCATGGCTTGTTTCTTGCGAAAAAATTTTTCCGTGCTGTGGCTGCCATTTTAAGTTTACAAAAATTTTTAAACAATAAATTTTTCTATGACTATGAAACTTTTTCGTATAAATAAGACTTTGTGCTTTCATATTCAGTTTACTGAACAAAAGTTATTTTTTTTTAATGAAACACTGAAGAAAGTACAAAAATATGAAATATTGAAAGTTTTATCAAATTTTATGTTGTCATAGTAGTCATTACAACAGTTCTTCTAAATTTCCCAGAAGGCGAAGAAGCAGATAAAAAATTTTCAGTTAAAAACGTAAGGTTTGTCGGAAAAAAATTCTATATTTGAGAAAATTTTCTTTGACGCGTATTCAGCCATCAGTTGCATTGTGCGGCGGTCGTAGTGAACATAGGATATTGAGGTACACAGTACCATTAAATGGCAAATCTATTTCTGGAAGATTAACCTCAGCACTTTTTTTCTGAAGTGGGAAAATACTTTTGCATGTTGAGAACCTGCATTCTACCTCGATGTCATTCAGTGCTTGCTGTTCACTGCAGCACACTTCGCCGCCGACGGCAAATATACGCTGAACCAGTGCTCTACTCCTAGAACCAATGGTGCGCTGGACTTGGATGCTGCCAGCTTTGTCAATACGCAAATCTGCTGAAGGGCGCAGCTAAAAAAATAAAAATAAGATGGGCCGCATGGCAGGAGCATCATGATGCCCTGCACGGTAACTGGAGATGCAGACCAAGATTGCTGCAGCCATGATCTTCATCCTGCACCTTTGAGGCGCACTATCAAATGCAGGTGCAGCTTTTGATCCAATCAACAGCTGTCCTTCGGTTGGGAAGTGCACTTTGCAGTCTGAGCACTCGGAGGTAAAACCACACTGAGAGAACGTGCAGTGTTGCGGAATAAATTTTTTCAACACCTCACATGGCATGAGAGCTTGCGACGGCATTGGTGGAACAGGGGAGTGCTTGACAACAAGACCAAGTATTCAGAGGCAGCACAAAGGTAAAATACGTACCACGTATGTGCTGTGTACATGGGTGCAGAAAACTATCAGCCTTGTCGTAGCCCTCTGGGTGCTCCAAGAAATTATTCAAGAAAATGAAGCTGAATCCACTCGGCAGTTTGCAAGAGCGCTCTCATTGAAAGGCATATGTGGGTTTCACCACATCAATAATTTATTTACCAATGGTGCATGCTGGACTTAAAGGGCAACTGCACCACTTTTCGAAAGTTCCAGACGTTCAAGGATTCAAATCTATATAGGCTGTAGGTAAGGCATGGCAAGTTTTTTTGCGCCAACATCTAAATGCTCACGTATCTACGACAAAAACTTAGGCTCCTCCTCACAACAGAACAGGTGTGCGGAGAAGCTCAATGTGACGTCACAGGCGGTAAGATTTCAAACTTCCGTTGCCATCAACCATGCTCTGCTGCCGTGCATCGTCGTATGCTGCCAAACAACGCTAGGCAGGCTTTGCCTTCGGTGTGACGTCCTCATGCACCCCCGCTTGGCGCTGTGCGCCGCGGAGAAATTTGTAGGCCGTAGCGATTTCAATCGGCGATTAAAAATGCTAACCCAAAAGAACTTCTTATGCTTTACCTGCGTGTTTCCCACATTCGACCCTTTTTAGCTCATTGAATTGTAAATCCTCGGCAGTTGCTCTTCAATGTCATACTGGGCAACCCAATAGTTTAGAGCGACGAACTGTGTGTGAATAAACACGCCAGTGGACCTTTCTATACCAAAATGTCGGGAGCATCTGCTTGGAGCACCGTGCGGCATTGCTTATGTGTGTCATTGACGTCCGCTTTAGCTTGCACTGCAGTGAAGAGCAAGCCGCATGCAACGCCAGGGCAGAATGAAAGGACTCAACTCACAAAATTATTTTCTTGCTTAAAACAAAAATACGTTCTGGTCAAACATTCAGAAATAAATGCCGAAGAAGGTTACTGCGCAACCTATTATCGTTCATATCTTTACTAGGACTGCCTCGCTGTGCAATGAACGGCTGGATATGTCTCAAAAAGCAGATATTTTGAAAACTCTTTCTTTTTTTGCTCACACGGCTTAGGTTTTATGATCTCTGAGTTTTTTTGTCCGTGTCTTTGCCTTCTAGACGGCTTAGAAAAATTGCTGGAATGACTACTGTGAGAATATAAAATTTGATGAATAATTTCACATTTAATTAATTGTGTTTATAACCTCTTCTATGTTTTAAATTTAAAAAATAATACAACAAATTCAATTCAGGTTATTGCATATGAAACCACGATGTTTTTTATTTATATGACAAATGTTTCATATTCTTGCGTAAAAAGTTCGTTTTACAATTTTATTGCGACAAGGTTTTGCTACCGCTTGCAAACGTATGACAGCCAAACATGAGAAAAAAGTTTCTGCCAAAAAAAACTGGGATAATATTTGTCATAGTAATGCAGTAAGCCGCGCTTTTTTAAAAGGAATTCTAAGATGGCTGAGCGCAGTCTGGATCAGTTGGTGTGGAATGACGCTGCAGTGAATTTTATAGTAATGTAGTGCATGGCACGTCACCCACGCACATTTCATTTCATTTTATTACCTTAAAGGTCCCAAAAAATGGATGTTACATGAAGAGTGGCAAGAATTAAAAGCACAAATTCACAATAACAGGAAAGTTTTTACATTTTGAGCAGAAAGACTTGGCAAGTAAATACGGCAACGTTGTTTGGATGGCCGTTACAGTCTGCGGCTGCACGCGGGAAGAAGCAATTAGAAAAAGTGACGGTGCGTGAGCGCGGACGGGCAACTTGTAGGTGATTTCCAGTGAAACAGCGCAACGGCCTTGTGCCGTTGCGCTGTTTCACTGGAAATCATGTCAGACCAACGTGCCCATCAGTTATTGTTGTAGGTGATGGCTGGTGCGATGAGATATGCGTGCTGGGGGAAGAATATAAGGCGCGATGTGCATAGGGCTGTGGAAAAATTTGTGGAATAAAGACAGACTGGCAATGCGACGGCGGAGCGATAAGGGTGATAATCCGTATGCTGTTTTTAAGGAAGAGATTGAATGAAGCGAGCAGCGCGATTTTGAACAAATTCAAAGGCATTGGTAAGGTAAGCTTGATGAGGATTTCAAACGGGTGATGCGAATTCTAGTTTTGACCTGACGATGATTTGTAAGCTAATAACTTTACATGTTGGGGAGCATGGTGAAGATGCGCTTGGGGAAACCTGGCGTCTTGTTTGCGAACCGTGTTATGTTAGTAACAAGCAAGCTCCAAGAAAGATCGCTAGAAATTACGCCTAGATATTTGTATGACTGAACTAGTTGTACGGCAACTTCAGATATTACGCAAGAGAAGATTAGAGGATTACGGCGACGGCTGATGGACAAAAGATTACGTTACGTTTGTTAAATTGCATTAGCCACTTATTATACCACTCCTGAACAGTATTAAGGTAATTTTGAAGAGAAGATTGGCCAGCAGTGGTAAGAATAACATGATAAAGTAAACAGTCATCAGCGAACATGCGTATGCTAGATGCAACGTTTGAAGACAGATCATTAATGTATATGAGAAACGGTATTGGGCCAAGCACATATCCCTGTGGGATTCCGACGTTACTAATAGTGAGCTAGAGTTCTTATTAACGAAGACAAACTGAGAACCGTTACTCAAAAACTCGTCAATCCACTTCAAAATATGGGGCTGTAAATTTAATCGAGAAAGTTTTTTGAGCGGGCGTTTATGGGGTGCTTTATCAAAGGCTTTGACAAAATCTAAAAATACGATGTCAGTCTGTAGATTAGAATCAAGGTTAGTATACAGATCATGAATGAATGAATCAAGTGAGGTCTCGCAGGGATATCCCCGGCGAAAACCATGCTAAGCACGATGGAAAAAGTTTTTCAAATGAAGGTCATGATGTGGGTATAGATGACGTGTTCCATGATTTTGCAGGGAATACTAGTTAGAGAGATGCGACGGTAGACTGGAATGACCTTCCCAATTTTCCAGTCTATAGGGAGTTGACCTGTGAACAGTGACTGAGCGAATAACAAGCACAACTGAGATTAACATATATCTGTGGCATTAATCAGTATTTTAGCGTGGATATTGTGAATTCCAGCAGAGGATGAAAGTTTAATGTTTTCAATTAGTGACAAAATTCCTCCTGATGAAAATGTAAGAGCAGGCATAGTGTCTTGAATAACTGGGAGGTTTGGAGGAAATGTCGGATATGTTTCTTTAGTAAACACGGAAGAAAAGGTTGCGTTGAACATATTCGTACATTCAGTTTCACACACAGTTGAACCCTTACCATCGGTCAGGGAAATAGTGCGTGTGTGCTGGGGTTAATGTCTTGCCAGAACCAACGGGGGTTGACAACATTTGAGGCAGATCGGAGTTGAAAAAGGTGCGTTTGGCTTCTCGAATACTTCATAAGCACGTTTTTCGGCTCCGTAATATTTGTTCCAAGCGTTCTGACTAGGAAGCAACTTGGCCTATCGAAAAAGACGCTTCTTTTTATTTTCAAGACGTTTGAGTGTATTTGTGAACTATGGGTTTTGAGGGTTGGTTCGTATATTTATGTTAGGAATAAACCTGTCGAACAAATATTTGAATTTCCTCTTAAACAAGTAGCAGTTATCATGAATGGATCTTTGATGAAAGTTAGATTGAAATACTTGTAAAAATACGCAGAATTCATTATTTACTGCCGTATAGTTTCCTTTATCGTACAATCGGATAGTTCGTTTTGTTGTTGCATGTAAAGATGGTGTAAGGCCGCCGCTCTTTTCCAGCTGCGTACCTTTGCAGGACGCCAGCACACGTGGAAGCGCCTCCCCAGTACAAGGGAGAGCCCCCGAGTGCATACGGGGAACGAGAAGGGTCGCTTGACGCAACGACCCCCCCCCCCCCCTCCCCCCATAACGACGTAGGCTATCATCAGAGAGACACCCGCAGCGTCCCGCGGTGCCTCGTGAGCAAGAGCGTATTTCCAGGAGGGCAGTGACCGACACCTGTATGGCGGACATGCAGTAGTCATCCAAACCGTGGGAAAACAGGGCCTTTCCTTATCTGGCTTCCCGGAGCGGCAGACAAATCCCTTCATGCTTATTAGCCGTGTCCCGCAGTCGGTAGTGCGGTGGCTTCGTGGCCCTTTCGCTTCCTCTTCTGTTGCTGACGGGCGACGCGGACCGATGATGGGTGGCGGTGTGTCTGAGGCAAGTCGGATTAGCTCCGAAGGGAGAGGGTGTGGACACTGTCACTTGAGAGAGAGAGAGAGAGTGATGGCGTATTTGCATTTGATTTTGTTGTGTTGTTAACGAGACCCTGGGTTTGAGGCTAAGCCCAACCCAATGGGTTGTCCCCATCTCTCATGTTATTTTTGATTGGAAAATTGATGATTAGGGTGGGCCACTGAAAATGACCGCCCTTAGTCCTTTGTTAATTAAGTGCTTAAAAGCGCATGTGAATGGAGGCAGTCCAGTCCAGTCCAGTCTGAACTGGGGCTCCATGCTTAGCATGTAACCTAATGCTACTTAGGCTCTAACCTGCCGGGTCGATGAGTAAAGTAGCGCAAAGTTTGTTCTTTTGTAAATTCAGTACTGCTTTTTCCAGTTTAACTCTCTGTATGTGTATGCTGCAAATATATGCTCTGCTGTCATCATCTACGAGCTCGCCTCCTGTCCATCTTCCAAGCCGAACGACCTTAGAGGAAGGGTTGGTAAACCTTCCTCGAAGAAAAGAACCTTGAAATTCTACTGGCGCAGTCGACCGGGTTCGGCACGTCTCATGACCAAGGGCAGGCATCGCAGTGACAACCACAGGCCATCCGACACGGAGCAGCGAGGAGCTGTCAAGGGACGACTCCACCTCGGCTGCTACCGAAGCTGGTAGAGCGGACGCATCATCCTGCGCCGGGTGAGTAGGATTTCTTGCATTTTGTCGAGGTTGGCATGGTTGCCACTCTGAAGGCTAAGGGTACAGGTGTGGAACACGTGACCAGCATGGAGAAAAATTTCAGTCTTAAGAACTCCGTCAGTTCTAAATTCGGCCTTGAATTTAAAACGCTTCAATGTGTTCTCTCAGAGGCAGGATAAACGGCTATTCGCCGCCTTGAGATGAAATTTCAGGAGCGGATGGGACAGATAGAAAATCAGGAGCAGGAACAGCTAAAAATGCTCGAGCTGATTTATGCGGGGGGCGGGCAGCACGGCAATGCGTTCAATGTAAAGCGCAGAGACGATGCAGACCTAGGCCCTGAAGCTCATAGTGTTGGTGCGGTGAATAACGAGCTGAATTATGCGGGCGGCGGGCAGCATGGCAATGCGTCCGATGGAAAGCAGACCATGCAGACCTAGGCCCTGAAGCTCAGAGTGTTGGTGAGGTTACTAACGACCTACCTAAATCTTTGGCGGAAGCAGAGAGCCGGAACGAAGAAAAAGGAACGCATTCACAGGTGCAGGAAATGTCGACTGCCGTGCACGGGCATTTCAGTCAAGAACGCGCCTTGAGCAATGAATTTGTCCCGGAATGGAAACCTCTCCAATGTGTTGCCCTATCAGAAGCAGGGCAGGATACTATTCGCCGCCTTGAATTGAATTTCCGGGAGCGATTGAGACAGATTGAGTGGAATGAGAAAGAAGAGCTAAGAAAGCTTCAGCTGAGGTATATGGGCGGCGGGCAGGATGGCGCTACGTTCGAGTTAAAGGACTGAGACCATGCAGACCTAGGCCCCGATGCTCAGAGCACTAGAGAGGTTGACGACTTCTCTGAAAATATGACCGAGGCACTACGCCAGAATAACGAAGAGGTCAGTGAGATCAAGATAGCAGAAGCCTCAGAGGCTCTATCAATTCAGATTGGAATACAACATTCAGGAAGAGCAGCGCTCCAGATTTATCTATTGAAGGGTGCTGAGAGTGAAATGAGGAGAGAGAAAAGTTGCGAAAACACGAACAGTAGATCCAGTGCACTTTCAGAGCGGCTAAAAACACAGTCGAAGCAGCCGTTTCTGGACAAAGCTAATTTTGAGCTGCTACTGGGGACAGAAAATGTTCACCAATCGAGAGAGACCAGGTGTGCTCAAGATGGGATCCTCATTGAGAGCTTGGGCCACTTATTGCCCGCCAATGGTGCATTTGTTCCGAAGTACAGCGGTAGCGATTCCACAGTCACATGCAATGACCTTGAAGAGTGGGCCGATTCGGCGACAGGGTTTGTAACACAGTGTCTGAGCACAAATGCTGAACTGCGCCACACAGAAATCCTGCAGTCGCGGGGCGTTTTTCGGCGGTAATCAGGGTCACTTGAGGATCAAAGATGGCAGTCTGCCAATCACCGCCAAACTGGATCGAATAGGATTTGTGCCATCTCCCCTCCTAAGCCGCCATGGAAGTGTAAGCCCGATATTGTTGCAGCGAGAGGCCAACGGTCAGCTTTTATGGCAGGTCGAGTGAAGCAACCAGGCCGGCCTCGGCAGGAGGGAATGTTCCCATTCATCCGACGTTGTTTTTGCACGGAAGTGTTTGGTGATGTCAAGACTTGTGCACGAGACTATTATATGATGACACTCAGCCTGTGTTCGTTAGTGTTGTGTGCAGACTTGTGAAGCGTAATGAACAATGTAATATTTTTGTATTCTTCGAATGTAGACTCTGCGCACTCTATGATGTGGCTGCCCGTTCAGTGAACTGTACAGAAGCATGCACCAATGTAGCGTTTTAGAGTTTTTTTTATTGTTGCTTTGATTTGGTTCTCGAAGTGTCGAGTACCCAGGAGAAACTGTGCCCCGGGAGGGCTGACATTTGTAAAGTGAAAGTGTTGCGGCCTGTTTGTTAGTAAGCATAAACGAGCTGATAGCAAGCTCGGTTATACTCTTAGGGGGGCGTGTAAGGCCGCCGCTCTTTTCTAGCTGCGAACCTTTGCAGGAAGGCAGCACACGCGGAAGCGGCTCCCCAGCACAAGCGAGAGCCTCCGAGTAAATACGGGGAACGAGAAGGGTCGCTTGACGCACCGACCACCCTAACGACGTAGACTACCATCGGAGAGGCACCCGCAGCGTCCCGCCATGCCTCGTGAACAAAAGCGTATCTCCAGGAGGGCAGTGACAGACACCTGTCATGGCGGACTTGCAGTAGTCACCCAAACCGCGGGAAAACAGGTCCTTTCCTTATCTGGTTTCCCGGAGCGGCAGACAAATCCCTTCATACTTATTAGCCGTGTCCCGCAGTCGGTAGTGCGGCGGCGTCGAGGCGCTTTCGCTCCCTCTTCTGTTGCTGACGGGTGTTGCAAATGGGTTGCAAGCCCCAAGGGTAGCGTTGGCCTGGCGGCCTGGGGCACAGCTGGAAACATCCGAAGGTCCTGGCAAAGGATGAGTCGACTGCCAACAGAACAACTTGTTTATTCTAGCATCGCAAAAGAGCAGCCGGTCAGGGCGACCACATTACTCGACGGAAGAAATCGAAGTCTCTTCTTGGCGTCCGGGGCAGCTGCCTTTATACCCTCGGAGTCGAGGGCAAGAAGCAACTGCTCGGGAGGAGGCGCACGAGACGGAGACGCACGGACATGTTGAGACGTGACGTGCCGCGTCCGCCGGGCCGGCGCCGGTCAGACCTCCTCGCCTCCCAGTTGGGGAGCTCCTCTCCCCGGCTGCCGCGCTTTGACAAGCGTGGGCACCAACATGCACACACACACACACGCACACACGAATACACGTGGCATTGAAACCTGCCTGGACGCGCTTGGCGGGAGGCGTTGCGGCAGCACTGTACGGGCCCAAAATGACCGCCACTTTGAACGAAGCCCCGGCGTCCGTTGCATCCGCGCCGGCTATACCGCGCGTCGTAGGCGAAAGGTAACAGACCGCCCCGCCGGGAGAAGGAGATCCCGATGGTCAGGGGACTGCATCCGCTGTCCGGAGGGATGTCGCTCGATGATGCTCGTAATCGAAATCGGTCGTCCCTCGGCGTTGCTTGAGCGCAGCGCACAGAGAAGGCCTCGTTCTCAGGTTCAGGTTCACACAGGACACTGCAAAGTGACTTTGGGAGAGTTGCCATTTTTGTTCTCGTTCCCAGCAAGCGTTAGAACTACGCCGAAACGCAACCGCTCAGTCAGCAAGCACGAGACAACCCTCACTAAGCTCTGCCAGGCTCCTTCCCCTTTTATACTACTGCCTAGTTCCTTACAGTAGTCAAGCAGCACTCAGGACGCGTCCACACATGGGAAAATTGCACTAGAAAGCACGTCATCACTTTGAAACACTAAACAAAAGCAATATGTTAAAAATCCTGCCTCAGGAAGAAAACATCAGTAACAAACAACTTTGAGGCGGATTCCTACGTTAGGGGCCTCGACTTAAGCCATCGGCGTTACCGTTGAGACCCCCCTTTTTGTAACGCACCTCAAAGGAATATTGTTGCAAAGCGAGGCTCCAGCGCAGGAGGCGGCCATTTTTGGGAGAGATGGTCTGCAGCCATTGGAGACGGCAGTGATCCGTCTCAATGATAAACCTCGAGCCGGCTAGGTAGCATGACAATTTCTGAACGGCCCACACGAGACACGCACACTCTTTCTCGGTGGCGCTGTACGCCTGCTCACGACAGGTCAGCTTACGACTAGCATACGGGACGGGGTGTTACACTTCTCCATTTTCCCGTTGACACAGTACAACGCCCATGCCTCGCTCACTAGCATCGCACTGAACAACGAACCCTTTTGTGTAGTCTGGCGAAAGTAGCACAGGCTGGCTTGTTAGGCCCTCTTTAGGGCGCTAAAAGCTCTTTCCTTTGTCTCGCCCCAGACGACTGTTTTGGGCTCTGTTTTTCTTAGAGCATCCGTCAGGGGAGCCGCGATATCGGAGTACCTGGGGATGTACCTCTAATAGTAGCCGGCGACACCTAAGAACGACCGAATATCATTCTTCGTGCGCGGTTGCGGGAATTCTCGCGCAGCGGCCACCTTTATTTCAGAGGGGCGGTGACGACCCTGTCCAGTCACGTGACCGAGCTAGACAACCTCGGCCTGTGCTAATTGGCACTTGGGAGCCTTGACTGTCAAGCCCGCTTCGCGCAGGCGGGTTAGCACTGCCCGCAAGTGTGCCATATGCTCAGACCAGGATGCGGAGAATATCGCTACGTCGTCTAAATACGGTAAAGCGAATTCTTCCCGTCCCCGCAACACTTTGTCCATGAGGCTTGAAAAGCAGTATGGCGCATTCTTCAAACCAAAACTCAAAACTTTAGGACGGAATGTTCCCATTGGTGAAATGAACGCCGCATACCTACTAGCCTCTTCTGTAAGTGGAACCTGCCAATAACACCTGACAAGATCTAGGGTGGAAATAAACTGAGCGCTACTAACTTTCTCAAGGCGCTCCTCGATGTTAGGGATCGGATAAATTTGATCCTTAGTGATGGAATTAAGCCTGCGGTGGTCGACGCAAGGACGAGGTTCCATGCCCGGCACCTCAACTAAAATAAAAGGGGAGGTGTAATCACTCTCACCCGCTTCAATAACACCGAGCTCTAGCATTTTCTTTACCTCAGCCTCCATAATATCGCGCTGGCGGGGTGACACCTGGTACGCCTTGGATCGTACTGGCTCTGGGGAGGTAAGTTCTATTTCATGAGTAAGGACAGAAGTCCTACCAGGCCTGTCAGAGAACTGACCTTGAAACTCTTGTTAGAGTTGGTGTAGCTCGGTTTTGTGCTCAGGCGACATCGGTACTTTACTGAGTAAGTCACTAATGACCTGATCGGTGTCTTCCCTGTTCGTCACTGAGCCTAGTCCCGGAAGCTCGACCGGAAGCTCTTCGGGAACGTTTACCATCATACACACCACTGCTTCCCGTTGTCTATAGGGTTTGAGCAGATTACAGGGGTAAATTTGCTGTGCTTTCCGTTTTCCTGGAAGACTCACCACGTAGTTAACGTCCGACAGTTTTTGAACAATCCGTGCTGGGCCCTCCCACTGCACGTCGAGTTTGTTTTTTAGCGATGTGCGCAATATCATTACCTCATCGCCCACCTCAAAACGACGGGCCCTGGCTGTCCGATAATAATAAACCTTGGCCCTCTGCTGGGCCTTTGCCATTGCTTCACCTGACAACTCCTGTGCCCTTCTTAAGCGTTCGAGGAGACTAAGCACGTACTCGACCACGACTGGGTCGTCGCCCCTGCCTTCCCACGAGTCTCGAAGCATGCGAAGCGGAGACCGCAGCGAGCGACCGTACATCAGCTCAGCTGGCGAAAACCCCGTAGCCGCATGCGGCGCGGTCCTTAATGCAAACATCACCCCAGGCAGACACAGCTCCCAATCACTTTTTTGTTCAAAACACAATGCTCTCAACACGCGCTTCATGACGGAGTGGAGCTTCTCAACGGAATTCGACTGTGGGTGGTACACTGAGCTGTGTAACAGCTTTACCCCACACCTTTCGAGAAAGGCTGTCGTCAAAGCGCTAGTAAACACTGTGCACTGATCTGACTGGATTTCCGCAGGAAAACCAACTCGCGCAAATATGGACAATAGTGCATTGACTATCTCAACTGAGCTGAGTTCTTTAAGCGGCACTGCTTCAGGGAACTTTGTCGCTGGGCAGATCACAGTCAAAATGTGTCTGTACCCCGTGGCTGTTACCGGCAGAGGTCCCACTGTATGCATAACGAGCCGTCTAAAAGGCTCCGTAATGATAGGTACCAACTTCAACAGCGCCCTCGATTTGTCCCCTGGTTTGCCAACCCGCTGACAGGTGTCACATGTCCTCACAAAGTGTTCTGCGTCACGAAAACACCCTGGCCAATAGTACTCTTGCAAGAGACGGTTTTTAGTCTTCTTAACTCCTAGGTGTCCGGACCACGAACCCCCATGCGACAAGCGCAACAGATCCTGACGGTAGCACTGAGGCACGATCAGCTGATCGAACTCCACTCCCCTGTGGTCTAGATACTTCCGGTACAGGACCCCACCTCTTTCGGCAAAACGAGCATTTTTCTTGGCGATACCTTCTTTGACATTGCAGCGCATGTTTTCTAGGCTGCCATCCTTGTTTTGCTCGGCTATCAAAGCCGACCGGCTGACTTTTAGCAACTTATTAAGTCCATCTGACGTAGGCACGATGAGCAAATCTGCAGATAGCTCTTCTAACTTTCCCGTGTCGGGCATTTCCTCTCCAGTACCTGGTGCCTTCAACGCTACAGGCTCAATTTTATTCATTGTTCGACATTGTTTTCATTGTTCGACAACGTCGGCTCCGCAACTACCGCCTTTGCAGAGAGCTCCCGAACTCTCGATCTGGTTAAGGCCTGAACGCTAGCCTCACCAAACAAAAGCCCCTTCTCGCGCAGGAGGTGATCGGACCTGTTCGAAAATAGGTACGGGTACTGGGGGGGGGGGGGGGGGGGCAGCATAGATGACACTGCGGCCTCCGTCTCAATTGCTTCGAAAGGTCCTTCAATAAGCACTTTTGCTACGGGCAGACACACGCTATGAGCTTCCACGGCTTGCTTGATCCATGCGCACTCGCCCGTGAACATATCGGGTTCTACGTAAGAGGGGTGAACTACATCCATTGTAGCTGCGGAATCACGAAGCACTCGGCACTCTTTCCCTTTCACGAGGAAGTCTCGCATGTAAGGCTCGAGAAGCTTCATGTTCTCGTCAGTGCTGCATAATGACAAAAACACGACTTTTGTTTTTGTTTCTGGACACTACGCCGAAAAGTGACCCGGCTTCTGGCACGTATAACACACGCGCGCTTGCCTCGCCTCGAACCGCTTTCTGCGTTCGGCTTCGGCTGCCGCCGTCTCCATACGTTCGGTCGGACTGCTTTCACTCGCATCCGCACTACGTGTGTCCCCCCTTGCTCTCATGGGTGTGAACTTGGGCCTCTCAGACTTGGAGCCAAATTCACCCTTTTGACCGTCCTTAGCTCCGCGAGCCCGACGCGTCACAAACTCCTCGGCTAGCTCGGCGGCTTTAGCCACTGTACTAACGTCTGGCCTATCAAAGACCCAGTACCGCACGTTCTCAAGTAACCGACTATAAAACTGTTCCAACCCGAAACACTGCAGAATTTTCTCGTGGTCACCAAACGCTTTCTCTTCTTTCAGCCGCTCCTTCATGTTTGACATAAGCCTGTAGGCAAACTCTGTATATGACTCACTTCTGCCTTTTTCATTTTCCCGAAACTTCCGACGGAACGCCTCCGCTGACAGCCTGTACTTTTTTAGCAGACTCGATTTCACTTGGTCGAAATCCTCTGCCTCCTCTCTCTTCAAGCGAGCGACTACGTCGGCCGCCTCGCCGGGTAACAAAGTGAGCAAGCTCTGTGGCCACGTTTCCCGAGAGAACCCCTGCTTCTCGCACGTTCGCTCAAAGTTAACCACAAACAAACCAATGTCCTCTCCAAGCCTAAACGGCCGCATCAGGTCAGTCATTTTGAACGATACTCGTTCTCCTGCACCGTGTGCCTGACTTCCATTACGAGCGCGTTCCATCACTACCTCGAGACGCATTTCCAAAGCGTGTTGACGGTCGCGCTCTTCTTTCTCTTTTTGTTCTTTACGTTCGCGCTCGTCTTTCTCTTTTTGATCTTTACGTTCGCGCTCGTCTTTCTCTTTTTGCTCTTTACGTTCGCGCTCGTCTTTCTCTTTTTGCTCTTTACGTTCGCGCTCGTCTTTCTCTTTTTGCTCCCTCTCCTCAATGGTCTCAAGGCATTCCGACAGCTCGTCATCCTCAGCCTCCAACTCAAGAATAGCCCTTAGCAGTTCTGGTTTTCTGAGTTTGTCTGAGACATCCAGACCCTACTCTTTTGCAAGCTCCAGCGATTTCGGTTTGCGCAACGACTTCAAATCCATGGCTGCTCCGAATGCTGCTTTCTCTACCGCCTACTATTGTCTTGCCGCAAACTAACCCGGCAGCAACGACAACCACAATTACCAGTTCTGTTTCTGACACTAACAAAAGCCTGGCAAAACTCAGAATAAGAAAGTCCCGCACTCACCAAACCTCGCAGCCAAGAATTCAGCGCAGTCGTTCCGCTGCAGGCAACCAGTCATCACACAGGGCTCGTTGCACTGCTCCCGGATGGTCGTTGTGCTGCTCAGCATACAGTTGACCGCATATCTTCGCTGCTGGCCTCCGTTGTCGCGATCTCACCGCTGGCAACCAGTTGTTGCAAATGGGTTGCAAGCCCCAAGGGTAGCGTTGGCCTGGCGGCCTGGGGCACAGCTGGAAACATCCGAAGGTCCTGGCAAAGGATGAGTCGACTGCCAACCGAACAACTTGTTTATTCTAGCATCGCAAAAGAGCAGCCGGTCAGGGCGACCACGTTACTCGACGGAAGAAATCGAAGTCTCTTCTTGGCGTCCGGGGCAGCTGCCTTTATACCCTCCGAGTCGAGGGCAAGAAGGAACGGCTCGGGAGGAGGCGCACGAGACGGCGACGCACGGACATGTTGAGACGTGACGTGCCGCGTCCGCCAGGCCGGCGCCGGTCAGACCTCCTCGCCTCCCAGTTGGGGAGCTCCTCTCCCCGGCTGCCGCGCTTTGACAAGCGTGGGCACCAACATGCACACACACACACGCACACACGAAGACACGTGGCATTGAAACCTGCTTGGACGCGCTTGGCGGGAGGCGTTGCGGCAGCACTGAACGGGCCCAAAATGACCGCCACTTTGAACGAAGCCCCGGCGTCCGTTGCATCCGCGCCGGCTATACCGCGCGTCGTAGGCGAAACGTAACACCGGCGACGCGGACCGATGATGGGTGGCGGTGTGCCTGAGGCAAGTCGGATTAGCTCCGAAGGGAGAGCGTGTGGACACTCTCACTTGAGAGAGCGTGATGGCGTATTTGCTTTTGATTCAGTTGTGTTAACGAGACCCTGGGTTCGAGGCTAAGCCCAACCCAACGGGTTGTTCCCATCTCTTATGTTATTTTTGATTGGAGAATTGATGCTTAGGGTGGGCCACTGAAAATGACCGCCCTTAGTCCTTTGTTAATTAAGTGCTTAAATGCGCATGTGAACGGATGCAGTCCAGTCCAGTCCAGTCTGAGCTGGGGCTCCATGCTTAGCATGTATAAAAAAGAAAATAATTGGTTTTTGGTGGAATGGAAATGACGCAGTATCTGTCTCATATATCGTTGGACACCTGAACCGCGCCGTAAGGGAAGAGATAAAGGAGGGAGTGAAAGAAGTAACGTGATGCAACTCAGGCTCTAACCTGCCGGGCCGTTGAGTTAAGTAGCGGAAAGTTTTTCTTTTGTAAATTCAGTTTTGCTTTTTCCAGTTTAACTCTCTGTATGTATATGTATGCTGTAAATATATTCTCTGCTGTCATCATCTACGAGCTCGCCTCCTGTCCATCTTCCAAGCTGAACGACATTAGAGGAAGGGTTCGTAAACCTTCCTCGAAGAAAAGAAGAACCTTGAAATTCTACTGATGGTTTAACTGTGAAACCGGCATGTATGACGTGGTGATCGCTGACGCCTGGTAGGTAAGTGATGGACTGAACGCATGCAGGGTTATCCGTTAATATTAGGTCTAGAATATTAGCGCAGTCTTCGGTTACACGGGTTGATTTGGATTTAGTTTTAAGGAGGTTGAAATTAAGGCAAACGTCTAGAAATTGATTATCATCCTTATTACCTGTAGCGGTTAGATTATACCAGTCGATACTCGGAAAACTGATATCTACGAATAGGAGAGTGCAGGTGTTAGGGTGTTTAGCTTTAATTTCATTTAATGCGTTAAGTTTTCGAAGGAAGCCCGGGCTGTTAGGAGGCCTGTAGCTAACGCCGATCACCACTGATTTATGCGAAGCGTGGCATAAAACCCATAATATTTATATATCTGGTGAAAGGTGAATGGCTGAGAATGATAGATCCTGAGCGGTGGCAATCAGTACACCTCCTGCCCATCAATCTTGGCGATCTTTGCGAAAAACGCAGAAATTGGGCAAGTCGGCAAGCACTTCACTATCGGAAATATCGTTGTTTAGCCACGTTTCTCTCAAGACTACTATGTTGCTGGCAGATGAGGTGACGATATGGGAAAGAATGTCGCGCCTTGAAATGGAACTGCAGACGTTAGTGAAGATTGCTGATAATGAAACGGCTTCTTGTTGTTCATGCTTAGAAAGATCTGTTGACAGGTGCTAAGATGGTTGCTCTTTTACCTGTTTTACTGTTTGTGATGATTCATCGAATATGTAGCGTTTAGGACCAATATGTAATGTGTTGAAGTGCATAGAGAACTTATCGGATACCGATTTGGCAAAGGCTACAAGATGTTGGCGGGCGTTACGAAGGGGAAGGGAGAAGTCTTCGCCAATATGTGCTGTAGTTAGTGCCTTTCAGCTTAGTGGCTAATGAAAGGATGCTTTCTTTAGTTTTTGATGAGGTGAATTTAACGGTGACTGGCCTGGTGCGATCAGCTAAGTGGCGCCGCGGCGGTGAGCACGCTCGATTAGATTGGGATCGATGACAAAACCTAGTTAAGTACAGCAATGGCGAATGACTGCTTCTTTCGAGTCTGCATACGTTCAAGTTGGGTTAGAGTCAGGAATATTGTAAAATATGAGATTTTTACGGCGAGAGCATTTTCTGCATCGTCCACACGTGCTTCCAGTTTGTCGATCTTGCAGGTAATTTTAGTGTTTAAAGCTTTCAGTGTGTCTTTTTCAGAATGAAGAGTAGAAAGTGTGGCTTAGTGCGACTCCAAAGTGTCCATGCGCTTGTTTAAGTCGGTCAAGGTTGTTTCGGTAGTTTTCAGGCGGTCTTAAATGTCCTGTAAATCGGCAATTCATGTAGCTTGCCCAGTAGTTAGATTCTGGAGCTCGAAAAGTACGCTGTGGTAACGGTTGTGGCCTGGGTTAGATTTAACATTGTCTCACAATATTAAAAGAAAACAGAGAACACGTGAACACTTTGCAACAATACTAAAGCAGCACTCATGGCTCGGCAGCTGCATTAAAAAGTAGTTAGTTTTTTTTAGCAAATAGAGAATACTTATCACTAAAATGCATTGCGAAAAGTAGTGGATTAGTAGCCTGCGCTGACGCACAGTTACCGAGCACACAGAGCGGCGGCGATGAAAGCATGGGCTTGATATGGCTGATAGAATTATCAGATGATGTTCTTGGTGATGGGACTGGTCACTGATTGTCCACGATGACGTACTCTAGCGGCGAAGAGCGTAGGTGAGGGGGCAGAAACGGGGATGGGGCAGACGGATGAAAAAGGCCTTTTTCATGGAACATCGGGGCGGCGGTCGACACTGACGTACAGGTAGCAGGCGGCAGAGCGGCGAAAAGCAGTTTCACAGCCAGGGCAAACACCTGCATTGTGAAAAGTAGCGGGTTAGTAGCCTGCGCTGACGCACAGCTACCGAGCCCACCAGTGTGACATGCCGTACGCATCTAATAAAGTTTCACGTGTGGTTCATTGTGTTTTTTTAGCACTGCGCTGTCCAGAGTGTCAATGCTATATACACTGGTTAGTTCTGTACTGGTTGCCGCATGCTTCGCCAACTTTGTGAACGTAAAGAGTGAAAAAAAGAAAAGTAATCTTTATGATACCACTGAAGGACTTACTATAATTACAAGACACAAATTAAAGGAATGGAAACAACACTCATAAAAACTAGCAGCTTAGTAGAAAAACCAGGCTTTCCCGGAACCAAGTCACAATAACCTTAGTGACTGCAAGGAAATTTTTTCGCACCCTCGAGATATCGCCAATGTGGCTTTAATTTTAGTTTCACTGCAAATGCTTCGATCACTCATCCTCGGTCTTCAAATCACACTCACTACCCGCTTTCCTTTTTTCTGTGCACAACTTCACCAAAGGAAGTATATCAGCTTATAAAAGTAAAAAAATATGGGGGAATGATTGGACGGAATAGTTCCCCCGAAAATCAAAGTTATTGCTGATGACATTTCACCTACACTACTGCAATAATTAACAATACAGCAGACTCATTAATTCAAACTTCAAAGAGCCAGAGATTTTTGTTTGAATTATTAGAAGTGCATCTTATTGTGGTCCCAGATTATTGCTTTATGGACATCTGTGCATAGAAATAGTATATTTTCGAACTATTTCACTATGCAATCGTAGCTAAAGGCTTTCGTACAACAATATGAGGCACTGATGTCTTTATTCAGCCAACAGTCTCCTGCTAGTTGTACGGTTGAAAAAAAGTGAGCTAAAATGCACTGGTTTCCCAGTAGAGCATAACCACATTAATTGGGACCTCGAGGCACTAGAAAAAGGTCCAAATTTTCTGAGGTTCCAATAGACAGATAACTACAGAAACTTTTCAGAAACCAGTTTTGCACGTAAGCAAGTTTAACTGATAAAAAATTAAGCAATATCCTACTTTTTAGTTAATACTGTGTGGCAGTGAAAATTGTTTTGCAATTCCGTCATGGTGTGCAGCATGCCTACTGTCGGGAGTATCAAACATAGCCGCTACAAAATAGTAAGGCCTTCTGTGGCCACCTTCACAGGTTGGCACAGCAACGATGGAGCCTTCACACAATGAGCAGCTTGTGATGACCGCGCATTTTCGACACACGTGACCACGTGGAGGGCAGTGAATAGAACGCGTATTTGCATCACAACAGCGCGATGCCTAAAAAAAAAAGGTCCCTCGACGCGTCAATCAGTGTCCGAACCAGCGTGCAGCTGCCCTTGGCTCCTTTAGCCAATGTCGCCACCAGTTTGTAGCAAAGCTCGGAAAACAGAACTATGCGGCAACGAGTGACTGATCAACGTGACCACCACAGTTGAGTTAACCGTTTGGCAGAGCCATATACAGTAAAACCTCGCTGATACATTTTTTTTTAATTTCAGGAAAAGACGTATCCGGGAAAACGTATTATCAAAACCACCTGTTTTTGAGAAATGTAACTGTTGAATGCGGAGAAAAGACATTTATTGACAATTTCACTTTAATGTCGATTGGCGTTACTTGGAACAAGAGCTGAACAGACCCTGTTGCAGTGCTCGCTGAATTCAGTCCACGTTCGCGCTGTCTTTAGCACGGAAGGAAATTCGTAACGCATCCGGTCCATCGACGGCAGTGACGAAGGTAACCAAAATCTCTTCCTTTTTAGTTTCGTATGTTTCTTCCCTTTACACTCAAGTACTGTAAAAAAGCCACAGCGGTGGCTGATTATCGCAGTGCGTCTGCTTTTTTAAGCTGAGTTTCCAGACCCGGCCCGTTCGTATATAAGTGCATCGCTGGAGTTTGTAGAAGCTTCGCCTCCTTTCTCTTATGCACCGTGAAAAGACCTCAGCGTTTCTTCTCTTCATATCGAGTCCCCGCAGAAACAGCCGTCACGAATGTTAGCGCGCCCGTTTTACGTACTTGTTCTTGGTGGTGTTGATGGTCGTGGTGGCAGTGGTGCGTCGGCTCCTTGCAACAAAGCACTGCAGAGAAGCCAGCACGACGGGTGGCTTCCGCAAAAATTCTGGCGCGTGCCCTCTCGTTCGGCTCACTTTTATGTTTGCACAAGTGCGGTTGCTCAATAAACGTATTATGCGAACACAATCTGCCGAATTTTAAACGTAGTAGGCAGGAAATCGAGTTTGCCGGGAACGTATTAATAGGGAAAAATATAGTCAAATTTTAAGGGACAGATTAAATGTCTGCGATTTTGAGCGTACAAACCGGGAAATCGTATGAATGGGGAACGTATCAACGAGGTTTTTTTCTGTACTCAATTCGCACGGCACTGCAAGCCTTACATATCCGGCCTCGGCCATCACTTTTTTATGCGCCAGGAGTGCTGGAGGAAGCCAAGAAGTTTGAATTAAGTGAATGTAAGAGAATCCTTGGTACAAATAAGTGGCTTTAAAAAGCACTGAAAATATAGCCAGCAACCAAACTTTTTAAATTTATTTGAATTAACTAAAAGTTTGAATTATCAGAATTTGAATTATTGCGAGTCTACGTTATTTTACAAAAAACCTACAGCGCCCCCACTGGGGCATTGTTGTAGTGGGGAGCATCATAAAAGCAACAGATGAAATACAGTAATTGAGGCAAATGATGCAATATACTGAGAAAACCCATGGACTATGGGAGGAAAGGCAAAAATGAAAAATGCGCGCAGAATGACAAACACACCCGCGACAGACGCGCCGAAAATGACATTCAAAATACAGCACTGTTTTAGCAACACTAAACTAGAACACAATGCACTAGGATAAGAAATACTGCTACACTAATATTAACAGTGATACTAAGTCATTTTAACCTAATACAATCATATTAACAGGTGGTTTTGCAAAGGGTTGTAAAAAGATATGGGAGAGGAAGCAGCAATTTCCAAACATTTATTGTTCGTTGGAAAAAAACATATTTGAATGTGTTGATTCGGGAATTGTACTCGCGCACTTTTAGTGGATGGTCGGTGCGGGCAGAAACGTAACTTGGCTGACGTATGTATTTCTCTTTTGGAATTCCAGTTTTGTCATTAAGCACATTATAACAGAAAGTGAGTCTCGAATATTTTCTCCTTTTTTCGAGTAACTGCCACCCCAACTTGCGCAAAACAGAAGAGCTTTTTTCGAAATTGAAATCGCCAGAGACAAACCAAGCAGCCTGTTTTTGGACACGCTCCAGGTCCTCAATATTCTGTTTTGTATGCGGGTCCCAAGCGGTGCAACCGTATTGAAGTGCAGGGCGCGCGTTGGACATAAATAACGTCTCCTTAACGTAGCGATCCCTAAAGTTCCGTCGGAGGAAGTTTAATGTGCAGCTGGTTTTAGCTGATAGATAATTGACATGTGTATTCCATGAGAGGTCAACCGAGAAAAAGACTCCCAAATACTTGTAAGTTGAAGCAACAGATCTGTCTGAGCTGCCAAGAAAATAGTCTGTTTGTTTGGAATTTTTTTTCGTAAACCGGATGAAATTACGCTTGGAGAGATTTAGAGCTATATTCCATTTTTCGCACCAAGAGAACACAGAGTTGAGGTCATGTTGTAAAGTAGCTGCATCTGCTTCCGAAGAAATTTTGCAGTGGATACAGCAGTCGCCTGCATATAGTACGATTTTTCTGGAAATGTTGCAAGTGAGATAATTTATAAATATTAGAAAAAGAAGAGGACCTAAAACAGACTCCTGCGGGACACCTGAAGTCACGCCCACGCTTGCAGGACTGAGTCCGTCGTAAACTACGCATTTTTTCTTCCGACAAGATATGCCTTTATCCAGGTTAGGAGCTTAGTAGGAATATTTAAATGTGAAATCTTCTGTAGAAATAAGTTGTGAGGAAATGAATCAAACGCTTTTCGAAAGTCTAGAAAATTATAATCTATCTGACCAGTGGAATTAAATTAAACGTAAATATCATGGGTGAATTCTACAAGCTGTTTTTCGCACGAGAAACTGGACCTAGATTCATGAGCCGAACATAAAGAGTTATTGTCTTGTAGATGGCTAATTAACTGAGTATATATGACATTTTCGAGTGTTTTGCAAGACACGCTCGTCAGAGATATGGGGCGTTCTATGTTTTAGTTTTGTCATCGTTTTTATGTATTGGAACGACATTGGCGGTTTTCCAGTCAAGAGGTAAATCACAACTTTCCAAAGATTTTTGAAACATTTCAGCTAGGTACGGGTCAACTGAAGCAGCACAATTTTTCAAAACGTAATTAGAAATGTGGTCAGGCCCTGGTGCTGATGTAACCTTAATTTTCTGTAATAAAAGGATGATTCCCCATTCAGAAATTTCAATGCCATTCATTCTGGTCAGGATGCTTGGAGACTGAAAGATCGTCTGAGTATTCATATGATCCGAAAACACCGACTGGAAATAAGGATTGAAGCTGTTAGCTTTTCCTTTCGAACCTTTACCAAAGTCGTTTCCATCTAGTATGTCAGGCAGAGTGACACTCATGTTTCTTTTATTTTCAACATATTTCCAGACTTCCTTGTTTGTAGCCTTTGCCCAAGTGTGTTCAAGTATGCCCTTCTAGCCTTGCGTATTTCATTGCATAGCTTCTTAGTTTGCTTTTTCATCTCGGAATACAGAGTTAGCGCAGGCGTATCACAGTATCTACGAAAGAGGCGTTTACGTCTGTTAAGAATAGCTCGCAACTGTCTACTCATCCAGTGCTAGTCGCCACGGCACTTGGCTGAAACGAGGTGGGACGGGATGATAGTGGACGCCAGGGATGAGATTTTAGCTGTAAATCAAGTTCCAGAAAGAATCTATATTCAGTGACGATCCATGTGAAAGAGAGTCGGGAACAAACGCACCCCTCCCCTTTTGATAAACCCCTTTTTCATAAAAAAACACGCTGCGTGCTTGAGTGTGCTGGCTCTTCCTTGCATTGCAAGACATTTTTGATATAACTAAATCATGATCGGTTTTACCTGGCAGCGCTGTGGCAGATGAGACTAGGCTGTGGTCAATGCTGAAAAGAAGCTCTAGCACATTGTCACTGGTAAAGCCAAGTCTCGTCGGGGCTTGAACAAACTGGAATAATGAGTGGGCACTTATCACTTCACGGAAAGCGGTGTGCAGTAGGGATGTAGTGTGAATTACTGGTTGCAAAGAAGACCATTGTACGCTAGGCATATTAAAATCTCTGCCAAGAATAATGTATGCTGCCTTTAAAGCTAATAATGCGTTACTAAGTCGAAAAAATGGCTCTGCACTGGTAGAACCAGGAGGCATATAAAAAACCAACTGCTAATGAAGTACCATCGCCCATCAGAATTCTGCACCAGACAGCTTCACAGGAGTTCTCTAGGTCGACTGGTGTACTTAAACTGTTATGAACAAGTATGAACACACTAATGCATCGTGCATTGCGATCCTTCCTATACGTAGTACAGGTCGTAGGAAATATTTCACTACCGCTTATGTTGCTGTCCAGTCATGACTCCGTTGCAATTACCACATGTGCATTTGTTATTTCCAGGAGGGAGTGAAACTGAACAGTTTTATTTTTTTAGACTACGGCAGTTAAGGACAATGCAGACAAGTTCACTTTCTATAACATTTCGTGGGTCAACTGAAGGGCACGATGATGGTTATTGCTCTACGCAAGTGACAGTGTCTGCTTTAATGTTGTACATGAAAGTTTTATTCTCAAAGCATAGTTTATTAAACCGCAGTTTCAGTTTTCCACCGCGTTCTTTAGAAACTCTACAAGTTTTTCCCGTTGTTGCCGGACTTTAGCCGAATAATCCTCGCTTATCGCCCAGTTAGTATCCTTTAATTTTCCGGCATTTAAAAGGACATGGTTCTTGTCCTTAAAACACAAGAATTGAACAATCAAAGGCCTCTCCTTGCCTGGCGCATAAGGCAGCATAAAAAGAAATGTTTAATTTTTCATCGCAGAATGAGATTATGTTACTCGCGGACTTTTATGTTACTTTATTACTTTTATGTTACATTATGTTACTCGCGGATTTTTTTAATTGTCATGGATGCCATAGAAAATTAAATTGTTTCTTCGTGATAGGTTTTCTAGATTATCACGAGATGACTGCAGTGCCAAGTACGGGGCTCCAAGCTTCTCTGAACTTTGCGATAAACGCTCTACTTCAGGCTTTAGTGGGAGAGCCAATGACACATTATCTTCAACGAGCTTGACCTTATCTGCGAGTTTGGTTAGTTCCCCTGCAAGCGTCTTTTGCTCAAGCAGTATAGAGCGTAGTTCAGCCAGAATCTCGGACTGCTGCTGCTGTATCACAGGTATTTTCATGATAGTGTCAAACATCTGCTTTTCCTGCTCAGCAGGCAGAGGCCCTGGGTTTTGCTCTATGTCTCCCGCAAGCAAAAGCAGGGTCTGCGAAAAGCGTGCGTATCCTGAACAAATCGCAGTAACATCGTACAACCATGCGAGAACATTATTTCATTTAAACAGATCTTCAAAGGGTTATCCTCCGAAAAGTAAATATTGAAGTCGCCTAACACAATGACACGCAACTTGTTTATGTTTGCAAATTTCAGAAACGAATCAATGAACCAAAAAAAAGTTGACTGAATTACCTAGGGGGGGGGGGGCGATACACAACCATTAAAGTGACTATTTGAGAAGCAATACAGACAGTTTCAAAGTCAGTACGAACAATTGAATGACTCGAGAGTATATCTAATGACAAACGATTTTGAATATATAAAAATACACCACCACCACACTTTTCATCTCGAAATACAGAAATGTGTTTGTAACCAGCAAACTCTTACATCTGCACATGAACTAAACTAAGTTTCAGTGAAAGCAATAAAGTCGACATTAAAGTTCAGTTTAAGTAATTCAGCTTCTACTTCCGATTTATTTTTTCGGCTCTGACAGTTCAAGTGGTAAAGAGACAGTGTTCTGCGAAGACTATAACCACCATTTTTGATAATGTCAGTAAATGCCTTGAAAGTAAAATACGCCATAGTTGAGCAGGTGTACTACGCAGCCTCGCAGCTACAGCACTTAAACAATCTTATCAATGTCTTCGTAGCAAGCGACTGTTATTTCTCGTGCCTCTGGTTGCTTTCGAGCATAAATATTCCTTTCCTTAGACCAGACGAAAGCGTATTTCATTTCCTTAGCCTTCATTTTGGAAAGCCAGAGTAAATTCTTGAGGGAAGCAGTCAAGTATCAAAGAATCGAATGTCGTCTTCGCATTCATTCCGCTTTGAAATCCAGTCTGCTTTTGTGGATCGATTGGCAAAACGGATCAAGACAATAGGCACCTTGCCAGGTTCAGAAGGAAGGCGGTGTAACCCTTCAATGTCCCTTGCAACAAGTGTGGGTAAGTTAAGCTTTATCGCAAGGCTGTTGACTTTTTTCAGCAAATTTTCGCCGTTAGTGACAGGCATTCCATGAATTTTCATGTTTTGTCGCCTATTGTACTGGCTTAGTTCATTCAGTTCCTGACGCAACTTTCGAACTTGTTGCCCGTCCTGGTTTGTCTCAATGTCATCTGCTCTCTTACGCAAGAGCTCAATTTCCTTGTCATGCCTATTGGTTACTAATAACAATTTGTCGTACGTGTGAGACTAATGTTGAACGGACATGCCAATACTTCCAAAAGTGTGTCAAAGATGACAGATCATCAACTTTGGCTGTGAGATTTGCTATCCATTTACCAATTTCAGCAAGCTGTTTACATACGGCAGTTGAAGCCACATTACTGCTGCTATCACGAGAGCGAGACGCCGAAGATCGACATGAAAGGCATTTCAAGGTTTTCCTAAATTCAGCAGATTTTGCTTTGAAAGTCCGCTCCCCAACTCCTGCACACTTCTAAATTTTAAACTTTTGACAGCAATCCGCACAGGTAAATAATTCTTCCTCATCTGTAATGTCTGCATAGCATGCAGAACAAAGATCAAAATTTTCTGAAGGCATTGCAAACAAGACATTAGACCATGGGTAGCAGTGGCAGCAACGGGCTAACAACAATAATAAGAAGAAAACACTAACCCGCAAATTTAAAACAGCTGTGTGAGCACCCTTGTGCAGCGACTTGCCGCCACCACCGCTGCGCGATGTATGAAGGCTGTCGACGAGTTGCGCGGCTTTATAGTCGCAACGAAGGGGCTTACCTTTACGTGTGACAGCACGGTGTGCAGCTCCAGTCAGCAGGTTCAGCCAAGCCAGCAGCCTGCAGATTGCACTTGATACGGTAGTCTTGAAAGGGACTGCAAATTCAAAACAGTTGTGTGAGCACCCTTGTGCAGCGACCTTCCGCCGCCACCGCTGCCTGATGTACATGGGTAAGATTTCTGACAATCGAAAGTTCCAGGGACTCTGGAACTTTTTTTGAGTGTAGGAAGGGGGCGGCAAGACTTCGAGCTTTTTTTTTATTCATTTATATAATGCTCATTTACATAATAAAGTTTATATTTTTAATATTTTTCATTTTTCAATGTTCAGAGGTTGATGCCAAATGTCACGTTCTGGTTACGACACTCCAGCAGTCAGGAAGACAAAGAAAAGGCTTTCAAAAGAAACTGTTTAAGGGGCTGACCCTCGCTCACTACGTACTGAATGACTTGGCAGCGCCAATACTCAAAAGTGTACTGGGCGGTTATGGAAGTGAATGCCTGCAGCTCTTGGCCGCACTCAATTTAAAGCTGGCAAGAAACTTTCGAGGTAAAGAACCAACAGCAACTATAACAATCTGGAGAATTGTGGAAGCATTTGCACGTCGTGGAGGCTGGTAGGTCTGGTCGCATCTCGCATTACAAAACAAAATGATAAAACCGTGTGCAGGCATCTTTCAATGCGAACAATCAAACGGTACAAAGATTCACGGCAATATAAACAAACCAAAATGGGCAACTTTATAGATGTATGCACAAGGAGTGATCAATTGATTAAAAAAGTTTGCGCATAATTTGTTTAAATTCGGCTAATCATGATCAAATAAATGGGTCAGACAAACAACTTCTGCTGGGACATGACTGGTTTAGGTTACTATATACGAAATGCTTTACAACTGGCTACGAAGCTAAGGCACTCTTCATTGATTAAAGTGTTATAGTTAATTAGCATCCACTGTTGTTTTGACTGGGTCCTGAGACTTTGCACATTTTGGAAATTTGCACATATTGGAATTTTGTACGTACGGAAGAACTGTTCGTATTTCATTTCCGACTGCACTGCTATCCCCGCCCTACATGCCGGTTTTGTATTCCTTGCGCAGAGAGCAATAAACTTCTCTTTGTGCAGTTTGGTTGTAAAGATGGGGAAATGCGCTGAAGATGGTTCCCCTTCCCTATCTTTCGTGTATTTTGTGAGTTCTTTGGCTTCCTTGTACACTAGTCCAGCACAATAGCCAAACGGGCGAGTTGGTGATACATATTGGTGGCAAACAGCGCAACGACGCGGACAGAGTGGAAGAAAATACAGGACAAGCGCTGACTCACAACTGAAATTTATTTAAGGAAAGCAGTACATTTTATAGACAAAGTGGCCACCTTATCAGCTAGTACCTAGACAAAACCCAAGTTTCTACGTGGCATCGAGGTATGCAACCTCACTGTCATATAATGAAATAGATGGCTTATTGACACATAACCTTGTTTTTTTCTTCATGTGATATGTTCCATAATCTCACGTGTTAATCGGGACGGGTGTTTGTAGAGGATATCACAGTAAGGCAATGAAGGAAAACAAAATTGGCAGTCTCGAACATGGTCAACTAGATGATTAGATTTGTTAGCTTCAAGATTATTTGCATGCTCTTTCAAACGTGTATTGAACTCTAGAGCTAGACCTAAAGCATTTTCTTTAAATACTTTTAGTACATCAGTCATGCGCCTTGAAAAGTTAGTTTTTTCTACAAAAATCAAGAAGTCATCTACGTAACGAAAGATGCGTGACGCCATTCCCGACAGATTTTCCTGGATACCACGATCAACAAAGGACAAAAATATATCGCTAATCACTGGTGCCACCCTAGATCCAATGCAAACACCCGCTTTTTGGGTATATAGTTTGCTGTCCCATTCAACGAACATTGACTTTAAATAAAAAGACAGCAGCTCAAGAAAGCTAGCCACAGAAATGCCACACCCTCTAGTAAACTGTTCTTCATCATTGTCAATTGTTACAAATTTTGAAACCGCGTTCATCAATTCATTGTGAGGGAGGGAATAGAACAGGCACTGACTCTAATCTAGCGCTTCATTGCAAGGAGTGTAAATGCATGCCTCGTTTACGCGAAACTGTAGTTATTGATAGGAGTAGAGACAGTGTAGCCCGGGAATTGAACGAAGCTTTCTTTATAAGAAGAAAGGGCTTGGAATTTGTCAGTGACGCGTCTAAATCCTTGTACAGAAGCGAACTTGCCTTTTTGGAACAACATTGCTAAAATTTATTATTGTTATCTACGCGTGTTTCAATCGTTGAGTGTCACTGTTGCATCGTTTTTTTGTTAAGGTCTGTGAATTTTTTAACCTTACGTTGCTACATTCTGTCAATTTTTATTCTTTCCACAATTCCTTTTCTTCAGTTTTTATTGGTTTTACTCTTATTATCTGCTATGGATGTTTTATCAGTTTTTATGGTTCTTTACACCTTGTGACATTAACTGTTTAAGTCAACATGTAGTTTTTGTTACCATCCCTTTGAGTTTCTGCGGACTTTTAGCCTTTTCACCCTGTTGTGGTTTTATCGCTTTTATGGCTCTTTACACCATGTGACATTAACTGTGTATAGTCATTGAGTGTAGTTTCCTTTTTGTTACCACCCCTTTTGAGATTCAGTTCACTGTTGTCTTTATCACCTTGTTTTGCTTTTATCGCTTTTTTGGCTCTTTGCATCATGTGACGTTGACTGCATCTGACTATCTTTGCCACTGCCTTCCTATATATTGCGCGAGTTTCGCTCAATAAATTCAGTTGTCAGTCAGCGCTCTTTCCTGTCACTTCCTCGTTTCGCCTTTCGGCTTCTTCTTTAGCGCTGTTTTCACTATTGTCAGTTATCTTAGAATTTGCCAAGTATTCACCACTCCTTAAGCGGGTAACACTTTGATTTTGCAGTTATTCTGTAATTGCATATGTTGGGGCAGTAACACAATGCTACAAATGTCAGGGATATGCTCATATCCCGGGTATTGCACAGGGCCTGGTCGCTGCAGAGTTTCTGCTGGCCCCCATTCGCACAAGGAATGCACATCCAGATTGCAATCGACAACTGCAATGCACCACACTCTGCTTCATATGGAGCGTATATTAAAAAGAAAGTTGCTACGTTTGCACGCACTACGAAGCAAGTTCAGGGGAAACCGCCCAAGCGATATGAACCATCGCCTAACCCTGAGATAGTTTTCACAAATACGCCAGACCATAACCAAGACGCATCAATGCAACAAGACAAGAGGGCTGGAAACACATGCATCAATCAGCAGCAAAAAAGAAACGTGCAAAGCCCACCGGCTCATCGGCTTCTTCAATGCCATTGGAGCATTCGACACAAGCCCCGACAAACGGCCACTCTCGCATCCAAATAGGACGATCACCGAAAGGCAGCAAAACAGAAGCACTGAATAATACATCACATGTCCACTGATTCCGATGCTGTTTGCAGCCACCAAAGCTCTTGCTCGCGCCAGCACCCCGTCACGAGGTCTCCCAGAAGTAGAAGCTGTACTTGGAATGAAGCCGTTGGTGTCGGCCTCCTACACTCTGCAGGGGCGTGGTACCAGACAGAAAAAATCATGGCTTCAGCAGCGACAGCTTCACCGCCGCTGACTATCCACAACATCTTTCGCAAATGCAGCATTGTTCAGTGGAGTGCTCGTGTCTTACGCTTGAAAAACTGATTTGCGGCAGCTCGTGCAAGCATACAACTTCCCCTTCATAGTCATCTCCGAGTCACACGTAGAGAAAAATCTTAGACTACACGGATACTATTTTCCGAATTAAAAATGCCCACACGACGTGAGCAGATCCCTATTAGGCTTTCGCAAGGATGTCCCGGCCTCGTTGGTTCATGTCTCGCCTCACAGCGGCAACGAATTTGTGGCGTGACGCAAATTGGCAGAGAAGTGTAGACTCTCATTGGAGTATATCTTGAGCCAGGCAAGCCATTCGACGCTTTAAGGCTTGAAAACGTGCTAGAAAGGACGCCCTCGCTGCATATTATTTGCAGACTTCAATGCACACAATGAATTTTAGGGCAGCTCACATACATGTGGCTGACGAGCCAACCTTGCAGAACTTCTCTCAACACATTCAACTGAACCGCTAAATGATGGCAGCGCAACCTACCGCCGAGGTTTGACGACTGCCAGCAGCATCGACGTGACCTTTCTAGCAATTTCGTTTGCCCACAACTTTGCCTGGCGCACCGATTTCTAAACACGTGGAAGTAACCATTGCCCACTCTTCATATCTGCTGTCCGCGCGCAGACGGCGCTAAAGCAATTCCTGATAAAATCTACAGTATGAGATCCCTACAAGTACACTGCCAGCAGAGATATTACTTCCGCAACCCGTAATGAGGAATTGGTATCGACAATGGCTTATTGTTCGAGAGAAATTACAAGAATAATAGCTAAGAATGATAGGCAACCGTCAAATGATGAGGTATTTGAAAGCCTGTCAGCTATTCAGAGGCGAGGTGAAGGGAAAGCTTTGCGCACCAACAACATTGAAGACCTTCGTGCCTGCCGATTGGCAAACATCACATTCGGCAATATCTGCAAAAACTGAGTCGGTAAATATGACATGACTTTTGTTCTATGCTGGATGTGCCCCAGCCAGTAACCAAAATTTGGCGGATCTTTCGAGGTATGCGTACGCCACTCGAACAGCTTCACCCCTTCACTGCACTCGCTCTGCATGAAGAAAAATCTCTAAAAGGAGTCTTAGAAGAATACTGCAGAGTACTGTCATTGGGGTCAGACTCTTCGACCTTCTCCACAGATGGTCAATCAGGCATCCCACAGGCGGCAGTGCCAGCGTTGGTCCTGCCTTTCACAACTGAAGAGCTTTCCGCAGCTATCGCGGAATCAAACAGACGCACATCTCCTGGTCACGATGAGATGACCTATTACGGAATCGCAAACCTATCCTACAACTCCCGTCATCGACTCATGGAATAATACAATTCTTCCTGGATGACTGGTGAGGTCCGCACAGAATGGAACCTGGCGAAAACTGTGCCTGTTCTGAAACCTGGTAAGCAGCCAACGAGCTACGCATACTTCCGGCCCATCACCCTACTGAGCTGCGTAGGTAAGCTTATGGAGAAAATGATCTGAAAATGCATCACTTGGCTCCTCGAAAGCCGAAATCAACGGGTTTCGTCAAAATAGGTCTGTGACTGATAGTGTCATCGCCCTCTCCTCATCACTTGGTTTCCTCATGCTGGGTACAACCCGCGATAGCTGTTTTCCTTGACATGAAGGCCGATTTTTACTCTGTTTTTCACCACGAAATTCTCACGGCCTAGGAGGAAAGCTGTAAAATGGAATGGACACTATTTAGAAGAACGACAAATTTTTAGGAGCACTCGAGATGGCCCTAAACTCTTTCACGCATGGAGAAGGGCATACCTCAAGGACCGGTGCTCAGCCTTCTCCTGTTCAATATTACCCTTATACACATAACAAGAAACCTTCCGCGAGGAGTGCACATAACCATTTATTAAGATGACATCTGCATCTGTAATCCAGAATGTTCACTCTATATTACCCAGCAACGTCTTCAGAGAGCGTTACTGCACATTTCGATGAACCTGGTCCCCCCAGGTCTTCGTCTCTTGCCAGAAAAAGCGTGTTGCCGTGGCTTTTACAAGAAGAAAATGTGACTCGATATCCCCTCCTTCTAGGTAGATGGACACTACCTTATGTACGGGAGCCGCCGCTGTGGCTGAGTGGTTATGGCGCTCGACTGCCGGCCCGAAAGACGCGGGTTCGATCCCGACCATGGCGGTCGAATTTCGATGGAGGCGAAATTCTAGAGGCCCGTGTACTGTACGATGTCAGTGCACGTTAAAGAACCCCAGGTGGTCGAAATTTCCGGAGCCCTTCACTGCGGCGTCTCTCAAAGCCTGAGTTGCTTTGGGATGTTAAACCCTTATAAACAAACCAACCAGCCTTATGTACGGTCACAGCGATTCCTAGGTGTGATGATAGACAGTAATCTCTTGTGGTCACCTCATATAAAAAAACATCGAGAGAGGATCAGTGCAGCACCGGAAGTTTTCATGTTTACGGCGGGAGCACGTTGGGTCAGCAACTGCCGTTCAATGGTTCTACTTGAAAAAAGCCTACGTTGAAGGAACTTTGTGCTACGGCCTACCAGTGCTTCAAAGATTATCTCCAACAAGCAAGAACATTCTCGAGGCCGCGTGGAACAACTGCTTGCGGATGAGCATTAGCCTCCCAAAGGGTTCCTCTGCATCAAAAACAGTGGCGGGAACAGGCCCTCTAGATCTGATTGCTGCCCAGGAAACTATGCGCACCCACCTCAGCGACGTCATTCAAGAGAAGAAACACTTCCTACACAGTGTCCACCTAAGTCACTTCAACTCAGGCTTTAGCCAAGCTGTATAGCTCCTGCCCCTTCCCACTATTATTCAGCCACAGAAACTACTACCTTTGTCTTTTCCCCCCATCGACATTTTCGCCTCTAAAGGTGGAGAAGTTTATTCCAGGTTTGGATGCAAAGAGCCGCATGCCACAGGCAGCGGTACAGCGAACTATACTCTAGCCTACTAAACCAAGGAGTATACGTGGCACACCTTTATCTTCACTGACGGTTCAACTATTCAGGCAACCTTTTTTGTGCCCTCAACAAGCCATGTCCTTTCTTAACGGCTACAGCGGGAGACTTCCTCCACGACAGCTGAGCTTCACGGCATTCAAGAAGCTGTTTTCTATATTTTGCGCCGATTCCCCAGCCGATGGGTGATCTTTACCGACACAAAAGCATCCCTGCAGATCCTGTCCAACATGCTGAAGAACACCATTAACCAGCCCATTTCCCTTGACATCGGGTATCTACATCATTTGGTTATAGTCGCAGGCCACTGCATAACATTTCAGTGAATACCAGCACACTTGGCATTCTGGCCAATTAAAAAGCAGATGAAACGGCCCGTAAAAGCCACAAACATCAACATCGGCAATAATCTGATGCATCCCAAATGGCTAAAAGACTTGCTTCTAAAGAAACGCATCGGCTCCGGAACTTGCCGCCACATCACAACCAATTTCTGCGCACAGTCGACCCTCACCTCAGATCAAGACTCCCACCCAGAATTCCTCGCTATCTGGAAACTCTTTGTCCCAGACTTTACAAACGGCTTCCGATACCGTGCCAGTGCAATGAACAGTCCGCACTGTGACAACTGCGGCTTGAGAGAAACTCTAGCAAAATGGTGGTTTGAGCTAGTTGGTACATATTCACAATTTCACCAGCGCTGCGACTTGTTCTTGTTCCTAGTCGCAGCGCTGGTGAAATTGTGAGAGAAACTCTGGAACACATCCTGCTTGAGTGCCCTGCATATGCTGACGAGCGTGCACACTATGAACAGTGGACGGAAAATCTCTCCCCAGTGCCTGTAAAAATGGATAGCAATTTAGGTCTCTTAGCCGGCCCTAGGTAACAGAAATATTGAATGAACTTTTTGTTTGCGTATTTAAAGGACATTGGACATCTTGACAAGATCTATTTCACCTTGCATGTTGCCCTCATGTACTCTTTTTGCGGTTAATTTTGTTAGCCCATTTATCAGAATACCCACTTCATTATTTCATATGTAACACAACTACTCTCCGAAGCTTCTTAGAACGCATTTATTGGCTGAATTTTATGTTCTCACCTTTTTATTTCGTTTATTTTACTTTTTCCACTCTGCTCTCCTTCCGCCTTTGGCTTGGAATTCTCTTTCCCGTGCAGAGTAGCATGCGAGCGTTTAAACCTAGGCTAAATTGTTTTGTTTTCATTAAACAGCTTCTCTCTTTCCTCTGAAAGTTTTTAGTGACAGTTCATTCAGCCGCTACTGCACCTCTTTATTCCTTTCTTCTCTCAGTCCCTCCTTTATCTCTCCCCTAAGGCGAGTCCTCCACCCAGACGCGATACAGTTACTGCGCCACTTCCTTTCCCCAAAAACCATTTTCAGTTTGAATTTCAGTTCATTCACACTGTGTTTCTTGAGATCTTGTGTTTGTTGCATCATCCTTTCAGCAGCATGCATTGCGGCAACGTGGCTCAATGTGGCCGTCCTGGTTCTTATCAATGAAAAATAGACTACTTACGCTATCAGATCCAAGCAGTCCAGCGCAGTCAGTGCAACGGAGTGCGCTGCTGAAGGCGTTGCCAATGTAGCTGCAGATGTACTCAACGACTTTGCTTTTAAATTCATTCAAAACAAAGTAGTCATGTTCAAGTAGTCGTGACTGCCACAGTGCCACTGTTGGCTGTTTAAATTCACAGCTGCTATCTTCGATGCAGGGCAGAATCGGTTGTCCATGGCTCCTGGAAAAGCAAACGCCTTCCAGCTTAGTGGAGACATTGCAGTTCTGTGAGGTAACTACAGCTGCAGGCACAATTGTGCTTCGGCAGACTTGCCGGAACTGGGCAGGAAGATGGGTTGATGCTCCAGTTGTCGCAATGCCTGGTGCAGCTGAAGTACATTTATAGGGGGTCCTGCATAAGCTTCTTCGGGCAAATGTCCCAGCAAGCAACGTGGTGGGTAATATGTGAGGAATGCAATGTTTCTGTGAATTTAATTATGAGCTCATGTGCCTTTTGTGAATGCTCTATATCCTTTCTTTGGTTTATTAATTTCTGTCTTTTTATTTGCAGCCTTCGGGTGTGGGGTAGTATAGTGTGCGTAACGTATCTGTGCCATTCCTTTATCTTTCTCTCTGTATTTCTGTACGTGTGGGAGACAAGTAGTGATTGATGTCAGAAACGTTTAGCTGAGGGCTGCTCCTCCAACTTGGGGGCCGATGATAAGAAAAAAATCGGCAAACTGTAATTGCGGCTCACAAGTGCACACATTGTCTTGTGCGGCACACTCCTCGAGCAGTTGCCATAGAAAGACAACTGCCTGCTACTATCACCATTATTTTCCAGTGCACTGTTTTCCAGCTGTGTGCGATTTGAAACAGCTTTCAGGCACTTGTTTTCTGAGTAGATGGCAATGATCAACTATGGAGTGATGCTGCCTGGGCGGCTCAGAAGATTTAAGAGGGCTCACCAGCTACGAGGTAACTCAAGATTTGAACTTTTTCGGTCGATAGATGGCAGCACTTAACTACCACAAAAAAGGAGGGAACTTCTATTTCCCCTCCAGGTGTGTAAATTCTACCGCGACACCCTCTTGACCGCTTCACGGAAGTAGTAGTTCTTCCGCGAGCAAAGTAGGGCCGAGAACTTTCTTTGTATATCCTGCCAAAGCTGGAAATAAGAATAACCCCTCTCAAGGGGTGGTGGTCAGAGAATGGACCTTTTTCCAGTAACCCATGACACAGCTGACACAACGAAAAATACGTTTTTGAGTTTGGGTCCACCTAAGCTCCCTCGAATCTTTTCTGAGAAAATTCACTTACAATGACAGGTGACAGCTAGGATGGGGTATACAGCCTATGCTGGTTTCCTATAGCCAGAACAGATAAGTGTGAGTCATCTTTTGACACACCTTGAGAACACCTCCCCTTCGGCACTTCGGCCGGGTATTCCGTATTCTGCGTATTCCTGCGTCCCCACACACAATGCAAGCCTAGTGGCCGTGTACGAGTGTGGACGCCGATTCGGCGACGCGGCCTCAGTGAAAAGCTTTTTGCGCTCTCATTGTTTGCGCTGCCAGTGTTTATTTCGCATTGTCTTTGCTGTTGTTGCCCTTACTTTTCGTTTAACAAGACAACTCTGATTTGAACTTTTTCTGTCGATAGATGGTAGCACTTAAGCACCCCCAAAAAATGTGGTAAGTTCTATCCCCCCTCCAGGTATGTAAACTACACAGGGACACGAAAGCATTCGTTCTTGCGCGTTCAAAGAGTAGAGCCCAGAAATTTCTGTAGGTACGCGGCGAAATTTCGGGGGACCTAAGCACAAAAAAGTTAACCCCTCTGAAGCCATTCAGCAAAGAAAGATGAGGGCGTCAGACAATGGGCCATTTCGCAGTAACCCACCAATTAAGCGTTTCTGGTTTGGGCCGCCTAAGCTCCCTCGACTTTTCTGAGAAAATTATTTTACAGTGGTAGGGTGGGGTTTCTGGTTTCGCTTGAGCAGACAGGTGTGCTCGATTAAAATGGCGGAAGAGACTTGGCGCATCCCCAGAACATTATTGGAAAAAGGTCCATTGGGTTGAGCACCTATGTAGCCAGCCCCAACTAAAAGGAAAGAAAGGAGCTCCTAGCACAAGGCCTCATGGCTGGTCTTCTTCCCTTTCCCGCGTAGCCTTTCTTATATAGCTACCGATGGATGTCCTCGAGTGCAGTGACAGCGTGTAGCTTACTTTTCCTAGTCTCGTACGACCGTTCCCAGCGCCGAACACCCATGTTCCGCTTCTCAGCACCAACAAGGCTTGAGTGTTTGGCTTGCTCTAACGGTGGTCATCATCTTGTGGCACTTTTGTGCGCCATACTTTTGATCCCTGTCTTGACAGCAGTAGATTTGTCTCAAAGGGCTTGAATACCAGCAGGCAACAAGTCAGCAGAAAATGCCATCAAATAATTTCAGGTACGGGAAGCGTAAGCGTGCAGGTGCACTGATTGCGAACACGAGAAAGCGGCCAGCTCTCGAAAACGAAGCTCCTACGAGCAAAAGACACTCTTCTCGCTATCGTGGTGACCTTGGCCACCCTGCTGAAGGTTATTCGACGCCTGAAGTCAACGAGCACAACCCAAGGCCGGCAGACGTTAAAGCCCTCATCAGAGAACCGGAGGTGCCAGGAAGTGCCCTGTCATCTTCATCATCTTCAGTGATGAGCGCAACAGGGTCGTGCGACGAAGATATTGCTATTGGAGGTTCTGCGACCACCTCAGTTAAGAACGGCAGTGCAAGTGCTGGAATTCAAGGGCGGCGCATTGTTAGCCTTCAGTACCTGTTGAGCAGCTTGCAAAAGACCGCCCTCCCTGCTTCCTTCAACTGCACTTTAGCGGATATGGACTGTGAGTCTGAAAGAAAGCAAGTTCTTTGAAGCACGTTGACTCTCGTATGCAGGATGTGCCGAAGGAAGGATGTCATCCACACGGACCCGCCACCTGACGCACAAGCTTCTATTGGCTGCGGTGATGTAAACACATCAGCGGTATGTGGAATAATGTCAATTGGCTGTGGCTTCTCAAACCTTAACGATCTGCTTGCGTCTATGAACATCCCAAGAATGTCATCGGACACTTACACAAAAATAGAGGACAACGTTGGCCACATTATCAATCAAGCCGCCTGGGAGGAAATGAAAAGAGCGGGCGCAGAAGAGGCAAGGCTGGCAAGAGAATGTGGCAACATTGACAGTGACGGTACACCCACGATAGCAGTCATCGCAGATGGTGCGTGGTCAAAGAGATCCTACAAGAACAAATATGATGCTTCGTCAGGCGTGGTGAGTGTAAAATTTATTTAATTGCCAAAGTGGTAAAAATGCTGCATTTTGTACTTGAAATATTTTACACTTGCTCCTTCGGCTAATTGAAGAGATATGGAAAAGGCCCGCGCTTTCACAACAAAGCACTGAAACTAGTTTCAGTGCTAGCGTCAACGAAGAGAGAGGGCGTGCAGTGATTAGAACTGTGAATACAAAAATGCTGTCAGCGATGTTATGTGTGTTTGAGTTGGTCCTTGTATACGTGCAAACGCACAGTTTTAATAATGATAATTTTTTTCCTGTTGTTCAGTGATTAATATCTTGTGAAAAACAGAGTATTTACATCGCACTACGAGCAGGAAGAAAGACTATAGAATAAGCATGAAAGCGGGGCTATGTACCGCTGTGATCGAAAGGCATCAATTTGCCTGGAGATAGTTACAAAGCAGCACTTGAGTCACAAGCATGACAATACCTATATGTTCTAGCGTTTAGCAGTGCAGCCAGTATGGCAGCTTCGTGATTAATATTGGTCTTACTCTTTCAGGCTGCTATCGTTGGTCACAGAACTGGAAAAGGCCTGTACCTTGGCGTGAAAAACAAGGTATGCGCAATGTGTCGTCGGACTCCACAAGGTGCCACCCCGAAAGAGCATCAGTGCCACAAGAACTGGCAGGGAAGCTCAACAAGCATGGAGCAAGCTATTGTTGTTGAAGGCTTCAAGAAAAGCGTTGAGCTACATGGCATCAAATATACAAAGCTTATAGCTGATGATGATTCCAGAACTTACCGATCTATCGTCGCAGCAGCACCGTATGGCAACCAGCGGGTTGAAGAAATTGAGTGCAGGAACCACCTACTTCGAAAATATGCAGCAAAATAAGAGAGATCGCTCAGAAGAAGCGGCAGGAAAAAATTCCTCCTAAATTATAAAACTGTATTCACCAAACAGCTGTGCGCCTACGGCATGAAGTTGCAACAGCAATAATAGTTAGAAGCAGTGAAGATGCATTGTTTTCTGAAAAAATAGACCGTCTTGCTCATGACATAAAGAACGGTCCAAATCATGTGTTTGGAGACCATGCCAACTGCGCTGATTACTTCTGTTCCAGAAGCAAAGCGGGAGAAGAAAATATATTTCCTGAAATAGTTCAGAAAGGCATCTTTGAAGAAATTTGTGTTGCCATGAGCAGAGTGGTTGCAAACGCGGCGAGCCTAACAATGTACGTCGATAACAATGCTGCCGAGCATTACAATTCTGTTGTGGAAAAATTTGTAGGTGGAAAGAGGATAAACTATTCCTTGAAAGCATCTTACGAGACAAGGTGTTTTGCAGCCTCCTTATCGCTCAACTGCCGAGGAACATACCAGGAAAAAATCGCGCGCAGGATATCGGGAGGGCAGCTAGGAGGATGCACAGCATCATTTGTGAAGGCATTAATTTCTAGGAGAGATTCGAAGCGAAAGCTACCGAAAAAGAAGATATCAATCACTCCACGCTGCCAGCATTGAGAAAAAGAGCGACATATTGGTGCCGGTGCTGATTACGGCGTACCAGACATGGAGCCTGATGCTTTTCAATCTGCTTCCGACAACTTCCTGAAATCGCTCTCGCTATCAGCAACCAACATCGAAGACCTGCAGCGAGCAACGTCAAAGCAGAGTGGATCCACTGTGTGGAAACAAGAAAGGCGAAAAAGATTGACGGCATCATTGTTTGGTGCTATTTGTAAAATGAAGCCAACGACGGGATGTGGCGCGGACAGTTGGTGACATCCTCTACAAAGAAATAACTTCCGAAGCAATTCGGTATGGAAAGGACCACGAGTGCTGAGCACTCAAGCAAATCGAGAATGAGTGCAACGTCGTGGTGAAGGAGTGCGGCCTGTTTGTTGACCAGGAGAGCCCCTTTCTTGGCGCTTCCCCGGACGGACTCATTGGGGAGGACGTTCTTGTTGAAGTCAAGTGTCCGTACTCAGCGAGGGACCTTACTACACTGGAAGAAGTTCGCGCCAAAAAAATAACGTGCTGTGAGGAAAACAAGAACGGAAGACTGCAGCTGAAGACAAACAGTAATTAATGGTATCAAGTGCAAGGACAGTTGAATATTGCTCGACGTAGGAAGTGCTTGTTTGTGTTGTGGACCAAAAAAGGCATCAGCCCTGAGGTGATATCCAGGAATCAATCGTTTTGGGAGGACGAGATGTTGCCGCGGCTCAAAAAATTTTATATGCACTGCTTGCTGCCTGAGCTCGTGGACCCAAGGAGGAGCCGTGGCCTTCCAATTCGTGAGCCTGATTACATTCTCGAAGCACAAAACGCTCGGTCGCTCAAGCGACCATTGAAGGAAACGTCGAAAAACGACGATAACCAAGAAACCACCTATGACACCCATTGTGACTACAGCGCGTATTTTCCTTCTTTCACTGTGTCCTGCGTGACACACACGAACTGTGTTCACTGTGGGGCTAATGCAAGCCATCGTGCGCTACAGTATAGATGCCGTCGGACGACGACTGTGCTTCATCCACAGATCAGCGGCCTCACGCAGCGCTTGAACAAAACCACTGCAGACAAGCTCGCCATGGTCGCCGACGCTGAACCTGGGATGTCTTCCTTCCGTACGTCTTGTTCGTCTACTACACCGCAGTTGAGATTACCAGTCATATATGACACATTTTAGGCTCATTTACGGCGAAGAAGCAACGACAACGCTTGACGCCATGCTGCCAAACGTCACCAGTGAGGACAACCTTGACGTCACCGCCTGCTTGCAGCGTGCGGGAGCTCTACGAGTCGCTCGGCTACGCATTACACACCAAGAGCGAACCTACGCCCGACGCTACAATCTCCGCCGTCGCCACGCACAATACAAGCCAAGTGACCGCGTATGGGCGTAGACGCCTATTCTGCAGCAGCCCAATAAAGAGCTTGTTTCAGTACCACGTTAATCTGCTCGTCTGTTTTTTCAGGTCATTTTCACCGCCTCGTGACAATATTTATTATAAATTGTAGTAGATTTACTTCCTTTCACACCTCATTCACTGCTTATAATTTCACAACGAAATAAGTCAAAGTTGGATAAAACTTAAAAGGGCGGGAAGCGAGTTCTTGGTTAGCCCTGTTTACATGAATCAATAACGTCTGGTTGAGTAGGGGGTCGGGCTGAGCGAGGTCCACCCAACTCGACCAGTGCGTGTTTAGATGAACTTAATTTTAGGGAGTGGAGACCGGTTCAACTGCAGCGACACCAAGCGTCGAGCGAGCAAGCAGTGGCAGCCTCCGAAATTGGGGCCGCCATCGCTGTATAGGAGGCGCGACGGCGCACGTGATAAGCAAGTGATAACCAAAAGAGCAAACGACGCACTGGGTGTACAACCGTTGCCAGATTATCTTAAAACGTTTGCCAACGCTGGTCAAACAGGTGTTTCCTCCCGACCCATGACTGTGTGATACAATGGTGCAGGTGCGGCCCTTTGTCCAATTCCTCAATGGCGTGGGCCATCTCGCTAACCCCCCTCGATCGCTTTGTCATGGTAGGGAACGCTGTGCAGCTTGTCAAAACAGCTCGCCAGCTCAACGTCACGCACCGTAAGCTCGAGCAAAAAAGGAAAGCAGAAATCCTTTCAGAAAACAGCCCAAGCAAGAAAAAAGGGAAGAAAGAGCTCCAGTCCGTCCAAGTTCTGAGTAAAAACCTGCGCGTACGAACACAGACAACCAAGAAGTTGGTGGTAGAGTGTAGTAGCGACAAAAATATGCTGATGCCAGGTGGAGCCACGTCGCAGTGGTTACATATGGCGCGAATTTCAAATCCCCGCAGAAAATACATACACAACTTTCAGAGCCTGTAAAACGCAAACACTACGCTAGATATGAATGAAAATTGTGGCTTAACAACCAAGAGAGAAAAAGGAAGGAAATATTGCGGACGAAATTTTGATGCCTGGCTTAGTTTTTTCACAAGATGACATGAAAGACCGACATATCTAAACGTGCAATTTTTCTGGATATTTACCTCTGAATTGTAAAAAAATTAAACTTAAAAAATAAAATCTGTCCGCTACATTTCCTCTGTTCACTAAAAAAGAAAACGCTGCCACAAACCTCATAAAAATTTGTTCATTTTTAGACACGATACAGCTTCTGAAAGTTCCCATGTATTTCCTAAAGACACTGTCACTGGTGAACCCTCGTAAGCCCGCGTGGGCAGGTTGTATGATTTTGTGGTGTGTGGTGGACCCACATTCTGTTAGTAATTTTAAAGTTGCAAGTATTTTGACTGCTATGCAGGGGACGGCATATGGTGTAAAGGTGAATCCACCAAAACCACGATAAAAAGTATGGCTTTTGTCTGAGTGTATTCGTTGTGTGCCTATTCAGGAGAATAACAGAGCAGTGAAAGCGAGAGAGGGAATCCTAAAGATATTTAGCTAGATTGCTTATACTGGCTCATTGTTTGCCTTTTGCATGGTAGAAAGATTTTTATTGTGTGTAGGCATTAAAAGAAACAAAAAAGCTTACGCTTATTGGGTGACTTGGTGAACGTTTTTAAGAAAGGGCGATCTTTGTGCACAGCTTTTTCTGTAGCAAAAGCAGATGTGTAACGAAGTTCAAGATAGTGCCATTATCAAAGAGAATGCAAATATTCGTTGGGTAAATCAACGATTCTCATTTCTTTGCCCGACATCATCTATTGCAGAGTGGAACGCTTGATCTCTAGTGTAATATTTCTGTTCAATGAATGTGTGCTGAGAAAAGGGTAAAGTAAGGTTTCGTGCAACAAAGGATGCCAAAAATAATGGTGGGTTTTGCATGCATCGAATTCCCGCCATTGCAAAGGCCAAGTAAGTGCCCATTGTGCTGTGCTGATATTCTTATTATTCAATTTGCTTTGTCTTTACAGCACTGACAGTATCAGGAATCACACTGAGCACTGCTTATCTCTGCTTGAGGCATGTGATAATGCAAGAGGAAGGAGATTTGCGCATACAATTGGCAGCATGAATTTAGCTACGTAAGTAAAGTTATGCAAAAGCTTGACAATCTTTATCACAACCAGTGGATAAAATCATGTTTTGTGCCCTTTTACTGGATAGCGGAAGTGCGTTTGAAGTGACACTGTCTCCAGCGTGATTTCCAGTTTCGGCATAGAAAATTATCGCTCGACTCTTACCACAGCAGCAGAACACACTGAAATAAACTGACTTCGGCCATCACAGCATTTGCGTGTGTCTGGAGGCAAACCTTGTCGCGTGTGTGTGCATTGTGAAAAAAAATTAGCTGCGGTTTCACTACCGCTGAACCTGGTTAGAGAGCAAAAGCAGTGGTGTATCGGGCAAGTAGATGCGGCTTGGAGGCTGTAACGTTGAGTGTGTGCAATACATTGGATAAGTGACGCGCCGTCTTTGCCATCCTGGCATGTAGAGGTTAAATTTATGATTGATCGTGAAAGGTTGGTCAACCAATGAACGCTGCGGCCTATTGCTGCAGTGCTGCGTGTCTGCCACAAACGCTGTCAGAGCTAATGCATGCAGCCTACATGCCTCTCTCACCACCCCCACATACTTCAAAGCATGATTGAGGCAACCACTGATCCAGGGAGCCAGATATGCGCCCTTCCTTTCCTCGAAATCATCGAAGTCTAGAATGTTGTCAACGCCAACGCCAATGAGCACAATGAACGCCGACGGCCTATAGAAACAGAGCCGAGCGCTAAGTGTCGGCGGTTGTGGCCGAGTGACGTCATAGCTGTCACGTGGTTTCTCCTCGGTTCAAGGTCAAGGAAGGTCAAATTTAGCGACACACGAAGTGCAGCTTTACCAAGCATAGTGAAGCTTTGGCTTCAAAAGCATTTAAGCGCGAGTGAAACCTGCCGTGTCTTTAATGCAGGTTAAAGGGACACTGAGGAGAACTCTATTATTTTTTTTGTTAGCAATATCTGATAGTTCGGCATTTCATGGCTTTATTGCCGCTTGTCCGGGAGCGAAAGATGCATTTATTTCAAAGAAATTTGGATTCGAAGTTCAAAAAGTTTTTCGCGCCACTCCGATTGAAACTCTAGAATTCTTATAACATCACGCAGAACTCTTATGACGTCATAGGACGGAGTGACGTGAAACATGACGTAAACGTAGACTCCGTGATTTCTGGTGACTAACGGTGCGGTCTAGCAGCTGCCGAAATGAAGGATACCGCAGCCACACGTTGAAGGCATCTATCAGGTTCGCTACCGTCGCTTCGTTTACGTTTGCACCGGCGTCTTGCCAGCGTTACGATGGATCCCGTTTCCGAACCTGACGACGTAATTCTCGCAAAAACTCCGGCCTGCATTTCAGCGGTCTCAGCCCCACAGAGCGTGCGATGCTTTTGAGGCAGCATGGTTAGGTTAGGCGCCGGCGGGTCGTTTCCCCCTTCCGCCGTGAGCAGCCGTTGCAAACTAAATACCACTACCCCAGTGCAGGGAGTCACGAGGGGCCAGGACAAGGTCGGCGCGTTGCGCCCATCGGAGGCTGGCCGTTGCTTTGGGGCCAACAGATTCTGATTCCTTGAACGGCGCGGTTGCACGGTGCAGCAGGCGGCGTCGAGGTCTCCCATGGTTGCAAGGGCCAAGTCATTTATTTATTTCTTTGCGACACAAAAAAAAAACGGATGGGTGCTCAAGGGCGGTCGCGTTTAAAGTTGGCGGCTTGAAACTAAAGCCGACGCACGACGCTTCAACCGCTTCCGCTAGGTCCAACGGGTCCACTGGATCGGGATCTTTCGCCCACTTGCATGTACCTTCATATGTGTACAGCGAATGGGTTAAATTACCCGAGAGCTCGCAAAGAACAGTCCGCACAACTGCCGAAGCTATTGAATTACGTCCCAACGCGCTCACCTCGCCGCTGAGCCGAATCAGTCTTGCAAGACCGGCGGCGGCTGGCGCACTCGGCGCGAAATAGAGACATGAGACATGAGAGAAATAGAGTCTCCCGTCCCTAGTAAACGATTTCCGTTAAATAGTTTGAGGTTGACTGGCACAGCCGGGAATGTTTCGCCGGGCGAGCATGCGAAGACACAGGTGCTCTTTATACAGCGAACTGCCTTGTACGATACTGACCATCGTGCCATCATAGTTTTTCATCGACCGTGGTGATCATCTGACTAGCCTCAACAGGCTTCTTCAAAGATTAACTAGCACTTGAAGTGACACTTGGAGTTCCTCTGCTGTTCAGCGCTTGTATATCGAGGCGCGTCAAAATAACCACGGGGCACGCAAAGCTCATATACGCGAAGCGCCATAGCAAATCGAAACTCTCCTGGCCGCCTGTGGCGCCGCCAAGCATCGGTTTTCCTTGCTTGCAACATTCAGATTGCCTTTTGTCTGCATTTATTGTGTGATGAAAGAGCACTATCGGTTTTAAAACAAAACATACTTCAATATTGAACCGCGTAACCTGCCTTATTCAGCCTCAGAGATTCGAGCCCATGTAGGAAGAAAAATTCCTCCAAGGTGGCGTCTCTTGTCTTATGACGTCACCACGCTTGCAATTGCGAGATTGGCGTGTGGCGGCGATACCTATATTTTGGTTCTTGCTATTTTATTCCTTACAAGAGCTTTGTTTTCAGTAAGACCGGCGTTTTTGTGATCAGGAGCTGGTATTCTATCGATACAAGCCAACTTCAATTTCTCCTCAGTGTCCCTTTAAAGTGACTACAGGATTGCTTGAAGAGATGAAGTCGAAATGTTTTTATTTTGAATAAATGAGTGAATTAATGATCACTAATGAAGTATCAATGAGCTAGACCAACAATATATTATTGCACTGCTACTACAGGTATCCATAATTATAAATGGGATCGGATCGGCAGAAAGAATTCTATAAGTGCTGTTAAGAAAGGCCAGTTCATGGCTTTTAGCAGTAATCGCATTTTTTGTCATCAACTTAGGCTCATGCCACCTCTTCAATTACACAATAATCAGGGATGCTTTGAGCCATTCCATACATTGCAGCCTGCAGCAAAAGAGAAAAATTATTGGCATCTAAATGTTTGTGGCGAAATATTAAAAAAAACACATAGCCTGACTGAAAAAAAAAGGTTAGGTCCAGCATCTAACAGCATGACAAGTAATCCTTCGACTAGGCCGGTGTGAGCCTCAGCACTGGCTACAAACTTGCACCAAGGTGACATACAATTAATAGAATACACAATGACGTAGGTACAAATATGTTTCCCGAAGCAAAAGTGACAGGCCAAATATGATTGCACTATTAGTACAGCTGTTCGTCAATTGGCTGCATGTGTCTTTTAAACATTTTTTGATGCACGTGGGCGAAATTTTCAATGCAGCACGAAAAGTCCAATATACTAAGTGACCACAGTGCATCTTATGTGAATAAAATACTTGTGTGCCTCACCTTTGAATAAAAGCACAGTCAGATACATGAAGAAGAGCTTTCAATACGTCAAACCTAATCTGTGTTCCCGCCAAAAAATCCTTGCACAAAAAGTATATTGCTCATTATCCTGTTAATATATCAGGGTTTTCAAAAAACACTCAAAAATTCCTAAAAATAGTGTGGTCAAATGGGCGGGAAATATGTTCAAGAACAAACTGTCAGCAGTGGCAGACACCTGTTACCTTGAAAATCTCGCTAAGTTTTGGCTAGCTAAGTACCTAACATTTTAATAAACTTTATTACCACAGTCTGGAGGTTAGGGCCAATGGTGAGCTCATAGCCACGAACAATGACGCGTATAAATTTTTGAAACAATAACTGTAATTCTCTAATGCACTGCAGCCTGAGAAAATCGGGGCCTGTATCCCGCCGTGCGTCTTTTTTTGAAAACGTCCCTTTTGACCAATCAGATGTCACCAGAGGAGATTGCTGAAACGACGCAAGTTGGGATATGGGCCCTGCTGCCTTGTTCCGCACAAAATCAAGAGAGTGCACAAGATGCCGAGGAAGTTCAGAGCAAAGGCAAAATCTCCTGATGAGAGGTTTCAATGCCTACAGCGCATGATCTGAACAGTCCCTATTGCAAAAATGAGCGTTCTCCAGCGTCTTCCAGCACGAAACCAGCATCATTATTGCGCTGGTTTCGACTCGGAACACTGGTTGTCGGCGAATTTCACTGGAGCTGGGATGGGAAGACACTGTTTTCGCTGGTGGGATGGACGTAAACGCTGAAATCTGCTTTGCCATGCTGGTTTTTCCCTGGTATATAACTGATGGCAATAGAACAGGTGCTTAACGCCTCAGGACCACGCTGGTCCCAGTGTCAGTTTAGAAATAGCAGGCAGTCCAGAAACTGGGAACCGAGACATCGGGAAAATGAACGGTCTTGTGGCAGCAAGCGCTGTTTTTCGGTGTCCGAATTTGCAACTGACTAGAAAATGAAAGGAATTTCTTGTTTTTCAGGTGTTTAGATGGGTGAGTTGATCGTTCTTGAGCTAACGCAATCGACGTAGCGCATTCCTTCAGGTCAGGTATTGGGGAACAAACCGCAAGAGAAAACCAAACGAAAAAAATATAAGCTGTAGACACAAACTTTAAACATGGGCTTGAAGACTCTGAAATAAAGTGGCTACTGCCAAAATATGCACAGCTATAGCTTCATCGCACGCTACTAACGAAGCCTTCGAAGTATCGATCTCACGCTCGCTCTTTTCTCCGCTTCAGCGAGTAGGATAAGAGGCGCAAAAAGACTAAAAGAATAATAAAACGGTCTGCCTTAAAAACAGTCTGTGTAAAAAAAAAAGGAGCACACAGCGCGTGTGTGGGCTATTTTCTGGGTGTTTCTTCAGTGTTGTACTCTTTCTTGTCCAGAGTATTGATGCTGAGCGACAGTGTCGATCGCCCAAAGATCCTGATGTGTTCACATCTATACAAGGCTTAGTTTGAAGCAAGAATTGGCCTTCGCTGCTCCGTAGACCGGTTGTGAACCTACATCGTGCAATATGCCAGCAAGTTTTGCGCTGGAGCTCTGTGTTTAGCGACCATTCCCTGCGCGGCACAAGAGCACAGTCAAACAGGCAGCGCTGTGAAAAATTGCGATTTTAAAATCATGTCATGCAAACTACTGTGCGCCTAGACATTCAGAACGTCAGTGGCAAACCTCGAGAGCCGGCAAGCATCTTCAACGTTCCTTGAGAAGTAGTCCTTTAGCCGCGGTCGCAACTTCACTTCATAATTAGAACCAACGGTGTTGAACTATTTATTCAGAGTTGACATTGAAAAGCCCAAAAAAACAAGAAATTCGAGTGGTTTCCATGTGGCATAGTGGTTAGCGCGTCCGGCAGGTAGTCCTGATGTGCTTAGCTTGAATCCTACTGCGGGTGATGTTTACTTTCTAGTAATTTTTACTTTTTAGTTTAATTTATGCCACCTATTTCACAGTTTTTTTTTAATTCAGGCTCTTTTTCTGGCCCGCAAAAACCAGTGCCGCGTCCTAGTATGGATCCTAGTGTGTCGCGTCCCAGTACACAGCGCCATACTGGGTCCATAATCAGGTATGGCGCTGGGATGCTAGCCCCCAGCGGCACTGGGTTTTGCAAAAGGGGTCTGCGCCGTTGCTGCATGGCATACGCTGTCCCTTTTTTCAGTGCTTAGTGCAAGAAAAGGGACTGCCATCGTCACTACGTGGCTGTCATTTTTGAGAGTGATGAAGCAAGATAGTGTGTGTGCAGCAGTACAAACGTGACCTGGCAGGCAAGTTTGCCTGACATATTTAGTGCAACGGCGCAACGGCACGAGGCCAAAGGACGAGAAAAAAACGAAACACTGCGCTGACAAACAACAGATAGTTTATTCCAAAAGCCGACACTTCTACAGGCTCGGGCACCACTAAAAAAAGCAGAATTTACAGAAACAGATTTTAGCATCAGTCGCAGAGACAACGTTAAAAAAGTTGGACCTGGCACCACAGAGAACCACAGTAACCGAGAGGCAAATGTGCCCGTGGTGCCTTAAGTGCATGTGATCTCTCATAATTTCAAAAGAATCGAAAAAAGAGCGGGAGTAGATGTTGACTTTTCTGCTGCTGTGAAATTGAGAAGAATGTAATCACGTGTAAATAGTTCCAAAAAAGCATATGAAGCTGGTTTCGTATGTACAAAAAAGTCTAGAGTCTGACGGAAACCCGTCTGGTCGGGGTGGTACATTGTGATCAAGGCTGTCGTGGGGCCGCCGAAACGTCATCCCATCCTTCCTTTTGGTCGGCGCCTTCTACTTTCGTCATGAAGAAAAATTTGTGAAGTGAGCAGAAAACTTGGTTTACACAGTTGTTTTTGACTTGGGGTGGATCCTATCTTGGCCAATCAGGCCGTTGTGTGATTGATCGACCGAGGGAGCACAAAAACAATGTCAAAATCCCACTCGCCCCATCGGAATTCACTGCCACAATTGTTCGTGTCAGTCGTTGTTTGAAAATAGCCGAATTGTAGATAAAAACAAAGATTAGCTCCCAAGAGAAATCATAGAGGCATCTGAGATAATGAAGTTAGGTTCGAGTTGTGTAAGCACCGAATCTGATTTTATCTCTAAGAATGAACTAGATTTTATGAATCAGTAATTTAGCTTCATGGGTAAAAAATGCATGCTCACAGGGTTTTTTGTTGCTGTTCTTGGTGTTTTTCTTTTATCGGTGGTGTCTGAGCCTTTATAAGCTTTGGCTTCCTGAATAAAACATCTGCTGTTAGTCAGCAATGCGTTTCGTCTTTTCTCTTCCTTTGGCCTCGCGCCGCTGCGCTGCTGCACTACAAAAGCAGTACAAAAGCACAGGGAGTTTTAATTTGGCGGCGTAGACTTTGCAACGTGTCACCAGCGGGAGTTGCATTATGCTTAAAATAAAGAAATGCTACTGCTGCTCACCTTTTCACTGCTGGGCAAACGGGTTGGCCCGCATGATGTCTGCCGTGCACTCGCGCACATCGGAGACAAACTGGTCGGCTATGTTTTCAGCAATGTGCAGCAGTGTGACAGCTTGCCCAGTAGCCGGAAGATGTCAAACTTATCGGAACCAACGGCCACTACACTCACGTCTGGGAAGCCCAGCGCTCGGATGCCAGCTACTGTCCGCTGCCTGCATGATCGAACCAAGCAGCTTGAATGCTCCCCAAACAATCATACACGAGTCGAGAGCCAGCAAATCCAGTCTCAGAGAGCACTACAAATGAAATCTATGACCCTTGTTAAGACTAAGCATTACAACTATCCATAAATCAATGAAGAGGCACAACTGCTATCTTCGGCCTTTTGCAACACTTACTCGCTAATGATCTTGCGAGCGGCCTGGACGTAGCTTTTCCAGCAGTAGTACACCAGAGAAGCCCATGTGCAGACAGCCACCAACCCAGCTCGGCTGCCTGGAGGTCAAAAAGAAGGGAATGATTAATTCGTTTATCACAACAACGCCGATGCATCAAGCACAGGCCACACTAACGGTCTAAAGATGGAACCACAAGAGATTAGCACAAGTGACAAGAAAAGTGGAGCCACTGAGTTCAACTAATGACTAAAGATGTGCACACTTCAGTATCTTTAGTGCAGAACAAGTAGTGCTCGATGCAACAAATTATGGAAGCAAAAAAGTGCGTTCAGGGGCCAAAAAAATATTACTACCTCTCATGTCTCAGGCAGGAGCAAAGAACATTGAAGGATGGTTCTAAGTATTTACCTACACACCGAATTTTGCAGCTTATAGTAATGGGCATGACCTTGTGGCTGTATCCACAAGGGATTTTTCACAGCACCTGCACGAGTTTATTGCCGTCTCGAAAAGAGAAAAAGAATACACTCTAGCAAACTTTTCCCAAATAAAGGGTAAAAAGAGTAAAACGGAGCTGCAAGTTTCCACTCCCGTTCAAACACTCAGCTATTGGTAAATCAACTTGCAGAACAAGCAAAAGAAATATTTCTTTCCAACGCTTTACCATCCATGCTAATTGAATATTAAAAAATTGTCGTGCGCTATCAACCCACCAACTGATGAATCTATCACTTTGATAGATGAGTCAGGGGAAACTATTCCCAGCAATTCATGTGCTTCGGTCCTCAAGAAGACTGTTGTAAAGAATTTTTTTCACACATCAGGCTTTAGCCTACCTGCCGCCAATCACTATAATTGGGTAGTTATGTCCTCTATATGTATTGATCCATCAGAGATTTCTAAACTTGCTGATACGTTAAAATTTAGTTCGACACACAGACGCGCTTGTATTAATGTCAAATTTAAAAAAAATACCTATGCCTGTACTTCTATAATACTAACCAAGATTTTTGAGCAACCTCTCGATACCACGACATTGCGCACACAATGAAAAATCGGGAAGGTGGTTTCATTATAGAAATCAGGAATTAAAACCTAACGTCAGAATTATCGTCCCATTTAGCTTGCTAGTACAGGCCGCAAATTATTAGAACATGCAATTTTCACGAACCACGTTAACTTTATCGAGGCTAATATTTCTTTCTTCACACATCTTTTTCGAAAATCATACTCATGTGATACCCAGCTTGTCTGCTTCACTACCAAACTTCACCTTATTTTAGACTGCGCATCAGAGGCTGACTGCATTTTCCTCAACTTTTCCAAATCATTTGACAAAGTATGTCACCGCTTATTACTTTTTACACTAAATCAACCGAACACAAATTATAACGTTTTAAAAGGGATCAAATACACTCTCTCGGTAACCAATCACTGTTTGTTTCCGCTAACAACCACAACTCACATTTCAGTGTACTTTAAGGGTCAGTCGTTGGACCGCTTCTGTTTCTTTTTTACATCAGTGATCTTCCTTCCAATGTTACATCCAACATTCATCTCTCTGCTGACGATTGCGTTGTTTTTCGCGAAGTGAATCAACCCAAATATGCTAACCTTCTTCACAGTGATATCATGAATATTTCACTTTGCGCAAAGATTGCCTCATGGACCAAAACACTTACAAACGTAAAGCTATGCGAGGGTCCTAACATGCTAACACTCCTTCCAGATACTACATAAATAACGTTCCCTTAGAATCTGTCCCTGCATATAAAGACTTCGGTGTACACATTTCTGCAGACCTCTCCTGGCCAGATAGGAAGCTTGCCGAGTTGGTGACAGTTCACTTGCCACATAGCGCTAAACAGACACGGACGCACCCATACTGTTTGTCTCCCTGCGTCCGTGTCTGTTTAGAGCTGCGTGGAAAAGGCACCCTCCTGCTCGCACCGCATCAAGTACATTATTAACAGGGCTAACCACATGCTGGGCTCAGTGAAGTTCGCAGTGCTATTTATGTTGCCGCGTCTGGGTTTTCAAAAAGAATGCTCAGTGAGGTTCTTTTTTTGGTCTGCCCTCCGGAAAATGACAGTGAAGGGGGTGAGCCACAGTCGCTACCGAGTGCGATCAGGGGGAGGCAGATAGCAGAGGATTTTGAGAATGCAGAAAATGTGAGACTCCTTGAGGAACGTATACACTGGGCGCCGCCGTGTTCGTTGTGCCAAAGCGCTGCCTAACGCCGACGCCGTCATGGGCTGATAATTTGCAAGCCGTGGGCTGCAAACGAAGCAGCGAGTGATCTCTGGAAGTGTCATCCGCGCGTTTTATTCTTGCCAAGCCTAGAAATTGCGAGTGGAGGTTCGCCTCGTGTTCATCCTGGTGTGTGCTAAGCCATTAGTGCCTGCAACAACAGACTTGGAGCAGGTGACTGTGTTTCGACGGAGCGAATGAGCAGCATCGGTGAGTGCGATGCTCGCAGTTTACGCGTGCAGTTTTTGTCGCCTGTTGCCTGTCGGGCAAACATGACTTGGCAGCGCAGCAGCGGTTGGACTGATCCTGATTGAGCACACAATTTTTCTTGTCATCTACAGGTCTGTGCTTTTGCTGCTTCTGTGTCTTTATTGGTCCAAGTTCCAGATCTCTTGATGCTGCTGCTGCCAAACTGAAGTTGCCTGTGAAATATGCCTAGCGATGTCCAAAAGCTCCGCGAAGAACTCTGAAAAGAGTTCCGCAAGGAAATTTCGGCGCTGCGCAGCTCAGTTGAGAGGAAGATTCGCAAAGAGTGCCACGAATTATCAAGCTGTGTTGATTTTCGCAGCAAGAAATTTGATGAGGAACCTGCTGAATACTCTGCTCTGCAAGAAGAAAACAAGGCACTTAAAATAGAAAATGCCTTGCTGCGATCTGAGCGAGATGGACTGAAGAAGCGTCTCGTAGACAGTTAGTAGCAGTGCATTGGTCTAGAGCAATATTCCAGGAACAATAACATTGAGATTAAAGGCATTCCCAAAACTGAATATGAGCGACATGATACTATGCAAAAGGTATAAGAGGTACTAAAGAAACAAGAAATAAGCTTGTTGTTTGATATGCTCAGACCAATTTCAAAACAGAGCCAACGCGAGCAATGACGCAAACATCGATTGATGTTTTCTTTCGAAATGTACAAGTGTAGTTTATAAACTTTGGAATGGTGCTTGCACAAGTATAGCGATCCTTTGGCAATTTTTCTTTTTGTCCAGTGGCCAACGGTCTCTTGTCAATGTAAGCCACATTAGATGACGTATCATGCATAACAAATTACGCCATAGAGAATTTCCGAAACGAAATAGGAAATGTAAATCGAAACCATATCTAGGAAATCTGTCAGCCTTACAAAGCATATGACACCTTCATTAGTACATTGAAACCGTTATATAATAAATGCTTCAGTTACAATGTAGCTAAGAGGCCCAGGAGAGCACGGAAGCATTGGATATAACAAGTTTGTTTAAATATCATCCAAAAGAAAAATTCTATCTTAAAACATTTCTTCAAACCAGGTCTCCCGATGATCTAGCCAAATTTAAATTCTATTGCAGCAAAGTGACTTCATTTCTTCGAAAAATAAAGAAGGAATACATGGATAACTTGTTTACTGGCAATAGACCAAACCGAACTGACCTAATGTGAATCAAATCCTAAACAACACAGCACAAGAATCTAATGAGCTAGAAATTTTAGTACAAGATCAGAAACTCTCAGGGAAAAAAGTAGCTGACGCTTCTACTTCGTGTCCTTGGCTAAGAGTTCTCATAATCCTAATTCTCTAAGTTATCTCAAATTCCGAAATCATTCTAGTGCGTTTTTGAATCCAACTGATCGTAGTGAAATTGACAAGAGTTTTCACGCTCTTCGAAACAGCACCACACGGTATATAAAAAATTTCAAAATTCAACCTATAAAAGGTGCTATCAGCCTCATAAGGTCCGTTTTAGAACATGTTTTTAACCTTTGCTTTTTGCAGTATGTTTTTCCAAAAGCCATACAAATTGCAAGGATGACAGTCATTTTTAAAGGAGGAATGGGAAATAATTTGTCAAACTATCGCCCTATATCAGTCCCAACAATTTTTTTCAGAATGCCTTGCGAAACTATTCGAAAGGACCATGAGGTTCTGTAACAAACATGATATATTGACACTCCATCAACACTGGTTCAGAACGGGTCTTTCGGCAGATGGAGCACTTTTATCCCAGAAAAAGCTAATCTGAAAATTTTTTTGGGCTGCAGCCGTTCTCTCTAGGTACATTCATATAATACTCAAATGCTTTTGATTCCATTATCCATCAAACAATGCTTGCTAAAATTAATTTTTATGGCTTCCGTGGCGTTTTTATGGATATATTGAAGTCGTAACTGATTTCGTAAACAACAAATTATAATGAACAAAAACCTATTCGCATAAAATCAGTTTTATCTGGAGTTCCACAGGGAAGTGTACTGAGACTATTAGGTTTTATCATCTGCATGAATGTCATCGTTCTCATTGACCTGTTACCAACTTCCTTAATACATGCTGATGACACGAGCCTATTCTCCTCTACCAGCACAAACGCTTGACCGAAGAAGCAAACAGGTGCTTCAACCTTTTAAATACCTGGCGCATGCTAAACTCTTTAACTACCGACATAACCAAAACGAAGCCGTGCTTTTGAGACCAAGAAATAAATTAGTGTGCGATTCTTTTACTTAAATTTGGGTCAGGAACTTTAGAAGTGGTCTCTGTTGTGAAAAGGCTTGGAGTCTTTTTTGAAAATCATTTATCATGGTTAGCACATGTTGATAAGACTGCTGACAAGTTATCAAAATAGCTGGTTTCTTAAGCAAAGTGCGCTCTTTTCTCCTTAAATTTGGGTCAGGAACTTTAGAAGTGGTCTCTGTTGTGAAAAGACTTGGAGTCTTTTTTAAAAGCATTTATCATGGTTAGCACATGTTGATAAGACTGCTGACAAGTTATAAAAATAGCTGGTATGTTAAGCAAAGTGCGCTCTTTTCTTCTGCAAAATGTAGATCTAATTTTCTATAATTCAATGTTTGCTTCTGTCCTAAACTATTGTTCTACTGTCTGGGGAAACACTCCAAACTCTAAACTAAGCAGGCTGCATTTAATACAAAAAAGAGCAATAAGAAGTATTGCTAACATTCTTTGAGAAGTCACAACTAGACCTTCTTTTAATTCCTTCAGAATAACTCCAATACCTCAACAATATATTACCAGCCTAGTCAAGCAGTACAAAAAAGCATTATCTACCAACATTTAATGAAGAATATGGTTCAGCTAGAACTTAGAGAACACACTCATGCCATATGAATTCCTGAAGAATGGCTCATATGCTCAGCTATGTTTTGCGATGATTACAAAACTCCTTCCCTTAATCTCATCAATTATGGATGTCTAAATATTGCTGTGCAATTTTTCTTTTCTTTTTCTGTAAACAGTGTATCGCTGATTATCTGCTTAAGTGAAATTAATTTTTTATGTTGTTGCCAATGCATATGCTAAGGCTAAGTACCAATACTTGAACCCCTGTGCGGGGGGCAGGCGCACAATCAAGCAACAATGTGAGCTTTATGTCTGCGTCCCTAATGTCTGAATGATGTAAACAAAGATTTGAATTTGTTATACATGATGAAAAAATGAAAGCAAAGTATGCCAACACTCAAGATTGGGGAGAGCAATCGAATATCTAGTTTTTCGTGGAGCATAGTTTCTCATGAACACTTTTGCTGTCTCCTTGGAAATGGCGAGTTTGACAGTTTAGATGCAGAGATTATGACAGAGCACTTCGTTCACAAATTTAACATTAGGAAGAAAACAGCGAGCTACGTGACCGAAACGAATTAACATGTGATCATTGTAATGTTTGTTTTCTACAGTACGAACGATGAAATTGAAATTCGGTCATCTGCTGCTCATGTAGGTATGTTCACACTACGAGTGGCACAAGCCAGTTTACTGAAAGCACCGCGCATTCCTACCTACTCCGCCCCCGCCAGTACTCACTGGCTCATTAATGCCAGAAAATGTGTAATTACACGAACTGATAGGTTGGTACGCTAATGGAACGCTATTACCGCTTACTGGCAGGCAGTCTGAATCGCTGCATCTGCATTGAGAATTCTAACCTCAGACGTAAAGGGGCACTCCTGAAGTCCTAGCGCTTGTTCTATCTCTGGCACCGTTATGCATCACCTAAATAAGTTGACTTTTTTACGGTCCATTCGAAGTGAATTTAGTGCAATGATTTTATACAGTGTATGCCAAAGCTTAAGGTCCCGTGCATGAGGTGTGTTCTTTCTTCTTACATTGCTGTGGCTCCATATTTGCTCACTTTGCAGTTGGGATAAAGTCTGTCTCGCCGCTTTAATTCGTGCCATGAAAATAATATTCGTATTTTTGTACTAACGACATGTTTTTGTTTTGCAGGTCGTGATGCCTACATGCTCCCAATATTGCTGAAGCTGTAGGGTGGCGAAACGAAGTTGTGGCCAAATTTCCGAAATCCTACACCGTGTGTGGCCGAGCTGAAACAAATTTGCCAAAACCATTCAAAAGCCAAATTTCTCAAAATTATCTGGAGAGAATAGTTTGTAAACCAGGCGCAATGCTTCATTATACATTTGGGTAAAGCATAGGCAGGAGGCTTTTTTCTGTCTGAATTTCATTTACAAAGTGCGCTGCTGCATAAGCATGTTGTAGGCGCAATTATTTTCTGTTCACCAACTAACTGCCAATGCAACTCGGAGCCGGCAATGCGGTGGAGAAATAGACATCACAGACGCACTGAGACCTTCGCATAACATGGTATGCGTACATACCTGCGGCGTTCATTTTGTACTTTCGTCGACTACTGCCGCAACCGGCAATACAACATTGATGTATAGAGGACGCTGGTATTGCGTACAATATTGCAGCTTGTGTTATGCAAACACAAACACGGACTTCACCGGTGGCTAAGCAGCCGGTCATCGTTCCACGCGCCAGATTAACAGCCCAGGGGAGGGTGCAAACATTGGAGTGTAATGCAGTGCACGTGTGTGAGAGTATTTCTTCCTCTCCTGCGTGCTCTTCGTAAAATGGTATGTACGTCAGGATGCATCTCATTGTGCACGTTCTTGCGGTGTGGCAGGTACACACGGGCGGCGACGAGCCACCTTAATTTGTATCGCTTGACGTGGCTTTTGTCCCATGTCTGTGAGGTCTTCGCTCAAAACATAGGGTGTCTGTGGTGGAGCTCGTTGATAGCCTACAGCGCGGTCAACAAGACATTGTCCCGCTAGCTGCAGACATGAAGAATGACTACTCGTTAGCACGAGTCAACCTCAGCTCAAGGGTATAGGGAAGGAACATGCGAGCAGTGCTTTGTACAAGAGATGCTCTCCATGCGTCCACTGTACATGATGACAGTATGTGAGCGAAAGTGCCTAACAGATGGGCCTTGAAGATTGCTTTTCTTCGAAACTGAGTTTACGAGAGGTTGAAGCAACCTGCGCTCATGAAAAAGCAAGAGCGTTCGCAAAGCTCGAGGCAGGAAAAAGAATCCTCTGAAATCTTGATGGCGAAGAGTGTACAAACTTTTACAGTGTTTGTCGAGATGACTTATCTTCTTTTCCCAATCATTGATTGGATGTGTTTTCTTTTCTCCAATCGTTCACTGGTTATGTTTTCCGTTTCCCAATTATTTATTTGGTAGATGTTTCTGCGTTTACCTAATTCGTTATTGTCCCCACTGAGGGTGGAGACATAGGGTTCAAAACCAGGTGTTTCGGCGGGAATAAAGGGCTGGTTGCTTCAGGTAACACTACGAGTCAGTCAAATGAAACAACTTTTCTCCTTGCATGTTTCTTTCTTTGTTTAATAATAAAAAGTTAACCTTTCCAGAAGTGTCCTTGAGCAGCGTGATTGATCAATATTGAATCTGAAAGATGACAAGCATCCTTTAAGCATAATCATAAACCCTATTTTCCTCTATACGATCATGAGGGAAAACCAACTGGAACAGTCGAGACAGAATTTGCTACGTCTTTCTGCTCGACGTATCCGACAGAGAGCGGAAAGATCAAGTCGGTGGACAAGCTGCACAGCTGTACATCTTAAAGAAGAAAATGTGAGTCAGCGTCACACACTGACGCAGGAAAGTTTCGGAGAATGCTGGGCCGAGATCAACGGGACGCAGGAGGCTCAAGTCTGCGAGCAGCTGAAGAAGGAAGGTGACCTAAGAGTGGTGGAGGTGCTAAGTCAGTGAGCTACGGAAAGAACTAGGTGTCCCATTTGAGGAGGTTAAAGACCAGAACCAGGCAATCAGCAAGACAAAAGAGGCAGAATTTAGCAAGCTGCTGAAGGAACCAGTCTGTTGCATCGAGAAAGTTTGAGTTAAAGAACTGCTGGAAGAACAAGGCGGCATCATCGGGGTGGTTCAATTGAGCGAGCTGCTGAGAGCCAGGGCTCCATTCACCCACATCTAGGAGCCGGTCGTCGTCACTCAGGATGGCGAGATCACCATGGCGGAGGAGAGCAAATAGTGAGGTAGGAGGCCTGTCTGCTTTCTAAAATTCAACATATTAAGGTAACAGTTACATGCTAGAAACAATAGCATGGAAAACGGAGATGACTGCCGTACGATGATCAGGTGGGAAGATGGGATATGTGGAGATACAGCAGAAGGAGGCAGAAAAGGTGCTTGAAATCGAGAATTTGAAATGCCTAATTCCGGTGGAAAAGATAAAGCTTGCACAGATGCAACTGAAATTAAACCAGGGAACAAAAGCTGATGGCAAGATCCAATTTTCGGCACTTCAATGTTCTGACTGCATGAGATTTGGTCATTTCATGATTCAGTGTCCGAACTCAAAGCAAGCACAAGATGTTCCCATGAGGGTGATTATAAACATGGCATGGCTAACAAGCTTGGCCATTCTTTGGCCAAAGACCACTAAGCATGTATCTTGCTACTCCTGCTGCCAAGTCCAGCTTATTCTATGGGCATACGTTTGCGAAAGTAAACAATTTGTTTTTAATGCATCTGCATGCGCCCTTGCCTCAATGCTATCTATTCTGTGCGAAAATATCACTTGACAGGGTCCCCTTCGCTTTGTCTCTGAACTGCATGATGTCTTAATAGAGAGAGTGCATTAAGTTTTCATACTTTCTTAGCCCGCTATCGAGTAGCAACCACATGTAAGTGATCGCCAATATTGTGCTGTTACCCCAGATTGCGCCAGCCACCCAGAGATGTTCAACAAATGCGGGCTTGATCCTCTGCCAGACTTCCTCCTGACTGACAAGAAACTCAGGTCCAAGACTAGACCTGACTGCTCTAGACTGGTCCAAGAAAGAAGTAGAAAGAAACCCATTCACACAGAGCAAGTTTGCCCCATGGTTGCATCTCTTTCTCATCCTTTCAAAACAAAGAAACCAACACTTACCAGACATGGTTGGTGTGGCATAGACACCGCCCCGCAAGACAGTGACCACCGAGAAATGGTAGTGGTGGTGCTTGCGGCTCCGGTAAAAAACCATTCATCAGCCCTTGCGGGTGTGGCATACTGCATCACAAGGATGACCGCATGTAGGAGCTATTGGCATTACATAATGAGCCCCTTTGCAACACCCATTATTTTCGGGCTTTCACTGGAGCTTTACTCTTGACAGCCACTACAGAGCCCACTGCAATAAAACAGTGGGTCCTTGAAGTTCCAAAGAAGCGCATGAGAGGAAATCCCCAACGATGACTGCTCATGGCTTCAGGAGCCAGATTCAGTACAAACCACAGCCGAGGCGTTGAAGAAATAAAACTACTGTTGCACAAACACCATTTCCAATGCGTCATCGGGGGGGTTTTTGCGGTAAGGTTCAAATATTCTAGTGGCAGCGATTCTCACCTCCATTCTTTTCTTCGCCAGAAGAAGGCACACTGCAGCAGCTGACATTTCTCAATTTAGTGAGCTCATTGCTGAAGAACTGCGAAGCCAGCACATAATCATTTCAATAATGATTGTGAAGCGCCTGATCGGCTTTTTTGTAAGAGACCTGACCATTTGTAAAAGCGTGTGAGAAAGAGTGGGACCATGTGCATGGCTTGTGCATCTGAAGTTGCTACGCATGATAGCTTCGCAAAGGCTGACAGAGTGGCATGCGAAGAGATCACCGCTTCACTACTGCATTTGAAAACACTTGCCATACTTCTTTACAGTTTTGGCAGGGCCTCCCATACCTGTCACAATATTGTTTCATGTGAAAGGGACGAGCCGAATGTGACCCGCAAGGAATTTATTTGACCCAGTTGCAGTTACTGGTATTCATAGGTATACTACTACAGTCTTTTCCTTTTAATGGAACTTCATGACGAGCAAATCGACTTAATTCAAAACTTGCAAGGTTAATTGTGCCGCACAATTTGTCTTTATTGACTGCTATTATTTAAGTACCATCCAACTCTAAGCATTCCTTAGGTTGGCAAACAATAAAAACAAAGAATGCACACAAGGTTAGAACTTCCCATGAAATCTACGTTAATTTTTCCAGTATTAACAAACTCTACCCTCTCTGCTAAAATTATCCCGGAAGCTATGACCATGGAAGCTGCTGGTAGGCAGCGGATACTCTCTGCTGCGGTTGTCCGCTCTCGGCATCTGCGAGGATAACCGGCACGACGTGAACCTGTGATGCCACTATTCTCGTCTATAAAATTAACCTCCTGATAGAATGAGAGGTGTTAAAGACAGCTTTTTTACTTTGGGCCAAGAAGGTACAGTACTCACGGATTGAAATAGGACATTCGGAGCGCTAGCCTTGCAGTGCCACGCAGGCATGTGGTAAACCACAGGCCGGCTCATTGGCTACTGGAAGGAACAATTCTGCTTTGTAGATGTTCTCCCTCTCGCGCCATACCACAATGCACCACCTTGGTTCCATGAGCGTCTACGGGCGGCGCTCCATGAAGCGACGGCCACGCGCTCCGAATGTCCTATTTCAATCCGTGAGTACTGTACATCCTAAAGCTTCGCTTTGCTTCTGAGAAGAGTGGTTGTGCATTGAAGAATAACGCAAATCTGGGCAAGTTCCTTCTGCTAAGAGAACATAGCACTTAGAAAGAGGGTGACACAAATTAAGGTAGAAGTGGCGCCAACTTTTAGCAGAAAGTTTACCCAGATGAGAAAGAAATATATTTAAACCTAGATTTAACAAAGTGGGTGAAACTGGCAGTTTACATCGTAACAGTGAAATTTCGCTAGATCGAAATTAGTCCCTTAGCATGCTAAGAATCTGCCAAAAACGCGCTGATAGCTCACAGGAAATCAACTATTTGCGATTAAAATGCTCCTTTATTTCTGCCCTTTCGTCACCTGGAACAACAGCGTTATGCGTGCCTTGCTTATGTTGCCAGTTCGCAAGGCGTCTGACGACGTGTATCTCACCAACCATCGTAGCATGCTAAAGGGGGCGACGCGCCCGTCTTGAGTTCTGGTTTTAAGCCGATAGCCTTTAATGGTTCACACTGCGGTGACCGTCCGTCCATTACATCGGCACCTAGGTCACGTGGCTTATTTGCGGTGACCGTTCGTCCGTTACATCGCCACCTAGGGCACGTGACCTAGGTCACCTGAGAGAGCGCCAGCTGCCCATCTCCTCTGTCGTGAAATGAATTCAAGCACGGCGAATTCAAAAAAGTGCAATGAGTCGCAAACAGCTTTCGCCTTCCCGAAGTTAAGCGATATCTAAGCGCCTAAAACGAATTTTGCTCTTATCACAATCTTGTAAGTGCTCCGACCACACCACCGACACAATGTCTTCAGTCGCTGCCGGTGGCGGGAGCGTTGCGGCCGGCCAAGTCGTCTACCCCCACCACTCCTTCCTCTCCTGTTTTGCTCCATGTCGCCAAGAGCGAGAAGAGTGTCCTTGAATCACCAACAATCGAAATAAAATCAGGCTCATCCTGCTCCTCGTGTTTTGCTCCGTAAGCGCGAGTGTGTGCGTTCTTGCACACACGCACATCGTCTGAGTGAGCAGTGATGTTGCTAGGCGTGAACCACACAACTGGCTTTACAGCTGACGGGTGTGCCAAGCACTAACCGTTCCAGTCTTTTTTTCCATGCTTTGCGCATCTGCAAATGCGATAAATGCAGTGCACTCCCATTCAGCACCGGCAGCGTGTTGCATTCGGTGCCAAGTTTGGACTGAAACATCGTAACTAACGTTAAAAAACACAAGGGAAGTGAAACGTTACTGATGGGCACACGCTAGACATCAACTTGATGATGGAGTTGATGTCCAGCGTCTCTCATTTTTATCTTTTTCTTGTCCCTTGCATTTTCTAGCGCTAGTTACCATATTTCAGCCAGGGAATCAAAAGCGCCAATTAGCCAGTCTCTTCTTTATTCAATATTGGGTGAGACAGTGACGGCCATAGGCTGACCTGTCAGACTGCCGAGGTTGCTGAGATGTTCGTGCCAGTCTTGGTCCTGCTACCCAAGATGCCATGACCAGCAGTGCGTCTGCCTATGACTTTTGTATGGGAAATCCGGGCAGGTCACATATTGCGTACACGCTCTGATGATGCGCTTTTCAGCACAGGCTCCGCTCAACAACGAGCACCCGTGATAATTTTTTGGCGGGTTAGTTTTCAGCCAGCAATAAAATTTCGTCTTATTGAAAGTGTGGTACAATATACTTCGTTATAGTGAAGCTTAATATACATGGCGTTCTATGCATGCAAAGTTAAGAAAACTAGAATATTTCGTTATATTGAGAATTAACAGTATTACAGGCTAATATGATGATGTCATATCTGGCTATGCTCATAAAATGCTCACCTATGGCATAATCTCATACTCCTGCAGTACAATAGATAGCTCACTAATGCACGCGGTGTAAGCCTCATAAAAATGAAAGGCTTCCGCTAGCTCCCTTAAAGCGCTTACTGTGCCGGGAGCACAAATGTAAACCGATCATCATCATCATCATTATTTAATATACCCTTAACTCTGGTGAGGTATTAGATAAAGAGAGGGGAGGTAACGAATAAAAATAACACAAAGATTGATGGCCAAAACAGTACAAAATCACACTTTGAATGATACAGGAGCCGCAATGAAAAGGAAGAGGAAGCAACAATTTATGACGTCCGAAGACATATCAGGCATTGTTTAAATCTATCAGGATCTCGTTCAATTACAACATGTTCAGAAAACTCTTTCCATGCCCCAATTTCTCCTGGTAAAAAATTTGGTAAATGCGTTAGTAGATCCATGTAAGCGCCGGATGCTGATAAAGTTGTACAGACGAGATGATGTGTGCGCTGGTGGCATTAGTAAAGAATCACGGAGATTGGGTCAGTTGTGGTAAAGTTTATGAAACAGACAGAGGCAGGACATTTGCATCTAAAGGCTAATGGGTTGATACCGAGAGATGTCTTAAATTAATTGTGTTGATGCTGCAGCGAAAGTCATAGTTTGGAGACATAAAACAGACAGCACGATTCTGGATGAATTATTTTTCGTTAATGAGGAACGCCCGATTAGGTGACCAAACCGCCAATGTGTATTCAAGCTTCGGGCGAATGAAAGTTTCGTACGCAAGTTTACCGATGGATGGCGGTGATAGTGAAAGTGAGCTTCTAATTAAGCCCTGCGTTGAAATGTCAGCCGCTAGTTTTGTGACATGCCCATTTTATATTAGTTTATTGACGATCAGGTCGCCTAGGCTCAAGTTGTGATATGATAGTTGAGTTTAGTGAATATGCATAGCAAATGTTGGAACCTTTACGTGAGACGTGCATAAATGTCAATTTAGTTACGTTCAGTTCCATCATCAAATCTGAGCACTAATTTTAAATTTTACATAAGTTGTTCTGAAGGGTTAGCTGGTCATTGTGAAAAAAAAAATGTGACGATACAACATGCAGTTAACGGCGAACAGACCAATGGATGATGCTATGCCAGAGGAGAGGTCATTTATGAAGATTAGGAGAAGCAACGACACGACGTTACTTCGTCAGCGGCGGAATGATACTCTCCGAAGACTTTGAATTGAAAGTGGTTTGTGGGGAAACAGTTAATCCAGGATAAGGTCAGTGGACCAATACACAGGCATTTAAGGAATACAAGGGCAATTTAAACCTTAGTCTTTGGTGGGGGACATGATCGGATGCTTTGGGAAAGAACAGAAAAATGACTTTGGTTTGGAAAGATGAGTCAAGGTTAAAGTGAAGGTTAGACGTGAATTAACAAAGTTGGGTCTGGCACGAAAGGCAAGTGCGGAAACCATGCTGACTTGCAAAAAAAAGAGTTATTTTCAAGGTGGTTTGCAACATCGGAGTAAACGACGTGTTCCATGATCTTACAGGCAGTTAATGGAATAGGGCTAAGATTTAATGGATCGGAGCGGATTCCTGACTTGAACACAGAAGCTACTGTACTTAGTTTCCAGTATTCCGGAATCGAATTGCTATCTAAGGACTGGATGAATATGATCTTTAAGACATTGCGGGAAATAATTTTAGTAGACTGAAGTACCTTTGCAGGGATATTGTCGGGGCCGGGGCTACTTGACAGTTAAGGTTGTCAAAACGTTTTACGACTCCTTCGAAACTGATATGAATGGACGGTATCTGGACGAAGTTTAAAGAAGGCAGGGTAGGTGTGCTGAGGGCAGGTTCACATGTGAAAATAGAAGAGAATATGAATTCATAGCACCAGAGTGCTGATCAGTTGGTACAGGGAAGCTGGCATGAATAAAGAAGGAAATGTTGTGACTTTTACTTCGTGAGGAGTAAGTATATTCCAAAACTTATATGTGGTGGTATGGAGGACGCAGAGTAGGTTCTGCTGATGAAACGTTTTTGAGCGTCTTAAAAGTTTTGTGTACTGCCTCAGGCAAGTAAATTATTTTTTCCATTAAGTTCAGAATGTGATGTCCTGGCTGCTAGGAAAAACGTTCTTTTCTTTTGGGATAGCCTTCTCAATGCCTTCGAGTACCAGGGTTGTCCTGTATTGCTATAAATAGAAACGAGAGGGACGTACTTGTGAATCAGAGATAAAAGTTTGTGCTTGTATAACAAGCAGATTTTATTCACAGATTTAGAGTGGCAGATTCGCGAAAGGAATTAGAAATTATTTCTAACTGTTTGTTGATACCAGAAATGTCGGCCCATAAGTAGTTGCGCATGTATCTGATAGATGGTTGTCGGAGAGGAGTGGGGAAGGATAAGTAAAATAACAGCATTTTGTGATCGCTCACACCACTGACACATTGCACTGACTGTACCAAATCGTGAGTGGTGGACAAGACTATATCCAGTGTCTTATTATTTTATGTTGGCATGCTGACTTTTTAGGAAAAGTTAACAGTAAGAGCAAGATCAATAAATTCTTTGGACAGGCAGAAGGATGCAGATAAGCTGATTTATTCAATATCAGGAAAGCTAACATCGCCACAAAGTATATAATTGACGTGAGGAAAGCGAAAATGAAATTCAAGAAAGACCTAGTGCACATCGTTGGTAAAATAGGCATCAAAATCTGGTGGGCGGTAAGAGGCAATCAGTATATTGGTGCTTCCGGGAGGCGAAGTATTGACACAGAGGATTTCACGGTGATAGCCAATATCAACAAGTGAAGGAAGGTGAACCCGATTTTATCAGCACGAGGAATCCACCGCCCCTACGACCAGCCCTATCGAGCCTGTGAATGGTGAAAGACATGACTAGTTCGTCATTACTGCTCTCCGGAGTCAGCCATGTTTCGGTGAATACCGCAATATCGCTTTGATTGTTTTTTAAAAGAGCTTCCACAGTTTCCTTCTTTGGAATGAAATATGAACGTCAGCGAGCACGACAGGCATTGTTCAATAGATACGCGGACGCTCTGATGGGAGCTTGAACTTGTTGATACAACGCCTGGACCTGGCGCCGGTGTGTTCGCGGTGACTGCTATGCTTTTAATTCTTGCACGGACTCGGAGTCAACGTCATAAATGTACAGCTTGTTGCCAATGACGAGCTTGTCAAAGTGCATCTTGAAGCTGGGACACCTCTGCTGGCCATACTCGAATAGTGTTTCATGCGAAAATTGAACTCGCGCCAAGCAGCCTTCGAGAACTGAATGTGACAAATCTTTCAACTTTGTTTTGCCCAGCGGAAAGGATATTACATACTTTTTTAATTGGCTAGCGTAAGTGTAATGAGCCCATTTTTGATCCCTGGAAGTAACCTCATTTATAAGCACGCTCATTTTCAGAGCTATCAATGTTTTAACCAAGCTTTTCAGAGCAAAATATGATAAAATTTGTCTCTGACTCCACCCAAGTTTCGCCCTTTACAGCCTGAATACCAAGGAAAGGCAGGTTCGCGCGACAAAGACGATTTTCACTCCCATTTTCTTGTGTCTTGAATTCTGAAGATAACTTCTCGATAGTTAAGTTAGTGGCCACACTGGAACTGTTTTCCTCGATTGGTAGGTATCTGCATCAATGCGGCTTGAAAGACTACCGAGCAGGATATCTAAGTCTGTTTGAGTGGCTTGGATTACCGCAACTTGGCTTGGATTACCGCAACAAAGGATGCAAGTCTCTAACCCCTTTATGTTCACTCCGCAGATGTGGCTCAGCGCGCTCCTGTGCACTTTCATCGGACCCGCAAGCCCACTGTTGCTGATGCGGCTGCCCACCACAGAAACCTGACAGCACCAATTACCCACTCGGTGGCTACACGCTCCGTGGGATGTGCGCATGACCCGTGGACAACGCCCCCGAGCTTTCCCACTATATATTGCCCTCCGACAAGTAGCACAGCCACTGGGCACGGCGGCACTATGAGGATGCAAGTCTCTAACCCATTCGTATTCACTTCGCAGGTGAGGAAATATTACGGAAAAGCTTTTACTCCAATGACCCCTTTCTATTTGTGCTATCATGCCCAAATTCCTGCTGCCAAGTCGCTTTGTTCCTCAAAGAACTGCTGTTACTGGCCGGAGATGTAGAACTAATTCCAGGCCCCTACTTGTCCCAAACTGTGAAACTGAAAAAAAAATTGCAATAGATATGAAGGGCATAAAACAAAAGAGACTCACCGACATAGAAGACAAAATAGATGGCCTGTCAGCGCTAGAATCTAATGTCGCTTCCTGCCATGACCAGCTTGCTTCATTGAACCGCCTAGTTGAAGTCCTGGAGAACAATATTGAAGACGGAAAATCGTAGCAGGAGGTCAAACTTGATTGTTTACGGCCTCCCAGAAGAGAAAAATGAGACTAGAGAATCACTGGAAAGCTCTATTAATGAAAAGATAATTAAAACGCTCAGACACAGCAAAGTTAACATCGAGCTAATTCACCGCTTAGGAAAGCCAGCACCGAACAAAGTTAGGCCAGTTATCTTTAAGCCTATGAATTCGCTATGCAAGGGTGAAATTATGAAAAACGCTTTACAACTTAAAAACAGCTCCCTTTCTCTTGAAGATTTTTCACACAAAGTCAGAGGTATCAGAAAAAAAACTCTGCGGCAGTTCTAAACTGAACCGTGATAATGGTGAGAAAGTATCCTTGTCCTGTAACAGGCTATTCATAAATAGTCAAGCATACATCTGGGATGTCGATAAAAACGACACAGTACCATTTCAAAAAACGACGACGAACAGCATCGCCCCAGGAGTCACCTTCAGGCACAGTCGAAAACAGGTCCCCATAGAACTCAAATGGCATACTGTACTGGCCCCCACTCCTACCTACTTGGTTGCACAAAAACAAGCGCATTCGCGGCAGTAGGGTCCTTTTAAGGCCTGAAAAACAGCTGAAAATATTCAAAGTTAATGCCCGAAGCCTTTTAAATAAAGCGGACGAATGTGAAATTTTGCTGCTAGAATACGATTTCCATACTCGCGTTATAACAGAAATTTGGCAACATAATGATCTAAGTGATGACACCGTTCCCCCCCCCCCCCCTCATACAAGGTATTCAGGAAAGACAGGCCCTAAGGGGCGGCAGCGTAGCTGTTGTTATCAAAAACCATATTGATAGATTTTGGATTTTGGATTTTTATGGCTCAAGGACGCGTCTATGGGCAAAAAGCGCCATGGCACAAGGTCTATTCGACTTTTAAAGGTGGGGTCAAGGACCCATTTCCCAAGCATTTAACCCTAAATAAGCCGAGCACCAGACCAGGGGAAAGCTTGTACACATTGTATCACCGGTGGGTACCCGGCGGCACTTGGGATAGAATCCCGCACCTCCCGCATGCGAGGAGGATGCTCAACCGTTCTGCCACCGCAGCGGTCAAAGCCATATTGAATCCACCTTAATCGAAGACGTCCCCGATCCTGAATGCCTGCGTCTTAAGTTGTCGTGCTGAGGACATAGTTTCTTTTTTATGCGCTTCATTGGCTCTCTGACGTCAATGATGATTACCTAGACAAATTACAAATCCATATGTCAAAATACACAAAGAATAAAATACTGCTGATCGGCAATCTGAATCTTCTAGAAGTTGACTGCGATCGCCTTGAATGTATAAGTTCTAAGACACCTGTGAACATATGTTCACACATGACTTGGCCCAGATTGTACGCCATCCGACTTGCAAAAGCCGCAGTCGCGATTCCATATTAGATTCGGCATTTGTACCTCGCGCTCTTAGTGATTGCACTGTATCTGTTGAGCAAGGGTTCTCTGACCATCATATTGCTACGGACGCTGGGAGGACGACGAAGTGGTTGGTAACGAAGACGACGCTGAGGTGCGCGTCACAAAGAAAGACGTCTACCCTTCGCCCCGAATTGACGACGCTCTCGACTGCTTGCACGGCGCCAGTTACTTTTCCTCCATCAATCTTCGCTCAGGGTACTGGCAGATCGCTGTCGATGAAAGGGATCGGGAGAAAACCGCCTTTGTCACCCCGGACGGCCTGTACCAATTTAAAGTAATGCCTTTCGGCCTGTGCAATGCCCCTGCGACCTTCGAGCGCATGATGGACTCCCTCCTGCGCGGTTTTAAGTGGACGACATGCCTCTGCTACTTAGATGACGTGATTGTTTTTTCGTCCACATTACAAAGCCACCTGCATCGCCTTTCAGCCATCCTTGCCGTCTTCCGCCGCGCCGGTCTTCAGCTGAACTCGAAGAAATGTACCTTCGGCCGCCGTCAGCTCAAGGTCCTTGGCCACTTGGTCGATTCTGCTGGGATCCAACCCGACCCCGACAAAGTCCGCGCCGTGCGTTCATTTACTATTCCGCGCTCCTCCGGTGATGTGCGCATTATTCTCGGCCTATGTTCCTATTTCCGCCGGTTCATCCAGAACTTTGCGGAAATAGCCCGACCTCTTACCACGCTCCTCAAGAAGGACATCCCGTTCTCTTGGGGGCCCCCCAAGCTGACGCCTTCAGAGCCCTTATCAGTGCCCTCACTGCTCCACCTGTGTTGGCGCACTTTGATCCTTCAGCCCCTACGGAACTTCGGACCGATGCGAGCGGCCATGGCATTGGTGCCCTACTTGCTCAGCGGCAACGCAACAAGCTTCGCGTTATTGCGTACGCCAGCTGTCTCCATTCTGTGTCAGAGCGCAACTATTCTATCACCGAGCGGGAATGCCTCGCTCTGGTTTTGGGCTATTGCAAAATTCCGCCCTTACTTGTTTGGGCACCCTTTCTCTGTTATCACGGATCACCACGCCTTATGCTGGCTTTCTTCGCTCAAAGACCCTACTGACCGGCTGGGGCGCTGGGCTCTTCGCCTTCAAGAGTACACATTTTCTGTCGTCCACAAGCCCGGCCGCTTGCACCAGGACGCGGATTGCTTGTCCCGTTACCCTGTCGATCCGCCTTCCTCCAACGAATGCGAGGCTGACGCCTGCGTCTTATCCATCTCGGCCTTTCGCAACATTGCGCAAGAACAGCGCTTGGATTCGTCGCTACGTTCCCTCATCGACCGCCTCACTGCCAACCGCTGTGATGCGTCCCTCGCCCCGTTTGTGCTCCAAGAGAACGTCCTCTACCGGCGCAATATGCGGCCTGACGGCACTGACCTCTTGCTCGTGGTCCCTCAACACCTGCGCAGCAGCGTCCTTGAACAGCTTCATGACGTTCCCACGGCCGGTCATCTTGGAGTCTCCCGCACCTACGACAGCGTGCGCCGCCGCTTCTTTTGGCTCGGTCTATACCGTTCTGTCCGCCGTTATGTGGCCGCTTGCGAACTGTGCCAACGGCGGAAGACGCCCTCGGTTCTCCCTCCCGGGCACCTTCAGCCGATTACCATCCCCGTAGACCCGTTTTCCCGTGTCGGCCTCGACCTGCTCGGCCCTTTTCCGGTGTCTGCTATGGGAAACAAATGGATCGCGGTCGCGACTGACTACTCCGCGCTACGCTATTACTCGAGCGATCCCCAATAATTCCTGACGTATAATTCGCGCCCAAGTACAGCTGCTCCCTTGTATCTTATGTAAATATGTTTTCTGTATTTCCCTATTGTAATTTATTGATGATTTTGTGCTTTCTGGCTGTCCTGTTTTTTTTTGTGAAAACTAACCTGACTATGTGTTCGTTTTTTTGTGTGTGTGTATGTAAATGTTCTCAACAAAGTCTGCTTCTATGCCTTGTAACGGCTGCCTGGGACTCGTCAAGCTGTATACCTACAGCTTTTAGTCCAGGCAGCCGCCAAAAGTTTCTGGAAAATAAATGGAATTGAAATTGAAATCCCAACCAGCTGCGCAACTCATGTCGCTGACTTTCTCCTGCACGACGTCATACTCCACCACGGTGCTCCCCGTCACCTGCTCACCGATCGCGGTCGCTGCTTTCTTTCCAAAGTGGTCGCCGAACTCCTCCGCTCCTGCTCCGTCCGTCATCAATTCGCCACGGCCTACCATCCGCAGACGAACGGCCTCACTGAACGTCTGAACCGTACCCTCACCTACATGATTTCCATGTACGTCTCCGACCATCACTGCGACTGGGATATTAGCCTCCCATTTGTTACATTCGCCTACAATTCTACGCGTCACGATACAGCCGGTTTCTCCCCTTTTTACCTTCTCTTTGGCCGCGATCCTTTGCTGCCCTTCGACAGTGTACTGCCCGCCACCGCCTCCACGAGTCCTTACGCTCGGGACGCCATCGCTCGCGCCGACGCTGCCCGTCTTGTCGCCCGCCAGCGGCTGTCGGCCTCCCAAGTCAATGAGAAACGACGTCATGACTGTCGCCGTCGTGAAGTCACCTACTCTCCTGGCTCCCTTGTGTTACTCTGGATCCCTTCCCGCCGTGTGGGCCTTTGTGAAAAACTGCTCCCCCGATATACAGGTCCTTATCGGGTCGCACGTCCGGTGACCGCGGTGACGTACGAGATCACCCTGCTACATCCGCCATCTCCGACCGCTGCACCCCGCACCGACATAGTCCATGTGTCCCGCCTGAAGCCTTACAACTCGCCGTCTAGCTGGCCTGTGTAGTGCGCACCGGGACGGTGCTTTTGCCGCGAGGGAGGGGTCATGCTACGGACGCTGGGAGGACGACGAAGTGGTTGGTAACGAAGACGACGCTGAGGTGCGCGCTTGTGTGCTGAGAGTCTACTCCAAGCCATCGGTTCCTTGCGTAGCAGGTTACCTCTGCTCTTTCTACTGCTGCTTCTAGCCGCCACGTATATTGTGATCATTGCTGCACCGTTTCACACGTGCAGTGCACGCAAACAGCAACAAATACGCAGATTCAAAGATTACACACGCGTTGATGACGCCCTCATTATGCACCACTTGGAAACGTACCTTAAAAATTTTGATGAAACGTGCGCATGCGCACTTTAGACCGAATTCAGGAAAATCTGTCATTAGTGTCTAGATAATTTTGTGCCTACAAAGCGCAAAAACTTCCGTAAGGAAACGTTTTGGATGAATCAGAAGATTATTCACCTTAGGCGCAAAACAAAACGACTGAAAAAAAAACGCGCGCAACCTGATCTAATCTCTCGGAGCTTAAAGGGGCTCTCGCTGGCACGGTACGCAAATCAAAAGATTATTACTTCAAAATATCTCTCCCACACTTCATAAAAATGACCCGAACCAATTATGGGGTAATATAAGTGACACAAAGAGACCGGTTTCTGAAGTATTAGTTGCTGATACAATAATCAATCATGAAAAGGCCATTGCTCGCCATTTCAACGTGTACTTCCACAGCGAGTTAACGGTGTCAGAACCATAGGCACTTACCTGCCTACCCCTCTGAAGCGAATTTTATTACATACGAAGGTTTGCTTTCAATGCCTCTCAACTTGAAAACTAAAACATCGTCCGGACATGACAATATTCAAAACATTTTTCTCTATAGGTATGCCGAATCTGTTGCCAAGTTTCTTGTTATTACGTTTCGCACTTCTTTGCTATCAGCGAAAGTGCCAAGTGAATGGAAGAAAGCCCAAATTTTGCCCATTTTTAAACAAGGTGACCGACTCGGAATAAAAAACTACCACCCTATATCATTACATTCGTCCTCTTGCAAGATGATGGAGCATGTTATCGCCACTCGCATTAACGAATTTTAGACTGTAACTCGGTACTAACAAACTACCAACCTAGTTTCCAGAAAGAGTACTCTTCCGTGACGCAGCTGGTATCCGTATTTCATTCCTTTGCCTCAGTACTAGATAATAATGGTCAGATTGACGCAATCTTTCCAGATTTTAGCAAGGCGTTTGGCATAGTTCCCCACAGCAGCCTAAAATTAAAACTACATTCTATTCGCCTCCCACATATTCTTACTTTTTGGATAAGGGATTATTTAAATAACCGAAAACAATACGTCGCTCTTGGTGAAAAACAACCCGGCTGTCTTCCTGTCACGTCTGGTGTGTCCATGGAAGCTCCTTGGGACCTGTACTGCTTAACCTGTACATTAACGTTATTGTCACTGAAGTTTTGCCTGGTGTTTCGATCAGACTATATGCCGATAACTGTGTTATTTCGCGAAATCTGGAGTGCTGAACATCAACTAGACCTGAATGATAGCCCCACTAAAATAGTGAACTGGTGCAGTCGTTGGGGAATGGCTTTGAACCCGAACAAGACTGTTTCTCTCTGCATCACTCGTAAAAGGAATCCGATAAAACATCCATATATTCTTGTGTCATCCCCGCTAAAGCAAGTCACTTTGGTCAGGCACATGGGTGTGACAATCACTCATGACCTGTCATGGAACGCCCACATGGACAACATGTGCTCATCTGCTGTCAAAAAACTTGTTGTTGAGATACAAACTTCAGAATTCGCCTCCAAACGTAAATCTTTTTAGTTATCTATCTTTGATCAGGCGAAAACTCGAATACGCGTGTGTAGTCTTGGATCCACACACGACATCTAACATAAAGAAGATTGGAAAAATACAAAGGAGAGCTCTTAGGTTTGTGTTGTCCAAATTTTCCAAATCTGATTCACTCTCCTAAATAATGAAGGCTCAAGGTATCCCCCTACTTGAGTGTCTACGAAAAAGTACCCGTTTAGATTTCTTTTCCCTCTTGCTCAACCGTAAGTTGGGACTTGAACCGTCATTATATCTATTCCCTTAGTCGGCAAGAAGCAAGTGACACTATCACACCAGCCTGTTAGCACCATACTTAGCACGCACAAATCTGTTCAAATTTTCTTTTTTCCCCCCACAATAGCGGGCTGGAACTCTCTGTCCCCCACGGACCAATATTTACCTTTTTGACATGAGCCAAGCTTTGTGACTATGCATATGTTTTTTTTGTAAACTGCAAGTTGCCATGTGGTTTTACTGATTTGCTATTCTGTGCTGTTCCCGTCCTGCTTTGACCTAACCATGGTCTGCAGTATGTACATAAATAAATAAATAAATAAATAAATAAATACCACCCATTCGACGAATGCATAACAGCCCTCTGAAGGCAAGCAGAAAAATGAAAATTGGGGAAAAAACAAGATCTCACCGGGCGCTGCATCGTTGCAGGCATAAGAGATGCAGCACAATGGGAGTGCCTTTTTTTTGAACGGGACCTCACACTCGATAAAATAATTGAAATGTTTAGGGCAGCCGAAAACTCAAAGAAACATGTAAAAGACCTGCAACTGCCCAAGCGATATAAAAGCATGAAAGATAGAACTTCTCAAAACCAGCAGCTTTGAGGACCCGCTTTCGATTCCGAAGCCAAAGCAGCAACATGAATGCTGACGCAGTGGAACAACGCACAAGCCGCAAAACTGCCCCACCTAAGGTCACAACTGTTATGCCTGCGGTATATTTGGGCGTTTTTTGTGCATTTCTGAACAGAGCCGACGATGGCACAAATCCTCAAAACAACGAATAGGCCTCCTCAAAAATTCTGAGCAGCAGGATCAGCAACAAGATATGCAACAATAATTTTTCCTGGAGAGCCTCGACCTGCTCAACGTAAACAGCACTTGAGAATGATGATGATGTACTTTTTTGCACAAGGGCATCTAAGGGCAAATAGTGCCAAACACAAGGTTTTTGGTCGGCTCAGGCTAAAATATGGCACATGCTAAAATTATCATCGGGTGTACACAGCCCAAGAGTAATGAGTATGTGCATGATTATAGTGTGCCGAAACGGTGTACAAGTCAGGTGATATGGCCTAAAGAGGCTGATGACGCCTGAAAACTGCGCTAAGAGTAGTTACTTGTAAAAGATGAAGCCAGGCAGCCTTAACCACAGCCCTTCCTTGAGCATGAGGAGCGAGGCATCAGGCAGCTGCGGGTAAGCTGAGGCTGAGGAGAGGCTGATGTTATAGATCTGAACAAAAACATCTCCCACGAAAGTCCGTCTGGTTGGGTTCTTGAGATAGTTGAGAGAAAACTGACGCCAACCAATGTCTTTAACTTTACCCAATGGTTTGGGACCAACTTGGTCCCTTCTTCAGGGGTGACTAAAGTGTGCCAGCAGCGGCGGGTTGCTGCCTTCGTTAAAACTATTGTTTGGCGTCAATTTTCTCTCAACTAGATTATAGATCTCTTGTAAAAAGCCTACATGAGTTTAAAATTCAGAAGCCCTATCCAATGAAAACATGCAGTCATCACCTAAATATAACGAATGGTGCATCGCTTTTTTAAATGCGTATCATTCAGAGAAGTGCTGCCGTCTCTCTGTCTCCAATCTCGGGTACGTGATTAATAGGTGAACAATGGAGGTGTGGGCTCCACATCTCATGCATTGTGGTGCCGGAGTATTCTTTAAAAGATGTGAGTGTGTGGCATATGTATGTCTTATCCTCAGTCTGCAGAGAGCAACTTCTTTGAATCCATTCATCATCATCATCATCATCATCATCATCAGCCTTACTACACCCACTGCAGGGCAAAGGCCGCTCCCATGTCTCTCCGATTAACCCTATTCTTTGCCAGCTGCATCCACCCTTTGCCTGCAAACTTCTTAATCTCATCCGCCCACCTAACCTTCTGCCGCCCCCTGCTCCACTTACTTTCTCTTGGAATCCACTCCGTTACCCTTAAGGACCAGCGGTTATCTTGCCTTCGCATTACATGCCCTGCCCAAGCCCCTTTCTTTCTCTTGATTTCTACTAGGATGTCATTAACCCGTGTTTGTTCCCTCACCCACTCTGCCCGCTTCCGATCTCTTAACGTTACACCTATCATTTTTCTTTCCTTGGCTCGCTGCGTTGTCCTTAACTTAAGCTGAACTCTTTTCGTTAGCCTGCACGTTTCTGCCCCGTAGGTGAGTACCGGTAAGATTATGCTGTTGTACACTTTCCTCTTGAGGGAAATTGGTAAACTGCCACTCATGATCTGCGAGAGTTTGCCGTATGCGCTCCACCCCATTCTTATCCTTCTAGTTATCTCCCTCTCATGATCCGGATCAGCTGTCACTACCTGCCCTAAGTAGACGTATTCCGTCACAATTTCTAGGCTCTCGCTGCTAATTGTGAACTGTTGTTCCCTTGCTAGGCTGTTGAACATTACTTTGATTTTATGCATGTTAATTTTTAGGCCCATCGATCTGCTCTGCCTGTCTAACTCATTGATCATGATTTGCAGTTCACCTCCTGAGTGACTCAGCAAGGCAATGTCATCAGCAAATCGCAGATTATTTAGGTATTCTCCATTTATTCTTATTCCCAACTGTTCCCAATTCAGGCCTCGAAATACCTCCTGTAAACATGCGGTGAACAGCATTGGCGAGATCGTGTCTCCTTGCCTGACGCCCTTCCTTATTGGAATTTTATTGCTGACTTTATGGAGGACTATAGTAGCTGTGCAGTTGCTATATATATCTTCCAGTATTTTGACATAGGGCTCTTGTACCCCCTGATTACGCAATGCCTGTATGACTGCTGAGGTTTCCACTGAGTCGAATGCTTTCTCGTAATCAATGAAAGCTATATATAGAGGTTGGTTATATTCTGCGCATTTCTCTATCACCTGAATGATAGTGTGAATATGATCTATTGTGGAATATCCTTTACGAAAGCCGGCCTGATGATTTGGTTGATTAAAGTCTAACGTTGCCCTGACTCTATTAGCGATTACCTTAGTAAATACTTTGTAGGCAACGGATAGTAAGCTGATCGGCCTGTAATTTTTCAAGTCCTTGGCGTCTCCCTTCTTATGAATTAAGATAATATTTGCATTCTTCCAAGCTTCTGGTACAGTCGAGGTCATGAGGCATTGCGTATACAGGGTGGCTAGTTTTTCTAGCACGATGTGCCCTCCATCCTTCAACAGATCTGCTGTTACCTGATCCTCCCCAGCTGCTTTTCCCCTTTTCATTGCTTCTAAGGCTTTCTTTACTTCATCTTTCGTTACTGGCGGATTACATTGGCTACTGTACAGGTCTGTGTAGAACTCTTCGGCTACGTTAACTATCTTCTCCATATTGCTAATGACATTGCCCTGCTTGTCTCTTAATGCATACATCTGGTTTTTACCTATGCCTAGTTTCCTCTTCACTGTTTTTAGGCTACCTCCAGTCTTTAAAGCATGCTCGATTCTCTCCATATTAAACTTTCTTATGTCGGCTACCTTGCGCTTATTTATTAACTTTGATAGGTCCGTTAGTTATATTCTATCGGTAGGGTTAGATGCCCTCATGTTTTGGCGTTCAAAGCCGAATATCTGTTTAAAGCCGAATATCTCAGTTAAAGCCGAATATCTGTTTTGCAGCGCTATCCTAAACTCCTATGCTTTCCCTCTTACGGCTAACTCGTTAATGGTCTTCTTCACTAGCTTCTTCCGTTCCCTCTTCAAGTCGAAGTTAATTCTAAGCCTTACCATTCTGTGGTCGCTACAACGCACCTTTCCGAGGACGGCCACATCCTGAATGATGCCAGGTTTAGCGCATAGTGTGAAGTCGATTTCATTTTTAATCTCACCATTGGGGCTCTTCCAGTTCCACTTCCTGTTTTCTCGTTTGCGGAAGAAGGTATTCATGATCCGTAAATTATTTCTATCCGCGAATTCGACTAATAACGCTCCCCTGCTCCCCTGCCCACCTTCGCATTGAAGTCGCCCATCAGTACAGTGTACTGCGATTTTACTTTATTCATTGCCGATTCTACGTCCTCACAGAAACTTTCAACGGTCGGGTCATCATGGCTGGATGTGGGTGCGTAGGCCTGCACCACTTTTAGCTTGTACCTCCTATTCAGCCTAATTACTGTAGCTTCTACCCTCTCGTTAATACTGTAGAGCTCCTCTACGTTGCCAGCTATATCCTTATTAATGAGGAATCCCACACCTAGTTCTCGTCTATCCTCTAACCCGCGATAGCACAGCATGTGTCCGTCCTTTAGTACTGTATACGCCTCACCAGTCCTCCTAACTTCGCTAAGCCCTATCACATCCCATTTAATTACCGCTAGTTCCTCAAACAGCACTGCTAGGCTTGCCTCACTAGCTAAATTTCTAGCGTTAAACGTTGACAGGTTCAGATTCCAATGGCGGCCTGTCCGGAGCCAGAGATTCTTAGCACCTTCCCCTGCGTCACAGGTCTGACCGCCGCCGTGGCTCTGCAGCCTCTGGGGACTGAGGGCCGAGGGTTAATTGGTTTGATCATAGAAGGTTGTGGCCAAGTACTACACCAGGGTGGCCAAATCCTGCTCTGGTGAGAGAGTGCGTTGTCGGTTCTGGGCACCGAGATCAGGCCGCGCTCCAGGCCTGGTTATGCAATTCCATCGACACGCGGATTTTTTTTTTATTTTAAACCCGGTGGAGAATGGCGCGGCACCAGGATTTGAACCCCGGTCCTCATGCACGCGAGGCGGATGTTCTACCTCTACGCCATCGCTGCGGTTATAATCTATTAATGCGGTTGAATCTATTAATGTTTTTCTATGGAACAAGATAATAATAATAATTGGTTTTGGGGGAAAGGAAATGGCGCAGTATCTGTCTCATATATCGTTGGACACCTGAACCGCGCCGTAAGGAAACGGATAAAGGAGGGAGTTCTAATCTTTGGTTTTATTGTGTGCAGCTTGTTCTCTGTTTGTTTATCCCAATTCTGCTGCCACTCTTTGCAGAGTGCAGTCCTAATATGTGGCTTGAGGTCCTGGTACAGAAGTTGGTTTACATACATATGATTCAGTTCAGCAGCTGACGCAGCAGCAAGCCTATCAGCTTACTGATTTCCATCCATGCCACTATCACCTGGTACCCAGCATATTGTAATTTTAAGGTTAAATATCCTCGCAGACACAATACATTTCAGGAGGCAGTTCATTAAATGGTGTTTGTAGAGTGTCCCAGAAGACAGGGCCATAATCAAACTTAAGGAATGTGAATAAATAACAGAGGTTGGAATTTTCTTTTCTAGGATGAAACTATCTAACAGCAAACAGGACGCCGTGACATTCTGCAATAATTATGTTTGTGTGTTTATTCATTGTTTTTGTTTGAGAAAAATGACCTCCACGTGAAACTGAGGAAGTCCTGGAGGCATAAGTGTGAAACTCTGTGCACTGATAGTTTGCTTGTAGGGACAGGAAATGCTGTCTTATGCCGACTGGCGACCCATTCCTACCACCCTCACGAATAAATGAGTCGCACTCAACTGGATGCACTTCCAAGGGAGCAATTATGTCTTTAGAAGAAGTCGCCAGAAAATTGGAGGCTCGTTTGTTCATGTCTTGGGCAAGTGTGGAGACTCTAATGGGTAAAGTTGGGGTTTCAGACGGTCGGTTTGCAAAGAGCTGTGCAATGTTTATTGTGCCGTGGGGAGACAGAGGCGAATACATAGTCGCCGAAACAAGATTAACGAGCAACGCTTATTTGTATGCCTTTTTATGCAGGATAGGGGCAGGGCTATATCAGCACCAAGTGCACAACCTGAGCTAGCACTGCGATAGCATGATAAGACAATTCATGCGCTGAGATAGTGAAGTATACAGGTCATGCCCGATACATCCCCTAAGAGGTAATGAAATGAAAAAAAAGAGTTCATGCTACTTGATTAAAAGTAGCATCGTATTGGAGATGCTGCGGTGGCTTGATTGTATGTGCCGACCTTCTTGGAATAGGCGTTGGCCTAGAAGCAGTAGGTAACATACGGCCCACTGTACTTGCGGATGCCACGTTGTTGACGGAAGACAGGGGTGAGCAGGTAGATCGTTGAGTTGAGGGAACAGCAGAGCTGCTTGAAAGAGATGCGATAGGATCAAATGGCTCATGCTCAGGCGAAGCACAGTCGTCTTGGTAACTGATGCCCGCTGCACATTTTTTGCGAGCTTGAAGATGCCATCTGTTGCGTCTAAACACCCGACGAACTTTAGTTTGTACTTCGTAGGACCTGGGAGCCGTAGTGGCGACGACCGTTGCTTTCAATGATCATGTGTTGCTTCGGAGCCTCACGATTGATCCTTTATTCAAAGGCGGTAGAGGCAAACCACCACTCTTCTGGTGATGTTTGCGTACGCTGCTTGTCGTTGTCGCACCAAAATCTGGAAGGTTAGCTCCGAGCCGAAGCCCTTGAAGTTCTCAAGGGGATCGGCTCTCTTCTAGCAGTGTACAGTGGTAGGCCAGGAGACCTAGCCAGAAATCATCCCCCGCGTAGTCACTTTTTTCATGATTCATTTCACAACCAATACGCCCTTCTCTGCCAATAAGTTGGATTGCAGGTAATGGGGCTTGATGTGACATGAGTCAAATCGTATTTTCTGGCGACTACAGCGAGCTTGTGGCTGGCAAACTGGCCCGTTATCTGTGCAGACTTCCAGTACCACACTGTACCTTGCATACATGTCGCTGAGTGCCGCAACTGCAGTCCTTGCCTTAGTATCTAAGCTTCTCCACTTCTGGGCATTTTGAAAATGCGTCATATGCCACAATGTATTAAGCTCCACCGAAAGAAAAAATATCAACACAAACTCGATGCCATGCACATCCAGGAACAGGGCGCATGAGAAATGGCTCTTGCGGTTGCTTGTAAGAAAATGTTAAACAGGCGGGGCCACTTTGGGTCAGTACAGTGATGTCACTGTTGAGACCTGGCCAAAAAAAACCAGGCGATGTGCCCTTTCTCTGCATTTTTGCAGTCCCAGATGCACAGCACGAGTTCTGTATAAAATTTCACGACGCATGCTTTTTAGTATGACCACATTTGTACCTCTCAGCAATATTCCATTCACTACGGAAAGCTCAGACGAAAAAAGCTTTAGTTCTCTTTGAAGCCTCTCACCGGTTGACCAGCTGGTGATCACTGCCCGGAGGTAGTCGTCGCATGCAGTTTCATTTGCCAGCTTTTGACGTGTTGCGTCAGTGAGCAAATAGCCCAGCACCGCCACTGCGTGTGCATCAACGTCGTCCGGAGCACCAGAACGGTCGTCTTGCTGAAGTGGAGCTGACCGTGAGAGCATGTCTGCCAAGTTGAGATGCTTTCCAGGAACATACTGCAATATGAAGTAGTACTTAAGCACTTAAAAAAAAACTTTGGAGGCGAACAGGCAAGTAAGACATTCCTTTTGCAGCTATGGACAGCAGAGGTTTATGATCCGTCTGAATGAAAATTTTCTGTCCATAAACAAACTGCTGAAATTTATGAAACCCAATGAAAATTCTGAGCGCCTCCTTTTCAATTTGTGCATACCGTTGTTCAGCTTGGGTTAGCACATGGGACGCGTATGCCACCGGCCACCACAGGCCATTATGAGCCTGCAAAAGGGCTAAACCCACACTGTCTTTTGATGCATCGCAGGTTATCTTTGATCGCTTCCGGGGATCGAATATTGCTTGCACTGGTGTTGTGATGAGTATCTGTGACACACGTTTCCACTCTCGCAAGTGGTTTTCAGTCCACTCGAACTCCGACCGTGTTTTGATAAGCGATCTTAGATATGCAGTTCTCTCACACAAGTGCAACACGTTTTTGCCAAAATATTTGAGCCCACCGAGCATGCGCTAAACCTGAAGTTTGCTTTAGGGCACAGGCATTTTAGGCAAACTTTTGATGAGCTTCGGGTTAGGATACATGCCTGTGTTTGTGAAGAAGTCACCTAAGAATTGCACTTCAGTAATGCCGAACTTGCATTTTTCTTCATTGAAAGTGATACCTGCTTTTTCAGCCGCTTTCATCACTGCCACTACTCTTTCATCATGCTCCTTCCTGGTTGCGCTTCACAAAAAATTTTCATCAATGTACACGTGTACACTTGAAAGGCCCTCCACGATGTTTGCTTTCGAAAAACTTCGGGCGCTGAGGAGATGACCAATGGCATCCGGAAATAACGGTACCTTCCGAACGGGGTATAAAAAGTAAATATTTTGGACGTCTAGGGGTATCTGGTGAAAACCAGAGTTCGCTCACGTAGCGCTCATGAACTTCATTGCTCACCTCGACGCAATAGAACTCGAACTTCCTAACGAGCGCTGCGTAGTCCTCCTTACTTTCTGTAGCTTTGAACTTGAACGTATTAACACAATCAGCGCTTCATCGCCGGCTACTCTCAGCAGGAGCGCAGCTTTTGCAGCTTCACTGCGAGGTTGCTCCATTCTTCGCAGCTCTTCCTGCATTGGCTCTCGCCGAGACAGGGGAACACGCCGTGCTGGTTGGATGACGGGTGTCGCATCTGGTTGCATGACCATGCTGTAGGGTTGCTTCAAACAGCCTAGTCCCTGGAAGACATGCTGGAATTTCTTAATTCCTTCATATTGCGAAGCATTTACTGTGGCCACCTTGTGCTGGACAAGTCCCAGGGCTTCGCTCGCATCCAGCCCTAGTATGAGTTGGCGGCCATTTTTTACAACAAATAACTTGACGGTGGTGGAAGCGTTACCACCGGTCACCTCCTGTGTAGTCGTCCCTAAATGCGTTATGCCACCCCTGTCATACGCCCGCAGTACCGCACTAGTAGGCATCAACTCGTTGGCCTGCCGTGTCTTGCGGTAGACTGAGAACGGAAGTAGGGTGGCCTGAGACCCGGTCTCTACTTTGAAGAAAATACTTCTGCCAGCAAACTTAGCTTCCACTATCCAGTCTTTGCTGGTGCAGCTTTCAGCTCCAACCTCCAGAACGTAAAAGTCATCGTCGATGCTCTCTTTGCTGATTTGACCTACTTTAGACATTCCTTGACAGCAAACCATGAAGTGGTGAAGCTTGCGGCACTTATTGCACTTTTTCCCGAAGGCTGGACACTGCATTGACTGTACCGTCGATTGCACTCCTTGCAATGGTGCTGCATGCTTCTCTCCTCGCCACTTTTGCTCCTAGTTTGAGGCCCGTGCCTTGAAACAGCATCGACGTTGTCATCCGCTGCCTTCCACTGACCTCCTGGCGCTGTGCTAAAGATTCCGCTACCTTGCACTTTTCAGCTTTCGACAATGTCAACGAATTTTCTTGTAGCACTCTCTCGCGCAACTTTGAGTCATTTGTGCCAAACACGATATGACTGCTCATTAATAAATCACGTTGTTCTCCAAAATTGAAGGGCGCGGCCTGTTTTTTAGGTTCCAGACAAACTTTTCGAATGGCTCTCCGTCTGCCTGCTTCCTACAGCGAAACACGTAGCGCTCAAGAATTTCTTTGCTCACCTCAACGCAATAGGACTCGAACTTCCTAACGAGAGTTGCGTAATCCTCCTTACTTTCTGCAGCCTCGAATTTGTACAGTATTAAAACATCCAGCGCTTCATCGCCGGCTACGCTCAGCAGGAGCGCGGCTTTTGCAGCTTCCCTGTGAGGGTGCTCCTTCGTTGTGGTCGCCTGCAGGAACAGGTCGAATTTTTTCTTGAAGCGTTTCCAATTTTCCGAGATGTTCCCAGTCATCTGCAATGGTGGTGGTGCTTTTAGAAGTTCCATCGCTGTAGTTGCATCGCTCAAAAAACTTATTCAATATGAAGCGATCCCACTTCTTACATCATGTATCTTGTTGTGGGGAGAAAGAGGTGATTACATATTGGGTGGAACAAGAAGACCGAGCAGCATTTATTTGTAAGCCTTTTTCTACAGTATGGGGGTGGGGCTATATTAGCGCCAAGCGCACAACTTGTGTTAGCACTGCGATAGCATGAGAAGACAATGCATGTGCCGCGATTGTAAAATAAACAGCGCATGCCCGATACACACTGGTTTGGGTTTCGTAATAGCGCATTGCATGGACGGTCAGCATGAGCTAATACTATCGTAGCATATTTTATATTTTTGTACTTCCGCCGTCATTCAAATGACCATTGGTCCACCTCAATGTACAAAGTGGCAATTGGGCTAGTACGGAAAGCACCAGTAGCCAACCGCAGACCCAGGTGGCACACAGCGTCAAGCATTTTAAGGTGCTTTTCGTGGTGACTCTACATTACTGAGCCGTAGTCTATACGTGATAGAAATTATGCTATTTAGAAGACTCAGCAGGCAGTCTCGATCTCTATGCAAGACTGGTGTGACAGGATATTTAGAAGTTTCATTGCTTTCATGCATTTAAATATCAACTGCTTGATGTGTGATGAATGTACGCTTTTTATCGACCATGACGCAAAGATATTTGTGCTCTTTTTGAACAGCAATAATCTGTCCGTTAATTGTGATGTCTGGTTTAGGTTCATCACCACGTTGTTTTGTGAAGAGTACACTGACTGCCTTTTCTGTGTTGAGTTTAAATCCATTTTTGTCTGCTCACTGTGATACTTTGTTTAATCCTAGCTGAATTTGCCACACACAGATAGACAAAATACATTACTTATAGCTTATTTGTAAGTCATCAACATAAACAGAGAAGGGTACTGATTTAAGTAATATGCGTTTTAATGAATTCATTTTTACTATGAAAAGGGTGATGATGGCATGAAACAGATTCGGCCAGCGACGAAGGCTGGGAAATGCAGAAATGGAGTGCAATTGGTATGTTATAGAGAGAATGCATCAATCTCATATTGGCAGCCATTTTGTGCTGCATGCAACATGACAAAAAGGGCTACAGGCATATCCAACCGGCTTATCGCCACCTTCTCCAGCTTGCAATACTGAAAATTTGTGCCGTACCACAAAATGACACCCGTGACGTCATGTAATATCTCCAATGTGAGCCAAACGGGCCCCATTCTTTGAAGCCACTCACCACAATGGTGTCGCTGTGTCGCAGGTAACGGCAGCCTTCCTTTTCCGCACATCAGCCTTCATTGTCTGTGGGTCAACCGGAACATGGATCACCTTGTTTCTCAGGTATTCATCCGCCTGCAACCTGCAAGGAGACACGCAACATGTCCTTCTCACTCACCACCCCGTCCGCTGACTCCAGTGATCTCGGCAAACAGAGGGAGGGTGTGCAGCTTCCTTCATGCACGTGTCAGACATGGGATCTGCACAGTATGCTTACCTCCGAGTTCTCGACAACCACCCTATTAAAGCCGCTTCCAGGTTCAGAAACACAGCGCAGGTTACAAACTACATCTCGTAAGTGTGCCTAGAACTTGGTGGCCACACAAGGCAACTCTCTGCCTGTCTAATAACAGCTTTGTTCACAAAAGCCCAGCCAGTCTCGTGTAGGGCTAACTTAAAGCTACACACCTGCTGCTGTTATTCTACACTAGGTGTCACCTGACAAGCTCCTTACATAGTCGCTAATTCATGAAATGGAACCATAGAATGAAGTTGTACTGCTTTAGATTGTGAAAGTATACATGCAAGCTGCTTAAATAAATTTTGCATGGAACAGGCCATGTACGAAGCTTGCAATATTCACAAACGACCATTCAAGGCAGTGAATCAGCAAACTGCACTTTAGTTGTATGTGCTTGTTTGACAGAAGCACTCTGGGCCTTTAGCAGCTGTGAAGAAACAGTGGTTATATGCCCATGCTATTAGGGTCGGAAACAGGCAGGATGGAAAGGCTGTGGGCACCGTCACTAGCAAATACGGCAGCTTCCTGGACAAATGAAGCGTCTCGTTTATAGATCACTCTAAAAGGCGCCATATAAAATGAAAAAAAGAAACACTGAGAAATTAGAACTCAGCTCTAAAGTATTACCAGTGTTGTTCAATGGTTAGCTTAGAAGCAAAAGCTTGTTCCACGAGGACAACAGTCACTAATGCTAAGAATCACAAGGAGATGAGTCACTGTATTTCCTGTGCACGGGTACTCTGTCATGTCACATACAATCAACTCTTTAGGTGCACCACTGTAAATGGCCGCTGTGACACTTCCGCAACGCAATTATGCAAAAATGAGGAGACGCATTGTTATTCTTCACTGTGTTTTCATATGAACAGTGCAAATGTGGTCCAGAAGAATCCTCAGGCACTGCAAAGACCAGTGCAAAAAAGACCAATAGCAGTCATCAGATGCAAAGAAAGAGCTTTTCCACTCTTAAAATTAAAATCAAAAGCAGGCGCAGAGATCACAAGAAACTGTGTCATTTGCAGATGAGACCGATTGCTAGCAGTCATTATCATGCCTTGTGCACACACGAAGCTGAAGCTTTCATTACAAGGCTTTCCGGCCCGAGAAGCCTCCAAGCCATGCCACACCCATGCATGCTTTTAATGATGTCATCATAACGATCTTCAGTGTATAGACACTGTATGAGAGCAGCTACATGTGAAGACAATACAGTGCCCCAAATTTTGATAATTATTCTTTTGGTTCGAGTAGAGTTGATGAGTTTTCTCCTCTTTATTTCTAATTCTTTGTCAATTCAATGTTTATTTCCTTCCCATTGGTCCACTGTGTTACTTTTTTTCCTGCCTTCCCTCACGTGAAGCCCTCATCCAAGGGCCCTTGAGGTATATGTAATAAATAAATTAAAATAAATAAATAAATAAATAAATAAAAAATTATTTCGCTCCCACTACACAACTCATCTCTACAAGACAGCTGGAAGCAGAAGTATGCAATGGCACTCCTAGCTCTATTTGCGTTTTTCTCATTCAGTTCTAATCTTCTTTTTCAGTTTTGTTCTCCATAAAAAGGCATGAAACTCAGGGGCATTGATCTTTGCTTCATCTTTGCTTCATGCAGGAGAGTATAACACCGATTATTAACATTTCAGTGGCTGCCACGGTGGCTCAGTGGTTACAATGCTTGGCTGCTGACCCAAAAAACACGTGTTTCTTCCTGGCAGCAGCGGTTGTACTGTGATGAAAGCAAAGTGCTAGAGGCCATGCACCATGCAATCTCAGCGCGTGTTAAAGAACTTCAGGCTGTGAAAACTATCTGCAGCCATCCCCTATGGTATGCCTGATAGCCTGAGTAACTTTGGGACAATAAACCTACATAAATCATAAACTCGAGCCACTGACATTTTACCTCTCACTGGGTGCTAGAACTTCTGCAATACAGCAGTACACAAATTAGGAATAAACTAAAAGTACGGTTTACATGGGCCCCTTCGTGATTGAAAGATATTTTCTAGACATGGTCAGAGGACGTGTTGAAAGAAAATCTAGCAGCTTATTTCCTCATGGTTAACAAATAAGATGTTGCATTCTGAAAAAAAAATTGATCTAACAGATAGCCTTACAGGGCATTAGATAGTCTAGAACTGTGAAGTTACTTACACCACCAGCACTGGAGCAAGTTTTTTTTTCAATTGTACATAATGCTAAAATCTTGCAGAAATGCAGTGATCTGACAAGGATAAACAGTGCATGCAAAACTCTAAGTGCGCAGGTTCAAACTGACAACCTTTACTTACGCTTAAATACCACCTCAGAATGATAGGTCCCAGTAGTGAACTGTCCATCAGCAAACACAAATTAACAATGGAGCAACGCATTTGTTTTAAACTGAGTACAAATGAACAGATTAACCAATGTTTTCTTTTATTTCATGGCTGCTAAAAGCACCTAACCAACAAAGCAGCTGCAGCAGCTCCTGCGTGAGACTGTGTTGCTCAACATAAGTATTTGTGGACAGCACAAGCAGTACAACAGATAGCTGCATATGTTGATATATTTACATCTGAGTCCACAACATAACTGATATGATAAAAACAACATAAAAAAACACGACAAGATATACATGGAGACAAATAAGACAAGATATTTCCTTCTCTTCGCCCTTGTCACGCGAGTCATGCTGTGAGTGAAAGAGGATGTATGGTCTTTTTTATTGTCTATAAGACCAAAACACTCCAAATGTAGTGTATATTTCTTGATGTACCGATGGCACAACAGACTGATGAACAATTAATACATCAATAGATATCAATATTAAATTAACTCGTAGATATAGATCCCTTTTCTGATAGGATATCTAATAAAACTGATCGTCTGAATTAGATAAACAGAATGGTTAGCCATGTTGGTTGATGGCTTTCATTCATATTGTTCTATCTAAATGTTTGTAGCACGTAGCATTGTGCCCGGTTCAAGAGCGCGACGACATAACCCATCACGCTCGGCTGGTGCACGCAGATCAGAATTCGGCAGCTACGCCGTCGGCGGTGCGCCTTTTCGGCTCGCCGGCGGCTCCTCTCTCTCCTGGTGGAGCAAGTACTCTTAATAAAATTGTGGCCACCACACAACTTCGGCTGTGTCTGGGATTCGCCTTCCAAATGTTTCATTTCGAATCAAGTTTTGTGTTTTTTGCTTACCAATGATCAGATAGGTGGTGACTCCTATGGCTTTGCCTCGTTTGATCCTTGTATGTTCCAGCGCATGCATGTGTCTAGCTCATTTTGTTTGTGAATTTTATGTCACAGTATAAAAGGCACGCTTTGGCTGTTTTCGAAAATCAAGTCCTTAGTTCAACGCAGTCGTCTCCATTACTTTTCGCTGTCCCTCGTCCAGCAACGTTGGCTTTCCAAGAATGATGCAGAGGACTATCACACGAATAGATATTGCTTTTACAATTTTCACAGGGAAACCTTGTTGTGGACCTCAATTTGCCACGAGAGTTTTGATGGCCATCTATCGTGCTCTGCCAATAAGACCGAGACAGTGTTTTTGAAGTGAAGTTCAAGATGCTGCACGAGAGCCATGATCACACAATGATTGATGTGCACTGCATTCGAAAGCAATTTACATGTCTCACCTTGTCAAAGCCGGCATGTGCAGTTGAAGGAACCACCTTGGAAAGCAAATGGAACCTGCTATGACCAACTCAGTGCAACTCAACACTGGGTGATGCAGCCCACTCTCACAAGCTGAAGGTCACAGCTCAGTGCATTCAAAGCAATGCACAGACGATGTCCTCTTGTTCTGGTACCATCACAACTTGCAAACAACACAAATTACCAGCAAGCATTGCAGGCTCTTTTTTAGTGTTGCGACGCCTGACCGTGCAAGACAGTCAGAAGCAACAACAGGTAATCAGCTGTATGTCAGCTTTGCGTCAGCTGTACAGCACTCCCCTATATAAATTGTACAAACACTTGAATAAGACAACATGGGAGACAGCTGAAGCGTATCACATACCAGAAACCGGAACACACGCATCAGCAAACCTACCATATTTCTCACAGATGATGAAGTTGCATTCCTTGACAGAAGTTGTTTTCACTATGCACTGTGAGCTATTGCGGTATGTTCATAAACTGTTCGTTCTCCTTTCTTATGGTATCCCTGCCGGTAATGCGTATAAGAACTATTGTTGGTGTAAATAAAGCTAGTTGAAAGTCAGTGCTTATGGGTCCTTTTTTGTGTTTTTGTGCTGCTTGTTGCACTGGGCCAACACATACTCGCCCAACTCACTCTGCTTCTATTACACATTGTTGCGTTGCAAGAAACCGCTGGCACAGCGAGTGGTACAAAAAGCAGTGGTGGCTCGGAAAAGCACGCTACTTGAGCACACAATGAGTCTGTGACAGTGGCAAAGAATTCTCACTTGAACTTTGAGGAAAGCCCAGCTTCCTGAACTTGTAAACTGCTGGTGCCACATGGTAAAGTTGCAAAAGACTCAGGCTTAGGCAAGCAAGTGGCCCCTTAAAAAGGTGGCTTGGCAAGATGAAGACTCCCCTTCCTTGATGCCTTCCAACGAACACTTTCAGGAGTTGCTCGTTATTTAGAAATGAAAATTTTTCTCTCTCAATAATACATCCAGACCCCAAGAAATATACCTCTTCAGTTTTCAAATGCAAAACAAGTGTTTTTTTAAAAGCATGTGCAAAGTGCAGCTATGGTTAACAATATAAAACATGGACAACAGGAATTCAGGTAAATAGCTAACAGATCGTAGAATTACTTTTTGTTTTGAAGATGCTCATGACATTAGAAACTAAAAAAAATTGATACAAAGGTGCCAAAATCTCTCTGCATTCAATGCCCGAAGAGGTCCTTCCTGCGAACTGTTTTGTGAAGTATCATTAACTGCATATTATCAGCTGTATGTCAGCTGTACAGCACTCACCTATATAAATTGTACAAACATTTGGATAATACAACATGGGAGACAGCTGAAGCATATCACATCACCAGAAACCGGAACACACGCATCAGCAATCCTACCATATTTCTCACAGATGAAGTTGCATTCCTTGACAGAAGTTGATTTCACTATGCACTTTGAGCTATTTGAAAAAAAAAACATCATCACTATTTAAAGCAGACTTCCTGAAAAAACTGCGAATTCACTTTGTACACATTGGGTCAAGATGATGGGCAAGCCAGCCATTGCCGTGTGCCTCAAATGCATGGTAAAGCAAGGAGGCTGGATATATTTATCGACTAATGAATGCAAATTACAATGCAGTATTTTTTGGGTTACATAAAAGTTGGAGTAATCAACTGTAAACTGCCCCAGATGAAATGCAATGACATCAGAAAATAAAAGCGATGGCACCAATAGTTGGACTTAACTCGCACTTGCTCTCGAGCAGGCTTACATAAAAGGTTAGGACAACAGCTACTGTGTCATTCCTCAGGCCATTCAGACGCCGCGTAAAAAACAATAACACGGCGTGGAATGACCTGCTTTCGCGAAAAGCGGCTTGACGTTTTACAGCTGTCAGCGCATCCCCACGGCAGCAAAAGTTACCCACCAGCAAATTTAATAGCACAACATCGAACGCTTTTTGTTTTGCTTAATATTTTGGAATTTTAAACACAACATTTTGGCAAAATAAAATATTAGTTATTTTTGATCGCTGCGCATTTCTTCAGCCTTTTCACAAAAATTTAGCAGACGACCGCTCGCTGTGCACATAAAGGCTCTCGGCTATATAAAAAAAGAAAGCAAAGCCTACGTAGCGCCAACACTAAAATTTTGGTACCTAGCAATACTACGCCTTTTAAGTTTAAAAAGAATAACAGCATATTATCTACAAGTACTAAATTTTTATTTTTCTAATTGCATGCCTATTTAAAAAAAATTAACCGTTTCTTGAGCTTTGGCAGTGTCACGCTGCCACCCAAACAAGCGTTTGCAACAGCGCGCTATTTAAGCTGCCCGGTTTCAATATGCACGTATGCGTCTTGTGGGTCCTTCGTCGACCACAGAGTTAAGGCAGCATAGCTTCATCGAGGTCAGTTATATAAGTATGAAGTATAACAGTATTGACAGGCATGTGAAAACTTGTTTGCAATACATAGCTTATGATTTCATTGCATGCTTCCTTTTCTGCGAGCATAAAATTCCAATAAGGAAGGAGGCAGGGAGACACAACCTCTCATGTTGTTCACCATTTGTTTAATGAAGTTCACTCAAGCAGGAAGTATTTACAGACCTGGGCTGTGAACTGGGTGAGAGTTAATGGAGAATATCTAATTAATCTGTGCTACATTGATATCATTGCCTTGCTAAGCCACTAAGAGGATGTGTACTGGAAAACATAATTATGCAAATACTTAACAGGCAGAGCAGAACGGCGGGTCTAAAAATGAATATGCAGAAAACCAAAAAATGTTCAACAGTCCCAGAAGTGAGCTGCAGTTTACGATTAGCTTCAAGGAGCTGGCAAGTGTAAGGAAATCTCTCTTCCAGTGAAAAAAATAGAGAAATTTAAATTGGACTCAATTGACATTTCACTTGGTTCCAATTCGATTTTCAAACGTTCTAGTTTGGTTTTTTTACCACTCGACAAATATTGGACCCAACTAGATCCAACTCAATGGGTATATTTCAGTATGTGTAATGTGTAGTGCACTGTACTATAGTGCACTATACCATTATCAGGGTCCAGAGAGTGGCAGAGCTTCTTCCGTGCTGTTTCGTGCCTGCATATTCACTTTAGGATGGGTTAATAAACTGAAAACTCTTCGCTAGGGGATAAACGACATTTTATCTCTGTCTCAGCTGCCTGATTAAGGTGCGGTTACTAGGAATACAGCGATGAGTCTGCTGTTCAATGAATGGAGAGGCGACACTTGCAATGCGAGTCATCCTCTGCTCAGTGTTTATACGGGGGTGAGGAGGAAGGTGTTTGCCGACGGCCCGTGCGCCTGTCGTTTTGCTTGCGCGTACAGCTTAAGTGAACTTGTATAGGGGTCGTGGTGTGCTCACTGGCCGGGCTGGAGTGAAGCCGCCACTGTCGCAAAACGGTGACGGCGCAGCTGTCGTGTTCACTGTTCATGGAAACAAATGAGGTTGGAGGACAATCCGTTTTCATTGCGCAGTTTATAGAGCTTGCTGAAAAGGAACACAGGCCCCGTTGGCTAGCATTTCTGGATATTAGCAGAGCCTACGACAATGTTATTCAAGAGTACTTGTGGGACAAACTGGACACATTGGATGTGGAAAATGGAGTAATTAATCTTTTAAAAATGTATAACGGCAACACAGTGCTTATAAAATGAAAAAAAAAATTGCATCAGAACCTAAAGATACAGCTGATGCTTAAGCAAGAATGTCCTCTGTCTCCTTTGTTCTTCATGTTGTACCTGCGAGGGTTACAACGAAACTAAAGAGAAGCAGACTAGGCTTAAAGCTTTTTTCCAGCAAGAGGAATGGATTAAACAGTCATTTTCAGGACTAATAATCGCAGATGATGTTGTGCTAATGGCTGACAACAAAGCAGATTAGCAGAAGTTGAGAGACATTGTGGTACAGAGGGAGATAGATTAGGTTTCAAGTTTAGTAAGGAAAAATCTACAGTCATGATATTTAATGATGATGGTGGCGAGCATAGATTACAGGAGTTCACGCTAGAAGTAGTGGATGAGTACAAGTACTTTGGGGTGTGGATAAATAACGGTGCTGAGTATCTGACAGAGCATGAAAAATATGTAATAAATAAAGCTAGTAGGAATGAAGTTGTCATGAAAAATAGGGCACTGTGGAATTACAATAAGTATGAAGTGGTAAGAGGGATCTGGCAAGGGGTGACGGTTCCTAGCCTGACTTTCGGCAATGCGGTCCTGTGCAGGAGACCAGATGTTCAAGCAGGGTTAGAAATCAAACAACGCAGAGTAGGGAGCTAGCTCCTAGTACAGTCTGTTACTCCAAGATTGCTACAACATTGCCAATGTTCTACTACGTTGCGCTGACATTCCATCACATTTCTCTAACATAACTGAAAAACTAAAAGCAGTGTTTAACATTAGATAATGTTGCTGTAATGTTAGCAGCATACTGCTTATGTTGCTGTAATGTGGTATTTTCAGATTGCAGCAATATTGTCAAATGCTGAATAAATGTTCAACCACTTACGATGGCATTGATATAACGTTTATGTTATAGATTAACTGTCCGCTCAATCAGGCCATTTCTGCAACCCATATAGAAAAGCCGATACCAGATCACTAATCCTCACCGCGACAATATTTATTTTTTTACTTCGAGTGCAAACTTCCGCATGCAAGTGGTGAGCAGTTAAAGTGTACTTAACTCTGACACTGAGGCAGAAAGATATATCTTGATGGCCAACATTTTTAAACGGCTGGAATTTATTTTTTATTTAAACAAGCTGACAAAATTAAAACTGCCAATGAAATTTGGTTAAGTTTTCACTGACGCTCTTCACTGCCGCCCATGGAGACCACCAAATTCAATCCGAATGTTCAAATCGCGGCCGCGCGGAGAGTCAGTGTCCTGCGACGCGCGCTTATCTAGGAAGACTCGTGTCAGTGACTGTCCCGCCAAATTCTTCACCTTTTTTTCTACTAGCATAGCTTTCTTGCGGTCGCCGTGCCCATGCTTCTGTGTTTTATTGCAGTTTCACTGGAATTCAACTGAAATGGTGTAGGCCTTCCCAGAGGATGACCTCATTGGTGAGTGATTTCTAGACTTGCATTGTTGTGCTGTGACAAATGTTGGTTGGCACAAAGCCAGTAGTGTATATGTTACCCATGCCCTTCGTGATTGTTTGATAAAGTGCTACATTCAATGTATCATCAAGAGAGTGAAGTGTTCGCTGAGCGATGTGTCCATTCGGCAATGACGACGAAGAATAGCAGAGGCTATTCAAGACGAACTAGTAAACAGTTTGGCAGTTGTCAATCTTGATAATGGTCGTGACAGCAGATTGCGAGCAACAGGAGCAGAACATGATCAAGATGCCTTTTCATTGCATATTGTTATTTTATCCTCTTTAAGCGCCAGCCGAGGACAGAGATGAAAGCAGCAGTTCTCACTTGTCGGATTGTGGCACCGCTAGGAGCGCCTCTGATATAGGAAGTTCAACGTCAGTTGTCGCGGATTTTTGACAATGACGAGTAACCCCGCAGGTTCTAGCAAGTTATTAACCCCCAGCACACACGCACTATTTCCCTCACCGATGGTTCGGGTGCAACTGTATGTGAAACTGAATGCACCAACATGTTCAAAGCAGCCATTTCTTCCGAGTTTACTAATGAAACTGATCCGACATTTCCTCAAAACGCCCCAGTTATTCAAGATACTATGCCTTCTCATACATTTACTTCAGCAGGATTTTCGTCACTAATTGAAAGCATTAAAATTTCATCCCCTTCTGGAACTGACAATATCAATGCTAAAATACTGATTAATACCAAAGATATATGTACATCTCTGTTGTGCTTGTTATTCGCTCAGTCACTCTTCACAGGTAAACTGCCCATAGACTGGAAAATTGGGAAGGTTGTGCCAGTCTACAAGTCAGGTAACAAGAACTCGCCTCTTAATTATCGTCCCATCTCTCTAACTAGTATTCGCTGCAAAATCATGGAACACGTCATCTATACCCATATCATGGAATTCCTTGATTCGAACAACTTTTTTCAACCTGCTGAGCACGGGTTTCGCCAGAGTTCTTCCTGCAAAACCCAACTTGCTACGTTCATTCATGATCTGCATGCTAACCTTGATTGTAATTTACATACTGACATCTTATATTTAGATTTTGCGAAAGCCTTTGATAAAGTACCCCATAAACGCCTGCTGATAAAACTTTGTCAATTAAATTTGCACCCCCATATTTTAAAGTGGATTGAAGAGTTTTTATCTAATCGTTCGCAGTTTGTCTCCGTTAACAATAAGAACTCTAACACACTCTTAGTAACGTCGGGCGTTCTATAGGGATCTGAGCTTGGCCCACTACTGTTTCTCATATACATTAATGATCTCCCTTCAAACGTAACATCTAACATACGCATGTTCGCTGATGACTGTGTACTTTATCGTGCTATTCTCACCACCGCTGCCCAATCTTTTCTTCAAAATAATCTTAATGCTGTTCAGGAGTGGTGTAATAAGTGGCTAATGGAACTTAACACACGTAAATGTAATATTTTGTCCACTAGCCGCCGCCATAATCCTCTAATCTTCTCTTACGTAAAATCAGAAGTTCCCGTACAACTCGTTCACTCATACAAGTACCTAGGCTTAACAATTTCTAGCGATCTTTCTTGGAGCATGCATGTTGCTAACATAATATCGTTAGCAAACCACACTCTAGGTTTCCTCAAGCGCTATCTTCACAATGCTTCCCAACTTGTAAAGTTATTAGCTTACAAATCATTCGTGAGGTTCAAACTAGAATTTGCATGCCCCTATTTGAAATCTTTATCAAGCTTACCTCACCAATGCCATCGAATCTGTTCAAAATCGCGCTGCTCTCTTCAATCATTATTCGTTCTCTTATGACATCAGCGTTTCCTCCCTAAAAACAGCATCCGGATTATCACCCTTATCGCTCCTCCGTCGCATTGCCAGCCTGTCTTTATTTCACAAATTACTCCACAGCCCTATGCATATCGCACCTTATATTTTTCCACCAGCACGCATATCTCATCGCACAAGCTGTCACCTACAAGTTGCCCGTCCACGCTCACACATCGTAACTTTTTCTGATTCCTTCTTTCCTCGTGCAGCCGCAGACTGGAACGGCCTTTCAAACAACGTTGCCGTCATCACTTGCACGTCTTTTCGCTGAAAATGTAAAAACTTTCGTGTTATTGTGAATCTCTGCTTTTAATTGTTTCCAGCCCTTAGGTAACACTCCTCGTTTGGGGCCTTTAAGGTAATAAAATGAATTGAAGATGAGGTGACACCTGTGTCTGGTGCCGCTAATCAATATCTGGAGTATGAATTACGTGTATGGGCTATTAATAGCCAAATGCCTGGTAACACCTGAAATCTGTGAATAAAGTGCCAAAGCATTACCATCCAGAGTTACCCACGGACGCCAGAACATTACTAAAGACGCAAAGGCATACTGATATAGCAGTGAAGACCGATGGTCATTACCACCATCGGTCTACCAACATCAGTCCAGGCGGTAGTTGTAGCACTGTTTAGCGCTGTTTGTATGCGCTCAACAAGGATTAGCGAAGAATCTAAAAAGAGATTGTACATACAGGAGCGAAAACTGTCCCAGTTGATCACAGAACATTTGTAGCGTGAAGGTCGGAAATGTGAGGTGTGAAGATCGAAGATGATAGGGTGATGATCACTTCCCCAGCAGTCTGGCTCCATGTGCCAGGAGGGAGTACCCGGACACGACCACCACGTCAAGTCTGGAGCATAGGAAGCACTGCGAGTTTGACGCACTGGCCGTGGTGATGTCCCAGGATGGTTGAGCAGCCCAAAATGAGCATCCGTGAAGGCGTCCCGCCCACGTCTGCCACGAGGGCTTGAAGTGGGGTACCACCAATCCTGGTGAGGGGCGTTAAAGTCGCCCCCGACTAAAATCGGACACCCGGGATACTGCCGACAGAGTTGTTAACCAGTCAAGCTTAATACGGGAGGAAGCACCACCGGCTGGTCTAACGTAAAAGGAAACGACCACAACGGTTCCCTTCTTAAGTTTCGCAGCCACTGCCACTACCTCTTGATACGACGTGCACCAATTTTCGAGAGCAAGGCGTACATGCGGAAAACGTGAGTCCACATACACCGTCGCCTTTCCCGGGGGAGCAGCAGTTTGTACACGACGGTCTATCATTGAAGGAGACATGTAGGCACTGAAGCCTGGAATTGATGACTAGGAGTTTGTTTTTTGTAGCAGCATGGCCCATACCTGGAGCTTGTGAATTTGTAGTCGGGTCTTGAGCTCTCCCACCTTCGTGGAAATGCCTCTGCAGTTAAACTGCAGCACACCAGCACGACTGGAACTTGCCATTTCTAGTTACTACCCCAAGCGCTGCAGAATAACGGACGTCAGGTTGGACAACTGGTTGACCATAAACCGGAGCAAAGAAGTCGCAGAGTTGTCCAATGGCATTGCGGTAATCTGGGAAGAGGCAGCAGGAAATGACAATGGTGGACGGCAGGAAGGCGATGTTGCTGCGCCCTTGATAGATGTGGCGGATGACTCCGCTGCCCGTCTACGTCGAGCGAGCAGTTCACGGTATTGCCGGAGCTTGGTGACCTCCGCTAAAAGACATGCGATGTTTTTGTCGACTGCGGCTATATCGTCCTGCAGTAGTTCAGGCACACTGTACTGCTTTGTTGGCTGTTTTCGGAGGCGTTCGTTTCGCACAGTACCGTTAGAAGGCTGCTCAGTCGTAGGATCATGCGAGGTGTGGTCAGAGACCTCCGGCACCTCCTTGTCATTCCACTGGAGAGCTGCGAAATGATTGGATGTCTGCAATGAAGTTATACTGTCTTGTATTGGCCAATGCTTAGTCATTCGACGAGGTTCCTGTTGTGTTGCCTTTTCTTTTGTCGTACAGCTTGGAGATGTTATCTCGTGGTCGTCGAATTTACAAAGGCCGCATCGATAAGCCACTTTCCTTTCCGATTGACTTTCACCGGCAGCAGTGAAGGGGCAGGATTTGCGCATATATTCAGTACGGAAGCAGTTGTGGCAATATACCGCACTCGGTTTATATGGCCGAGGCCGTAAAATACAGCCAGAATAGTACAGACAGGCTGGTAGTGTCAGAGGGCCTTGCAAGGTGACAATGCAAGAGCGCCCCTTTCCATGCGTCGGGCTGGATGACACGGTGCGTGGGACAGTACAGCTCACGCTGGAGTGCATTTTCGTCCTCAGTGATATCGACGTTGTAGACGACGAAGCACTGCAAATCGGAGCCTTCAAATAAATACAGTTGTACTGGCACTGAGATTTCGCTTATCAGCGTAATTCTGGTGAGCGTTTGCAGCCGTTCTACGGCAGTCAGAGTCGGAAGCCACATTGCAATGACGTTGGACTTTGTCCTGGCTGTGAAGCCTCGAAAATTTTTGGTTCCGAGGCACGCATCCAAGTTAGCTTGTAAAATCTTGTTCGATATATGCGTGAGGCTTTTGTTTGCCAGTGATTTAATGGGCACTTTGTAACAAGACGATCCGGGTGTAGGCTCCACCGAGTTCTCGATCGTAAGACAAGTGCGCTTACCTTGGGAGCCATCCCTTACCGAAGGTTGAATCGGTGTGCTGTCGTTTGAGGGACGGTTGTGAGTTGCGTGAGGGCTCTTTTTCATGGGTAGAGGTGTCGATAAGTCCATTGGAATGCCCTGTTCATCATGCCGTGAGGTTTGAGGTCCATCCGGTGGTATAGAGTTGATGGCCATGTGCCCTGGTGGCAGATCACTCACGAGCAGTCCGGTATTTCAGGAAGGCAGGAGGGGTGCATCTGACGATGAACCGGGAGCACAAAGCTGGACCTGGCGCCGCGGATCAGGTGTTGACTCCTTGGCAGGTGCTGCCAAAAGAGACGCCGGCAGAGCTACCTCCGCCAGCGTGGCAGCTGAGGCACTAATCTTAGCGTCAGTGCCCAGCTCAGCTGCACTCATGAGAGGTTCCCAAGAGGCCTCAGACGGTGGGAGGACGTCCGGAGCTTCTTCAGAAGGCGATGATGAAGTTCTCTTCGAATAGGGCACGTATTTACGTGGATGGCGAGGTTTTTCTGAAGAGCGATGTGCAGCCACTTTGGCAGGGACACACGTCTCGACCTGCACTTAATATTTGCACTTAGTGTGGGGTCATTATACCAGTTCTCACGCAATCAGCTGAAAGATAGCATAAATCCAGCAGACCTGTAGGCAAAGAACCAGCTTATTCCGTCACTCGAAACTGACACTGCTGCATCCTGCACATTAGTTTAGACTTTATCCTCTCGAAATCAGACGTATACTCTTGTAATCAACATTAATGGGACTGTGTAACGGTCTGCAGCAAGGGTAAGAAAAGCGAAATATTGATTGGTATTCAATCACCCTTCATCATCAGCTGGACTATACCCACTGCAGGGTGAAGGCCTCTCCCATATGAGCCAAGTGATTGGACATAAATTTTCCGTAAAGAGCTTTCCACTATCTCTGTTCAATGAGTAGTGTAAAATTATTGTTATTGAATATGTGGCCACCAAGATGCTTAGATCGGGTTTTATTTTTTGCAGGAATGCACCTTCGCTTGTGACGTCATAGACGAGACCATCATCGCGAGCAGCTGGAGGCTACCAGGGGACAAGCATTTTCTAGACATGCTAAATTAATATACGTGAAACAGCGCAAGGCCCAAGGCTTAAGAAGAGAGCCGAGAAAATGAGGAAACGGACAACACAGCGCTGAACTTACAACTGACATTTCTCTGGCACGCTGTGCGTATAAATGCATTTTGCCACCAAAATTGAAAGCATCGCAAAGAGCACATTCATGCGCCCGGATCCCTGCAAGACAACACAAGCTAAGATACGCACAGCGCGCCAAATAAATGTCAGTTATTTGTTCAGCGCTGTGTTGTTCATTTCCTCCTTTCCTCTGCTCTCTCCTTAAGCCTTGAGCCTTGCGCTGTTTCACGTATATAATGCATTACCAACTCACCCATCAGTTCGTGCTTTCGTGCTTTGTTCAGGCAAATGTTAACAGTACTTTAAACTTGTAATTTTCAGGCGTAAAGGCGCATGACCAAAGAAAGGGAGAAGGATAAAATACGGCACTCACTGACAACTGGTTATTTAATGGCACAAACACTGCTTAAATGCCCTCAGACCAGCACAGGCGCACGCCGTAGGAGGAAAAAGAAGCATATTACACCTTAATCACAAAAACCGTGAAAGAAACGTCATTTGTGCATTATATGATACAACTGAAGTATTGCTCGCACATTGTGAACCAGCTTTTTTAATATAATGCGCCTTGGTCGAATCACATGTGGTTTGGGGTCTGCTTCTGCTAATGGTCTTCACAATTGAAAATCTGTGTACATTGACTGAAGTTCTCGACAGGTTTGATGCCTGCCCTCGTTCTTTAGATCTCTTGTGTGCAGATTACATTTACGGGCCTCTAGCATTTTTCCTCCATCGAAATCCAACCACCGAGGCCGGGATTGAACCCGCGTCTTACGGGCCAGCAGCCCAGCACCATAACCACTGAACCACCGCAGCGGCTCATGTGTACATGTGCTATAGCACTGGAAAAATATAAACTTAAATCGATGATGTTAACAAGCATGCAATTACCTTAACGGTTCATAATACCTCTGCTTCTTGTTACTGAAAGGCCAACTTGGTTGTACTCCTACTTTTGTATATTCGTTGCAAGTTTCTGCTCAACATTAATGTCAAATATTTGTGAAGCACAAGTCCAGGTGTTGCATTATTCAAGGTGTGCTATTGGGTTTTTGTAAATAGTTTGCTGGAGTGTTTTATATTTGAAGCATGCAAGTTGAGGGGTGTGTTTACAGTTTCATTCTACGCTAAAGTTTCTAGTAACTGTTCAAAATATGAGCTCTGGTTCTTGTTGCTGAGTAGTCGAGTAGGCTGTGCGCTGTTTAGTAGATTTGTTGCGTTTCTTTACAAAGTAAAAAATAAAAAAGTAATATAAGCCCATGTGGCGCATTTTACAATCTGTGCCAATGTGTTTGTGTAAATGTTGAGTATATGATATATATCTGCTTCTTTTTCAGAATAGGCTGTGCTCCTATTTTGTATATTGTTGCAAGTTTCTACACTGGACAGCTTACAAAAGTCTTATATTTGTAAAGCATAACTTGAGAGGCATGTGCACTTTGAAGATATGCTATTGTGTTTAGTAACTGTTGATATTAGCTGTGCTTCCTGTTCATGAGCAGATGAATTTGTGATTTGTGATTTATGGCGGTTTAACGTCCCAAAGCGACTCAGGCTATGAGAGACGACGTAGTAGGGGGCTTCGGAAATTTCGACCACGTGGGGTTCTTTAACGTGCACTGACATCGCACAGTACACGGGCCTCTAGAATTTCGCCTCCATCGAAATTAGACCGCCTCGGCCGGGATCGAACCCGCGTCTTTCGGGCCAACAGCAGAGCGCCGTAACCACTCACCCACCGCGGGGGCGCAGAGCAGATAAATAGGCCGTGTGCTATTTTGTACAATTGTTGAAAATTTCTGCACAAAAGGCTTGTCTTCATGTAAAGGTGTTACATTAGGAAATGAGTTGCATGCCAAGCTAACGTGGAGTAACTCAAGTCTGAAGCTTGCTCTAAGGCTAGTTGATTAAGGCATTGACGAGAATAGTGCTTTAGAAACAAATGATGACTATTTGTAATGCGCATATATATATATATATATATATATATATATATATATATATATATATATATATATATATATACCAAAAGTGATTTCTGGCGGCTGATTTGGTCATTATAACATAAAATCACCAAAAAATTGAAGAAACATAAAAGGATTTAATTCACGACGTTTCGGCTGGAGGACCAGCCTCCTCCAGCCGAAACGTCGTGAAATAAATCCTGTCATGTTTCTTCAATTTTTGGTGATTTTTATATATATATATATATATATATATATATATATATATATATATATATATATATATCATTCTAATTGTCAAAAAACCACGTGCAGTGGCATCTGCAAGCATCTGCAAGTCATGGCAGCTTGGAGCATCCAAATGATAATGATTTTAGGACTTTGGAGTAAGCGATCTGAAAAGTATGGAAAAACAATGCGGCGCCGAGTGGAAAAATACCCCCAGGAATCCTGTGCTGAATTCTCCTGTGCAGAGGCTTATGAGAAGGCAGACGAGAACTCTGCTCCCGGTACCGGCAGAACACTTGGTTCCAGAGACGGTGCCCAGCAGAACCGTGCACAACAGACTCTAGGAAATCGCCAGCGCCAGAGAACCTACTACAACCGTGGCTCAGACACCTACCTCATCTGTCGCAGGGGCAGCAGATAACAGCATCCGACACGCTTCATCAGACCTGGGCACCTGCTGTCTTCCTGAGGCCAGCGGAGACACCGCGTTCCGCGATCCTGAAAACTGAAGATCGCCGGGAGATCAGGAGGACCTGGGACCACATACGAGACGTAATACCTCGGCCAGACGATCCTCCAGCATCTGACAACCCCCCAGACGTCGCGCACGACCCCCCAGAGCTACGGCGAAGCACACGACAACGTCTCCAGCCCTGCCGCTACACACTTCCGGAAAGACGTTAAACTAATTGTTTGAGAAAAGAAAGATGTAGCAGACTGAGCCACTCTGATGTCACCCTGACAGTACCCTAGCATCGTGACCTATTACGTCACGCTCATGTCTCTTTATAAACCCCTTTCTTATCGGCAATGAACGTTGTTCTTTACTGACTGCCGGCCAGCACACAAATGTGTTGTGCAGTGCAGCTATGTAAGTATTTATATTGTACAGCAGAGGAGTAATGCTCGATTGCTCATTCTTGTGACATCAAGCTGCCGTAACCATTGTGGTATGACGATACCATTCCACATGGTTTAACCTTTCACGAGACCATATTATTGAGCAGAAATTATTGATAGCTAGTAGCCAATAATGCAGTTGAAATATTTCAATTTAGAATGCTTGCTGAAAGTTTCTGAACCCTTATGACAACATTTCAGCAATATTGCAGTAAAAGTGTCATGAGAATGTTGCATTCGTGCAAATAAACAGTACCAATTTAACAAAAATTTTGTAGCCATGTTGCAGTAATATTGTCTCCAGAAGTTGGTTTAATATTGCCTGAAAGTTGCTGTAAATTAGAGCAATATTGTCTCAACATTGTCTATATGTATGTTGAAGTTAACGTGGCAAAAATAGGACACTAGCCACGATGTGGCCACACTGAGGCAACAAAGTGTGCTACTAGGGAGGCTAGCTTTGGGAGCACATGGCAATACACCCAATAGGGGGTACAGGGTGATGTGGGATGGGCGTTCGAGAACAGAGAAGGTAGCATTAAGGTAGCATTTGAAGAGTGATTGAGAAAAATTGGGGAAATTCAGTGGGCCAGGAAAGTCTTGAGATACCTGTATGTAAGGAATGTTGACCCGAAATGGAGAAAGCGGAAAAGAAAATTGATAAGAAAATACCTGGAGAGCAGCAGGAGGCAATTCAGCAATTATCAGTCAAGAAAAATGTTAAAGGAACAGAGAGAGCTCTGTGGAAGAGGGATGCTGACGAAATTGGCACTAGGAACATACGGAATCTTTAAGCAGGAAATTACCAACAAATACCTATGATAAGTGTAGGGGAAGCTCTTTGTTGTTTGAGGCCAGGACGAGAGTTTTGCGGACTAAAACATAGAGAGTGAGGTACCACGAGATAGACACGATGTGCGTTGCGTGTGGAGAGGAGGAGAAAACGGCTGAACAATATATACGTTTTTGTAAATGGCTTCACCATACAGTGGAAAGCAGCGGGGTTGATTTATCCAAGGCACTGGTGTTTACGGACAGTGAAGGGAAAGTAGGTTTTGAGCGGGTAGAAATAACCAAGCGAAGATTATCTGATTGGTGGCTAAAATAAAGAGAACAGTGAAATTTCTTAAGTCATGGCTAGGTGGCTTGAGCCACCGCCCGATATACAGTGTTCAGCCGTATCCATCCATCCATTTATCCATCCGTCCGTCCGTCCGTCCGTACATCCATCCATCCGTCCGTCCGTCCGTCCATCCGCCCTTCCGTCCATCCGTCCATCCGTCCGTCCGTCCGTCCATCCATCCATCCATCCATCCATCCATCCATCCATCCATCCATCCATCCATCCATCCATCCATCCATCCATCCATCCATCCATCCATCCATCCATCCATCCATTTATCCGTCCGTCCGTCCGTCCGTCCGTCCGTCCGTCCGTCCGTCCATCCATCCATCCATCCATCCATCCATCCATCCATCCATCCATCCATCCATCCATCCATCCATCCATCCATCCATCCATCCATCCATCCATCCATCCATCCATCCATCCATCCATCCATCCATCCATCCATCCAGGGAAAGCAATCCAGGCATGTACGGAATAAATACCATGTTACTGCTAAAAGATCGCGCCTGCGCGGACTAAACTAGTGTGCATCATGTGTATCGTTCAACATTAGCGGATGCATGGTTTAACAATATCACAGCCCTTGGAAGATGGACTGTTTCTTTTCCTTTTTGCAGATGACAGAAAAAGAGGTGTTATTTTTCTGCCCAGCATTTTAACCGACTCGGCTCGAGATTTTTCCCTATTACATCTATGGCTCTCTGAACTGTGTTTTTGTCTGTCCATCGCTACCCCCGCTCACCCACAGCGTCAAGTCGTCCGCATATATGGTGTGATGCCGATGTGTACAAGAAACAAATACTCTGTAAGTGCCTGTGTCATCTGCCTTCTAGAAAGGCTATACAGGTAGCCTAAAGAAAAGGGCACAGTGAAGAAATTTGAGGCGTCAGTAGCTTTCTTAATGAATCCTGATAAAGACCCCTCACGAGTGTGTCCAGTCGGCGCGAATAGGAAAGGCAAATGAGCACTAAGACGCCTAATAAACACAGATACTAAAAGAAATGTGGTTTGTGGATTTGCAGAAGAAAAGAGAAATGCGAAACAACCTGATGCACGAATAATAAACAAGGCCTATTCCACCAGACTCTAGAGAAAGAAATAGGTTATCGCCGTGCATGGGTTCCCATTGGGAACGTCACACGAAGGTAGCAAATATTCACTGCATATCCTGCAATTTCTTACTCGCACAGTGAAGAACCTGCAGCACATAGGCAAATTTTGCAAATAAAAATATGTAGCAGTCTTGAGCCCGAGCAAACACTACGTTACATTTTGCTGAACAGTTTTGTGAGGTATCAGGTGTAGCTCATAACTTTGATGGATTCAAAGGGTTTTGGTTAGTTCATTGGGGTACAACGCCAAGTTATTTTGGTGGCATAGCTGAGAATGCAGGACCATTCAGTACCTAGGGGTTCATTTTCGCCAAATTCGCAGCAGTGGAGCCTACTGGTATTCCAAGAGAATCTCCATGAGACGACAGACCCAGGTTTGGATGGACAGGGACACGTCAGTGTTTGCTTGAACACGCTAAGAAGGATCGTTGGTTTGAACTGAATAAAAAGTGGTACTGGTCAATGCGTTGTTGTCCTTGACATTGTGTCTTTGTGTACTGATGTTTAGATGAGCATTTATGAATATGCGATTTTTCCTACCGGCAAGGCGTTGCGCTGAATGGGCGATACGTTGCATGGACTCCTTGGCAGCGCTGCAACCCGCTGTCGCGTACCTGCCTTTAAGGCGGAGCTTAAGCGTCCTCCAATTCTTTTGAGAAACCGTTCGTCGTGCAGCATTCCGGGTGGTGTCATAGCATATCTTTTTGTATATAGCTTACATGTTCTAGTCAAGTTGAGGCTAGCTTGCGGCAGAGGTTGGGACTAATGACATATGAACCTTCAATTGCATGCTTTCTGAGATTACGTTTTATTTGAGGTGCGATTGAGGTGTCTACGGAGATGTCGAGATGTGAAGTTGCAAGCTTGGGACAGGCGCTCAGACCGATGACATATGCACTTTCAGTTACATGCTTGAAGGCGCGTTTGTGGTGTCCCAAGATTTCGAGAGTTGAGAGCGACTGCTTCCTTTCCTTTCCTCGAATACCTTTCCTTCCCTCAAAACACAAGCTTTCGCATCCCTTCACGTAAGGAAACTTAAGTGCCCTCAGAATTTTTTCCAATTTGGCTGGGCAAAAATAACAGGCTGGAATGCGTTCCGAGAAGCCTGCGACAGCAACCACACCGAGATTGGCATACGGTCGATAGGGGAAAGGGGAACCATGCTAAGGGACACCCAAGACAAGTACACCAAAAGCATAAACCGAACGGCGCAAACATCCGAGGTAGACGCTCGGCTGCTCAAATTCTGGGATGCTAGGCGCAGCCTCACCAGGAGATAGAAAAAAGAAAAACAAAACAATAAACTCAAGCTTAAAATCTCAGAAATTGCAGCAAAAGCAGAGGAATACGCCACACAGCTGGAAAAACAAAGATTGCCAACAATTCAGCGATTCTCTTAGTGTTACCTAATCACGACACGGACTTCACGTTAAGGCGCATATCCTTAGAGCGCTCCTTGATCCGACAAAGACAAAAGCAGCAAACATTAAAGCCATCTACAGGTTTATTCACTAATTCGAAGGCACTCACTCGGAACTCCTCGACAGAGTGCGCGCCAAATGCTTTAGTCGCACGAACCCACCGACCCATACAGGGCAGTACCAGGGTGACGATATCGCTAATCTCGACGGATTCATCACACAGTGGCGCAGCCAGAAACTTTGTTCCAGGGGGGCTCCTGTTGCAGCGATGCCTCCTCCTTATAAAATCAGTAGATCAAATGCATTAATCAGAATTGCATTGCTATTGCGAATGCTATTGCGTATTAGATACTGCGAACAGATTCTTAGACGCTGCGCACTGCCAAGGCATGCAAAATATGTATTTTTTATAAAAGAATATATCCTGATGTATCAAAATTGTGGCAGAAATAACTATTATCAATGCTTCCATCTTTTCGTCTATTTAGTAAGTAAAAAAAATCTCTCAGGAGTTTTAGAACTATATCAGTTGGATATCATCAAAGTAGTGCATGTCCCTGATATGAATAATCAATTTGAGGACAAGTATTTTGACAAATCTTTGTCATTCAAGGACCTTGTTTACAATTTTGCACGTATGCAATGGCCAGGAAAAAAATCTCAGTGACACTGTCCTTCATTCTAATGCAGATTTCTACAGGAAACAGATACTCTGTAATTCCTGAGTCATCTGCCTTCTGAGCGCAGCTGTCATCGGTCGAGTATTGTAATTGCACTGAAATTATAGTCGCAACAGAGAGCACAGATAAAAAGCAGTTCTGCAAAATATACATCATAAATGCGAACATACAATGAAATACATCTCAAATGCGAAGATGCAGCTGGATAAAGGGCAAAAAAGCGTCGCTGAAACAAAGTTCACTGCATCTATACGCAAAGCATAGCAAGAATTAAGATATTTAAATATAAGTATATTCTCTAATATTTATAGATACCTAAGTTGCTCTATATAATATGTAAAACAAGCCAAATAAACATGTTGCGCAATCAGAGATAGTATAATCTTTACGCACTGAACGACAGACTATTCTGAAAGAATAAAACTATGATCGCAGAAGTCGTGATATGTATTTGGGCCATGCTGCGGTCGCGACAGCAGTATATGAAAAGAATAACAGAAGAAGAATGCAGAAAGCAATACTAAAATGTGTATTTTTTCTGCCTGTAAAGTGGAAACAATCATTTTGCACAGAAAATAAAGAAGGCTATTGGTCTGAATCCAAAAAGAGGTAAAAGCAGATAGCTATAATATGGAAAGAAAAGGACAACAGAAAGCCGCAGATGATGCGACAAGTTGAACTACCCAATATCCGAGAATGTTTTTGGGAAACGCCGCGTTGGCCGGGCTTTCAATGAGCAAGGTTGGACAAATTAGTTAATGTTGTCTTCGTAATTTCCGTATTTGCAGGATAACTTTGATCATGATGCGAACTGTTACAATAAACGGCAAAACTTTCTGCTGTTTGAAAGGCTAATGAAGAGTCATACGTTTTCCTAATTACGCGTTTATGGACCTGAAGGAACAGGTTTTTACTTGCATTGGTTTTGCTGTTTCGCTATGTAAAGAACCAAGTTTAGGAGAAATTTATATCAATAAAGTTTTGGAATTGAAATCACTGACTCAGTAGATTCCGCGGCCGTCGCGACGAGCCTGCTCGTCATCGATGTGCCCTTGAAACTTTATGCTCGGATGGGGCTCCTTGCATTATGTGGCTCCAGGTACATGGGCGATAATTGCCGCAAAATCCAGCCTGATATCGCAATGTTTGCGCCTAAAACTGTTTTTGAGCGTGAAAACAACATTGTAGACAAAATCCGGCATGATTTCCACCGCCAGTGCTTGTTCTGGTCGGCGGCGAAAAAATTTCGAGCGGGGCTGAAGCCCCACTAGCCATAAGCCCCATAAGCAATGCCCCGGCCATCACACGAGTAGTCTACGCGGCCATACGAAACTCTCCCAGAAATACGGCTGGGGGTGCGGATAAGATCAACAACGTACTCATCCGCAACCTCAGCGATGAGCTGGTCGCCGAACTGGCCGACTTCCTCAACAAGCATTAGGAAGCTGAAACAGTCCCCGAGGAGTGGAAACATGCTGAAGTGATCATGATACCCAAGCCAGGCAAGACACTGCAGATAGAAAACCTCTGACCGATCGCGCTTACATCATGCCTGGGAAAACTATAGGAGCGAGTGGTATTGCAGGGACTTAACACTACATGAAAGACAACGAACTACTCCCTCACAGCATATTCAGGTTGAAGAGCAAAATTATCAACTCATTCGATTACATGAAGATGTACTTCGGAACGCTCCTACGGACGGAGGTAACGTAATAATGGGCCTAGACCTCAAAGGGGCTTTTGGCAATGTGAGCCGCGAAGCAATGCTTACGGGCTGGACGACCTGAACTGCGGGCGAAGGATTCGCAGCTACGTCAAAGCCTTCCTATCAATTAGAACTGCACCCTCGGTATAGAACTTCGGTCAGAAAAGTTCCAAACGACTAACAAGGAAACACCTCTAGGGTTATATATCTCACCCACGCTATTCAACGTGGCTATGATCGGACTGGTGAAGCAACTAAAAGAAATCGACGGCATACATTATGCCATTTATGCCGACAACATCACCATATAAACTAATCCTGGCTCACTCAGCGAGAAAGAGGATAGGCTACAAGAAGCGGCCACGTGTGTGAAGAACTATGTCAAAGCAAGAGGGCTAGCGTGCTCAACAGAAAACTCTGAGCTCCTACGGGTTTGGAGATGAAAACAGAGCCGAACAGACCCTACCAGTAAAGGGCTTCGACTAAAAGTCTAAATTGAAGGAGAAGCAATATCAGAGAAGACACTCATACGAGTCCTATGGATGAGGATACAGTCAAATCAACGCTATGCTTATGCCCTTGAGCTATTAAAGGCATCTACACTACATGTGGCCCGCATGATTACGCGCATCTCTCATAATGTCATGGCATGCGTGAAGAAGACACACTCTAGCTGGTCAGGAGCCTAGTGTTCAGCCGGGCGACGCACATCCTCCCGTACTACAACCATATCAAGGGTGAAATACAACAGGGGGACGAGATTTTACGAAAATCGTACAAAATCGCTCTTAGACTACCCCATAACACCCCAACTGAAAAGCTCTTAGTCTTGAGACTGCACAACACGTTCGAAGAACTACGGGAAGCGTAGCACGTCGCCCAAATGCGCAGACTGCAGTGGACCCCCACCGGAACAGTTCTCTTAAAGGAACTGGGCTACACCGAGCAAATTCGGGAAGTATTGCGAATCGAAACAATCCCTGATGAGTACCGGAAGACGCTCAGGGTGGCACCTATACCAAGAAAAATGAACCCCAACCTCCACAAAGACCGAAGAGAGGTAAGGGCCGACGCATCCCAGGATAAAACAGTGTACGTGGACGCTGCCACATACGCCATAACCAGGGGACAAGACACCAACAACGCAGTGGCAACTGTTGTCAACTCGGAATTACACGAGATTTCCAGCGCCTCATTGCAAGACTGCACGATAGCTGAGGCTAATGAGGTGGCCGTCGCTCTAGCGGTAGCGGAGGGCTATCGGATTGGGCGGTCACTGAAAATTCTTACTTACTCACAAACAGCCTGCCGCAACTATCTTTGCGGCAGAGTCGGTCACAGAGCGCTCCGCATACTCCGCTGTGTAGATTTCAAGACACAACAGACATATGCAGAACCGATCAATCTTAAGATAATCTGGGTACCGGAGCACACGGGGGTGGCAAGGAACCAAGAGGCGGACTGGATAGCTCGAGTATATAGGATCGCTCGAGCATCCAACGCCAACGGCCTTGAGGAATCCGTTCCAGTAGCTCAGGAATACTTGACCTTACTAAACAACTACAAAGGCAGCAGGATGGGGTACCCACCACCGCTCAAATCCTTAGAGAAGAGGCTGTCACATGGAGACATCTACAAACGGGGTCATATCGAAACCTAAACACACTAAGTAAAATCCACCCCACAGTTTATGAAAACAAGTGTCCGTACTGCCATGAAAAACCTAAACTATATCACATAACATGGGCATGTAAATAAGTCGACGTCGTTCTAATTATACCAAACCCCAGTTCGGAGAAATGGGAAGGTATGCTCTCCAGCGACTGCCGCGATGACCAGATCAGTCTGATACGGCGAGCTCAGCTAACGGCAGCATCCAGCGGAGCCCTGGATTAGGGGCAACCGACCGTTGCGGAGATGGACTCATCTGAAGCGCATAAAGCCACCTGCACTAGAGCTCAATAAAGTTATCCTATCTTTTAGTTTCGCCATAGGATGCAGCGCGCATACGCTGTGGGCTGAACCGAGACATTAGGGTTGCGTAGAACACTTAGGGCAAAAACCGTGTCCCACTCATACCGCAAGAACAGAAGCTCGCCCCTGCGTACATACGCCTACGACATAGTTTGAAAAGTTAGTTTCGCGATGATACGAAGAACGCTGACACTAGCTCAGTATCCACGCACAAAAAAAGAAAATGCGGACCGCCGAACAAGACTAAAAATCATTTTCGTCCTTTTCCTTTCACTTGTGACCGTAGTGGTCAGTAGGGTGGCTCGACGTTTCGGGTAGGCCACAGCGCCACTCGTGCTATAGTGGCCACAGTTCTGAATCGCTCGCTCAGCATCATCACCACGCCATCTATTTCGTGCTGTGGGCAGTATAGCTTTGTAGGGGGCTGGTTGGTCGTGCATACTGAGACTGGGGAGCACTAGATTCAAGAGAAGGGAACAACACCACATTGGAACACGTGCGCTCGTGTATCGTGGTGTTAATAATAATAATTGGTTTTGGGGGGAAAGGAAATGGCGCAGTATCTGTCTCATATATCGTTGGACACCTGAACCGCTCCGTAAGGGAAGGGTAAAGGAGGGAGTGAAAGAAGAAAGGAAGAGAGAGGTGCCGTAGTGGAGGGCTCCGGAATAATTTCGACCACCTGGGGATCTTTAACGTGCACTGACATCGCACAGCACACGGGCGCCTTAGCGTTTTTCCTCCATAAAAACGCAGCCGCCGCGGTCGGGTTCAAACCCGGGAACTCCGGATCAGTAGTCGAGCGCCCTAACCACTGAGCCACCGCGGCGGGGCTCCGATGTGGTGTTGTTCCCTTGTCTGGAATCTAGCACTCCCCAGTCTCAGTGCGCAGTAACTCTAGCGCTCGGCACATGAGAGCTCCGTCGTCTGTCCGATTTAACTGAATCGCGGCCAAACTCATCCGATAACGATTGCCGCACTATAGAAAATTACCGCATTGCTCTTAAGTCTGCTTAATAGTCGAAATGTAGAAGCCTTTCCCTGTCCTCTCTTTCTCCCTTCATTTTTCATTTTTTTTGTATACACAATTTTTGTTCGTGTTCTATTGTTTCTGTTTTTATTGTTCTTATTTGTTTCTTATTTTTGTTTTTTGCTTTGTTTTTTGTTCCTATTTTTTAAGATCATTACAAATATGTTGAAAATTGGAAAATGAAAATTGGTTTTGGGGGAAAGGAATAGCGCAGTATCTGTCTCACATATCGGCGGACACCTGAATCGCGCCACAAAGGAACGGATAAAGGAGGGAGTGAAGGAAGAAAGAAAGGAAGAGGTGCTGTAGTGGAGGGCTCCGGAATAATTTCGACCACCTGGGGATCTTTAATGTGCACTGACATGGGACAGCACACGGGCGCCTTAGCGTTTCGGCTGCACCGAAACGCAACCGCCGCGGTCGGGTTCGGACCCGTTGCTTTGAACTGTTGCGCAATCAATTTTTGAATTTCTTTTTATATACCAAACAACTTATGACTGATATTTCGTGCAGACAACTTCCTTCCAGAAACTTCCGTTACAAATACAGTCCATGCCACTGATTAGGCAAGAAAGGTTTACGGCTTAATAGTACGCTTATACGTTTGACGGGACCTTATGAGCGGTTCAAATGATCCATATTTTTGGAATAACGGGAGTCGAATTAACGGCCTTGTATTCTAATTAAATTTTTACTGCGTTAGCATTGAAATAGTAGTCATGCTGTTTCTGGTTTTACGTAAAGAAATTTCGTGATCAGTCGAGAGAGGTCACGTGGCATATTGACGTCGTTACAGTGAAACTTAAAAGAACTTTGGTGTAGGCCAGTTGGTATGACATCATGAAGAGCAAATCCGTAAAACAGGACGGGACTGCCTCAGTCCCGTCCTGTTTTGCGGTTTTGTTCATCATTACAATGAGCCCATTTGACAGGCGGCAACCTGGGCATCCGACACCCAAAATTGAGAAGTTGGACCAGCCCAAAAATTCCAAAATTTTCTTGAAATTTTTTGATGAAGGACCACCCTAGAAAACAGATTAAGTCAGATTAGTGGTGCTAAGCGGGTTAATTATTGTAGATTAGGTCGGATTAGTGTAATACTATATGATAATTCGATAGCAGGTGCTCAGACATTCTAGAAGGTGATAACTTATGCTTATAGGTCAGTGCATCATCATCATCAGCCTGACGGCACCCCTGCCACTGCAGGGAAAAGGCCCCTTCCATGTCTAATCAATTAACTCTGTCCTTTGCCAGCTGCGCCCACTGTATTCTCGCAAACTTCTTAATCTCAGCGGCCCACGTAACTTTCTGCCGCGCCCTGCTACGCTTACCTTCCTTAGGAATCCACTCCGTTAGCCTTGAGGACCAGCAGTTATCTTGCCTTCCGTCTACATACCCTGTCCAAGACCATTACTTCATCATGAGTTCGGCTAGGATATTTATTAACTCTGGTTTGTTCCCTCACCCCTCTGCCCACTTCCTGTCGCTTAGCGTTACACCTAACATTTTTCTTTCCATAACTCGCGGAGTTGTTCTTAAGTTTAGTCCTTTTCGTTAGCATCCACGTTTCTCTCTCGTAGGTCAGTGCGTGTAAGATACAAGTGTTTATACTTTGCTCTTGAGGGATATTGGTAAATTGCCACTCATGATGTGAGAGAATCTGCCATGTGCCCTCAACCTCTCTTATTCTTCTATTTATTTTGCTCCCATGATAAGGATCAGTGGTAAATACCTGCCCTAAGCAGTTGTATTCCCTTACCACTTCGAGCACCTCGCTGCCGATTGTGGACTGCTGGTTCTTTGCTAAACCGTTCAACATTACTTTGTTTTCTGCATGTTAATTTCTAGACCCACTGTTCTGCTCTGCCTATTTAACTCATTGATCATGCGCTGTAGTTCACCTTCTGAGAGTCTCAGCAAGGCAATGTCATCAGCGAATCGCAGATTATTTAGTTATTCTCCATGAGCACTTGTACCCAACTGTCCCCTATTCAGGCCTCGGAATACCTCCTGTAAACGGGCAGTGAATAGCATTGGTGAGATCGTGCCTCCCTGCCTGGTGCCCTTTGTTATTGGAATTTTATTGCTAACTATATGGAGCACTACGGTAGCCGTGCACTTGCTATCTTCCAGTATTTTCGCAGAAGGCTCTTCTACACCCTGATTCCGGCCGCAGAGAAGTCTCGGACGGTGCTCTGGCAGGTAGTCCTCAGACAGCACCCTAAGATGCACGTGAATCACCTACGTCACGTGACATTGCAGCGGCATGACAACCTGCCAACAGATAGTTAGCAAACTGCCTCCCGTGGCAGATTCCAGTTAATGATTGGTCACTCGGGAAGCGCAGCCTGCCGCTGGGAGTATAAGAACTAGTACAAAGACTCTCAGGGATCTATGAATGTTAAGCACAGAGTGACCTTCTGCATATATTGGCATTATCCCATTGTGCTATGGCGTCAAGACATCAAAGCGAAGCTTAAGTGTCCCTTCCAATTTTTTTCTACTCTTACAGATAGTCACCCGGTTTCAGTCACAGATATGTAGCTGGCAATTAGTAACCGTCATCGATTCAGTACGTGCTCTATTTGTCGTGTTAAGTCAGAACGCGTATCCGAACGCGCGCCTGAGTGCAGTCCGAGGAAGCAGTGTTCCCAGGTGACAAAAGAAGCTCCCCTTTATTACCCTGCTCCGTTTTAATACATTTGCTACACATCACCGCAGATCCACTTTCGCAGTCGCCGCTGCAAATGGCTGCTGACATCACGCAAGAACCGACGATCCCAGCACATCACCCTTTTCAACCGCTATTAACATGACATGCACATAATTCAAAATGGTGTAAGAAGACAAGCATCACTGACACCAAAGAAAACAACACAGAACAATGCCTGAGTCATCCAGCCCCAGCCTAATGGCCTTGCAAAAAACTGCCAAATCTAGTCATAGTCACAATCGTAGCTTGAGAATTGTTACCCTCAGACTCCATTTGAGTTAGAGGCACCGAAGGTTCACGAATTTGGTTGTCTGCACCGGTTACGAATCGGGCCCTACTGGACTGCTCCTGAGCATGTGGAAACTCGTAGCTCCCGCTATCTACCCGGTCTTTTGAGAGACGGTTGATCATACTCATTTTCCAACGGACTTCGACGCCGTTTTCTGCCTGAACCCAGTATGAACGCGGATGTGGGGCGGTTCTAAGCACGGTGCCTTTGGTACGGAGATCAATCACCCACACCACATCAACTGTTTGCAGTTGTGGGAGGTTTTTAGCCCGGGGATGTCGGTCGAAGTGGCGGCTTTGCCTCTTGCTGACCTTACAGTTATTAGCCACCGCTTCCTGCTGACAGCAATGTCCCGGATTGTGGTGAGAAGGCAGCACTGGGACTGTCATCCTGAGTCTTGTGCCCATTAGTATCTCCGCTGGGCTTTCAGAACACCTGCCGTAGCCCTATAAGCCAGCTGTGCTAAGTAAGGTTGATCATATTTCAAAACGAGATTCTTAACCGTCTCTAACATGCGTTCGACTTCCCCAATACCCTGGGGATACCTCGGATTTGAGCTGGCGTTACGGAAGCCATGGAGTATTGCAAATTGCTTCAAGTCTGCACTGGCCAATTAAGGACACTCAGGAATGCCATGCCTCGTAAAAATGCTCTTTATGCGGCTTATCAGAGTTGCTGACTTTGTTGACGGAAGAATGGCGATCTCTGGGTATATAGAGAAAGGTCGTCTACTATAAAATATATTGCCGTCTTTGAATATGACACCGACCGATCCCTACTCTCTCCTAAGAAAACGAGTGTTGGCGATGCAATCATCGGTTCGGTCTGTTCCGGCGCATGGCTAGCAAAAATGTTGCACTGTTTCACGAAAGACGCTATCTCATTGCTAAGTACAGGCCACCAGACAGAACCTCTAGCCAGACTGCGGCATCGCGAGGTGCCATGGTGCCCTTCATGCAGCCTGCTTAGTGCTTCGTTTGGAAGGAACCGAGGAAGGACTGGCCTGATATCGTTCAGCAGCAACCCGTTCACCAAAGTAATACCTGCTCGATTCTGCCAGTATGGCTCAAGATAACCGGGAACATTTTGTTCTTGGGCCACCCTTTTTTTGCAGAGTATGCGCTGTCTTTTACACACTTCGTCATACGCTTGACCTTTGTTTACTCTTGTTAGGAAATCGTCGCAAGTTTCTAATCCCAATAAACCAGCTGTCACCTCTGAGACAGTGAAGCAGCTTTCCACTTTCTTACGAGTTAACGGAGAATGTGAAAGGGTGTCGACAGTGGTTAGCGGTTTGCCTGGAACATATAGTACGGAAAAACTGTACCGCATCAATCACCCACACCGCAGACGGAAGCGTTGAATTCTCGGCGGCATAGCATCGATTTCCACGTGACCCAAAAGCTATAACAACGGCTTGTGGTCAGTTTCGAAAACTACTTCCATACCACGTATTTGCTCATCAGTCCTTTCCGCTGCCCATGTCAACGCCAGCGCTTCCTTTTCGATCCGAGAGTACCGTTGCTCGGTTTTGGTGAGCGAACGAGAAGCGAATGCGACTGGTCTCGGTTGCCAGCCTTTTTACTTTTCAAACAAAGCTGCTCCCAGACCGAAAGATGATGCGTCTGCTGAAAATGTGGTGGCAGCGAAGCCTCGTACATGCGTTGCGCCGAACAAATGAGCTCTTTGAGTTCTTGGAACACTTTTCCTTGACTGCTGTCGCAGACCCCGTTCCTATCCTTGTACAAAAGAACACGCATGGTGGCCGTCACTTGAGCTAAATGTTGCAGGAAGCGGTCCAAATGGCTGGTTATGCCCAAAATACTTCTAAGCTGAGTTACCTTTTTAGGTGGCCTGAAATATTTGACAGCACTGACCTTTTCCGGATCAAAATGAATGCCTTCTTCATTAAGACTATGACCCAAACAACGCACTTGGCTAACCCCGGATAAGCATTGCTCTTTGTTTAATGTCACAAATAACCTTGCTAGGTGTGTGAACACTTCAATTAAACGCTCATCGTGTTGAGCTTTGCTTTCGCCAAACACTAAGACATCGTTCATAACGTTAACGACCCCCGGAAGGCCACCTGGTATCATTGACATCCTGTTTTATAAGTATTCTGGAGCGGAGGTAACTTCAAAGGGTAGTCACGTGAAACAGTATCTACCGAAGGGTGTTAAAAACGTGATTAGCCCTTCGGAGTCTTTAACGAGCCACACCTGGTTGAAATCCGAGTTGACATCGAGCTTTAAAAACCATTTCACTCTTGATAGTGAATCTAGACCGTGATCCACAGTTTGTAACGTAGAACGCTCTCGCACTAAGCATTTGTTCAATTTCGAGAGGTCTGCAAACTCTCAGGTCTCCTGAAGGCTTCACAACCGGAACTATACTGGCGCACCACTCGGCGGGGCCATCCACTTCTCTCATTATGCCTAAACGCTCTATTTTGTCTATTTCACTCTTCAGGAACTCCCTCAGAGGAATTCGGGAGGGTCGGGATGGTAATCCCGGAAACTTGATGTTAACAGTGGCACTTCAGCACCCGAGTCAACCTCTGAAAATATGGGCAGAGAATTTATGCGCATCTGAACAGATCGCGATTTTCTGCATGCGTCTAGTGCTTCCACGAGTCTCTCCAGTTTCCTGGTTGACCACGGAAACGCGTACCTTTCATTGAGTGGAAGCCGTCCCTTTCCTGAAGCAGGCCTTTGCGAAATGTCCCTTCTTGCCACAGTGGAGACACTTGGCAGCTCTTGTTGGACACACTGTCCTGGGGTGGGCGTCGCCACTACCGAAAGGGCACCGCCCCTCCGGCGTTCGTCGCGCATAAGGCGGGCGCACTTGCAGACGTCCCCTGTGCCTCTGCACAACTGCAGTGTCCGCATTTGGGTCCTGGTCGCAAAGTTCTGATGACTGTTGGCTTTTTTGTCCTCGTAGAGTACTTTGCTGCTGTTCGACGATTCTCATTAGGTGAGCCTTCCCGAGCGCCGAAGCCAGCGTGAGCTGCGAATTCATTTCTAAAGTTTCTGAGAGCTATGCGTCGCAGAGGCAGACAACCAGTCTGCATCAACATGACTCCTGACCAGACGGTATGCCGTCAAACCCTCGACTAGACAACCAGTCTGTCTCAAATCATGCGTGTTTTTAGCTCAGCGAAGTCGCAACGGTCTCCCAGGCCATGTAGCGCAGAGATGAACTGGTCTACCGCCTCGCCTTGCATATGTGTACGTCTGTGAAAACAGGCACTTTCGTACACAATGTTGCTCCCTTTTACAAAGTGCCCATTGAAATTTTTTTTTACGGTTTCATACTTCGCACCCTCGTCGGATAGTGCAAACGTCCTGAATATTTCACGATCTTGCCTCCCCATTGTGTACAGCAGCATGCGTGCCTGAGCCTCCCCGGAGCATTCATTGATTCCTGTTAAATAACGGTGGTCCTCGAAATGTTCAACCGACGCCGGCCACTCTCACGTGCAAAGTGGAGTGTTGGCGGTTGCTGGAGCCCATTCAGCCCTATTGAAGGCGTCTCTGACATCGTTGGTGGTTCTTGACATTCTGATACCATGTCGTGTTAGGAAAGGAGGGGAGGAGCGTAGCCAAACGCGCTCCTGAGCGCTGTCCGAGGAAGCTGTCCAGACTCCGTGTTCCCAGGTGACGAAAGAAGTCCCCCGTCGTGCTCCGTGCACCGTGTTTATACACTTGCGTCACATGACCACAGATCCACTATCGCAGCCGCAGCTGCTGATGGCTACTGACGTCACGCGTCAAGCAGGAAACCGACAATACCAGAAAAATAGTATCATGTGCTATCGAGCCAATGACACGTGGCTACAGTCCACCGCCTCGCGCTCTTCGCTTTCAACCATCTGAAAATCGATTATGTTTAAAGAAAATAGACGGTGACTATCTTAGCTTCGGTGATCTCACCCGCGTCAAAAGGGTAAGTAAGAAAGGAAGGTGTGAAAGAAAAGAAAAAGATTGGCTGTACTGGAGTTTTCCGGATTAGTTTTGATTTACTTGGAATTCTTTACATTGCAGGGTCATATCCCGACAACGTCAGCTGCGTTTCGTGGGAGGCACATTGTATAATACGCCCGTGTGTTCTGCAATCTCAGCGCAGTTAAAGGGCCTCATGAGTTCGCCATTGACTCAGAACCCTGCACAAGTGGATCTCACATTCTCTTCTGTTTTTGACTCTCCTTTTTAAGTGGGTTTTTGATGAAAGGAAATGGCATCTTGAGGAAAAGATGGTGAGAGTGAAAGAAGTGCCGTTCAGGAGGGCTCTCGATAAGTTCCAACCATCTGGGGATCTTCAACGTGCACTGACGTCGCGCGGAACACAGGCGCCTTTTTAGTTTCGCCTCCCACGCAGCGGTCGGGTTCGAACCCGGGAACTCCGGCTCGGTAGCCGAGCGCTCTAACTGCTGATTCTTCCTCCGTTCTCTAAGGCCTAACCGACTGGGAAAGGGAGACCTCTCGAGAACGGACGTCCCCGCCGTGGCGCCTCCCTCGTACGCGGAGATTACAAACTTTTGTCGTAGGTAAGATTCACGTATCCCCCCTGACCCGACCTGGAAAGGGCGCACGCCACGACACTAAGACGCCTAGAAATAGAGGCCATTCTTAGCCCCTACCAATTATGTTTAATCACAAACGGTGAATATGGTCCTGCATGCCCACCCGCTGCGGTGGCTCAGTGGTTAGGGCGATTGGCTACTGATCCGCAGTTCCTGGGTTCGCACCAAACCGCGGCGGCTGCGTTTCGATGGGGGCGAAACGCAGTCACCCATGAGAAGTGCGATGCCAGTGCACATTAAAGATCCCCATAGGGTCGAATTTATTCTGGAGCCCTCCACTACGGCACTTCTTTCTTCCTTTCTTCTTTCACTCCCTCCTTTATCCCTTCCCTTACGGCGCGGTTCAGGTGCCGGCCGATATGTGAGACAGATACTGCGCCATTTCCTTTCCCCCAAAACCAATTTTCATTGTCATTTACCCTGCATGCCCGCATTGCGGTGACTGGGTGGTGGTGGTGAAAACGTTGAATAATGATAGAGATGATAGAGAGAGGTGTTGGGGGTCGTGACCTGAATGGTCATGCCCTTACAACCACTAGGTGGGATGCCTAGTCAGGCACCCCATTGGCGGTTGTCGCAGCCCGGACGCGCTGCGTTACGGCCCTTTGGACCTCGAGGGTGCAGCAGCTGGACAGGGTCGCCTCCCAGTCCTCTCGAGTGGGGTTTGAGATAGAGGGTAGAGATGGGTTCTGCTGGCAGCCCTACACCATATGGTAGGCGTCAGGCACCTCCCCACAGTGTGAGCCCCGCCCGTCGAATTGAGGATCGAAATGCTTTAGAGTTGCCGGGCACAGCATCATGTTCGTGAGCAGACACAGGCGTACCCGCTCGTTGGCCTTCCCTAGTCCTTTGCACGGGGTGGGAAGAGTTTGGTGCGTGGATTTGTAATAATCGCATATTTCTTTAAAAGAGTAAACCGGATTGAAATCGGAGTCCTGGTCAGCGTTGGGTCCCATGGGAAATGCCCGGAGAGAGAGAGCGCGCGGGCGGCGGCGTCAGCTGCTTCGTTTCCGCGGAGGCCTTGCTGATCTGGAGCCCGAACGAGAGATCGGTGCGCAGGATCCGAGTCTCGGCTACAATTTTGGTAGATGCGATGAGCCAGGGGAGTAGCCCACCCTTGCTCCACGCTTCGACAAGCCCCTCGCGAGTCGGTGATTATGTATTTGGAGGAGTCGGAGGCTACCAGGCCGAAGGCAACTTCTGCATGAATTGCTGACTGGGCCTTGAAAGTAAGGGCGTCTACTGGTTTGCCCTCGTGGACGACTGCGGCCGTGTACCATCCCCTGGGGTCCGGGCCGGAGGCGTCCACGTATAAGACTGCTGGTTTGCTCCCAAAATGGCGGTTCAAGGCTTCCGCCCGTGCCAGGCGCATGCCATTATGGTCCTCTTTGGACATGTAGGTGGGGTGAGGCCGCACGTGGAGGGCGCGTCTCCAGTGTACGGGAAGGCGGCATCTCTCCTCTGTGAATTAGGTGTGCTGGATGTGAAGACAGGCTATAAGGCGGCGACCCGACGCCGTCTTTGTGAGACGAGTGTATTGGTTGTTGAGGCGGGTCTCCAGAAGCTCCCTGAAAGTGTTTACCATCTCTAGTGCCATGAGGTGGCTGGCGGAGGTAGAGACCGGGAGGTCCAGCGCTCGTTTCATGATTTTGCGGAGGATGACCTCAAGGGCAGGTGGAGGTAGGCAGTCGAATGGATGATTCGACTGCTTACGAATGCGTTCGCAAGCCGCACGGCATCTTTGCATCATAACCCACCGCGCTAGTTGGAAACCCGGCGGGCCATGCGGCCCACATGGTCCCCCATCTGCTGGAGCTTGGCGAGTGTTGTGTCGCAGCATCGCTGGTTGTGTATGAAGAGACCGAGGACTCTGATTTTCTTGGATTCGTGAATGGGACCGCTTTGTAAGGAGAGACGGATTTGTGCCGAGAATGTGCGCGAGGGGTGTAGATGGACGAATTCCGATTTCTGCGCGGAGCATTGCACCCTACCGTCTCGGGCATAGCGGTCCACTATTCAGACGGCCGTGTACAGGCGTGTCTCCATGTCCCCTAGGCGTCCTTGCGTAGCCCAGAGGGTGATGTCGTCGGCTTACAGAGCGTGCTTGACCCCTTCGACCGCACCCAGCAGGGCAAGTAGGCACATCATGCCTATGTTGAATAGCAGAGGGGATAGCACCGCGCATTGAGGAGTCCCCCTCATGCCGCGCAGGAGAGGTCCATGCTCTTGTTCCTGTATTTGGATGTAGGACAGTCTGTACGTGAGAAACTGTTTCACATAATTGAAGGTATTGGAGCCGCAGTGAGTTTGACTCAAGTGTGAGAGTATCACCTCGTGGGTTACTTTGTCGAACGCTCCTTTCAGGTCGAGCGCGAGGACAAATTTTTCGTTTTGGGGGTGTGTGATGGCTTCAAGATTTAACGGTGGAGTTTGAGCAGGACATCCTGTGCGGATCTGTGTGGGCGAAATCCGAACATGGTGTCCGCGAAGGTTGTGTTGTTCGAGGTATTCGGACAGCCGATTCCGCACCATCATTTCCATCAATTTGCCCGCACAAGAAGTGAGAGAGATGGGGCGGAGGTTGTCCATGTCGATCGATTTCCCGGCCTTCGGGATGAAGGTGATAAGCGCCGTCTTCCACTCAATGGGGAGGGGGGTTTCCTTCGCCCTGATCGCACTGATGTAATGTAGAAGGCACTGGTACGCTGAATCAGGATAGTTCGCCAAAAGTTTGAAGGTCACCTTATCCCGGCCCGGCGCGGTGCCCCTCTTCATTTTGGCCAGACTGGCCCGCCGATTGTGAAGCTGGAAAGGTTTGTCCAACTCCGAGTTTTCCCTGCCTGTGTAGGAGTAGGCCGATCTGCGGGCGTCCTGAGTTTAACACAGGTAGCGATCCCGGAGCGCCTGGCCAACTGCGTTATATTTCCTTGGGATGAGTGCATGGCTTCGTGTAGTTGCTTCTACGTTTGTATGCGGGTATGTGTTGGGTTGATGAGGGCTCGGAAGACCCGCCACGTGTTGCGGCTCGACATCTGCCTCGCCGCTGTGTTGCAGCAGTCCACCCAGTTGGAGTCAGCGGGTTGGGCCGCGCACTCTGCTGCCTGCCGGGTCAGGTCCGCAATGCGCACTTTGAGTTTCTTGCTGTGTTTATGGCACTTCCAGCGGCGCGTAAGGCCACGACGCGCTTCCCAGAGGAGGGGGAGGAGGTTGTCTACGTCCGTGACCACCTCTGTGAGCTGTATCTGCTTCTCGTGGGAGCGAAGGTGCGATATGACTAACTGGGACCAATTCGTGTAACCCTGCTCTGTGATGTTTGTGTTGGCGTCGGATGGGAAATTTTGGCGAAAGGTGGTCCAATTGAGGATGCGTGCTTGTGCGGTGAGGCGCTTTAGGGGGCTTTAGGGGGTCTGAAGACCACTTTTTGACCCCATTTTTTTCCCGCATCGTCGGGCTACAGTGAACCAACATCTTGATCATATTGGAGCAGCCGGTTCTCCGGTTATAGTGTCGACATATAGGGGCTTTTTCTAAATATTAGTATTTTATAGGAAGCAAGGAAAGCAAAGTTTACGCGGAGAGAAATATAAAAGAATTTGAATCGCTGTGTAGAAGTAACCAGAGCAACTTTGGCGTTTCACCGCAATGAATACTAGTGCTGGAATAGCCAAAAGCACCCTCCGTAAACAGTATGTAGACTTTTTAAAGAACGTTGATGATTGTGTAAAGCCCAGAATATTTTCATATGAGCACTATAACAAGCAAAGCAGAAAGAGAATAAAGTTGCCGCCGGGCCTTCTGGAAGACGTTGAAGTAACGAGCGTTGACTGTTTAGTTTACTAGAATTCTTATGACGTCATAATCACGTGGTTTCACTTCTGTCCGCCACAATGAATTTTGACATCATAATTGGTACCCGAATTTAGCCGCCATCCTGAAATATGTCATAGCCACGTGACAGCCTAAGTTGGCCGCCATCTTGAAATAATAATGACTTTATCAATTATTAACCATTATTGGCCGACATCTTGGGTTTACAAGTGACGTCTCCAATTAATCACCAATTGGATATATAAGTGGCATCACCAATCAATCACCAATTTGCTTGCTATATAATGTACTATGCGGCCGTCATCTTGAAATAGAAAATTTCACGCCGAAGGAATTAGGGCAGCATAGCCCGTTGGGTCCTCTCACAACCCCACCGCTCTAAAGTGTTTAAAGGTGCACTAAAGAGAATTCTTAGCTCGTCGTTTTAACGTCAGAAATCGATCTACACTCTGCGAGCATTCTTAAAAACTATAATTGATTGTCCTGTGTCGCGGATTTTCTTGTTAAATTGAATTAAACGTTCTGGCTCCGACTTTTTTTTTTGGAAATCACCTGCGAATGTTGGAGGAGTCAGCAAGCACGTTAATTGCCTTTCAGCCAATCTCTATCACTTTATTTTGTTCAGATTTTCATGAATAAATAGTTTAAAGCGCTGGCAATACAGTGGCAAATTAGGCCCACAGAAATTAAAATACGCGTGGACTCTGCGGTACGTGTCACTCCGCCGATGGCAGAGCTGAAAGCAGCCACGCGGCCGGCTGAGAAGTACTCCACGCATTGGCTGACTACTCTATTTTCGGAAGTGAGTTAAAAAAGAAAGGCGAGAGCCGGGACGTTTAAGCCTGAACTCCATGTACGCGACAACTCACGGGAACACGAAGGCGGCAAGCGCCGAGCGACGCCGTCGCGCGAAGCATATTTGCCGTGTCGCTTGTCTCGTCGCTCGGATCTGCACGAACAGAAAATTTCGCTCGTCGCCCGGAAGTCCCCTCTGCGATGGGTCAATCAGAGCCCCACACAGCCGTTTCCTGTTTGTCCATGGTTTGTCAATGCTTCTCCTCCGAGTTCGGAGATACGCTCAACCACCGTGGTATTAAGAAGCGCGTCGTCTTGGTCGTCGCCACCGTCGGGAAAATATTTGCTTTGCTGTAGCTGTGCGGCAGACCCACATCATTTAAATAATGAGAACTATCTACTTGTTCGTTACGGAGGGATAAGAACAATTGGAGCGGCCTTTACGAGCGCGCGTACTGCAGGGAGAGATGCTTGTCGTGCTGCGGGTACCGGCGCTCGATACCGGCGTTGCGCTCCAACTGTATAGACATGCAGAAGCACTCGCGGCGCGCATTCTCACTTGTATATTATAGCTTTCTCACTTACAAACAGATTGCGGTGACAATTTATGGGAGTGTTTTTACTAAGCCAGAGTGCACAGGCACCGAACGAAAGCACACCTCCCCCGTGACTCCGTGATGTGACTTCGTCTCCGCAATCACGCCGGCTTAGCTATCTTCACTGCCGCTACACCGCTACCATAGAGGAAATATTTCTTTTGCCCTTACTATGAGGTACACTAACAAAATTCAAGAGAGTGAACAGGTTACGGGCGAGTTTACTAAGCGTGAGTGCGCAAAGCATGGAGTCCGCTGTGCACGTCGCAGGTTCACGTGGCCGGCCACCTTCGCTTGCATGGAGGTTGCCCACAAGCTACAGAGCGAGCATCGCCGCGCCGCCTCGTCGGGTCGCTCGCTCTTTCGCGAACATGGAGCCCACTCTTTAATTAGATTGAGTAGGGAAGCCGGCCGCAAAGACAATAATTCGAAGTTTCGAAGAATGCTTGGAGCGTGAAGATCCATGTTCCCACGGTAAAACGACGAGCTCAGAATCCTCTTTAGTGCGCCTATAAGTTCCGAAGTCCTAAACACTGGAGACCCGACCTGTGGCGACTGTCTGCGTTGCCGGGTCCTCCGAGCGCAGCAGTGACTCCACTCCTGTCCGGCCTTGATGTATACCAGGCCTCTCTTGGGAGGGTCCGCCAAGCAAAGGGAGACAATGTGTAGGGAAGAGGCAAAATGCTCTGGGCATAGCGTGCAGGCTTCTGTGGGGAAGCAGAGATGATAGTGGATTAGGGTAAGGAATGAGGGGACAATGTAAGTCTGCTGTCTGCGCCAGTGTGTGGCATGTCTGTTATCTACAGAGCGGTGGGGCAGTGGGGGGTAGAGCTGGCGCGAGGCTCTTCTTCGTGAAGCCCTGATACACCTCGAGATAAAAGGTTGGCGGCTTCTTTCCGGGATTCCCGGAATGCGCAGGGCCCCGGTATCAACTCCACATGGTGTGGTTTGTGTGCAGCGGGCGAGCACATTGTATCAAAACTATGGAAACGAACTCTGCCGCGTTCAAGATTTGATATCGCAGTTTTAAAGCTTGTTAAATTGTACCGGACTTTCATGATGGTGATGGAAATTGAAATGACCGATTCCTCTTAAGTCTCTGGGAAGACTGTGGCTGGAGAGATTATGTCATGCGGGTCGATTAGGAGAGGATCACTACGGCTACGGTCGCTTCATCACTCGTTCAAGCAGCGTCCACCGATATGGCTTCTGGCTAGGAGCCGTGCTCTCAGTGGAGTGCCTTCTCTCTGCAGCACTGCTCATGGTGGGACAGAACATATTTCTCGGGAGCGGCTTGGTGATCAGCTCCTAGTGGAGGAGTCAAGAGATGAGGAGAGGGTTTGGTGGTTGGCCGGTATTCTGATCCCGAGGAAGTACAAGATGTACAGGCCTGTGGCTTGTATTGTTCTTTTGTACGGGGCCGCTCGCTGTGCCTACACCGGTACCCCGATCGTGTTGTGAGGGCGCAGGCAGCATAATCTGTCTGCGGGTGCGTTGAGGGGAACGTGAAGTGCTACCGAGTATGCCCTGAGGATCAAGGCATCCAAGGCGTTTATGGCGCGTTTGAATAGTTGTAGGCATAAGGAATATAGAGCACACGGCTGAGGACGCAGGCATGAATGAGGTGAAAGAGCTCGTGCTCCTTCATGCACTTTTGATAGCAAGAAATTACCTAGATGTGGTGCGACATCGCGCCTGTATCCTGCTGAAGTTTTTGTTAAGGTGTTGGTGTTCTTACCGTAATTCTGGGTATTTATACCAAAAATTACGTGGGCACTCATGTGTTGTTCAGTGAAGAAATGCAAAAGCATTGCGTTTGTTTCTGGTGCTGGGTTTGACTACTACACTACTTCGGCAATTTTTAGTGGCGACATAGTACGATACCTCATTATATCCGATCTTTGTTCTTATATTCAAGGCTATCGCTAGTTCGCGCTCGAGGGATTCCAGGCTGACATCGTCCAGCTTATTTTCGAGGTAACTACCTCGCCCGGACCATAAGGCGAACCTGGCATAATGCCCACTCGAACACCTGAATGCGGCAGCGATCTCTACATTGTTTGCCGGGACTTGCGCTTTGTTCGAAGCGCTCTCAATCACTATAGGCTTCAACCTGCAGCAACCAACCACATCCTCTGTTACACTGCTCAGCGATTCGTTGCCGTCTCCTCTCCCGGAGGGGGTGATCCGCCCTGAGCTCGCTCTAGCAGTACCACCTCCTGCTGCACACTTCGCTCTTTCTGCAGACATTCTTTCATCTCCTTGCAACCTTGTTTGGCTATCGCTAGTTCACGCTCGAGGGATTCCAGGCTGACACCGTCCAGCCTGGACCATAAGGCGTGCCTGGCGTATTGCTCACTCGAACACCTGAATGCGGTCATCACACCCGTTGCTCCCTAACCCTGCGGCTCGAGCGCTACGGAGGCAAGCAAATGGGAAGGGGGACTCACTCTGCCGTCGCGTCGCTGCCCATGGCTCCTGCGACCTCTCAGAACCTCTAAATCAGATGCCCCCTCGTCCTTTCCCACGGCTGCAGATCTCTCTTCCTCGGAGCCCTCTTCTTGCCTCCTCGTTGCTCCGCAGATTTGCACCAGTCTTCGTCCAAGACACTCCTCAGCTGGCGTCCCCTCTTCGACTCCAACAGCTCCAGAGGCTTCGCACCAGGATGTCGCCTGTCTTCGCTCCCAACAGCCTCCGAAGCCCGTCAGCAGGAGCTCACTTACTTCCTCCGCAACGGCGCTCACTTGTCACGACGATCAGCCGGAGCGGCGGGGCCTCTCGCCAAGGTGTCACCATCCGCTGGTGTCCCATAGCGCCCGTGTCCGCTCCACAGAAAACCGTGTCCGCTTGAATCTTCCAACTGCCGCCGTTGCTCAGGGATACCAGTCTGTGTCTGTTGAAGGCACTGTCTTCGGCGTTTCACGCCCGATGCGGTTCGCACCTTCGTACCCCCGTAGCCTGTCGTCCTTTCGGTATCTCGCCTTGGATGCTGAACTTCGTCGTTCTCTCCGTGGATGTCTTCGTCCGTTCCTCGGGGCCGCTGCAGAGCACCAGTACTGTCGACTGCGCCAGTAAACGTTTGCCGGTGGTGTTGGTCCGGTAATTTCCAGAAACTGGATGCACCGCTTGAAGGCTTCTCGATGATATGACTTGCAGGCGAAGCGATTTAGTGAGAAACGAACTTTTATACAGGCTATTTACAGATGGGTACAAACAAAAGTCAGTATACGGCCACAACTATCCGCGGCCGGCCTAGCCGACCGCCTGCACAGAGGCGAGGGACACTGCGTCCCAACAGTCAAACTGGCGCGCCTTGCACCAGCTCTCAACGGTCACTCCCTCCACACTCGGCCAGACCGAGCGCCTGCCAGCTAGGAGTAGCTCGCGACAAAAGCACGCGGGCGCGGCTCCCTTCGCGGGTACACCCCGAAGATGCCCGCGCCCCTTTCCACACCTAAAAATAAACTGCTAACTGCGGCTCATCAATTTTGACGAATAGGAAAGCTCAGAACTGATGTCAGCGTTTTCCCTTACCCCCGAGTTCCTCCCTAGGTGGTCTCGAAATCCTTCGCAAAGGGGACAGGGGTCCAAGGTCGAGGCCGGCAGATAGCCCCGCCGTCCGGAGTGGCGAAGGAAACCGCAAAGACGAATGGGGAGACTAACCAAAAAGGCATGAGTCCCCTTCTAACGGCGTGCACCAAAGCAAAACAAAATAAAACAAAACCGGACGCGCAGCCTAGGTCACTGCCCTCTCGTGGAATATTCGCAACACATGTAGAAAAAGAAGCCACAGCGCGCCGAACCCTACAATTACCGTGAGTTTTGGCGTTTTTTTTTGACCGTGATTCTTCTAAACCTTCGGTGTTTCTCCCTTGATCAAACGTAGAATAGAGCTTTGCAAGATTTGCTGTCCAGTTGCTCTCTCCGTCTTTTATTGGCGCACACAAAATTTTCCAATTGTCACACTGCTTTTGCTTTTTATATTCTGTGACGTGTTTAATCTCAAAATGGTTCTTGCCTAGCTCTCGACGTATACGTATGAATAAAAATTGTTAGTTAAGCGCTTTCAACAACATCGTCTTTCTTATACTTGTCGGTTGTCTTTCTGCGCTGGTTCGTCAAAAATCGTAGAAGCTAGCTCAACAGCAAGATTTTAACGTCTGTCTCAATCACAGATTGATTGGATGCGATAAAAGCAGAGGCTTGCAGTCAAGTAAAGTCACACATATCCATGACAAGTCCTTTAATTGTCGGCAGATTGTGATTACTACAGCACTGTTTTTTGAATATCTCATTTTGCTGAGTCATTCTGTGGCATGGAAGAGGCCTCCTCGCTCCCACGGCTTCCCTGGGTTGCATGTGGTGCTGGTATCATTCGATGCCGACCGAGTAGTCCCGGTACAAATCTTGAGGGGGGTGGGACGCTCGCATGCAGTGTGCCCCTCACTCTAAGCGAAGGGATGACAGGCCACCTGTGTGCCCCCTACCCCCTGGGATTTACGCCGCTGGAACGGGCGCAGTAATTCTCCTATCTCGACATCTCGGTGTGCGCTTAAATGGCGCTTAAGGCAAAAGTAGAATAAAAAACATTCAATTTAAGGTGTACATGTCATCGGTCCGAACCCCTGTCGTGTAGCCTCCGGCTTGACCGGAACATGTAAGCTATATGCATGACAAATGCTACGACACCACCCGGAACGCTGAATGAGAAACAGATGCAAAAAATGTTTATGCGAATGATGTCGGGAATGTGCCACCACATTCATATCAACCAGTGATGACATAGCTGGGATTTCATCTACACACGGGATATACACAATAACACAATTCTTTATTTATTTACAAGAATACTGGACACTCTCCAGGGCTTAAAGTTGCGGCCTAAAAATTGACTGGGCCCTGGAGCCGTTTACAAAGGGGCAGCAGACATTGATGACCGAGCAAGGTAACGTCATCAACAACACTCTGTAGCATAAGGCACTAAAAAATACAGATCTGCTGCAAGATTTATCACAAGAATAAATTCTTAATTACAACAGAGAAAAAAGTACTGGTCGCTCTTTGGGGATTTGAAGGCTACCTGTTTGTGTTCATTTAATGAGACCGGCATATTGTTCTTTAAAGATTGCAATTTTTGCTGAGTGCGAAAGTATGGAACTAACCAGGGCTTGGAAATTCGAGTTAAAGAAGGAGCAGCTTTTAGTTCCAGCAATGCCATCGAACGAAGGAAACTGGCTGTCTTGCTGAGAAAAATTGAAAACATGTATGAAGCGGTGTAGATAGTGATGATCAAAACTAATAATCTTGATACGTGTCACTATAGAAGTAGAAGCGCCTTCATTTGCAGAGAAAGAAGATGGTTCTTTTTTGCTCTGGGCTCGGACCACTTAGGAACCGCCGCAGTTTTACGTGTGTTCTCCGGAGGTTCTCCTTCGAATTGCTCGTAACATTTTGTGGAGCAGTGTTGGGTACGCTTCCCGACTACCGCACTCCGCACAGCATCACAACGGACCTCACATCTGTCCAGCAGCGACCCAGCCGGCGTATCCGCAGAGAGTCGCCTAAATTTGGGCTCCTTCCCCGCGCATAAGAACGACGCAGCCTCGGCCACCGAGTCCAACTGCCATGGCCACTGACACCCGGCCCCTATCGCCGATCCTTTGCCACCCACCGCGAACAGCGCCATCTTTTCACAGTGACGTGTTCAAAGACGCTGAGGATTGGCTAAAGACCTTCGAGTGGGTCGCCCGCTACAACGGCTGGAGCGACGAGCGAAAGCTCCACAATGTATATTTTGCTCTAGAATAGTCTGCCCGGACTTGGTTTGAAAAACCACGAGACTGCTCTTCCCAACTGGGAGACTTTTTCCGGAATCTCATGGCCACACTCCCCTACGTCCACCGCCGGGAGAAGACTGAAGTTGCGCTGCACTCCCGAAATCAGCGCACGAACGAAAGTGTGCGTATGTACATCGAGGACATGGCCCGTCTATTCAAGCGTACCGACCCCAACATGACGGAGGAGAAGAAGCTTCGCCATCTCCTGCGAGGGGTTAAGCAGGAGTTCGCAGGCCTCGTACTCATCCCACCCCGCACTGTAGCGGAATTTCTCACCGAGGCGCCCACCATGGAGACGGCGCTCCAACAACGGGCCCGCCAGTACAATCGGGACACCAACAACATTGTGTCCGAAACCTTTTCGTCGTGCCTCGGCAGCAGTGCAGACACCTTGCGCGAACTGATTCGGTCAGTTGTCCGGGAGGAACTCCAACGATTCCGTGTGCCCCAGGGTGCGCCTGCGCCGCTGGCAGCACTGACGGAAGTCCTCAGGGACAAAGTGCGGCAGGTTGCGCAGGCATTTCCTGTTCCCGAAGCGCCGCCCCATGTTCGATCCCATACCCACATACGCATTCGTTGTACGTCGCACGGCTGGCTACGATCCCGCTACTCCGACACCTGGCGTTAGCAGCATCGGCACTTGTCACGCAACCGCGCCTGGCTACGGTATCACCTCGACGTCTCCTGTCAGTAGCACCGCCCCATATTATGCACCTGCACCTGCTACAGCTGAACCAGGTCCTCGGGAGTTGGATTTGAGGCGTACATCGGACCGTAGGCCTCTGTGCTGCCACTTTGGTCTTCCCGGTCTTCTCTACCGAGCCAGTCTATACCGCCAAGTGAGTCTTCGCGGTTTCCGTCCCGAAGCACCTTGTCCTCTGAACGGTGAACGACCGCAAGAGATTGCTGAGCATCTCTGGGCGCGCCAGAACCATGTTTACTCTGGACGGTGCGAGACCCGTTCGCCTTCGCCTCTCCGCTATCGTGCTTCCAGCCCAGGCCGCCAGAGTAGCTCTGCTGGCTGTCGCTCGCCCAGTCCGCGTCGGGAAAACTAACAGCAGCGACCTCTGCAGGCAAGGCCACTGACGTCGAGACGTGTCAAGATCCTGCATCTCGAAACCATCGAGCCGACGATACCTGGACAGAGAGCGGCAGCGACAGTACCCGATACGCTACATCCGATTTGCGGGTGAAAATTGATGGCACTGAGGTTACCGCGCTGCTCGATACCGGTACTGATCATTCTATTATGAGCCGCGCCATTGCTGGAGACCTTAAAAAGGCTCCGACACCGCGGACGGGGATTCACATGCGCACCGCTGGTGGCCACCTAATTTCCCCTGTTGGCATGTGCACGGCTAGAGTTGGAATTCATGATTTCACGTACGTTGGCGAATATGTCGTGCACTTCGAGTGTTCCCGATACTAAATTCTGGGGATCGACTTCCTGCAGGCGAACGTCGCTGTGATTGACTTTAAGGGCGCACGTGTCAAGTTCTCGACCAAACAGGCCGTGGCCCGCTCTGGCTCCCGAGATCTTTACAGCAGTGCTCTACGCATTATCGAGAATGACTTCACGGTGCCGCCGCGTTGCTGTGTCCTGGTGCTCGTGCGGAACGACCTATTTCAGGACTACGAGGGCCTGGCGAACGGCCATACTCCACTACTGCTTGAGCAGGGCTTGTCATTGCCCGAGGTCTTGTTCGGCTACGTGACGGCCGTACCAACGTCCTCCGACCAAATTTTCCAACGAATATCATCACCTCGTCAAATGCACGGCTATTGCCTTCCTCTACGACGTTGCTGAGGTCCCAGGTTTGTACAGTTTGGGAGGAACCACTCCAGACAATGCTGGCCCACACCGGGTTCTTCAGCCAGTCAAAATAAATCCGGCCCTGCCATCGGTTCAGAAGGATCTTGTGTCGAACCTCGTGGCAGGCATTGCGGACTGTTTCGCTACGGGCTCGAAGACCGGCCGCACTCCACTCACAAAGCACCGTATCATCACTGATGAGACTACGCGACCCGTCTGCCAGCTCCCCCACCGAGTTTCCCCGATGGAGCGAGAATCCATTCGGAATCAGGTTGCCGAAATGCTTGCGGACGATGTCATTCAGCCATCCAGGAGCCCATGGGCATCGCCTGTGTTTCTTGTAAAAAAAACACTCTGCGTTTCTGTGTTCACTATAAAAAAACTTAACATGACCAAAAAGGACGTTTACCCACTGCCCAAGATAGATGACGCGCTCGACCGATTGCGAGACGCCCGATACTTATCGTCATTAGATCTTAAAAGCAGGTACTGGCTAATCGAAGAGAACGAGGGAGACCGGGAGAAGACAGCATTCATGACGCCGGACAGCCGCTAAGTTTAAGGTGCTCCCGTTCGCTCTGGGCGCAGCACCGGCCACGTTCCAACGCATGATGGATACCGTTCTCTCCGGCTTGAAGCGGCAGTCGTGCCTGGTGTACCTGGACGATGTGATTATATTTTCGACCACGTTTGACCAACGCCTGGAGGGGTTGCGCATTGCGCTACAAGCACTCCAATCTGCACAACTCCCCATCAAAGCCGAGAAAGGCAATTTTGACTTTGAGGAACTTCGCTTTCTTGGTCACGTTGTCAGCGCACAAAGTGTTCGCCCGGACCCTGAGAAGACCGCTGCCGTCTCAAGTTTTCCACGCCCAACTGACAAGAAGGCCGTTCACTGGATTTTGGGTCTGTAATCGTATTATCAGCGCTTTTTCTAAGAATTCTCGCGCATCACCGAACCGTTACACTCATTGACTCGCGACGGCACGCCCTTCGTGTGGGGAAGTGGACAAGAGGCTGCATTTGTCGAGCTTCGCAGCCGTCTACAAAGTAGTCCGATACTCAGCCATTTCAGTGAACACGCTGCCATGGACATCCACACTGATGCCAGCAATGTTGGCCTTGGTGCGGTACTAATCCAGTGGCAAGACGGTGCTGAAGGGATCATCAGTTATGCCAGCCGAACACTTGCGCGCTTCGAGACCAATTATTCTACAACAGAGAAAGAGTGCTTTGCAGTGATGTGGGCCATCAACAAGTTCCGACCATACCTCTAAGGGCGACCCTTCCGAGTGGTAAGTGTCCACTACTCCTTATGCTAGCTGGCGAGCCTCAAAGACCCCTCAGGATGCTTGGCTAGATGCAGCTTACGCTTGCAAGAATACGACTTAACAGTCTTCTACAAGTCGGGCCGTAAGAATCAGGATGCAGACTGTTTGTCGCGTGCGCCTATCACAATCGGTCTCGAACAACCCGCCGATGATTTTCCTTTCCTTGGCGCTGTTAGTACGACCCAAATGGCGCAGCTTTAGCGGGTGGACTCGGAGTTAGTGCCGCTCATTGATCACCTCGAAGGCGTCGACGCTCGCATCCCGCGTGTTTTTCGTCGTGGGCTCCACAATTTCACTTTACAATCTGGTGTTCTCTACAAGTGCAACTTTGCCAGCAACAAAGAAGCGTTCCTGTCTGTCGTACCATCGCAGCTGCGGACAGATATTTTGAGTGCCTGTCATGATGCAGCCTCCGCAGGCCATCTCGGTGCAAGTCGTACACTCGCGCGGATAAAACAAAAGTATTATTGGCCGAGGCTACTCCCATCAGTGCGGGCCTACGTAAAAACATGCCGTGACTGCCAACGTCGGAAGTCTCCTGCGTTGAAACCTGCCGGGTTTCTTCACCCAATCGATCCACCGAAGACCCCTTTCCACCAAGTGGGCATGGACCTCCTCGGCCCTTCTCCGAAGTCTTCGTCTGGAAAGCGTTGGATCGTCGTTCCCACCGACTACCTGACACGATAGGCTGAGACCACGTTGCTTGTCAAAGGCACTGCTGCTGAAGTGGCGCAGTTCTTCGTTCATAACATTGTCCTGCGTCATGGAGCCCCCGCCGTTGTTGTTACTGACCCGGGAACTGCTTTCACTGCCCGCTGATCCCAGTCCGGGATGACCCTGACGCACACCAGCCATCGACCTTTTACGGCGTATCACCCACAGACAAAGGAGTTGGTAGAGGAATTCAACCGCGCACTAGCCGATATGCTTTCTATGTATGTTGACGTCGAACATCGAACTTAAAACACCATTCTGCCGTACGTAACGTTTGCGTACAACATCGCCCTGCAGGAGACAACCCGACTGACCCCCTTTCAGCTTCACTTCGGTCGGCAAGTGACCGCTCCGTTAGATGCTATGTTGCCCGTTGACACCTACTGCGACTCTGACACTGACCGCGACACAGAAACCTTCGTTCAGCATGCTGAGGAAGCGCGGCAATTGGCACGCCTTGGAATTAACCGTCAACAAGAGACTGACACCGCTAGGTACAACCTTGGACGCCGCTTCGTATGTTACGCGCCTGGCGACTTTGTGTGGGTTTGGACACCTGTTCGTCGCTGTGGTCTTTCTGATAAGTTGCTGGCCAGATACTTCGGCCCTTACGAAGTAGTGCGCCGCATAAGTGATTTGACTTATGCAGTTGCTCCCGCCCAAACCGCTTCCTCATCGCGCCGGTCACATCGTACTGAAGTCGTGCACATTGTTCGCATGAAGCCTTACCACGACAGACTACCTGACTGAACAGCGGTTCACTGCAGCTGTGTTCTCGCTGACATTTCCCTCCTAGCCGCATCGTGGCGATGCTGCAGAAGAGAGGTAGTGATACGTGCCACTGTAGAAGGAGTAGAAGTGCCTGCATTTGTAGAGAAAGAAGTTGGCTCTCTATCGCTCGCGCGCTCGGACCACTTAGGAACCGCCGCAGTTCTACGCGTGTTCTCCGGAGGTTCTCCTTCGAATTGCTCGTAACATTATTGTATTTTGCAAAGAGATGTCTTATCGGCGACTAACGATCAATAATAGCTATGTAGTGAATGTACCTTTTTTGCAGAACTATTATCTTTGCAATATTTTCTCTTGTGGTGCTTGCCCCCACAAAACTGCAGTAGCTTATGTGTTGGGAAAATAATGTGTTATATAGCTGAAGTTTAACTTTTTGCCGCAGAACAGTACGACATCGCGACATAGCTCGAGTCACTGAAGAGATTTGTTTTGCAACCAACAACCCTCGACCTGCAGCCGCTCGGGAGGCGGGAGAGAGTGGCTCCACGGTGCGGGAGAGCGTGCGCATCGAAGAACTCTCGGCAGTGCAGGGCTGCAGGTACTTCCGGAAATAGCACTGGCGTAGTGAATTAAAAGAGGTGAACAACTTTGGAGTGATGCGCATGGGTCCATCTGGGCACGGGTTTTGCGCAAATGATTACAGGAGCCTGCAGATGGTCGTTTGGCGACTAATGATGAATTCCTTTCGCAGATCCGGACCCGTCGGGCTACTCTGCGCCAGAGCCAAGGTATATCTAGAGTGGTAGCGTACCTTACAAGAAGCCCATACGTTTAAAGCAAGGCGGCTTGTGGTGCGGAGCCATCGCCGCCTTCGAAGTGAGTGGACAACTAAACAGTGACGTTATAATTTAAAACCAAAAATATTACGTCACAGTATGCAGGTCATCTGGCGGGAACAGAAATGCTAGAATGTCGCGACATTCGTCGAGACACTAGAGACAAGGACAAAGAAGGAAGAGGCGACGAGTGCTGGCAACAGCTTTTTAGATTGCAAGTTCTCGTTATTTTTTTTTTCTGTCGTCGTCACCTCGTGCATCGCGCAACATTTTATACGTTAACGTACCAGCAATCTCAGCTATTATTCTTGATGCCTAAAGGATACATTGAGAGGATATTTACTCCGTTTGTGAGCTGTTTTCGAGCATCCGGGTTTCCGAGCAATGCGCTATGACAGATTTCTGTTGATCGACTTTTGAGCACATAAACAGAAGTAGTAGTGCAAAGTTCTATTCAAAGCAATATTTTTTTTTTAAATTTAAAAACGGCGACAGAACTCAGACTCAGAACAGGGACATAGCAATAGGCTACTGAACTAGAGCATGAGACATGTTTTACACGCGCAAAGAACGATAAGCTGGTCGCCAGCTGTATATAAATGGCAGGGACCCAAAAATGAAAGACTAGGCCTGTTAATCACAGACGAAGAAGGCTACACAGCAGTTCGCTAGACCATCAAAACACGGCCTCAGGCACGGACCAAATTAGCATCATCATCGGTAACCTGGGATGCCAACCGAAAGCACTATTTCAACGATAAATGGGAAAACGGGGCAAGCTTCTTGGAGTGTAAGCACGCGAAATAATAATGATTCTAAAGCAGGGAAAAAACCAATGGTGCACCGTAAGGCGTATCTCCCTCAAATTGTAATTTGTAAAACTTGAGGAGCGGGTTGTAAATTTTGCCTCAAAAATTACTACATGACAACGACGGGCCCCACAGCTATTTCCGGCTATTATAAGGGCGCTACGCGAGACATCTATCTCCAAATCAAAGAGGATGTCAGTTGAGTTTCCCCTTCCGGTGGCGATGAGAGGAAACTACTTGATGATGAAATCGGGGTTTCTTGATGACCCGGTGGTTCTACTCGCAAACATTCACATTACTCAAGGAAAATAGAAGGTTAACTATTTATTTACAACATAGGTAAAAAACGAGAAGAAACAAAGCAAGGAGAAAACTATTTACATGACTAAATCGTGGATCAGACGAATTCAGCCCCCGCTCAACCCAGAGCGCCTGGTTTTAAACCCTCTGTCTCCGCCCTTAGTGGGGACAGCAACCAATAAGATAACAAACGACCCATCTCGCCAATCAGTGGTTAGGGAAAGGAAAATAAGGATTTCCGCCAACTAATCACAGATTGGGGAAAGAGTGCTGATTAAACATTTGGGAAAGGAGAGGTTGCAATCAAATAGGCAAACAGCACAAACGCGACCACCCTCTCCCACGGCACCCACGGCCCAGCCGTTACCACTTTGCTATCTCTTTCGCACACGCGACAAAACGATCCCTAAAGTGTTTAGAGAATACACCGCGCGAGACGGACACTGTCGTTACGGGAATAGTGGGTTTCCGGTCACTCGGCTAATACTCAGCCGTATCTCGTGCGCCCCCGAACCTCGTCAACCCCTTAACAATCACATGTCGACCGCTGTACATGGTTAGCGTTTTTCCCGGCGGGTCATCCCCGTGACGGCGCGGCGTAAACGAGGACGTCCGCCGCACGAAGGGGAGGCAGGGACGGGACGGGCCCTTTGTTGGGGACTTCCGACCCCACTGGAGCGGCCTTCCTTGCTAACACAAGACCGACGAGTTCGCGGAACGGTCAGCGAACTCCACAATGTCCTTTAGGAGATAACAAAGCACGCCGAAAATAAAATATTGACCCCCCTCCCCCCAGAGTTGGAAGTGACAATAATTCATACGCCTCGGTATAACGATTCCATCCAGCTGTATCTCCGGTTAGAAGGGTCACCCACAGCTGAGACGCAAACACTAAGGGCACTAAAGATTAGTAGTAGGTTCTTGCAGGATAGTTGGTTTATTTCAGTAATAGGTAGCACATCGCGAATAAGACAGGGCAGGAGACATAGATACCAAAACGACCGTGGTGCCATTTTTATCTTGTGTACTGTCTTATTCGCGCAGTTGTACCTTTGCGAGAGATGTGGCTTCAATCCACCGGGAGAGCAAATCATACCATCAAAACGTTGTCCAACAAAGTAGCACAGGTGGCCCGGATTATTTCCCGGGTAGCCAGTCGCAAAGAAAGGACTTAGAGACGTGGACACGCACACGAGTAGTAAACAGCCACTTTCAGCCGCCTCTACCAAATTAAAACCATGAGACAACAGGACCTGTAGGAAACTATCCTAAGGGAAGCACTAAAAACAGTACTCGGGTTACCAATGCATACCACCACTGGCAAGTTTATAGGCCTGGGGATATCCAACACTTTCATGGAATACAAAGAAGTGCAGCTTGTCCCGCAGAAAGAACTACTACCCGTAACCTGCACCGGAGCTATGGTTCTCACCAGACTTGGTTATATGGACAGTGCACACTAAAGAGGATTGACACGAGATGGGAGGCTTATCGGCGTTCGTGCGCTAAAACTACGCATCGCCAGGCGCGAAAACCGGTAAAACGGACCACATGGTATCATAAGAACCAATGTCACACCAGCTACGAAATGACGGTGTGCTAACAAAGTCTGCAACAGTTCATCAACCGTCTCTAACGGTGTGTTTATCGGGCATTCCGAACGGTGTAGAATAAAAACACCGTACGGCAACTCGGACGGAGCTCGGACGGTTCACATGACGCGTCAGTGGGAACTGTGTACTTTTCTTTTACCTGTTTCGCTTACTTCCCGAACGAAGCAGCAAGTTTTGGTTTCGGTGGAGATGCAATCGGCAGAAGGCGGCGCCAAGGATCAGGAGATGGCGATGGAGCCGCGAGTACGGACGCTGCAAACGGCGTAGGCGCTAGGCCTAGCAGCGCCAACGGGGCCGTCTCGGTTTGCGTAGCAGAATGGAACATGGCTGGTTGTCTGGAGCCTCTCTTCGAACAGATCATGAGCGGCGACTGCACATTTTTCCCTGCTGCTTTTCGATGTGCGACGAAGAAAGGAAAGAAACCTACTTAGCCGAGTTCACTGGAGTGGATATCGCAAACGACGGCTGAGCTTGCGCCGCTTGCGCCTCGCTTGGTTTGCGAATGCCGGTTAGGCGCCGTTGTGAGTGAATATGGACAAGCGCTGGCTTTGCCGCGCCCGTGACCAGCGGGATAGAAGATTCTACCTCTACATGGCTGCCCTGAAGGATATTCTTTAAGCCCTGCCGTTTCACGACCATCTTGGTGTCGTGGTTAGCGATTTTTCGTCTTCAATAGCGTCGTATGATAAAGATGTGAGCAGGCTTCTCTAGAGCCGTGGAGCATTGTGCTGCGGAATAGAGCAAAATATTAGCGTCGTTATATTAAGGACGCAGTGCTAGTGTATGGGTCGTTTTATATGACTATGCGCCAGCGCTTGAACACTGGCGCAGAGTTCTAAGAAATAAATCATCTTTGTCCGGTTTCGCAAAGTGAGTGCCTGTTTGTGTCTGTGGGTAATTAAGTGCTAAATTTAAAGCCTTATATCATGTAGATTGTAGCCTGTTTGTAGTTTTTTTTATGGCAGGTGATGTGTACATCACTGCTAGTCAGGTCAATAGATTTTAGCTGCCTGTATTCAACTAACTTCTCTGTTTATGGTGCACAAAAATTGTCAGCTTGCTTGACTTTATGTTGTTTACCTTCATTTGAGCAAGAAGCAAATGGTATTTGAGGGGTGTTCAATTTTTATAGTTTATCTTTTTGGGGCCTCTGATTTGCTTTAACTCTACCTTGTCAAATAAGCCTCAATGTGTCTGAGATTTTTGTTACCTTAAGGCCATTTTATTGACACGGTACAAGGGCATCCTTACCATTTTTAGACATTTGCGCTTAAGAACGTATTGTTGGAAAACGTTCCGTCCTTACAACCAGTCTGGTTTTCAAACGAACCTCGTCAAGAAACCGTTTGCTTTTTGTCCGTGCCGCTAAGCATCTCAGGATATTTGGGTAAACTGATTTGATTTGAAGACTTTTGTAGGGAGGCCATTCATTTTGTTCATTTTTTGGATAGTTGCAGCTGTCCACTGAATTTGGTCATGGCTCTGAGGGGTAAATCATATGTACAGTCGTGCCTCTTTATAGTGGACACTTTGGCTCCTGAGCAAAATTGTCGTAAAGTGATGCATCCATAATAATGCATCATAGAGGAAAGGAAAAATATCTGGTACAAAACTTCTGGCTAATAAGCCTCCTTTTCCACACAGTGAAGGGCAGTGAATTGGAAGCTAGGCAAAGTGTTGGTAGCACCAAATACATAAGTCTGGTCGCCATTATGTTTAAAAATCAGTCATCTTATCTACATGACTCAAATTTGCATTTCTTTAACTTTAATCTTTACAAAATTGGGCTCAGCATAGCCTTTCGATGTAAAATTTCTCGCTTAGGGAGGAGAGGACACCCCCAAAGGAACTCACCGCTAGGATAGTGTAGGCATAATGTGCCTGAGACTGAAATGTGAGAGTATATTTGATCTTCTACAACTGCTAGTAATTTCAGTGATATTTAGTTTCTTATTTCGCAGGGCTACTTACTACATGCCTCCTCTCCATTAAAGGCGTAGTTTTCGTTCATTTCCTAGCACCTTGTAGTGAAAACCTCATCTCTTCTGTGAGGTTTCTGCTGTTTGCAGCATCTCTGCATACATTTCCACGATTTGCTATTATATTGGTTTATTAATTTTAGGCGCTCATTTCAAGTTCGTCCCGATCTCAAATACCTGTCCGAAAATTTTGGTTCCAAATGTTTGCTGTCCTTTGTTTTAGAGGAATGCGAATTGTAATGTACAGGTCTTCGTCAGTTTTGTTTGTTACTTTACGCAGACTCTTTAATTTCTTTTCAATTGAGGAAGCTTGACATGTAATACTTCAGCAGCTTTTTAAATGCTGATGGTGCTAATTTTTCAGTCGTGTGTAGCCTAGTAACTAACAGTTGTGATAATGCAGTGCTGTTTGTAACAGTGGTTTGTGTATTTCAGTGTTATCGTACATCCAATGGAATGAATATACTTCGCGTGCACAAGTGAAATTGTGAACAGTGTTTTGAGGACGTACCAGTAGCAATGTTTTTGTAAAGGGCTTAAAAGTGCTCTATCGGAGAAAAAAATGGCTAACAAACTTACACAACTGCTTTGCACTATGCAGTAAAATCCAAGAACTATATTTTTGTTCGAAAATAAAAGCACTCAGCACAAGCTAAATACCATGATTTCGTGTGACCCTTAGTGCACATCCTTTTGCTCTTATATCGCAACTTTGAGCACTCATAGACTGGAGGAAAAGGGTAATCGAGAAATGTTTTCAATGTGCAAGTGCAGCATGGCATTCAAAATTTTCTTTAAAAAGCTCCATTAAAGACTGCAAAAATAATTACTGTAATGAACAGTTTTAAAATTAAGAAATAATAAAATATTATTTTCAATAACTGCTAAGAGCAGAGATAGAAATCATTATTTGTCCAATGTGGTGCAGCCCGCCCGGGGCTTCCTTGTGCACTGTTCAGGATCTTTAACTTCAGGTATTCAGTTTTCGGACAAGAGTGCAGACAGAGTAAACTTTTACGAGAAGAAGAAAAATAATGTGTTGCAGGAATTTGGTACGTAGATCCATTACGATGGTCTTGTTTTTGCCTACTTGGTCCACCGTCTCCCCAACCCCTCTTTTCTTGCCCATTGCGTTCCACCCCGTCAAGATTCGTTCGTCTACCGCCGGACCCATGGTTCGTGTATTTTTACAGGAGTGCCGTAGTCACAGCGGAGTCCGATCAAAGATGTTTCCTTGCCGCCGCCGATGGTTTCGTTTTGTTTCCGCGGAATGCGGCGATGCGCTGCGACGTTGCTGCGGCGTCGTGTGTATGCATGGCGCCACAATCTTGCCGCGCAGCATCCAAAAAAGGAGGGGAAAAAGCGGTTCGATGCACTTCTTCCTTCAGCGTTTTTGCCCCCTTCCTTACAGTACTACTGCGTAAAGTTATGGATGGAACAGTGCTAGTTGGTATATCTCACCCCTGAGGTTCGAGTGGGCTTTGTTCTCAATTACAAAGCGCATTCGAACCTAATTGGTGTGATATAACAAACTAGCACAGTTCCGCCTTTATATTTAGCAGTTCTAGTAGCGTTGTAAGAAATAGCGAAAGTGCCAAATCGAGAAACTGACCAGTGTCCTCACCTCTTCCTCCTAGATGCCGGCATTGCGAAACCTTCGCGCCTGCATACACACGACGCCGCAGCCACCGCTCAGCGTATCTCCGCAGTTGAAGCATCCCTTTGCTAACCACAAGTGCTCCGTATTTTTGGTGTGAAAATCTACACCAAATCTGCTCCCATTGCTAGCAGCAAGCGCACCGTATTTTTTTGGTGTGGAAATTTACACGCAATCGAACGGTGTGCTTAGAGCTTTCTTTTGAACCTCGATTAGGGAGGACGATAGAGTACAAGCCATTTTACTAGTTGGTTCAACAAACGAAGGTTTGAATGGCGCAAAGGGACACAGACCCTTCTGGGTTGATTTATGTTTAGAGTGTGTTGGCAGAATCGGCTAGACAGCTGACGTTCCAGACAAGATCAGGGCCAACCACGCGGTCGCTCCCATCTCTCGCCATATGCACTAAAACATCCACCAAACAACAAGATCAACCCGAACAATACAACGAGGAAGTATCGACACACCCGACTACACATTGTGAACGTCGCTAGCTACTCCAACAGCTCAGCCATGATAGCTATTGTGGTCGAGGCTAAATACTCCGAGGTGGTTGGCGCCACCTAAAGAGACTGTGCCGTACCTGTGGCCAAGGAGATACAGATCGCTCTAGCTATCGCCCAGGGGAGCAGACGGGCGAATCCTTTAAAATCATCTTGGACTCTCAAACGGTCTGCCGCAGATTCACAAAAGGCACACTCTACAGGAGACCATTAGACATCGTGGGGCAATATGCATCTCAACAGACGCATCGTTACATCATATGGAGTTTTCGACACCTTAACTCTACCCCATATGGTCGTACACGGCTATCTCTGGTTGGGCTGAAGGTCGTTCAAGGTCGTTGTGCTGCCCACGCGAAGAACGCTTATCCTAGATTAGTAAATCCTTTCGCTTCAAAAGGAAGTATCAGTACAGCAGGATATATGCTACATGACTATTTACAAAAAAACATTTTCACTCGCAGTGCTCAGTAACATGAGAAGATTTCTCGCCCGCAACACGAAGTATTAGAAAGAAATTGTACACATTTGCCAAAGCACAAAACAAGCCTTTCAGGTTGTCTTTTGATACATTGCACATGGCAGCAAAGACTTGTTTATGACACCATTACACACAGTGTTGTGCCGACAAGCAGATAACTAGACCACAGTAAACGTACAAATGATTCCCGCGAGTCGAATGCAAGTACGAAGCATTATTCACTATCATTTTCATACGCCAACATCCACAACGTCGTGCCGAAACGCGATCTGCTCTCTTCGTTTCTAGACGATAGCGAATTGCACATCGTCATTCTTACTGAAACATGGTTGAATCCTAACAATACCGACGATGAAATTCTTCCTGGTGCATTTTCATACAACATATACAGGCGTGATCGTATTGATAAAAGAGGCGGTGGCGTCCTTGTGAGAATAAAGAAGGCAATATCATTATATGCACTCAACACCGATTCAAGTCTTGAAATTGTCTGGGCAGCCTGTCTAATGTCTTCCATTAAGTTACTGATAGGCACTTGTTACCGTTCACCTGATTCTAGTCAGTCTTTGGTTAATGAGCTGCGCATCAGTATTACTAAGACAACCGAACTATGTCCTGCTGGTAGCATCTATCTCATAGGAGATTTTAATTACCCCTTAATCAACTGGTGTCAAGTACCATCATGTCATATTTCAACAGAATTTCGTAACCTTACACTCGATTACAACCTCTTTCAAATCGTTAAGGAACCTATCAGCGAAAACAACATATTACATCTAGTACTTACAAGAGCACCCGATACGATACGAGAAGTCAGACATTTGGAAGGATTTAGTGATCATCATTTACTTCAACTAAGTTTAGACAATCTGGTTTCGTTTATGGGCCATGTGACGAAAAAAATTTAGGACTACAGTAAAGCTAACTTCACAGCTATCAACACTGATCTCCAAACCTCCTTTTGCCATTTATTTCTACCCTCGTTTCACAGCCGGAGCATTGAAGAAAACTTGATACTCTTTAAAGACAGCGTTTCATCCTTGGTCACTCAGTATGCTCCTCTGATCACAATTACCAACGATAAAACTAACCGTTGGTTTACAGACTTAAACTACTAAGGAACAGGAAAAAGAGGCTATACCGGGCTGCTTAGCGTGCGGGTATCCATTCTGCTTGGGACAGATACAGTGCCTGCCTAAAACATTACGGCTCTGCCTTATCATAAGCAAATGAAAAAAATTTCACACACGATCTTCCATCAGTTATGAAAACTAACCCTAAAAAGTTTTGGAAGCATATATGTCCTAGTCCTGACACTAGTTCCCTTTCCTTACAAACTAACAACAGCCCCATTCCAGACAATGAGTGCCCCGCAATATTTTACACCTTCTTCTCATCTGTGTTCACTTCTGAGGAGCACTCTAATTTACCCGAAGTTCTCGATCTCGATTATCGCTACATGAAAGCCATAGAAATAACTGAGGAAGGTATTATGTGTCTCATAAATAATCTTAAGGTATCTACTTCAGCTGGTATTGGTGGCATTAATTCTGGTTTGGTTTGGTTTGTGGTTTCTGAGGGTTTAACGTCCCAAAGCGACTCAGGCTATGAGGGACGCCGTAGTGAAGGGCTCCGGAAATTTCGACCACCTGGGGTTCTTTAAAGTGCACTGACATCGCACAGTACACGGGCCTCTAGAATTTCGCCTCCATCGAAGTTCGATCCCCGCAGCCTGGATCGAACCGCGTCTTTCTGGCCAGCAGCCGAGCGCCGTATCCACTCAGCCACCGCGGCGGCACGCATTAATTCTAAAATATTAAAAAACTACAATTTCAGTGAGTATTAAATTCTTATTCCATATTTTGCAGCAATCACTAATTACAGGAATTCTGCCCTCTGGCTAGAAAATAGCTAAAGTTATATGTATATTTAAAACTGCAAAGAAAACCTCAGTCGAAAATGATCACCCTATACCTCTCACGTGTGTCTGCTGCAAAATTTTCGAACATATAATTACATCTCTTGTTTTCTGTCATCTTGAGCACACTAACTTTTTACCGTAATCAACATGGGTGTAGAAAGGGTCATTGCTCTGAAACACAATTATTCGAACTAACCACTGACTTGCATTTTAATATTAACGATAAACTGCAAACTGATTGTATATTTCTTGATTTTTCCAAAGCCTTCGACCGCGTGGCTCAATGCCGCATGATTACAAAATTATCATCACTCCGTATAGGCTCGTTAACTTTATCATGGCTCCGTAACTTCCTCACTGATCGCCAACTGTTCATATTTGTTAAAAATGTTTCCTCTAACCTTTCTCCAGTTAACTCCGGTGTGCTGCAGGGCAGTGTACTCGGCCCTTTATTATTTCTTATATATATAAACGACTTATCTACGCTTACACAATCAACTCAGCTTCAACCGGATATATGGGAAGACCCTGTCGTTTAATTCCTCTGCATTACCTAGAGCAATAAAACTCTGGAATGATCTTCCTGACAACATAATCTCTTTCATTGATCCTGGTGAGTTTAAAAAACATCTATGTATACATTTATTGCCATAGTGATGTTCGAAATGTACAACAGTTTCATTTGTTCTTAACGTTGTTTCGTGTCTGATGTTATTTTAACTCGGTTTTGTATAAATTTCGTGTTCCTTTCTTGTATTTGACTTGTACCGCGTTCTTGCACCGATATTATGGTTTTTTTTTTTCATCTGTATGTACATCTGTATTTGCCCCCCTCACCCAATGCTCTTCGGGGCCTGTGAGGTACTAATAATTAATAATAATAATAATAATAGTATCTTTCTCTATGCGAATATTCGCGGATGATTGTATTATCTACCACCCTATTAAATCTGCTAGCGGCCATCTGGTACTCCGATAAGATCTTCAGCTTATGAAAGAGTGGTGCAATAAATGGTTTATGACCTCTAACGTATCAAAGTGAAAATCACCTCATTCAGCCGGAAACAACAATTCTAACTATACATACCATATTCAAGATGACTTACTGTCCCATGTATCCCATTACACATACCTTGGTTTTGACCTTTCGTCCGATCTTTCATGTCTTTTCATATCACATCCATATGCGCTGGGGCCTCAAAGTATTTAGGGTACATACGCCAAAACTTACGAAATTTTCCTGCTAATATTCGGAAACTAGCATACCTTATATCTGTTCGACCACAGCTTGAGTTCGCTTCCTCCATTTGGTCTCCTTATTACAACAACATGGTCACCACATTAGAAACCATTCAAAATAAGGCAGCCCGATTCATCTAAAAAAACTATACCATTCAAGCGTCACTCAGATTAAAACCGATCTTTCTTTGCAATCTTTAGGCATACGCCATGACATCGCTTTACTAACATTATTTCACAAGTACGTGCACTCCAATCGATCATGCTCATTTCATTTAGATGTCCCATCTCGCACATCCAAAAAATTGCACAATCATCTCAGTTTTACACGCATCTATGCTGACACATCAGCTTTCAATGCATCAGAACTTCCGCGAGCCATCAGATTATGGAATAACCTCCCAGACAACATCGCCTGACTGTCTAAACCTGATACTTTTCGTCACCAACTCATTGCACATTTCTCTGAAGCCATCTTAACAGAATGATGAAATCTCATTTACGTTTTCTGTTACGCATTTCGTTTACTTTTTTCTCTCTTTTTTGTATTTCTGTGTTCACAAGTTTTTTCACACCAGTAAACGCGTCATGTGCTTTTTAATTTTATTTTTGTGTGATGTGCCCTGTGTTCCTTTTTTGGATTTATTTCGGTGTTCCTACGTCAACTTTACCTTTACTTATTATGCGTTCCTATTTCTGTGTTCCTATGTCAACAGTTCTGTATTATAATGAGGTGTTTCAAATTATTACAGATCATGTATTGTGCCTTGTTTCCCTGTTTTTCCTTGTCCCCTTTTAAATTTGATCATGATGTTTGGCCGCCCCCCTTACACAATGCCCTACGGGCCTGTAAGGGTTTAAATAAATGTGCCGCCGCCAACACTCAACACGAACGTTCGAGTGCATGGCGTACGTTAGCGTCTCTCAGGACTGGCAGCGTGGTCCAAGACCATGCTGCATGGTGGTTTGCGGCCGCTGATGACTGCTGGCGGCCTGCTGCCAACTGAAATGGATTCGGACGTACTGGCCAACGGTCAGCGCCCCGCACATTCATGTCATGTCTGCGAGTCGGCCAGCGCCGGTAAGCGGTGTAAATGTTTAACGCAGCGTTCGCATTACGAAGGAGCGTGTTATACCTATTTCCAAAGTGTTCCCCAACATTTACGTAGATATAAACATATGTACACTTAAAATTACCAAAATTCCATGGCACGGAAGACCTGTATATGGTAGTGGGCATAGAATTACGGCAACAGCAAACATGAATCAAACGCCAATTCCTTTCTAGGTCCAGAACTTGATCCTGCTTGCCCCGCGGAATCATAGTCTCGGCGCCACGACCATAGAGAAACATACGTAAAGAGCGGACACTCAAGCCGTTTTGCGGCCGAGTAAAAAAGGGTCTGATCACCCGCCGGGCGGCCTATGTTCTCTTCCACTCTACTTCAAAGGTCGACAGCTTATGACAGGTCCACCGGATTGAATCCAAGCGTTCCATTCCCATATAGAAGTTGGTGCTGCGCCGATAATGTGCCGCCGGTTACGCCCACCTCACCGCGCTTTTAAACGTGTCGCCTGTTTTTCCGGTAAGTTATTTCCGTTTACCTGCAGTATTAATTTTGATGTCTCTTGAGCAAAGAACATTGTAGCAAGTAGTTTCATATGTTGCGTGAACGTATTTTGTACGTGTAGCATATAACATGAGCCGTGAGCCATCCGTTTGTTGTCTTTTCCGGAAGAGCATGTGCATTACTTTGAAAGCGTAATTTTCCAAAAGTCACTCGCAACACGTTCGGTTTAAAACGCAGAATTTTATCGATGGCTCACCCGTATCGTAACACAAATCTTTCATATGGCGTGGGTCAAACAGTGTAATGCACATTTGACATCGAGCACGTGAAAATACCTTAGTCATACGGGAAGCGGGCAGTTTTGATCGTGATCGGTCGGATCCTAATCGGGCCTCAATATGCCTCGATCGCGTTTGAGTCACGTTTAGGAATAATTAACTGTCATCGGAGTAGCGGAGTCAAGCTGCCCGATTGCGTTTGAGCCGCGATCAGGAGTAGTTGACTGCCATCGGAGCATCAGGATCGAGCTGGCCAGTTGCGTTTGAAACCTAATATGTGCTTTTTAGGTGTCAAAGAGTGCTAGGAAAAGAACAGCAAATAAGGGAAGCCTAAAATATACACAGAAAAGGTTGTTTGCGACTGCAATTAAATAAATGCTAATACCTTTTATTCAGGCATAATTTCTCATATCTGTGTCAATACCGCCGACATGATGTGTTTCAGAGAATTTCAGCTGATCGGCATTGATAGATACGTTTTTTAGCCATAATACCAAATTGAAATATTTTTCTGGAAAAAGTGATATACAAGGACTTTTTCCTGCAAACTTGGCAAATTTTGTTCGGTGTTTCGGACCTACTTGGTGACATCTGTTGCGCTAGGGCTGTTCTTACTCCCGATCCTTGGACCGCTATATCAGCGACCATTTTCCATCACGATTGAAAGTCGGATCCCGGTCGAGGGCTCGATCACAGTCGAGAGTGCCCACGTGAAGGGGTATCAGAAAATTTTTGCTGGTACTGCGATCTACGCAATCATTATGACAGCGTACGATCACTGTAAATTTAAGGTTTATCATTGGTCCGTACCGCATATAGGTACGGTCTGGAAGAAAACCATAGAGACAACCATTGGAAACAGTCACTGCTTTACAGACAAAAAGTTAGTTTACGTCAGCTCGCTTACGCAAGGCATTGAATCTAGTTAGACAGAATTTTTCATGAACGATATGTTAACATGCTTGCCTTCAGTTTTATTATAAATAAGTGTCATCAGCGAGTTTATTTTTCTTTTCTAACTTTTTTCGCTGCGATATAATTCTCTTTGTAATTTGATGACTGCAACAATCTTTACAGTAAACACAAGCACACACTAATATGCCACGGAGCGGATTAAATTACGGGAGCTACAGCTGCGCTTCATGGCGTGGGAACAATGGGCGAAGACAAATGACTTGTCCTAAGAATTGTAAATTTGCTGTCTGAAAATAAAGGTGTTTATTATTATTAAGCCAAGGATGAAGCTCTTATGCATTCCTCGTGACAGCAGGGGATTGACGCCTGTTCTGTGTACTTTAAAGAAAATGTAAAACAGTGCTGACAATCTCTTATTAGAACCGGCTACTATGCGCATGTTTTTTGAGTCAGCCAGTGAAGCGAATAATTATAGGTTATACTGCGCCATCACTGTTTCAGGTCGAAGGCTTGGAGCGAGTGTGCTAAGAGGGGCGACCTGTTAGAAAAGTCGCCGATCTAGCTGTATACGCCACGTACCGCATCTGCGGGGACCATTTCACCGCAGATGACTTCATGGACCCCGGGAAGACTTCACTGAAGAAGACAGCTATTCCAATTGTTCGGCCTACAAGATACTGAGATTGTCAGCTCTCTGAAAGTAATTTTCAGTGTGCTCTTCTCGTGTATTGAAGCGCTTGACAAATTGCCCAACTAATGAAGTTTTGAATTGTCTTTTTCTAGCTACGATTTATCATTACCACAGGACCCACTCGGTGTATTCCTAGCGATTTAACCGTACATTTCTCAATAAAATATATAGAATTCTCCTTTCCTGGCATGTACACTTCATCAATAGAAACTTAGATAGCATTCGCTTCAAGAAATCAGTGTCTGGCAGACAGCTGGACTAATTTAAAGCCTGATCTCTCATTGATTTCCATCGCTGCCAATAGACCACAGGGTTTGCTTACATATATATATCTGTCACTATTGCGCATATATTGCCATTATTGCGCTGGTCACTCATCACATCTTTCCTTCCCCTTGCTAGGTTCGATAATTAGTAAAGATGTGAACTTAATTCAGTATATATAGGACAATGTTTGTAGAAAGTTGTATTTTTTATTATTCTCGAAGGCAACTGCAGCCGTTTTAGAAGAGTCGTTTTGCGTTGTTGTTGTTTGCCATTTGTACATATTTGTGTTGTTTTAGAACAAGAGCGTGCAGCACGAGTGTGGATTTTTTTGCGTAGTGTCTACTCCTTGGCCAAAAAATCGCAATAATCGCCTTTTTAGAAGAGTACAAGCATGCTATTGGGTTCGTATGATGTATTTAATATGTTGTGCTTGTATTTCTCTATGAACCTATCGCTCAAAGCTGCTGATGTGCAGGAATCGAGAGCGCTGTACGTGCTTTTTTAACCCCTTACTTGTGTCTAGCTGTTGACAACTCCAGTTGTATTGTTCGCACCGGTGATGTTTTGGATGACAAACCCGCAGAGTGTATGTGCAATATATTTTGTTCTTGACATGGTGCCACCGGCTTTACCATAACTTATTTCTTCTTGCTCTTTCTATTATCATGTATTTTATAAAATGTGTGTGATCCAGTATTTCTTTTGTACAGTTCAAATTGTAAACAGGAAGAAATAAACTCTGTGTGAAACCACTCTCCTCTCTATCTGCCACTGAAAGAGGCGGCTCAATGACGGTAAAAAATTAAAGTGAAAACTGCTGTGATTGCGTTATACCAACCTGCATGAATTAATTCAGCTTACGTAGGTTCTTCGAGAAGCTTGGCGGTATTTCTAGTAAAAGTCTGCGATCCCCTGCGGTCCAAGAGTTTATTACGTCTATATGCATGACATGCTTAGAAATGAAATATTAAAGCACTTGTGCTACACTCAGACGATGCAGCTTCATACTTTAATATCCATAGGTAAATTACAATCGAAAGCATTGCTATCGAAACCGAAAGTGAAACAGAGCTGAAGCACGGTCCTAAAATCTCGCAGGACGAAATTAGCGGTCTGACCACCGGCTCGGGCCCTGGTGGCAGTGTAGTAGCTCGGCCGCAGGGCCCTACGGGAGTGTCCGCTCTTTACGAAGCATGTTTCTCTATGCCACGACTGCGTAGTTGCGTCCATTGCTGCTGACGCCGGATGACAGCCTCCAGCATTTAGATTTACCGCCAGCCGGGCCGCTTCGCTGCTGAGAACGGCCCCCTTTTTTGAAGACTACTTACCGCAGCTCATCTTGGACAACACATCGGCATGGACTAATGCATCATCTCCTGCACACTACTGAAGATGTTGGCGTCCCTGGGATCCTCTTAGTGGGCATGGAAGTACTGCAACGGCGAACATGCATCGAACACAATTTCGTTTCTTGGTGCAGGCAGGCTGAGCTCCTGAACTGTTTAACGAAAAATCGGACGACATTTTTTGCTAGTACTTCAATGCCCACAAGTATTGTTCGCCTTGACTTGTGATTGCGTTCACGTCGCGAAGTTGTTGATATTGTCTGGTGACGTAGAATTGAATCCTGGACCCTCTAACGAGGAGTCTTTCCAGCAATGCAGTGATTTAGTCTCAATAAAAAAACCTTTACATGAGAAAATGAGTTCTAGGCACGACGATGGTATGACTGCGCTTAATGAAGTGTAGGCGGCCCAAAATTCAATAGAGCTGCAGACTGCTGATAGTGATGGTCGTCTTACTGCAGTGGAAAACAGTATTCGCACATCTCAGGCGCCGCAGGTCTAAAGTGTTGCTCATGTCGTAGCACCTGATCGGAGCCTGAACGAATTTGAAGATCGTTGACGCCGAGAGAACTTAATATTCCACGGTATCGACGATAGTTGTCAAGAGACATGGGCCGAATATGATCAAAAAATCTGCCCCGTTCTAAATACCGCGCTTAACTTCGGTTTGGACGAGAGAGGTGAACGCATATCTCGAGCCCATAGACTAGGCCACTTTGTCCCCCACAAATGCCGCCCCATTATTGTTAAAGCTGTGTCATTTAAACTTAGGCAGACTATTCTTGCCTAAAAAAAACAAGTTAAAAGCTTTCAAGGTAGCCGTGAGTGAAGATTGTTGCAAAACGACAAGAAATGTTATAAGAAAGCTTTTCAATTTTGGCGCTAAAAGTGGCAAGAAATTTTCAGTACGGTATGACAAGCTTCATGTCGGCAATACTTGTTTTGTTTACTCAGCGGATACCGACAGCGTGTGCGAAATAGGGCCATTCAGTGACAGCAGTCAAGCCGGGTCTTCGTCTGGCACTACCCGCACCGACGCAGATACATCGTTATCCAAACCAAAAACGCACTCCTAATGTCGTTCCCCGGAATCTATCGTTTTTCTTCAGAAACGTCCGGAGTATTGTGAACAAGCGCCTTGATTTTTCGTCTCTTATTGATGCATGCGCTGCTGATGTGCTGCTGTTAACAGTTGTTTTTCAAACGCTATAAGCAATACAGAATTGTGTGACGTTCCTTGTGTGTGCTACGAGGTTCCGCGTTCGACGGCGCGGCGTAGACGGAGACCCAGATGACAGCGGCATCATCAATTACCCAGCCATGCTCGTTGAGAGTGACGACCAGAACGAAGGGGTTTAAGCCCAACCGGACCCAACCGGACCCGCCGCCGCCGCCGCGGGGAAACGGGCTTTATCCTCCCCAATTGCCGTGGCGGTTCCAGGGGAGGCCTCCCGAGCACATCCCAGGACAAGGGACCACTTTCCCGGCCGGTGACCCGCGGGAACTGTCAGCGGGCCAGAGCGCGCCTTACCTTGAGGAGCGAGTGTCAGTTGATGGATGGAGAGCGGAGGCCGGTGACCCGCGGGAACTGTCAGCGGGCCAGAGCGCGCCTTACCACACCCGACGCTATGCGCTACCTCGAAGACAACCTTCTTTCCCTCGGACTCAACACGTGAGGGGGGCAAGACCATAAGTGCGGTGGTATGTTTGTGCGCCCAAGTGAAAGCCCTAGCCCCCCTCCTTCCCCTCCGGCGTGGGCGTCCTCACCCTAGGGAGTGTGGAGAAGAGGATATAAAAATCGACAAGCAGTACGGAAGAGGGACGCTCAGGACGACATCGTTCGCCAAGGGGGCCTTCAGCGCCGAAGCCCGACGGCGTGCAGCTTCTGCCAGCAACCGTTCGAGATCAACTCCGGAGCCCCTCCATCGTCCCCATGAAGTCGTCGGCACGTAAGCTCGGACGCCCCAGCCTCTGATGTATAATCTTAATCATGTGTAATTATTGAATATATCTGTTTGTTTAACTGAGCCGTACGGTGCCTCTTTGCCTCTCCGTCCCGTGTGGACCTGCGCATTATGGGGGTCATCACAATTGCTTGACTGTGAAAAAAGTTACACCATATACCACCGAGACAAGACTGCAAAACACGAAGGTGGATTACTGATTGCCGTTGCCGATTACCTAATATTAGACTTCTTTATTGTCCCTACTGCCATTGAACTGCTTTTTGTCCGCATAAACATTCACTACGAAAGCTCATTATTCTGTGTGTGCTATACGCCGCCGAACGCGGCACCAGGTTTTTTCCATGAGTTATACGATGTATTGAACATGTTGGTTACACAGTTGTCTTCACTGCCTTTATTTCTGTTAGGTTATTTTAATTTGCCCCAGATAGATCAGGCCAGTCTCTTTCCAACTGTCAGAGATGCTTTCGCAGACAGCCAATCCTTTTTGAGCATATGCATGCAGTTTAACCTTACACAGCTTGTTTCAGAACCTGCAATGTTTGGTTCTGATACATCTAACCTCTTAAGCTTAATTCTTAATACACCTCCTGATCTTCTACGTAGTGTAACTTATATACCCGGTTTGAGTGATCATTGTTTTTTTTTCACTTGGAAATAACAGCGTTTACTACTAAGAAAGCTAGAAGCACCAAGACAATTAGAGACTACTCCAGATGTGACTACTCTTCAATTAGCAATGAACTAGCACTCTTCATAGATAACTGCATGCCTACCGTCTTTGAGAAATCATTGACTAAAATTGGACTTTATTTAAGAATACAGTGTCTTCGCTAGTGGATAAGTATGCCCCAATGCGCCGAATTTTTAAAAAAACCCCTATAACCGTGGATAACCATCGCCATGAAACGACTTTTGAATAAGAAGAAACGCTTTTTTTTTCGCCTTCCAAAACGTGCAAACAGTGCGGAACGTTGCTCCGCATGTTCTTCGAACTTACCGACTAGCTCTCAAAGAAGCCAAGCGCGTGTTATTAAATAACACACTGCCGTCCCTCTTTTCTACTAATCCACCCAAGTTCTGGAACATTGTCACGCCCAAAGAACTAACAGTCATTAAGCTTTCTGATAGTGCTGGGTATACTATAACATGTAAATGCTGTTTTGCTGTCTTAAACCTCGACTTTGCAAAATCGTTTTCTGATTGTTTTTTTGTCTCGTGCTCCAGAAGTGCTTAAGAACGATTTCTTTCCGATGGACCTCATTGTCATCGATTTTGTTCGCATTGTAACCTTAATCCAGAGCCTCAAGTTGCCCTCCAGTTGTGGTGTTGATAACATTGATTCGAAGATTTTTAAAGAACGCTGGTGTTAATTCCAAAACTTATTTAATGCACCTTTTCACCCAGCCTGTCGAACATGCGACAATGCCAGCTGACTGGAAAGTTGCGAGGGTGGTTCCAGTCTTCAAACAAGGTAATCCGAATTCTCCTCTTAACTACAGACATATTTCTTTAACATTAATTCCTTGTAATATTCTAGAGCACAATATATATTCTAACCTCGCTTCTTTTTTGGAAACTAACCCTTTCCTAAGTCCCTCATAGCCTGAGTCGCTTTGGGACGTTAAACACCCATAAACCTCTTTCCTAAGCTCCTGTCCTGTGCAGAGTTTCAAAAAAAATTTTCTTGCGGCACTAAACTCTTATCTTGCACTAATATCTTAGCGCCGTCTTTCGATAGTGGTTTGCTGACTACATCTTTCAGGACTTTGCTAGATCTTTTGATAAAGTATCGCATCACTTACTCCTTAATAAATGAGATCCCTGAATATTGAGCCTAATATTCTTATACAGATTGAATCCTTCTTGACTGACCGCACCCACTTTGTATCAGTTAACGACTCTCTATCATCCCCATGTGCCCTAACATCTTGTGTTCCCCAAGGCTCTGTTCTGGGACGTGTACTCGTTTTGATATATATTAATGACCTTCCGATTGGGATTAACTCTTCCGTTAGGCTCTTTCGTGCTGACTGTGTTCCTTTTCGTGCAATACATAACGTTAACGATAGTTGCCTCTTTCTGACCGATATTGATACCGTATTAATTGATGTCAGCGATGGTCTATGGTTCTCAAACCATTAAAGTGCAAAATTTTGTCTCTCTCACGCCAATCTAACCCGTCAAAAGCGTTAGATTACAAGATTAAGAGAGTTTCATTAGAGAACGTTTTATATTATCAATATCTGGGTCTTCAGATCATTTACAACTGCTCCTGGCGCATGCACATAGAATATGTCATTAACCATGCAAGCCGTGCCGTTTGTTCTTCAGCATCATCATAATCAGCCTGACTACACCCACTGCAGGGCAAAGGCCTCCCATGTCTCTCCAATTAACCCTGTCCTTTGCCAGCTGCGCTCACCCTATGCCTGCAAACTTCCTAACGTCATCCGTCCATCTAACCTTCTGCCGCCCCCTGCTACGCTTGCCTTCTCTTGGAGCCCACCCTTAACGACGAGTGGTTATCTTTTCTTCGCAGTACATGCTCTGCCCAAGCCCATTTCTTCCTCTTGATTTCGACTAGGATGTCATTAATACGCGTTTGTTCCCTCACCCACTCTGCCCGCTACCGGTCTCTGAACGTTACAATTATCATTTTCCTTTACATGGCTCGCAGTGCTGTCCTTAACTTAAGCTGAACTCTTTGTTAGCCTCCGCGTTTCTGTATCGTAGGTGATTACCGGTGAGATACAGCGGTCGTAAACTTTTCTCTTGTCTTGATGGATATTGGTAAATTGCTATACATGATGTGAGAGAAGCTGCCATATGCGCTCCGCCCCATTTTTATCCTTCTAGTTATTTTCCTCTCCTGATTCGGATCAGCTGTCAATACCTGCCCTAAGTAGAAGTATTCTTTTACCACTTCCAGCACCTCTTTGCGAATTGTGAACTGCTGTTTCCTTGCTAGACTGTTGAAGATTAATTTGGTTTTCTACATGCTAATTTTTAGACCTACCGTACTCCTCTGTCTGTCTAGCTCAAAGATCATGATTTGTAGATTATCTCCTGTCTGACTCAGCAAGGCAATGTCATTAGCGAATCGCAGATTATTTAGGTATTCCCCATTAACTCTTACCCCAAACTGTTCCCATTTCTGACCTCATATCACTCCTGTAAAGATGCGGTGAATATCATTGACGATATCGTCTCTTTGCCTGACGCCCTTCCTTATTGGAATTTTATTGCTTACTTTATGGAGGAATATGGTAGCTGTACGGTTCCTATATATATATTTCAAAATTTTGACATAAGGCTCTTCTGCACCCTGATTTCTCAATTCCTGTATGACTGCTGAGGTTTCCACTGAGTCGAATACTTTCTCATAATCAAGGAAGGCTATATATAGGGGTCGGTTATATTCTGCGCATTTCTCTATCATATGATTGTCAGTTAGAACATCCTTATGGATGTATTGTATAATATCCTTTACGAAAGCCTGCCTGATCATTTGGCTGATTAAAGTCCAAGGTTGCCCTGACTCTATTAGCGATTGCGTTAGTAAATACCTTGTAGGAAACCGACAGTAAGCTGATCGGTCTGTAATTTTTCAAGTCCCTGGCGTCTCCTTTCTTATGAATTAAGATTATATTCACGTTCTTCCGAGCTTCTTGTACGGTCCAGGCCATAACGCATTGCGTATACACAGTGGCTAGTTTTTCTAGCAGAATCTCCCCTCTGTCTTTCAACAGATATGCTGTTACCTGATCCTCACCAGTTGCTTTTCCTCTGCTTTGCTCCTAAGGACCTTCGTTACATAGGCGGAAGCTTCTCTGAGGCTCAATTCCATTTGAAGTTGCTTTTATATCAAACACTAATACGGCCAAAGTTAGAATACGCGTCATCATAATGCGACCCCGCACAACTTACTTTAATCGATGGTATAGAATCTGTTGAGAATCGGTCAGCTCGCTTCATTCTTTCCAATCATTCTCGCACGGCTAGTGACTCTTTTTGAAATCTAAGTTTGGTCTGCCTAATCTCGCATTTCGTAGAAATACTTCACGCCTCAATCTTTTTCGCAGCATTGTCTTTGACAATGAGACATTAAAACAGGTTTTTATTCTATACCATCATACGTATCATCACGTGTTGATAATCTGCATAAACTAGCCATGCCAACTTGTAAAACGAATGTGCTTTTTAATTCTTTCCTACCGAAGACTAGCACTGAGTAGAACTACGTTTCACGTCATATCGCCTGCATTCAAGACGTGTCACCCTTAAAGCCACTTATCACCAAGCCTGTTATCGAACAAGCGTCTGCATCATTATTTTTGGCGTTTGCCTGTACTTTTTGCTATATATTTTTTCCTTTTTTCGCCCACCAACTCTATAAAGTCCTACGGTGCTGGGGGCATTGTAACAAAATAAATAAATAAATAAATAAATAAATAAATAAATAAATAAATAAATAAATAAATAAATAAATAATTGCGGTATTAAAGCGCCACCATGAACACGCAGACCGGGTGTTCCTTCACAACCAACACAGATAATTTTAATGCATTATTTCACCCACTACAGTCAACAGAGCCCATCATCGTCCAGAGCTTCTAGAGGTGCAAGAAAATGAACAAAATTCGTAGTGGAACCCGCTCTTTCTTAGAAACTGCGAAAAGATCATCCGAAAGTATCATCTGACACGTCCCACAGAGGCCTTATAAAACGCTTTTCTGGCTGCAATAGCCATCCAGTGGCAACAGCACACGAAAGTGACTGTGATACTCTACCTTCCCAGACAATTTCCAACAGAGTGTCAGTTCTAAGCGTGCTATGCACTCTTCGTCTCAAAACGCACTGTCGATTCGAAGGAAGCAGCGCCAAAACCGACAAACGGAAGTGTGGTTTGTATGGCTAAAAACAAGCAAACACACGTAGCCGACGAAAACATAGCATGACATCAAAAGGTAACCAGGCACTTCAAGTTGACGCGTAGGCAAGATGAAGGCGGGCACCTGCAAAGAAAGTCACGAGGGGACGCTTGTGTCGTGTTATATAAGCGAGACTGATGTGTGCACGTGCAGTGGCTTGAGAGTAAGCGCATATTCTCATATGGAAGCTGCCTGTGCTACCGATATGGTGCTTGCTTTTGCTGTTGTTTTTGTTTTATTTTTGTTATTTTGCTGACCCGAGCCATGACGACTGAGCAGGTAAGTCTGCTCACATTTTGTCGCTTCCGTCGGGAAACGATAGACTTGCGCGCGATGGGGTAGATTGTGAGGGTTTTGGTTGGTGTGCTCCAGACAGGGTCGATCGAGTTCGGTAGAGGTCGTTTGGAGTCATAGTCTTGCAAAGTTTTCTATATTTTACTTCGAAGTTACCCTGAATACAGGCAGTCTGTTTAATTTCTTTTTTTACTTTATACATGGGAAACGTTTTTGACACCCATGTACTGTCTTAAACAGACCCAGAACAACGCAGTGAGTGGACAGATGTGCCGCAGTTTTGTGCTTTTGTGGTAACAAAAAATGCAAGGAGGCATTTAAGACAACTTTCATGCGGTAATGCAAAAGCATTTGTGCTTAGTGTTCCTGAATATGCTCCCGCTCCCTGCGGGAGCATATACAGGACCACTATTTGTGCTTACATTAAGGCGCCATCTGCTGGGCCAGTGTCGTACTTTGCGAGGGGAGTCTTAGTGGGCGCCGCATGATGGCGCTACATGCAAATCAAAAAGTAAATTTACAGATACGTACTTTTGTACTAGGTTAATTGCGACGTCTGTAATTTATATGCTCATCAGTACTGATGTGCGCCTTAAAGAAAGCTGTGAATTCACTAGGCGCGAAAAAATTGAAAAAAAGCTGTCGTTGCACTGTGGAAGCATCCCTGTCTCGCACGCCGGAGGCTTGGGTTCGATACCCGCGTCGACCTCAATTTTCTCTTTATATAGATTGGATTATGGATTGGGTTGTGGATTATGGCTTGGCGTGTTGGATTATAGATTGGAATAGGGACTGGCTTTTTGGATGGCTATGAATTGAATTGAGAATTGACTATGGATTGGTGAAATCGTGACGCATCCTGTCCACGCCACTCATGAGGCAAGATATGCTTTCGCAATAAAAGAAATGTTCCACATAGTACAAAAGCATTTCGGTCTCGGCGCTTTCGCCAGCTTCACTGAGAGTGGCACGCACTTTTATTTACAAACTCTCACATCATGCCATTTTTAAAGATTGGCGTGATGAAGGATTATCCATGGTCCTCCGCTAGGTTCTGACACCATCGCGTGCGAGTCCAGCCTCAATTCACCCTGTAAAAAAAAAACAGTGAAACCCAAACTCGATCCCACTTGCTTCAATTAGCGGCTGCATCAAAATGTCCTTAATGTTCGTGCGAATCTGGGAAAATACTGACCAGTAGTTTATAATGATCGCTATAGCCAAAAGGTCTGCACCGCATCGACAGATGTGACGCCGACGGCGACGGGCCGGTTTTAACCGGTAGCAGCTGGCAAATTCCGTCAAATGGAGAGAAATGAGCTATTTTGAACATTCAAATTCGCTGAAACTCCGTCAAAATTTCTTTCTCGCCTACTTTTTCTTCTATAATTAGATCAATAAAGAAAATTCTCGAAATTGAACACCGAATTTTGAAAGCGCAGGTAAAGATGCAAAAGAAAACAGGACTATACAAGAGCTAGTTGAGTTGAGGTGTTGAATGCTTCAGGTGGGGTTAGCCTTGCTTTATCTGCCGGCAATTGCTCCACTCTAGCGTCCCTTCTATAATAATACCGTCCTAAAGCCTGTGGCATCTACCCCGCTATGCGCACAGTCTCTTGTAATAGCACACATTCTCTCCAGCAGTCACCATCTATGCACACAATCAATCCACACTGTCCACATCACAATCCACTCCAGAAGTCACCATCTGCACATATTCAGGCACCGTAGAACATAGGCCATTTCAGTGCCACAATCCATACACACATTCACTCACAGTATAACGTAGTCTACTCCGGAAGACACCATCTACACACACATTCAATCACAGCAGGCCATAGTCAGTTCCTGCTGTCACCATTTAGAAACAAGATCCGTGTCCTGCACAAATGTTAAAAGAAGGCGTGCAGCCTCCCTTCTGCATGTCTGGTTTCCACTCGGGTAAACAATGTTCTGAACTGTACTGTGACGGGTTCCTGTCTTCTTAAAGGAAGCGAACATCACACGCCTTTCTGCGTTGCGTTGTACTCTGAGCAGTACATAATATAATGTTCGATATCCCCGCACACACCACCTAAAGAACAGAGCGGAGACAATGCTATGCCCGTCTCATGCATCAAGTCAGGAGTGCGAGCAGAGGCCGTGCGAATTCGATGTAGTAGAGTCGCCTGGGAGCTTCTCAGTCCCTTGGTCACACATGGCTTGTGGGGCGCACTCCACAGGGTACTGAAATGATCGAGCACCGTTTTTCAGTACAGAGTATACCCATCTTGAGATATTTTTTGATGGACTCCTTGAGAGAACTTTATGGGCGAGATTGCTTGCCACCTCATTACCGTTGACTTCTATGTGAGAGGGCATCCTTTGGAATTATAGAGTAAAACCTCTTATGTGCAGATTCTGCACCAAGCGCAGAGAAATTATAGACAAGGCATCAGTAGGGAATCCGCGCTCTAATCTCTGAAGGGCACATTTCGAATAAGTTAGGATTAAAACAGGTTGAGCCGGACAAGACCACAGCTTCCGTAAAGCCGCCTCAGTAGCAACACTATCAGCCGTTGTGGAGGATACGACAGCAGTAAATCGTGCGGACCACTTACAATCCAGAGAAGGAATGTAAGAAGCCGCTGTGCTAGATTGTTTGACCTTGTCCACAGAACCATCCGTGGAAATTTGAAGATGGCGGGCATACTCTGTTTTGAAATCTTCAAGTACAAGCGAACGCGTTGTTGCCAAAGGAGACCTGCGCTTTGCGCTTACATGGGGAATTGTGCCCTTACAGTCGAGGGTCAGAAAAGACCAGTGGAGTTTCGACCGTTTCCTTTGCCTTCGGACATTAAGGCCTAAAGAACTAAGAGTTTTGAGTGCCAAGTAAGCCTTCGACTCGTATCTCTTGCAGTGCCGCTGGAGAAGGGATTGCCCAGCTACCGTCTCTCCTAGGCGGCCAAGATGCATTAGTAGTCTCTGAACAGCGACAAGGCTAAGAGGTGTCGAGAGAGACTCATGAAGTACTGTTTCATTCGCAGCCGCCTGAAGAACTCTCATGGCTCTTATTAGGCCCTTTCTGTGGACAGCTTCGTGACGTTCAAGTTGTGATGCTGAGAAGGAAATTAAAGGTAACTGATACATTATGCGACTGACCACCAGCGCTTCATGAAGTTTGACCATTGAAGACGAATGGTTTCCTCAATGCTCACGTGCAATTCTACGGATCACACTGAGACAAGAAATAATAGATGAAACAGTCGCGTCTACAGCTTTTCGCCACTGTATACGGGAGTCAATAATAACGCCCAGGAAACGCGTGTGGTTGAATTGACGGATGCAATAGTGACCGAGGTCAATCTTCAACCGCGCTTGACGTCTTCTTACACCTAGGAACACAACAAAGCCGGATTTTTTTCACTGACAGAGACAATCCCACACCTTGAAGGTTAGCTTGTGCCGAAAGTAGAGCCTGTTGAGCTATTAGGGCTAATCGCTTGTGTTGGTAGCCAGTAATCCAAATACAGTTGTCGTCAGCTTATATTCACATATGCACTTCCCAGCAACTTTTTTTCAACGAATCGGGAAGGCCAGCCATTACGACGTTAATGAGCGTGGAGGAAAGAACACTTCCTTGCGGCACACCTCGTGACAGAACCCTTTCGGTGTTAACGGACTCCCTTACCGTACACGAACCACGCGATCACTTATAAACTTGTAACTGAATCTAAAGGTATGGCCCTGTATGTCCATGCCTTGCAAACTATTTAGAATTGAGCTCTGAAGCGCGTTGTCGTACGCTTTCGCAACGTAACGAAAAATGGCTAAGGTGGAATGGCCGAAAGCTCTCTGGTGTTCACTGTGACTCACCAAGTCTAAGACGCTATCTTGGGCACTAAGACCTCGGCGGAATCCTGTCATACATGTTGGCAGTGCCTTGCTGTCCTGAAGCCACAACGATAAACGTTCATTCATTTACCAGCTTCTCCATCAACTTATCTACACTGGAGGTCAATGACACGGTGCAATACGATGCAAGGTCTGTCATGTCTTTGCCAGGTTTCAGTACTGGAACTACATGTGCCACCTTCCATGACGAAAGAACATCGCCAGTCTCCCAAACTCTATTGATGAAGTTGAAGAGCTCCTTCCTGAGTTGCAAAGGCAGATTATTCAGCATTTGATTGGCGATACCGTCGGGACCTGGTGCACACCGGCGCCGCAGGCCACTGAGCGCAGTCTGAAGCTCACGAAGCGTGAACGGGGCGTCCATGATAGACCTGGAGGAAGCAGGTGTTACATATATATATGTATTCCAGAACTAGCACGTAGGAGTGCGTCTGCAAATTCCTGTGTCAATTACGCAATAGGTTTTTCCGTAGCCGCCGCGGTGGCTGAGTGGTTACGGCGCTCGGCTGCCGGCCCGAAATACGCGGGTTAGATCCCGGCCGCGGCGGTCGAATTTCGATGGAGGCGAAATTCTAGAGGCCCGTGTACTGTGCGATGTCAGTGCACGTTAAAGAACCCCAGGTGGTCGAAATTTCCGGAGCCCTTCACTACGGCGTCTCTCATAGCCTGAGTCGCTTTGGGACGTTAAACCCCCATCAACCAAACCAATAGGTTTTTCCTTGCGTATTGCAAGAGCTTCAAAAGGCTTTGAAGGGGAGATTCTCCAGCAAGGCTGCCTTTAACTCGCCATATTCTCGGCATCGGTGGGAACACAGTCAAACTAGCGCAGAATGAGGCCCATTGCGACCTGTACAGCTTTTTCGTGTGCCGTCTAATGGCAGAATTCCGCCTATTCAAGGTCGTCTTCATTTCCCTGTCGTCCTTCTTCTGCATGAGTTGCCGCTCCGCCGTTCTCGCTGGGCAAAGGTTCCTGAGTTTTAAATCCGGGGCCAGAAAATGATCAGGTAACTTGACCGCCGTAGTTGCTGCTAGCTTACTAAAAATAATTGTGTCAACAACATCACCAGAAATACGTTGTAGGTGCTCTCTGTGCTTGTCCCAGTGGACCATATTGCTAATTTTAGGACTATGCATATGAAAGTCGGCAGCAAACACAAAAACCGGATAGCGATCACTTCTCATGCGGTCAGGCGCTGTTCGCTACCTCACGCGGACGTCAGGTGAAAGCAGTGTCAGGTCTATAGCTGTCGCTGAGGCTGGAGGCCGGAAGAAAGTGGGGCTTCCGTCATTGACCAACACACACGTCCAAATTGTCAATAACGTCCACGAGTTTGCGTCCACGGGAATCCGTGTTCCTGTCAACCCAGACGGTATGGTATGCGTTGAAATCACCGCAGATTATTCGAGGAGCTGGGCAGTGGTCACAGAGCTGCTGTAGAAACAAATCCAATGCTACCTTCTTCCGCGGGGACACGCACACGAATGCAATAGAAAGGGTTCAAGAGCCGAGCTGTATTCTCGCAGCCGCTACCTCAATGTCATTCGTGCAAAGATCGGCAACGCTTAAAGAAACATGTGGAATTTTCTTTCTTATGTAAGGCGCGGCACTTCCTGCAGGAAATGTCTTTAGGCTGTAGTTTTTATGGGCGACATATCCAGTCAAACATCTCCCGCTTGGCAGGCCAGCTCTGACAGGGCCAATACTGGAACACATGTCTCTTTCAAGAATAGCTTTAGTTAAGCTAACCGACTTAAAATCCCAGTGCAGTTCCACTGCAGTATAAACGGCACTTTTCGGTGCATATTAGATCCACGAGGTTTAAACGCATCCATATTTAATCGCAAGGAAGTTCGCTGCAAAGGTGGTAATTAGGGACTCAAGAGAAAGCACCAGCTGTAAGAAGTTTTTCAGGTTACCAGGCGCATCGCTGGAACATGTGAACGCAGGGCCCCAATCAAAATATGAAGGTCAGACATACCTTGATTTTTGAGCTCCTTATATTGCGCAACGCACTCACAACATCGGCAAAAGATGCCGACGGGGACACACTCTAGGCCACAGTAGCTGTTTGTTTTGTCTCTTGTGCATATGAGAGTCCCCATTGCCACCGAGTCTGGCTGTGACCCGGTCGCTCAGGAACATGGACACTTTTTGCTGGAGGTCGAACAACCGTCTCGCACGCAATGAACCTTAGCGTCTTGCTGGACTCAGGTCTCTTAGGGACATTGTTGGGTAACGCCGCAAAAACATCAGACTGCAACATTGGAAACTTGTTTAATCCTGGGACAGGCGTCTCAGTCGGTTAGGTTTTGGGACCAGCAATAAAGGACATTCGACGGTGCAGAGCGCTCACACAGAAGAGGCAACCTCCGAAACTCGCTGGATGACCACCACCGCAATTGCCGCAAGCAAAATCGGCCTTGCAGGTTTTAAAGTCGTGGTCGCCTCCGCACCGCTTACAGCGTCTATCCTTTGTGCAAACTTTGGCCACGTGCTCATACCGTTGCCATTTAAACACCGTGCAGGAGCTTCAATGAACTCGGCAACTGCGTGTTTTGTGAATCCCAGATCAATTTTTTCGGGGCGCTCTGAGTTGGGAGCGAATGTCAACACGATAGAGTTGGTAGCTTTCGCAGCCCATTCTTTTCCTGGAGACTCCACAGGACGCACAAGTCGTTTCACGTGCAGAACACCTTGTGGTTTCAGATAATTAAGTAGGTCGCGTTCTGAATACCACTTTGGTACCCCCTTAATAACACAGGTGTTCTTCATGTAGGATAGGGGCAATGGCATGCTAAATTTAATGTCACCAATCTGAGAGCACTGCAGGAGCTTGTCAACCTGCTCTTCTGGCGAGACATCCAGCTGAAGAACCCCGTGCATGGTGAACCGACTACGAATCGGGGCTGATCCCAGCAGTGATTGAATGGACGCGAAAAGTAAGAAGGAATTCTTCTCTCTTAAATCAACCCCTTTCTCCGTGGGCTCAACCATACCGGGATCCCGACCGTTCGTTGCTTGCGATGACTCACCAACTTGAAGCCCTCGTTGTCCACGTCAACCATTTCGGCCACTGAATCGTCACCGTTCACAATCGTTGACTCATCCCCACTGAACGATGAGGTCTCGCTGGACGGGTGGTCGTCTCTATGTTCTGGTCGCTCCACAGCCTGCGAAGCCATGTCCACCTCTTCCGAACCAGCCTCCTTAGATTGGCGTGGTCCATTTAGGCTTGCCGGCGCCGGAGCAGCCGTTCTCTTCCCATAGGGACAGTACCGCCTTCAAGGTGCTGCCGTCCTCGAATATTCAAATAAAACTAGGCAATACAGGCAAAATTAGGTAAACAAACAGAGCCGAAGCGACAGTAGATCGAACAACGTCTTGGTCTTCCTCTTCCTCCGGGACAAGAGCTACTCGCGACTGGGTTTATTTAAGCTAATAGAAGAATGTGTTGCATGACACAGAAGTTTGGTGTTTGAAGAAAAATGGTTGGTTTCACTGGAGACCACTTCTAAATAGCACACAGCAAAATTACCCACGAGGAAGTAGCAGAACTACGCTATGAACAAAGACGATAGAAAAGAGCGAACAACAAACTCCACAGGGTAGCAATTCCTTCTTAGTCGTCCTCGTCCCTTAGGGCGGTTTTGAAATTCCGCCTTGCCACCAGTTCACCCGACAGTACACTCGGAACTAGCTGTGTGAAACTTACACAAAGCAACAACAGGACAGGAAACAGTATGTATGCATATACCAAGTTAATGTCGTGCAGATAGTTTTTCATCTATTCAGAGCTTGGTCCCTGGTTGTTTCTTACCTGTCAAATGATTGGTAAGAATGATTGATCAATTGCCAGCACCTATAACCCTATTTCTTCCTTTGGCATGTGCTCCAGTTCATAAAATACATTGTGTACTCTCACCCTGACATATTGTTCTGGCCCATTAAGTTGTTCCAACCGAACCGGCACGCTTTTAGAAAGCTTTTCTCTGGTAGCCAAACTGCTTTCGTCCTTCATGACATGCATTTGCACCTTGACTGCATCTCACTCGAAGCTTATGTTCTTGGCTTTTAAACTCATAAAAGACCGTTGTGTAAGTAAGCATGATTCGCTCTTACTTTCATGTGTATCTTACTGCTCTGAAATGGATCGAAGTGTTGACAGCCGGCATCGGCAGTTTTTCTGTGCTAATTCTTACCCAACCTGCTTTTTTCTGCTTTTTCGGGTGACCCCAAAGGCATTGTTGTCGGTCCTCAGCATTTTAGTACACATATTTTGACCTTCCCTCCATTATTTCGTCTAATAAGAGTTCACTGACGACTATGTGGCCTGCCATTTTGCAATAAACACCAGTGTTTCAATTCTCCACAGCCACCTCTTGTACTAGAATGCGCTATTTGCCAGTGTTACTAAGACTGATTAATTTTTTTTACTGCCAGCATAACTACGTTTTGCCTGCTTATAAGGATTTGCCGAGAAAGGAATATTGACTGGATAATTGTTCCATTACGCGGCTATTAATATGCCTCGCAAAGTGAGATAGTCTCACCTATTAATAATTGTACAACACCCCACAACCTAGCATTTTTACACCACAACATGTGGTTAACATTACTGTCTTTCAAGTTACTTGCTTTCAAATCACCTCTGCGGCATCACCTTTGGTGTTCTAATGCCATATGCAACAAATCTAACTTCGCTAAAATCCTGAGAGGAGTTGAGACCTGAGCCGCTGGTTTTATTCTTTCAGACTATTCTTGAATGTCCGGTGCATCAGTACTAAAGGTGCATCTTACAATATATTCATTTCATCCACAAAGTGAAGGTTTTTTTTTTACTCTTTACCTACACACAACCAATTAGTCTGTTCTGACTTGTGGTTCCTTCTGCACCATACGCTCTAACACTGTTGTGACCCAATTATCTCATGCAACTGAATTTCAGGATTCCTTTTTGTTCGTGCCACGAAAGGCTGGAATGGTCTTCCACTCCTTAAGGCTGTGCAACTTATTGTCCTTCGAAGTGTTCATGCTCTACAGAAATCTTGCTATAAATGAAGCGCTCATCGAGCTCCTACCTGGCTTTGGCATTTGAAAGCTCACTACTGAAGCATTGTCACTTAGGAGTGTTAGATATTAAAACAATTTGATCTCGGTCACCTCGGCAAAGCAATACAATGCTCTCTTATTGATAACATGTTCGTCGAGAACTTTCTTCGTAATCTATGCTAAGCAATATCGGGAAAGATTTCCATAATATCTTTATTTGGGCTAACTTGCGCACTGCAGAAGTTAGCTACTTGAATATCCAAACTGCAAAGATAAGATGCTTTAGTGTCCATCTGCGTTAAACAAGCTTTCTTTTTGCTTGTCTATTACCTTATTTTTATGTAAGCATTGCACTGAGCTCATAACTTGGCTCAATAAACGAGTGATCTTTCTCAGCGTTCTACAATTGCAGAAGGCCTGGACGAGCGTGACGTTTCCAGCTCTTTGTGTGAAGTGGCGGCGGCCTACGTCAGCTCGAGTGTCCAGTGTCAGGAGAGGCAGTGCAGGCAGTGCTGGCTGATATCAGCACGTCGCGAAAAGAAAACCCTCGCCCCTCCGGAGGCGCCTACGAATCTACCGCTTCCACACCTCAGTGAGGCGGCTGGCTCTGGCTATCGCTAAGCAGCGGAAGGCAGGACTGACAACAAGCACTATGGAAGAAAATCCTGTGCAGTCCGCGTGCCAGCCTTCGATGCTTCGTGGCAGCGAAGTGGTTTTCGCAGGCAGACGTAACGCTTTTATATAGCGAGGTAACGAGGCCGACGATGCGAGCGATGCGCAACACGAGGCTCTCGGAAGCGTGATTGCTGCAGGAAGCGCGCGGCGTTGTCGAAACAGGTCTCCAACCAATAATTGGCGTATCCTTCGCGCCCGTTTCCCTCGTAAGCCACGTAATCGCGATAGAGACGTGCAGCATTAGCACTCTGCTGTTGCCGGGGAGAGAGTTCGACATAGAGCTAGTTTCAACAAGTGCGCCTCTATCGGAGCAAAAACAAACCACGCAAGAAGCGCAGGCGATGTCCCCGCTTCGCCGCACGCCTGGCGTACATTACTGCCTTGCAGCGTGAGGAGCCCGGCCCGATCGTGAACCCGAGGAAAGTCCTCTCTGCCCGGGTCAGCGAGAGTAGGCCCCATTGCCCACTGCTTTGTTTAACATCGCTGCCGGGCGGCATTAATTCGTGAGCCGCTGTATATACGTTCCACACAAAGTACCGCAAAAGAGAAGGCCTCACAATTAGCATTTGGTAATCACGGCGAGGCATAGCTAGGCCGGCTGCGGAGGGCGTGCACGTTACCGCTCACACAACGGACGACGTGCATGCATGGAACTGTTGAGCGCCGCCAGACATTCGTGTAAAAATACTTGCATGTCAGTGGACGTTTCATGTGTTTCTTGAGCGTGTGCGTGTTGCGTGTTAATATGCTGTGCCGCTTTATGTTGTTAGATGACTTGTACCCGGCTATCATTTCTTGCATTTTTATGTGTGAATTGTGTGCCAATTTTCAGAGTGAGATTTTTGCGCCATGTGCTGATTTGCATGCTCATATAAAGCAGTTTTGTGTATTCGTAACAGTTTTTTACTACATTTTGTGGTCATCCCCTAGAACGAGCAGAACTGTGCGCTGCTGTATCCAGGAGAAGCTCCTTGTCGCATGAGGAGCAAAGATCGCACGCTTAGGTTATTGCGGCCTTTTTCTTTTTCTTTAGTCTCACTGGGTGTATTTCAAGCATAATTACCCTTTGAGGCGAGATGAAAAGGCCTCGCTCAGCGTTAATTTAATTGCATTAGCCTCAGGTCACTGTGTGCGTCAGGGTTACGGGGAGAGTTCTGGAACCTCCCCGCCAGCGCGTTCCCCGCAAGTTTAAACAAAAGTGCGGCGCATACCCACGTCGTTGTCGCTTAACAACGCCGCTATGACGAGCGAAGACTCGTAGCATTGTTAACTGCGGGTCCTCCGCCGGCACCCAGAAAGTACGCGTGAAGCAGTAGACAGGAGGCGCCTATTGATTAAGCCCTGTGTTGCCATGCTAGCGGATCCGCATACATATAGCAAAAACATGCGGGCCTGCGAAGAAGTTATCGAGGGAACGTGTCATTTGCTGGTATTGATGCCGACTCTGCAACGTCGCAGTTGTCGTTCCTTTGCTGCCTTACGCGCCGCCATCTTCCACTGCGCCGTCAAAAGACGTTATGAAAACCGGCGCTAACACAATTAGCCAAGGCGCCCTGTTCATTAGCGAAAAGAAAGACACGTCATCCACCAAGAAGTGGCTCGCAGGTGCGGCGGCGACGCGCCGGACTTGAGGCCGCTCGTGAAATGTTGGAAGGGACTGAACATCACGCGCAGAGAGCGACGATTCCCACGTGGAGAGAGTTTTCTAAATTTTTTGATGTGTTTCTTTCTTTAGCCAAGCTCTGTGTTCGAGGATGTGGCTAAACAGGAGGGGCTGTGGCTACTTCGTATGAAAATTTTATTGGTTGATCGAAGTCCTGGGCGGGCCTCAGAACATAATCACCCTAACTGCTATATTTTGGAACCCTTAAAATGGGGTGCAAAAGCATTGGACATCTGTTTGGGGAAGGGAATCCATAATCATCACGTACCGAAAGAGTACCTAGGCTTTAACCGAAACATTCGGCCGATAAATAAGCTTTTCAAATGTTATCTCTAAATGAGATCGCTTCTCTTAAGTTACAGTTTCTATTTTCTCGGTGACTTGACTTGTGCAACTGACAGTTGCCTTTGTCTATTTTTGTAAATAATCTTATTTTCCTTTATCAACTGCGTCATCGCCCCTCACTCTTCATGAGCGGAATCACCAAGTCTGGAGAGGTCTGAACCCCTCCGAAGAGAGGGACGAACCGATCTTAAATTTACTAATGCCAATAAAAATACAGGCCACAAGTGACTTAGTTTTCCTTCAGCGTTCTTAGACCTAACTTCAACTTGGTCCTTGCGAAGTTTCAGCTGTCTACTGAGGGCTCATTTAATTTCTTTCCTTCAAAAGCAGACTAGCAGCGAAAAAAAGGGGTGTATTGCTGAAAATTTTGATAATGAGCAACTAGTAGCATACTCCACAATTCCGAATATAACAAGCGGTATGAACAGAGTTGACACTCACGAATGGCCACTTTTTCTGGCTGCTTTGAGAACCGACAACTGTTACAATCACTGACAATATATTTTACTTATCAGTGAAAAAAAATGCTTACACTTTGCTGTAAAGCTGTATCAGAGAACATATTAGGGTTTGCTCAAGATAGCCACAAAATATGGACATTATATACTGTTTTCTTGACGGTACGAGGTATTATTTCCTAGTCTCAGCCAAAATTCGTCATGATGTAAACCCTCCGGATTGGTTCCTGCACTTGTGATGCAAGTAAGCCAGTCTACTGGCTCCCACATCTTATTGTGTCTTGCATTCACAGGGCCTCTGAGAATCCTTTCGAGTTCTACAGGTTATGCATCAGCCTGTTTCTGCACATATCAACAGTGACTGGGCTTAAAAGACCTCCCCCAGAATTATTTACAGTAGTGCATTCTGGCTTGTGTAATTGCAATGTGACCTCAGGAAGGATTGCCAAAAGAAAACTGATGGCTCCCTGTCACTGTGCAAAACAAAGCTCCGCACGTAATCCCAATGATGCACGTCTTGGCCCCTGTGCAGCCTCACGATACAATTTAAGTTTTGCTTTTCTAACGGCTTGAAAAACGTGACAAAAGTCTGCATTGCTGCATTCTCGCCGCTCTGTTAATAGCTGAACTGCTGCAGTTACAATTTATTTTGCATGCATATACGGTATTCATGGACGAAAGTTTTCGATGCTGGGGAATTGTCGGGTGCTCTTATGGAAATAATGAAGGTAATGGTTCAGCTTTCGGTGTGTAGAAAAAGCTTTGTTCTTTTTTGTTTTTCCATCCCTCGCATCGGGCAGTGAAGCCTGCCATAAAAAAAATTGGAAAGCTTTTGACGATAGCAAAAATTTCAATGGAAAAAAATATAAGCTGGCCGACGGGAGATGAGCGGATATATTGCTTGTTAGAGTGAAATCTTACAAGATATGCAGAAATTGCGCTCATAAACTTTTCCCGGTTCACAAATGCTTTTGTCCAGCATTGTTTAGTATGGTAGTTTTCTCATGCGTTTTTCCTTTAGTATTGACAACACTGGGCTAAAATTTTAATTTTAATGCACGCATAATTCAGACACAAACACAAATACCTTATATAACTGAATATATTAGCATCTGTCAGGGAATAACGATCAGTAGGCCTGCAGACAGCAGTCCTGTTTACAATGTAGTGACAACTACTGTGAATGGTGTGGGAAAGGCTATTACTGCCATTCTCTGCCTGAAGTGGAAAAACACTAAAGTGTGCTAGTTACAACTGATTAATAATTTCAAGTACAAAATCTTAGCTATTTTAAAAATTTAATCATCCCGGTTGTAATTACTAATAGTGGTAACATCCTCCACTGTTAACTTAGCTTGTTCTGGTCAATGTACTTCGACAAGATAATTCGCAATAAGTATAGGTTTTCGTTCTGCAATCATTATTCCACGTTTGGGGACCGCGTAACCTGCAATGTTATTTTCAGGCAGTAATCGCAGACCGTTGTTGAGAGAACGGTTGTGAGAACATGCGGCGGGACTGGTAGAGTATGATGGATAAAATGTAGATGATCGCGATTTGACGCATTTTTTGTAGTTTTCTGGAATAGAAATGGTCCAAGCGCGCATCGTTACCCAGGCTTTGCGATGTTTCGAAGTTTGTCGCAAATTGGTTCGCTGTCGTCAGGGTCGACCGAACCGAGATCTATGGCCGTCTGAGCCGACCGCAGTTTTAGCATCGAGGAAAAATCAGTCTGCTAAAAAACGCTGAGGCAACGGAGGTCTAGTGTAAGCCCCAATTAATTGATGTAATTTCTACCGGAAAATATCTGCGTATTTTTCTCGAAGATATCTGCGTATTTCTCAAGCCATTAGAAGGGAGGCGCTGCCAGACTGAACGCTGGAACCGCCCGGCTCGCCCGCTAGCAGAACGTACATCACCCCACCTGCCCCGCATGCGGACTTAAAACGTGCGACCTGCACGCGGACCCCGTCAAAAAACAAGCTACCAACCATGAAAGCGGCCTTTAGGTTGCTTTTACACTTGGTAGTTCTGACCCTAAAGCTATGTAGCAAGAGAGAAAATAATGAAGCCAAGGACAATGGCCCAACTGGCAAAAATCTCGTGTATAGTTATAAATGAAAAAGCAAATAAATTTCCTACTGCGCTAACCACATTTACTTTTTTGCGAGAGAGTTGAATGGGAATGTAGACTCGCTCTCTACTGAGTACCTAGACCTCACCATTTGCGAGGGCCCAAGTAGAAAGTAGTATTTTTCCACGAGCTTGGCCATCGTGAACTTCATGTACAGCACGGCGATCTTCATGCCAACGCAGTTGCGAGGTCCTATGCCGAACGGAACGAACGCCCTCTTGTTCAGGCTGCCCTCGTTCTCGGGGGAGAATCTAGTGTTGCAAAGCACACAGCAGTAATTATCAACGCGGCAGTGCCCTCCCGCAGTTCTTTGATTAATCGCGTCCCTATAATGAAAACCGCTTATGCTTTTCTGTGGCACAACGGGTGGCCATTAGGCAGAATTTCCAGTTCATAGCCTCCTCTGAATACAACGCCTAACCTAATATACCAAAATTAATCCATTAAATGCCATGTACCGGTCTAATCTGTTATGCAATTGCTGATATTCACAAGCTTCATGACTATTAATCTCGATACCTTGGAAACCCTGAAAAAGCTTGGCTAGCAGTTCCACACAGCCTGGCAGTTATCGGTTTTAAAGGGCTGTCAGTATGATTGTTCGGCAAGACAGATGTTGTCATTGAGTTCCGATGCTGAATCATGCAATTCTTTTTGTCTAAAGGTTGCTCTCGCACCTCTCTGGGTTGAAATTCAGAGGCTCAGGCCAGAAGCGTGCGTCTCTCTGTATCTGGTAGAGCGGTACCATGAAGCATGTCCCAGCCTTGAACTTGATTCCCTTGTACTCGAAGTCTTGCTCGGCCCTCCTTGTGACGAACCTGCAAAGAGTCTCAAAGCGCGTCCAGGAGTGACAAATCGGCATGAAGAATGTGCTCTTAGATTTTCCGAGTTAGAATGATGAGCTGTGTTTGCAGTTAACATCAACAGGATGGGATCAAAACTATCGCACAGACAACTAACAGGATACACACTGGCCCGAAAGTAATGCCGTATATTTTCTTTCTCGGTAGGTGCGACAATACTTGTTCGCTGTGCGTATTAAGATACGCAGCACCTTATTGTTACACAAAGTCACGATCATCGGTTGTCCATTGTTCCCTTAAAAAGATATTCGATGTTTCGCTAAATATCTGGACTTACGGAAGTGACGTTCTTCACACCAGACCTCTTTCATATTAGCAGTTCCGAAATTTCTCATTGGCTGCATGTTTGAAAAAACGGCAGTCCGAGTTCACCAAAATTTCGGTGTTTTTCTTCGCAAGGTCGCTACATTGAGAAAAAAATTGTACATAAACGCAAACGACACCTCCGAATTCCAGACGTTTGTCATTTATTGATACAGCTGAAACTGTTTCGCAGCAACTGCGGCAGTTAGCATATATTCTCTTTTTGAAACGTACGTAATACCTAAGTCAGCGCGTAGTTTCGTTGAATGGTGCGTATCGAGAGCCTTGCTGAAATTGATCACTTGCTTCCTGCCGCTTAGAACATCTCTTTCTTTACATTCAGCGGACTCGGCGACGGAAGCCATTTTGCGAGAGGTACACTTCCAAGGTTACTTTAGAGCTCTGCTTTGTTATGCAAGCGAGGAAAGTAGATCAATCCTCGAACTCTTTTTGCCTATAGATGCTGCTGGCATGTCTACTCTGCCGAAGGAGGCCTGAAAATTATTTAGGGCGGAGTAAACAGCTTGTAAAAAGTTTAAGGTCTGTTCTTTTTAGAGCATACCAGTGTCACCATGGGTTTTCATTGTTCAAGCTTCACGGCGCCTTCTCGGTCAGTTCCTGTTTAATGTCTATGCAAATGACATTTGCAAACAGAGCCAATATCGTACTCGCTATTAAGTGCGTTTTTGACGAAAGTCTCTTACTTAGTGGCTCCTCTGCCGAGGAACTTATCAATGGAGAAAATATGATCCTTCATGCTCTCCACAAATGGCCCTGAGCTAATGGTTTAGTAGTTCAAGGAACCGTGAAATAATTTTGATGGTCATATTCTAATGCAGTAGATCGTGTACATGTGTTCTTTGTGAGTATTGGAGTCAAACTTAAAAGCTCTGCGCGAACTCTTCCGTCTACAAATTATTTTTAATAATTGCCGCTCGCAGCCGATTAAGACAACTCCCCACAGCGTGTTCTCACCGCCCCTACACAGATAACGTATGGGCAATCTAGGAGGACCTTCTTATTGGGCGTGCCCTGTGGACGTGGGCGGGAAGGTTCTAGGCGAGGTACATTTTTTAGGTTAGGGCGACATAAAAAGAATGAAAAATAATAAGCTCCTGCCAGCACTACTAACGTAAAGCAGGCTTAATCAAATCTATATATAAATGAAAAGGCCCGAAGGCAATTATATAATTTTACCACCCGTATATGGGGAGAATGAAAAAAAAATATGGGGAGGGGAGGTTAAAATGCTACATAGTTACCCACACCCGGGGGAGCGGGCCCGGGGAGACTCCCCTCATCTCCCTTGGGAAGTAGCGGAAGGGGTTGGATAAATGGGTTTTTGCCCTGATCCTTCATATATATGGACTCCATTACTGGTTTCCTGGCCAGGACAGGGAGGGCGTCAAGATTGCCCAATGGTGCGGCCTCGCTCACGGGATGCCCGACCACCCGCCAAACTGATCGGGCTCCAACCGCCACAGACAGGAGAACATAACCCGGGGTCAGCTACCTGGGGCCTCTCCACTTTTTTCAGGGTTGGTTTCCGACCTGCCAGCTACTTGCCTTCGAGTGCTTTACGCGGTTTTTCAGACACCGGGCGTGTGGTGTGATCCGGCCAGTGGGGCTTTGGTCGTCAACCTATCGGCCCCACCCAACCCATCCCCACCGCTGGCGTTGCACCGGAATAAACCCTAGTAGCCGAAACTACACCGGGCGGTATCCGGTGGCGGGGGGGGGGGGGGGGGGGCACAGGCGAGGTAAACTCCCGAGTTGTTTTCTATATTCTGTTTTTCTGGCACGTGGGCGTGCATGAGCGGAGGGGGAGAGGAGAAGCATCATTTTTAATCGCCGATATCTTCATCGTTAACGGAGTTAACGTAAAAACTTTATTGCGATCGCATCATGCTGTGGTCGAGGAGAGAATCTCTCGTTCTGAGTCACGAAATTCCCTGATTTGTCAAGACAGAGCATGACGTCATAGATGTTACGTGAACACAAGATAAGATTCAGAGAGCACCACCCCGCCATCTTTTCTTTCATTAAACAACTTCCGATATCTCTCCACATTTATAAGAAAGACGGGCCACAACAACTAATCACCTGACGTAACAAGTCATGACTTCCTCAACCACCGTTGGGAAGTGCCTCCTCAGAAATGAAAACCTTCTTGTGGAAAAGGAGAAATATTCGAGCGGGAGTTGAACCCCATCGTACTCGGTAGTAAGCCGGGCGCGTTACCACTACACCACTGAGAAGCATTCGTTCAGTGTGGAAGTTTAGCGGCATTAAAGGGACACTGAGGAGAACTCTATCAATTTTTTTGTTAGCAAAATCTGATGGCTTTGTTGCCGCTTGTCCGCGAGCGAAAGAAGCATTTATTTCAAAGAAATTTGAATTCCAAGTTGAAACAGTTTTTCCTGCCGCTCCGATTCAAGCTAGACAACTCTTAAGACGTCACACAGAACTCATATGACGACACAGGTCGGACTGACGTGAAACGTGACGTAAACGCAGACTCCGTGATTTCTGACCGCTAGCGGTGTGGTCTAGTAGCTGCCAAAATGAAAGCTAACTCCGCCGCACGTTGAAGGCATCTATCGGGGGTCGCTACCGTCGCTTCGTTTACGTTTGCACCGGCATCTTGCCAGAGTTACGATGGATCCCGTTCCCGAACCAGACGACGAAGTTCTCGAAAAAACTCCGGCCTGCATTTCAGCGACCTCAGTCCCACAGAGCGTGCCATGCTTTTGAGGGAGCACGGTTAGGTTAGGCGCCGGCGGGTCGTTTCCCCCTTCCTCGGTGAGCAGCCGTTAATCATCAGATATCATAACCCCAGTTCGGGGAGTCACGAGGGGCCAGCACAAGGTCGGCGCGTCACGCCCATCGGAGGCTGGCCGGGCCTTTGGGGCCAACAGATTGTGATTCCTTGAACGGCGCGGTTGCACGGTGCAGCAGGCGGCGTCGAGGTCTCACACGGTTGCAAGGGCTAGGTTATGTATTTATTTTTTGCCACAAAAAACGGATGGGTGCTCAAGGGCACCCGCGTTTAAAGTTGGCAGCTTGAAACTATAGCCGGCGCACGACGCTTTAACGACTTCCCCTGGATTCAACAAGTCCACTGGATCGGGCTCTCTCGCCCATATGCACGTACCTTCAGATGTGTACTGTGAATGGATTAAATTAGCTGAGAGCCCGAAAAGAACAGCTCCGCCCAACTGCCGAAGCTTTTGACTTACGTCACAACGCGCACCTCGCCGCGGAGTTGAATCGGTCTGGCCGGGACGGCGGAGGCTGGCGCACTCGGTGCGAAATAGAGACATGCTCGAAGCACTCCGCCAGTGCAGTCAGTGTGCGCCGAAGCCGCCGAACACGTCGGCGGTCAAGCGCAGTTGGAGTTTAGAGGTTCTCGCTTTGTCCGACGTGACGCCGCCGTGCAGCGCGCGCGCGCAGTAAGCCGGCGTATAAAAGCGCCTTAACAGAGCCTGCGCTTAACCGCTAACCAACGTGTTCGGTGGCGGCATCTATGGGAGCCACTCAAACCCCCCGTCTACTCAGTGAATAAAAAAAAATCATGTGCCGAGGCACGGAATCGAAACAGGACCTTTGGCGTTTGAGGCGGAGACCCTACCACTCCGCCACGACGGTTCAAAGTTAACCATCAATAAAGGAGCATCTAGTGAATGCATTCTTCCGATGCAGAAGCCTCCGCGCTTTCGCTACGTATATCCTGGCCTAACAGAGGTAGGCCATCGGCAATTTTTTTAAACTGCATTGTACCGTGTCTTCCGTCCCTAATAAACGATTTCCGTTAAGTAGTTTGAAGTGTACTGGCAACGCGGGGAATGTTTCGCCGGGCGAGCGTGCGAAGACACAAGTGCTCTTTATACTGCGGACTGCCTTGTACGATCACAGACCATCGTGCCATCATAGTTTTTCATCGACCGTGGCGATCATCTGACCAGCCTTAACAGGCTCCTTCAAAGGTTATCTAGCACTTGAAGTGGCACTTGGAGTTCCTCTGCTGTTTGGCGCTTGTAAATCGAGACGCGTCAAAAACAAAACCACGAGGAACACAAAGCTCATAGACGCGAAGCGCCATAACAAGTCTAAACTCTCCTGACCGCCTATGGCGCCGCCAACCATCGGCTTTCTTTGCTTCCAACATTCAGGTTGTCTTTTGTCGGTCTTCTTTGTGTGATAAAAGTGCACTATCGGTTTTAAAACAAAACTTACTTCAATATTGAACCGCGCAACCTTCCTTTGCCAGCCTCAGAGATTCGCAGCTTCATGTAGGAAGGAAAATTCCTCCAAGGTGGCGTCTCTTGTCCAATGACGTCATCACGCTTGTACTTGCGAGATTGCCCTGTGGCGGCGATACCTGTATTTTGGTTCTTGCTATTTACTACCTTACAAGAGCTTTGTTTTCAGTAAGAGTGGCGTTTTTGTGATCAGGAGCTGGTATTCTATCGATATAAGCCAACTTCAATTTCTCCTGTGTCCCTTTAAGTTGGGGAATAATTTAACGTTTTACGGCGGCAGGTCAGCGATTTTTGCCTGACGGAGCGCACTTAGCGCGCGGCATTGAAACAAGTTGTTCATTTAAAATAACTATTTGTAAATACGTTCTTTGTGTAAAAGCAGGTTTACGCGCCGGTGACGCCCTGTCCTGTCAAAGAACTTTGTTGCGATCCACGGCCTAAGCTTATCTTTTGAAACCAGGTACGAATTGTTAGAAGTGTTGCTGACAATTTTCTACTTAATTGAATGTAAATAAATTGAATTTGAATTGAATTTATTGTGCTTTTGAGAACACAGCCATAGAACAGAGGCAAAAGGCGGTAACGAGGACCGCCTGACTAGGCGCTCCTGTTTACCAGAATGGAATGGTCGTCCTCGATGTTATGGGCAAAGCCTTGAGAATGATTTCTGTTTATACCGGAACGTTAACTATCGGCTCTTTTTATCTCGTACTGACAAGAGTTGTACTCGAGTCGGCGAACCTGCATAAACGTGATTCGGCGGGAAATCAGTCATTCCCAACTGGATATAACGGGACGGGAGCAAATGGGAGGATATACATAATCATTGCTCACAGTGTATAAAGGAAGATTTTGTTGTTTCTAGGATATCTTACAAATTTCCATTTTATACAAAATACTCCTAAAGACCCTCACGGCTGTGGTTATTACATAGAGGGATGGGGAGGGGTTACACGTATATCATCAAAATTAGCCAAAACCACCAAAAGGAAAACAAATAGCTTATGACAAAAGAAAGAAAATATTAATGAGTAATAATTAACTTTCGAGCATAAGAGAAAACAAAATGAAGTAAACAACGCTTGAGCAGAGATGCGGACAGCGAAAAAATTAATGCCAACCATACAACTTCATGGAAAAGAGAGCTAAAATAATAAAACATGAGTCCATAACTCTAGAAAAGAAGAAGACCAATGAAATCACGGCAATGACCGCAAGGGAGTTAACAAGTAGTAGTGGCATACATCAATTAAGAAAATTTATCATGGTCAATGGCAATAGCAACGTGTAATGGTAAAGCGTTCCAGTCAGTTATAGCTCGTGCTATGAATGAATGTGCGTAGTTCAATGTATGACGTGACAAGCGCTGATCTTTGAAAGGATGATCGCCTCGGTCAAAAATAGAAGAAGGCAAACAAAAAAGTCGTTATGGAGTGCTGAGTGATGATACAACTTGTGAAAAAGTTGTAAGCGTGAAACTTAACGGCGGACATATAGTTCTTCAATATCAGCACGCTTCTTCAAGGCTATCATGGTGGGAGTGCGTGAAAAATCAGAGTAAATAAAACGTGCTGCGCGGTTTTACAATGAGACGAAGTTTGTTATGTATGCCTGATGGGGGTCCTAAATGAACGAAGCATATTCAATTTTATGCCGCAAAAGAGTGGTATAAGCACGAAAATGGGGATGTGAAGGATCATTATTTAAGCTACGTTTTTAGAGACCTAATGATCGATTGGCAGATGTAAGAATAAGGTTAATGTGGTCATTCCACGTTAGGTCAGAATAAAGGTAAAAGCCGAGGTACTTGTAGGTTGTTACCAAATCGATTGTAATGCTATTTACTGAATACGCTGATTGAATGCGAGACAGCGGGTTAACAAAAGACATAAATTCTGTTTTATAAAATTTAAGTTGCAAGAGCCACGTACAGCACCATGCTGTTACAGAGTCAAGATTAGCTTGAAGGGCTAGGCGATCATTGTTAGAATAAATTTTTTGATAATTTACCCAACTTTCAGCGAAAAGTGTAATTTTGGAAGAAATGAAGTTAGGTAAATTCTTAATAAATATCAGAAAAAGTAAGGGGCCAATCACGCTTCTATGTGGGACGCCAGAATCTACGCGGCTAAAAGATGAATTACGGTTGTTGACAGTGGTAAACTACACCCGGTGAGGAAAAAAAAATCTTTAATGCATGCAATTACAAGAGGGTGTATATTAAGCAGTGTTAATTTTGTTACTAACCTCTGTGAGGTACCCTATCAAAAGCTTTAGAAAAATCGAGAAATGTGGAGTCGACTTGAATATCATCAACCGATGACCGAAGTTCATGGATGAATCCAGAAAGTTGCGTTTCATATGAGTAGCCTTTAGAGAAGCCTTTTTGGTACTTGAAAATGACATTGTGTTGTTTTAAATAGTTAGGTACCTGTGTTAGATACCATTTACATCACACCCCTCGGGAAAGGTTGTCTCTGAAATAGCAAACATGCTAGCACTCACTTGAGTTGGGTTCCGCTTTTGCCATAGTCGATCACACACAGAACACGCATGGCCAAATGGATTGTCCAGGAAATTTTTCTGAAGAATAGCGCGAACTTAGACGAGGACTGCAGGAAGACACACAGATGGGCGCTGTCGTCGTCCTTATCCAAGATTTCAGCGGTGGCCTAGTCGTTTGAGCATCTGCCTCGCATGCAGGAGGGGCGCGGTTCATTCTCCAGTGTCGCCGGGTACCCTTCGGGGATACAATGGGTACAAGCTTTCCCCTGCCTGGTGCTCGGCTTCTTTAGTGTTAAATGCTTGGGAAATGGGTTTTATACCTCACCTTGAGTAGGAAAAAAAAACTTGTACCATGGCGCTCTTTGGCCACAGACGCTCTTGCACCATTAAAAAAAAAATTCTTCACCCTTGTCCAAGTTTGTGCTGCTCTTCAGAAAAATATCATACCATCTCGCCCAAGCATCAGTTTTGAAGACATATGCTGCGGTCACGTGATGATGCTCTTGTTCCTTCGCTTTCCGCTCCTGTTCAGCTGCCTCTGCCATGCAATCCGCTTCTAAGTGAAGGGCTCCCTGTTCTGCAGTCTGTGAAGCTTGTTGATCCCGTATTTCGGCAGCGCACTCCGCGGGAGTCTTCGACATATGTTTAGGCTTGTGGTCAACAGCATCCGCAAGTAGTCACTGCGCTCGTTCTTTGACAGTGTAAACTTATTGTATGTCACGCTTATACCGTTGATGCTGCAAGACTTCTGCTTGCCGCTTAGCTCTGCCTGCAGTGTCTCTCAACTCCTGCTGTTGTTGCTGCCTTGTAGTTGGTGTTCAGCCCATCTTGCTCGGCGCAGAGCATCAGGATCCACATTAGAAGACCCGGCCTCATCCATCTATTGAACGGCGGCGCAAAGCATGTGGAAACCAAGAGCGTGAACCATTTGTTCATGGACTCTGCATGCGCTGTGAAAGTCGCACGTGGAGTGCGTCAGGCTAGGCAGGAGAGGGAAGGCGGACGTTATTTTGAAGGCTTGGGCACCGAAGCTTAAGTGTCATTCTGAGGGAGAATATAGTCCCGAAGAGGAAACCCACAAGGCCAACAAGTTAACTCGAAAGAAACGGCTCTTCTTTCGGGTTTAACATTTGAACGTCCCCGGCAGAAAAAACTCGGTGAAGAAGCGGGCTCACAACACTGCAATAACCAGGCGTGGCGATTGTTCTTTGTTTATAGAAGCAGGGGATACAAAAATTCGTTGACTAAACGGTCTATAAGCCGCAGCAACTAAGGTTACACATGAACGGCTCCTTTCCTGCCTAACTTTCTCTGCAATGAATGCTTTCAGCCAGAAGCGGGCCGCTCATAGTTAAGAGTGCGCTGTCACGTTCGTAACGCTCCAAGTGGCAGCAGTATTAACGCGCGAGCATTAATTGGCTCAGAGCTAGACATTTGATTTAGCTCGTCTGAGTTCACCTTAAAAATATACACTGCCTCATCCGTGCCACGCATAGAGTATTCCACAACAGGAATGCATGCATGATGTTCCGTGTTCTGTTGCCATACACAAAGTGCAGTTTTTGAGGAAACTTTTAGCCACGCGTGTGCTCTGTGCTGTCGCGCAGGACAGCGAGGAACGGCATGTGGTAACTGAAGTACGACACATAGTTAATGCTGTTTACATCGATGTGTCGTGGAAAGATCTAATCAGTGCAAGATGCACTCCTGATAGTAGCTTAAAGTCGGTTGTTAACAATTGGGACACCAAGTAGTTCACGCTGCTGTAAGTCGCTTCTCTCCCATCGATATAGGGAAGAGGGTAGCATGACCGGCCGTTGTGATGCAGGGTAGCGATGTTTGGCCGTAGAAGGTTAGTTAGTTAGTTATATTGATTTTAATGGCACAAAAGCAACTGAGGCTATGATGCGCCAAACACACGGTTAGAGTTTGTGTTAAAGGTTACGCTTTTTATATCTAAAGTTTGTTTAGAACATTGGCTTCTTTGAGAAACTTAAAAATGCTTGAAAAATCAACCAGTGCTTGATCTTCCAAAAGTAACATGGGGTGTAGTGGGATGTATTCATTGTAGAATGTTGTGAAATATTTTTCCTCAGTTGTTCCAGTTTTGTGCATACAATTAAAATGTGGTTTACCGTGAGTTCATCGCCGCACATTTCGCAGAGGTTTGTCTTTTTTTGTCAGTAAGAAGTTGTGTGTAAGGTGTGTGTGTCCAATCCGTAGTCGACACAAAATAACTTCTGTAAAACGCTCTTGATGTTTACATGATCTCCATTCTCCCAAAACGGGTTTTATAGAATGTAGTTTGTTGTTTGTCTGTTCGTTCCATGCAATCTGCCACTTATTCTTGAGTTTACTGTGCAGTAATGTAGAACAATTCCTCTGTGGTATGTTAACTTGTTTTATATAACCAATTCGAGCTTGTGCTGCGCAAGCATCTGCTCGCTCATTACCTAAAATTCCAACATGGCTAGGGACCCAGCAGAATATATTGCTATGTTTTTGCTTTGTGATTTTAACTATGCTATGTATGATTTTTCCTATTATGGGTTCAGCAGCATTTGTAGGGTGCAGCGCTTTGAGCATACTCAGTGAATTGGTGTAAATGATGCTATTTTTTATGTTTTGTTTACTATTTGTTCGACGGCTACGAGGATGACATAACACTCCGCAGTAAATACTGATGCATACTGTGGCAATCGTATCATTTTTTTTGTTTTTTCCTTGAATTACTGCACTTCCGACATGACTTTCTGTTTTTGAGCCATCAGTAAAGTTCAGTGTAGGTGTGATATTTTTCTTGTAGTGCAAAGAACTCTTGCAGTATGTGCTCGTGGGGCATTTCCTCTTTGTTTGTGTGTGTCAGTGTGAAGTCACACACCGAAGGGAGGCTGTACCATGGTGGCAGATATTTATGTCTTTGTGCAATATTCGGTAGCGCGTCCAGCACTGCTAACTCTTCACATTTATCTTCAAAGCGCATTATTAGTGGCCTGATAAAATGTGGTTTATAATTAAAAATTCTTCTAGATGGGCACTTGGTAACAATGGGATAGCAGAGATGTTTAGGAAGAGAACGGGTTTTTAGGATGTACGTGCATGTAACTTGACTCTTCTATCCTCTAGTGTGGGTTCATTAGCTTCAACATAAATACTATTTACCGGGGATGTTCTATATGCTCCAGTTGATAGGCGCAAACCAAGATTATGAACAGGGTCCAGTCGTTTCAAGTAGGATGCTCTTGCCGAACCATATACCACGCACCCGTAGTCCAGCTTGGAGCGCACCAAAGAGCGATATATTTGCAATAGGCATGCTTTATCGGACCCCCATCGTTTTCGCGAGAGTACCTTTAATACATTGAGGGCTTGGGATGCTTTCTTTTTAAGGTTGTTAATGTGTGGTAGAAATGTAAGTTTCTTGTCAAAGGTGACGCCTAAAAATTTATGTTCTTGTTTGAGTGGCAGTGTGGTTTGATTCAAGCACAGGTTGGGTTTGACCTGTAGGCCTCGTCGTAATGAGAACAGAACTGCTACTGTTTTCTGAGGAGAGAACTTGAATCCAATTTTCTCTGCCCAAGCAGCCAGTTTATTTAGTGTGAATTGTATTTGTCTCTCGCAGGACAGTATGCTGGAAGAAGTGTATGCTATCTGTAAGTCATCTACATAAACTGAATACATTGCGGACTTGGGCATTACTTTGGCTAAAAAAATCATATTTACTATGAAGAGTGTCGTACTTAAAATGCATCCCTGGGGTACGCCATTCTCTTGGGTGAATGTCATTGACAGAGTTGCCCCTAGACGGACTCTTAATGTGCGGTTAGGCAGGAAGTCGTTCAAGCAGTTCAGGATCCTGCCGCGCAAGTTATGAAAGCCTTGCTTCAAGAACGGGCTGTGCAGATAATTGAGTAGACGCCAAAAGGCGCGATATGAACATCATTTGGAGCCTTTTGGAAACATTGAAAAGCAACCTGTCTCGTATCAATCACAGCAAGCGTCCAGATAACCTTTGGGAGGCTGTCAAGACGAAGTGGGACAACCTCCGAGAGCGACCCGGATATGTCGACTCTATATGAGTCCCTTCCATGGCGCATGGCTGATGTCAGCAACGTGAGAGGGAGCTTCGCCCATCTCATTAAACTTGTAGTTTGCATAAAAGGTGCCCTTGGAAGTTTTGTTTTTCAATCGACGCCACCCTGTTGCCCTTTTCTTCTTGCATGTTTGCAAAGTAAAGCCGATCGCAGACAACTAAATGAGATACAACCTTATCTTCTTTTAAAATGTTTTTTCCTCCAGTGTAAGAAAGGCAATTTGTGCCGAGGAAAGTGATCCTCAATTAGCGCTCTTGCTATGCTGCCCTATCTTTATAATGAAGACAACGAAGATAACACGTGTATGCTATTTTTTTTTCATGCGCTCCCTTAAGTCATGAAAGAGTTGACTCTATGGCTCGTTTGTACTGTATAGCTAGCGCACAAACTTGCGGCGAAGCGAAGAGCGAACCACGGCGGTCACGCTGGCTGAAAATAGGGCCATTCCTGACGAAGCAAAATGTGCACGATACCGAATGCCAACTTTCTTCATGGCGCGGACAAACAAAGCCTTCCATGAAGTATTGAAAGCACCCCTGGCGAGCACTGGTGTTAGCCGCGCAGCTTCGCTCGTGGCGGCGAAAGCGTAAGCATCCAGTTATCGAGATGGGTCAGCCGAATGTGCCGATGTACCCCCGCTCTTTGCCGCGCATCTGCTGATAGAGCGGGCTGGCATGCAGTTATAAGTAGTTAGGCCACAGCGCGCGCCCTCCGTATTACTTTTCGTGCCCCTGTACGTGATGGTCTGAGATCTCGTATGTTAGATATTGCTTCGTCGTTAGAAACTCTGTGTGCACGTGTCCGTCTCGGGTATAGAGATTTTGTTTTTTGTGTGTGTTATCAAGCACCCACTTAGTGCATGCCATTTAGTTCTTATCTACGTGATCTATTAAATAAGTTAATTGTCCGGTTGCCTTCAAGTGCACTCTTCCTTTTCGGCGATTTTATTTTTCCAGCTATAAACTGGCATGACTCTCCTCCTACATACGATGGCTCGTCCGAGTGCTCTCTCTTCATCAGCATTTGCTTTAATTTAAGTTTTTAGCAGCTTGTTCAGCAGCCTATGCGATCTACAGTGCATTCTGCTAACAACATCCTTGATCTCATCCTTACTACCACACCTCAACTTTTCTCCTGTTTAAAATACGTGCCTGGTTTAAGTGATCATTGCCTCAATTATTTGGTACTGCGAATTTCTGTTCCCACTACCAAAACGGGCAAAAAATTTCTGACTAAAAAAACGCGAAATTTGACACAATAAACCGTGAACTAATGAATTTTATCGCTGACTACATTCCAAGTTTTGCAACTCCTTGAGTTGAATAAAATTTGCTCTTGTACAAAGAAAAAGAGAAATTTTAATTGAAAAATTTATCCCTTGGAAGAGCATTAAATCTAACTCCCATGCTCTGTGGTTTAACGGGTGCTTGCGACGCCTATTGACCAAGAAGAAAAGGCTATTTCGGCGGGTTAAGGCAGCACAAACGGCCGAACGCTGGCGTGTTTAAGCTACCGCTAATGCTGAATACAAAAAGGGTGCATGTGAAACAAAAACTCAATCCCATCACCTCACCCTCCAGTTACTTCTAAAAGACTAACCTAAGAAATTTTGCAATGTACTCAGCGGAATTAACTCCAAGGAGAACTATAGTTTGGGCTAGTTGTAAGTTGGCGCTGGTCCTGTAGTGTTTGTTTCTCTTTTGTCCTCCTATTTCGAGCCATTTTCTTTGGAAATAACTCGAATACATTAGATATTTCAGATCAGAGCAACGCATCAATACATGAGAACGACTGCTGCAAAGTGTTCAATGAATGTTTCGCCTGACATTTCTCGTCTACTTTTCCGAACTGTTACCGCGACCTTTGTACATCGGGCTATCCAAACATGGATCCGATAATCATTGATTCCGTTGGTGTATCATGTTTAATTGAAGCGCAGAAAAATTCTGCTTTGTCAACTGTCGACGGCATAACAACAAAGTTCCTGAAAAGCACAGCTAAATGTTCATCTTTGATTCTTAGTGAGATCTTTATGCTATCATTGCAGACTAGTTCCATGCCAAATGACTGGAAGCTAGCTGAAGGCGATTGGTTCACATAAATGAGGTATTAGCCTTTCAGCACTTAACTATAGATACGTTTCATTAACCAGCGTGCCCTGCAAACTACGTTGAGCGCATTATTTACTCACACCTTGTTACATTCTTTTATCTAACAACTGTTTTAATTCTTGTCACCATAGTTTTCGAAATTTTTTTCGTGCGAAACGCAACTCCTCTCTTCCGCTAATAATTTATCTCGAGCTGTATATGCTAACGTTGTTGTGGACTCCATTCTTTTTTAATTTTCCAAAGAATTGGTACTAATTAAACTCAACGCTCTTAGTATTGACGATGGTGTATTTGACTGGTATAAATGTTTTGAAACCGAAGCCAATAGGGCATCCTTATAACGCGATTGTTACGAATGCCCTGAAAGCCGTGCTAAATAAGGCAGCCATATTTATTTTGTCATCTTACCCACGTCCTCAAAGCATATCAACACTGAAGCACACCCTGAATCTTCAACTTCTTGTTACGCGTAGAAATTTTGCTCGGTTGTCATTGTTTCAGACGTTACACCATAGCGACCAGCCATTCTCCAGAAATCAGAGCTTTCCTGCGCCCAATTGCTCGGCTCGCCTGGAACATGCGCATAAACTCCGCCCGACGTTCACCCCCACACTAAAATATCAGAAGTCACCCCTGGTATTGGCAGTAAATGAATGGAACGCACTGCCATCCATCATTGTCAGTCATACCGAACATCGTCTTTTCGAGCAGCTTTACTAACACTGTTGAACTCAGAAAATGCGTCATACAGTGCTTGACTCCTGTGTAAGTTATGAATGCCGTCACATTTTATAGGTACCCATTTGCTTTGCTTATGTTCTGTTGTTTCTGTGCTATGCTGTAGACTGCCTGAACTTGTTTTGTGTACCAAAGTGTTTTCACAGTTCTTGAATCTTCTCTTATGCCAAAAGTTTTAACTCAACTTTGCGCGTTGTACATATTCTATCAATTGTTATCGGTTGCTGCTGTTTTGACACATTTCTCCCCTATTTTATGCCTAGTTCAGGGCTTTAGGGTAAATAAATTATTAAACCAATAAATATGTCTCAGTTAATGCTTATGACTCGCCTCTTATTTGCTAACTTCTGGAGTACCTGTAAGGTTCTGTGTTAGGTCCAATCTTGTTTCTAATTTATAATAGTGATCTTACTAACAATACAGAGTTTTAGAACAGTGTATGCTCGCTTACGCACGTTATATGCAAGCATTTAGCGGAAGGTTACAGTGGAATTCGAATAAGCACTTTTATTTTATCGTATGCCCACCTGAACGCAACAGTAGCGTAGGCCGCAATGGCGCCATCCGGTGTTATTCAAGTCGTATCGCGTAGATGACCAGTTCCACAGCCAGTTAAGTCGAGTCAGGGCACAATTTATTTTAGATAACTGAACCGATCAAGGTTTTTGATAACGTCGTGTTCAGTTCTTTCGGGCCCTTCTGCCTGCCGCCGAAACGAATACATTTGGCGAGGCTACCTTGGCGTAATGATGCAAATCAAGATAATCCACACCTGCGGTGTCTTGTTAGCGTTAAGAACTGCGAAGTCGTTACAGAGAATCGAAAATTGGGAAAGTTCATCCCTCATTAGTTACGCTGTTGACAAGGGGAGGGAAAGCGAGTATCGCGTGTACCATTTAAAGGCAATGAATATGCCTAAAAAACCAATTAAACTGACGAATTCCGTACGAAGCGGGTGACGTGGGCGCCACCATCTTGAAAACGCCATTTTTCCTACCGTAAGCAAGAGCACGCACACTGAATTCGAAAAACAACGTACGTAACGAACACGTACGTTAAACCTCGATTTGGAATAGCGTTTGGCGCGTGCGCAGTATGAAGGACGCTATATTATAGCGTTCGCTATGCCTTTGCGTACGTCTGCGTACGCTATACTAAATGTGTCTAATGTTTCCTCCCATATTAAACTTTTTGCTCATGATTGTGTGCTATATCGTATAATTACTGGTTCCTGGGATGAGGCATGTATACAGACGGACATGGATACAATTTCTTCAGGGTGCAATGACTGGCTTATGGAGCATAACATTACTAAGTGCAAATAAATGAGTATTTCAAGCAGAACTCATGATAATACCACTTGCTATCTTCTTAATAACACTCCGTTACCACCCGTTTCATCGCACAAATATCTTGATGCTCACAAAACGCAAAATCTCTGCTGGATAATGAACTGAACTATGTATCTAGCGAGGCTACCCACACTCGGTCTCTTACGCCGCCATTTCACGGCTGCAAACAGTTCCGTTAAGCTTAATTTGTAGATGACGTAAATTAGACCTAAACTAAAGAAAGCATGCTCTGTTCGGAATACAAGTCAAATATATCTATATAACACTTTAGAGCACGTTCAAAACCGCGTAGCCCGCTTTATTGTTTCAAAATACTCACGAATAGCAAGCGTGCCTGCAATAAATTCGACGCTTGGTGTTCGAGGTCTTTCTCTGCGCCGTAAATATTTTCGCTTATGTCTTTTCCACCGGATTAAATATACTAACCCTATTCTAAAAGATCAGGTACTGCTTCCCCAATCTAATACATCCTCAAGCACTGACCTCAGCTTCAAGGTAAAACACCCGCACTGCAGAACCACCCTTTGCTTGAATTTATGTATTCTTCGAACAGCAAACGACTGGAACCCCCTCCCTGCCTTCATCACTGCCATCACCGACGTCGAAAATTTCATCGAAACTACTGCTAATTTTGTATGCCCCTCCTCTCTGTAATGCCCTCGCGCTTTTAGACGCTTTTAGAGTATTTAAAATAAATGAATAAATCTGGCGCTAACACCGCGATTCTTGTTTGGACGGCTCCGTACCATCCGGCGGCGGCAATACTTGGCGCCGGGGCGCACGCGCAAGACACTCTCCCAGACTAACAAGCTCGTGCCTTCGCAATGTCGTTATTTTAGGAAGTAATAAAAAAATTGTTCGCAGTTGTGCGCCCTGAGTTTTGAGAAAAAAAAAGGCGCATAACTGATTCACTTTATCGGTAGACGCCTCAAGCGAGCCCTGATTGCCGACTAAAACACTGTTATCAAGCTTTTAGTCGACTTTCGCGGTGCACTTGAGGTATCCACCGACAAAGTCAACCAGCTATGCGTCCTTCCTTCTCTTAAAACCGAGACAGGCACGCTAAAAATTCACCCAGACTAACAATCTTGTGCCTTTCCAATGTCGTTGTCGTAGGTAGCCATTAAAAAAAAAAGGTTGGAGTTTCGCTCAGCTAAGCGTGGTTATGCAAGCGAAAGGTTTTGTTATGCTTGATTGTGCAGTGGTTTAACCCAGGTTAAGCTCATAAAGACGAACACATGTGTTGAATGTTTAGCATCGTTTATTTTTTCTGTTCCTGATTGTCTAGTCTTATGGCCGCAAATACCGATCAGTGGAACGGAACGCTGGTTGTGTTCGATGCAACACCCGCTGTGGAGAGTTCCGGCAGATGCGGTCTCGGTAGCCGTCGCCGTGTTGCGGAGAGGAGGAAAGGAGGCAGCCCAGGTCAACACCCTCTAGACTAGGCAAGGCCTCACTGCTCCTCCGTGGCGTCATCACACTACGACGTGCGCCGGAGTTCGTGTTCTTGATGAAGGGACGCTGGTGCGCACTCGTTCATTCCTGTGTGACTGCAGCGCTACGTGAAATCGTCCCTTGAAGATTTTGGCCCCATGATTTAATGCTGGCATATAAGTTTGATGTCATTTCCGGTACACAGTCCGCGGTGAATAGGTTTAAAAACTGAAAGTTAGCGGTTACCGGATTATGAATATATTTTCGCTATTAAGTATTTTTCACTATCGCCTAATATTGCCTGAAAGTCCGCATATTTTTTTTTGTTCGGCGGGGCATTGATATTCCGCCGTGCGTTCACATATATATTTATTTTTGTTAATAGCTCGTTGCATGACGCGGGCTTGGAAACTGTTTTCGGGCAACAAGTGAACCGTGTGGTAAATCACCTAGCGCAGACTGTTTGCAGGAATCTGACTACTATTTGTAACCTTTTTCTTCCAAACAAACGCTCACCCTCCCTCCACAAACACATAAAAAAATATTGGTATAAGGTATGGCTCTCAGAACAGCTTACAGCTCCATGCATGGCATCTGAACTGAGCGACTGAGCAGATGCCTTTAGATTTAATAAAATAGAAGCAAGCTGTGTTACATAAAAAAGAATACGTTTATTAAGAAGACTTGCAGTAGGCTTGTTGGTGCGTATTTGTGAAATACACGAGAGCGCAAAATGGCAACACGGACGAGTAAGAGAACAAGACGAGCGCTGCACTTTAAACAGGATTTATTCAAGGAAGAGTGTTTATATATCCTCTGCCCTTATCCATGCTTTTAATCGCAGTTGACAAACATTTTGCGCTCTCATGTCTTTCACGGATAAGTTTATTACAGAGTAGAAGCATTCAGAAAACGTTCAGAGGTGTGAGAAACAAGGAGTCAGAACAGTCAAGATTTCAAAGTGTTAAGCTTCCGTTTTTGAGCAACTTTTGCTGGTACAAGTCAGTCGTTCCTATTTTTACAATATTTTTTCAGCGGAATGTTTGTTGCAGCACTACGGATGTGATGCATGACCAGATGAGGACTATGACCGCTTTCACATTCGTCGAAACTGTCACCTTCTTTTATCAGGCTGGTAGCCAGTGTGAAAAGGGTTTGCCTTTGGTTCGCTAGAGAATGGAAATGCACAGCATACTTTTCGCTTCACAGCTTGTCCAGGACGATTTCAGCAGTCATTACAGCATTAACAACTGTAGGTTGGGGAAACTAGATCCCTCCGCGATTCATGTGTGCTATAATTTCAACATTCTCAATTATGATGTCTTCATCTTCTACCAAATTTGCTCGGCAAGCAGTGCATGGAAGCTTTTAGTGCTGCATGGGTGCAGTATCCGGCCACGTACGTTTTAGCTGGCAGATTTCATGCTTTCATTTCAAAGTGCTTGTCATCTTCAATGATGGACCTTTGTAGAATAACCTCATCAATGCTGATAGCCGGTGCCCCTGAATCCATGTCTGGAAGCGCCAGGGCTCTTTGTAGGCTAAGCTTGCGTTCGGATTCGAACACTTGTCTGATGGTCACATGGTACTGCGACCCGGAAAGCTGCCTATACTTGCCAAATCTTTCCTCCAAGCAGTCTGTCTGAACGTTCCCCAGAAGTACGTAGTCAAATCGAAAGACTTCAAGGCAATAGTTTACTATCTTGACCGAGGCTTCCGTAGTGAGACGCAAGGCATTGTGTGTCTCCTTAGTGAAAATTCCATTGTCAAACTTCAAACTCTCCCAGAGGTCAAGTTACTGCATGATAGTTTGAAGGAATTCACCTTGTGGACACAGCTTTTCTGCAATGGGAGTTTGCAGGTCATCACGAAGCCGGCGTCCTTTGCTGGGCGACTTCACATTAACAATTCTCCACCAGGTTTCGACAACCTTTAAAATTTCAGCTGTTCCAGCTGCATGCTGCAGTGCATAGCGTTGACCGCACGTTTCTAGAGCAGCTATGGTTGATAGTTTGCACACTTTCAGTGCAAGCTTCACATTTTGCCTTTCCATATTAGATGGATTGAGGGTCTTTACTGACAGTGTTGGAGGAGCCTTGATAAGGTGGTCTTCTTTTAGGTGAAGATCATGGAGGGTCTTGAACGAAGCAATGATAAGTTTTGGGTTGGAGTTCAAATTCATAAGTGAAGGAAAAAAACATGCATGTTCTATGGTTCTTTTGGTAGATCCAATTGTTCCGAATACATTTAAATAAGTGTATAGGGTCAATAACGAAACAAAGAGGGCGAGTGGGATCTGATGGGTGAGGATAGGAGCTGCTGACTTTTGATGACAACCCAAAGAGAGACATTGTTTCGCGACTTATAGAGTTCTTATCTTTGATGACTGCAATGTTGCGAAGCTCAACCTTTTCAAGCTCATTTAAGATGCTGCGGACCGCAGTGTTCAGCTCTTGAGCATTGATTTGTTCAGCTGGCAAAATGTGAACAACACTTTTTTGTGATGACAGGAGGCTTTTGATCATATAAATACATGAGCTGTCTTTGCTGCATTTGAAGTGTTGCTGGCAATGCCGACAATTGTGCCACCCTTAACATCAAAATACGCCTGCAGATGGATCTCATCCATCATGAGAACCACTGTCTTCTCATGATCCTTCAGTGCACTCGCGATCTTCTTCGCATAAAGCAGGAAAGAAGCATCCCGCTGCTCAGCTGCTGGATTTAAAACATATGCATTGCATACACGCTTGATCGTTGACTCAAGCGGCAATGTGAGACCTCCGTAGTTACGCAAGTACCTATAAGCATGAGGAGAGATGGTAAATAGAAGGCTGCAAAATACCAACAGATCTGAAGAGTAGCGGGGTGACTTAGTTAAAAGGAGAAAGATTTGTTCCTTTAAAAATGTCAAAGCATCTTGCCGATCTTCGCCTTGCATTCCTTGATTTGTTGCGTCTTCAAGAAGAGATAGCACGAGCTTCAATATGCCACCTTTCTTGTCTTCAGGTTTGCGGAAGGGCAGCAGCCATATTAGAGCTATCAACGGCATCCAACAGACCTGTCAAGCACCGAATATCTTTAGCTGTTTTTGGAATGATCTCCACGCTAACAAGTTTGGTGACCTCGAGATCATAAAAATACAGCTTTAGAAAGAGGTCCTCGGTGACTTTAACTGACTTTTTCATTGCTGGGGCGCCATCGACACTCAGATTGAGGAAGAGTATAAACTCATACTGGGAGACCACCGTCGAAAATTTAGAGACCTTGAAACATGGCATGCCTTTCAAAAGCGCCTGAAAGTTGTCAATTTTGTTTCTGTTCTCTTCCGCCTGGTGTGCTTCAATAGACAAGTTGATGGCACCTTGTAACGCAGGTGCGTCTCGGTGCGTCCTCTTTACTTCTGAGGTCTCTCGAGACGTGCTTGCATTTGGGGCAGAAAGATATGTCGGGCAGTCAGGAATTATGCTTCGAACAGCATAAAGTCGTAACCATACGAGCTTCAGTACCACATCAATCACTTTTCCGGTCTTTGTATCCGTGTTGCTTGTTCTAGTTACCATGTCGGACGGTTTAAAGTGGCGCTCGCAGACATGGGATAAGAAAAAAACAAAGACAGTAAAAGATCTAGAACCTGAAGCTTAAAAATCAGACAGGTGCAGGACAGTATGAGAGAAATTTCTATATATGCTGTGTGAACTGAATGTCAGCAATAATATTTCGCTACGACTTTGCAGGTTTACCCGGTACAAAAGAGGCAGCACTACGGAATTATCTCGCAACATGCTGCCCACAGCGTTTTCAATGCAACTGAGGGAGGAGTAACAAAGACAGTTAAAAAAATGTTTCCCTACCACCGACCGCTTTTCCGGAATGAAGTCCGCACGGTGGATAGCTCTAATTCATTGACCTCTTCTTGCTTGTTCCGAAGGGAAGGTGGAGACTTGCACACGCTCAACACCATCATAGTTCCAGCGGCACCGCGGTACGCAGCAATGCCGAGGCATTATCACAGCCTGCACACTGGAAACACACCTCCCGGCACCGACGTACTTCCTCGTCGTTACCGACGTCGTTACCGTACCGGTGCTAATTCTGAAACAGCGTTGAGTTTCGTGACACACGCTGCACAAACAAAAAAACGCAGAAATGGGAACACGTGCAACTACATTCACGAAATGAAGGAACCACTGATGTTTACCGCAGTGCGAACGCATTTTTCAGTCGAGCACTTTGCACGAAAACGAAAACGTATAACAAAACCACGCACAAAAACAATATCACCTTCCAAAATAAGCGGTTCAAGAAAAAGCATAAATTTTTACAAAATAACATTTTTATTTTTGCAGCAAAGGAGTAATAAAACATCAAAATGTTTTCTTAAATTCGATACTTTGGTTGGCACTGCTCCGCGCATGCGTTGTTGCACCAAGATCACGGAGACCGGTGGGAGAAAGGGGGGGTATGACGGGCGCTCCTCGAAAGCGCCGAGAGCTGGTCCGTCGTAGTGTGATGACGCGGCCACAAAAGAGAGGAGGATATAGAGAGGCCCTAGATAGTCTAGAGGGTGTTGCCCAGGTGTGCTGCCGGCTCCCTCCGTGACGTCACGCACCTTGACTTAGTGAAGCGGGAACGCGTTTGCCGGCATCGCATTACAGGGCATAAAAGAGGGTTTTGCATAGAACGGCTGTGCCCTTTGATGTGTTCAGCGGAATGGTGGTTGTGTACGATGCGACGCCAGGTCGCCCAGAGCCAAAGCAACCTGCCGGGCAAGGAGTGACGTCACGTGGCTGCCACATCTCCACCGCTCCTCCACTTGAAGGTCAAACTTCGGCGCCGATGACCTTAAATTGACTAAGCCAGTAAAGCTTTTGCTTTAAAACCATTCGCAGTCTGTACTGCTTCAGTTTACGATATTTGAAATAGAACAACAACACACGAGAATTTCTAAAACTCCTCTGAGCCTCACTAGGGCGCCTCTCTATGTCCTCTATGTAGCCTTGGTGGACTGAACCGCAACGGAGAGTCGGAGTTGAAAATGTAGCTGTTTGAATACATTCCTGCAATAAAAACCGCACGAAGGACGGGACAACAAAGGGCACTCGTACCGTTGCTTGTTTAGCCAAAAACCTGCCGTAGCCAGAAAGCCGTAGCAGGCACGCGTGACCGAAATACGGCACGCGAATGACGTCATCACCACTCCAGGATGTGTCCCTGCCGCCCAGGCAAGAGAGAGAAATAACCATCCTATCACTGCGGAATGCGACATCTCCACTTCAAAAAAGTCAAGTCGACTTCCGCGATGAATGAAAAAAGGTTTGGGGCACCCCTCCTCGTCCCTGGGGCCGCTATAGGTGGTGCTCAAACTACAGCGGATATGGCGTCAAGGCGAAACTTTTTCCATGTGAATTTGGACTTCCGGGTCGTTTTTGTGGTTTTGTTCGTGTAGGAATTGTTTACAGACGTGCGGTTTTGAGCTTTCTTTCCTTAATACTGACTCCCACATTGATAGAAAAAGAGTGTCGTGCACTACCCAAAAGTGCAGAAACTTTAAAGCAAAGGGATTCAACATGTTCGCAGCGCCGTCATGTAGTGAGCGACGAGAACAGTACGCCGTTGCGATCCGCTGACAGACTGCCTGCGACGTGCTCCACCGACAGCTGTAGGAGCATTTTGTTAGCGGTAAATGTTTGAGAATGTTGTGGATGTTAGAGAATTTGGTAAAGTGTGTCGTTTTCTTTCTTGAGCAACAAGTTTTTGGTCGCGGAACTTCGCCTATGTGCTACGACTGTTTTCACATGACGACGGCAGCAGCGCGCTGTCGTAGGTGTTAACTACAGAATCTGTACAGTGCGACAAGATGCGGACTGAACGATTTTTTCCTGCAAGCATTTGCGCTGCATGCGAGTTTCTCGAATCCAGAGCCGACACATAAGGCCTATGAGTACACTGCCATTAGCCACCCGCCGCGGTGGCTCAGTAGTTACGGCCCTCGGCTGCTCACCTGAAAGACGCGGGCTCGATCCCGGCCGGGGCGGCGTAATTTCTATGAGGGCGAAATTCTAGAGGCCCATGTACTGTGCGATATCAGTGCACGATAAACAACCCCAGGTGGTCGAAATTTCCGGAGCCCTTCACTATGGCGTCTCTCATAGCCTGAGTCGCTTGGGACGTTAAGCCCCATGAACAAAACCAAACTACCATTAGATGACGAAACGGCGACATCGGCCAGGCCAGGGTCTCGTTGACTGACGTAACGTTGCAGGACGCGATGTCAGGTATGTTTAAGAACACTTGTATTGATAAATTCTGATTTTAGGACATTTTTGCTAACTGCATGGCTAAACTGAAAATATTTTCACCAGCAGACCAACGGGCATGAGCACGCAGGAAGTGTGGTGAAATTTTTGTATTACAGCCGAATTGAGATTCAGTTGCATGAGACGTGCAGTTGTTTAGCGTGCCAGTTTCTGCAGCACTAGCCGCCGCTGTGGCTGAGTGGTTACGCGACTGGCAGCCGGCCCGAAAGACGCGGCGGTCGAGTTTCGATGGAGGCGAAATTCTAGAGGCCCGTGTACTGTGCGATGTCAGTACACATTGAAGAACCCCAGGTGGTCGAAATTTCCGGAGCCCTTCACTACGGCGTCTCTCATAGCCTGAGTCGCTTTGGGACGTTAAACCCTCATAAACCAAACCAGTTTCTGCAGCATTATGTCATAAAACAGCAGATATAGAAACAAATCACTTCTGATAGGGACATATAACGACAAAAGAGCAGATTGTGTGCCAAGGTTGTGAAGGAGTACACAGACTTTTTAGATTGACTCAACGTGCCGCATTACCCAATTTTAACGCAGCAACTAAAACGCGGTGTAGCTTGTTTGCAGGCGACGGCAGCTCACGTGCTTTCGCGCGGCAAGAAACCCGTACGTGCAGCTCAGATGCAGTGCACATGAAAGCTTTGCAAAGACTAGAAAATGTACGAAAAATTGCAAGTTGTGGGGTACGTCCCGAAGCGAATCATTAGCTGTGAGGGAGTACTGAAGCGCTCTGGATTAATTTCGACCACCTGGAAATCTGAAATTTCACCACACACTGATGTCTTTCGCGTTTCGCCTTCATCGAAACGCGGCCGGTATTAAACCCTCGTCGTTGGCTCAGACGCTGAGCGCCCTAACCACTAAGCCGGCGCGGCGGGTTTAGAAAAAGTACTGAATGTCCAGCAAGAATTTGCATTATATAAGCTCTTTGCCGTCGTAGCCACTCTGCCACAAGAAGCGCAGTAGTGCGCTCGTACGTAGTGCTAGGCTACGTTTGCAGGCAGATTAAATATTCAGCTCGTGATAGCGCGAGGCCTCTATGAAATTTTTAACATACGTTGGAGAGAGATGTAGCAGCCGCACTATTTATTTATTTATTTAATTGTTGGCGCATCATAGCCATAGTTGCTTTTGCGCCATTAAAATCAATATAACTAACTAACTTTTATTTAATTGTGTACCCTCCGGGTCTTGGGCATTGGAGAAGGGAGTGGGTAGAGGTGCACAAGGAAAAGCATCAAGTAAAAAATTGAACAGGGCTCATGTTAACAAACGGTTGCACATGTGCCTACTCATGCAATACTATCTATGGCGTTTTTCAAAAGCTGGCAGCCTTTCATAATTGTTGTCGGTGCGGGAAGGTGATTCTACTCTTCTGCTGTGCAGGGTAAAACCGACTGAAAGAAAGCGTTAGTTCTGCAAAAAGAGTCACCGAGTTTGTAGGGATGATCTAATCGCGATGATAGGTGATGTGGAGGAGATATGAATTCTTTCAGGTGAGGCGAAAGTTAGTAGACTAAGGCATGATTTCATTGAAAATATGCTGGTGGTCCGGTTATAGTTAGAAAGAACGACGCAGGCGGAAATATTTTGAACCATTTTTAATGAATGAATTAGGTTTTCGTGATGAGGATCCCAGATAGATGCAGCGCATTGTAGTCTCGGACGTATTAACATTTTGTACAACAGCAGCTTCAGGAATGAAGGCGCTTTAGAAAATATACGACGGATGTAAGTCAGTATGCGATTAGCATTATTAATTATGTATGTAATATGTAGAGGCCAAGTAAGAGTTGAAGTGCTGTGTACACCATGGTACTTGTACGAAAGCACCGAATTTAAGGACACATGATTTAAGTGGTAAGCAGGGGCATTATTGGACGTTCTAGACACGCGAAGGGATTTACATTTCTTGATGTTTAGAGTCATTAGCCATGTTTTCCACCACGGAGAGATAGCGTTCAGGTCAGATTGAAGGAGAGCCACGTCATCGCTGCACGTAATTTCTCCCAAAAGAACACAATATTCGGCAAATAAATGGATATGATATGAATCAGAAGAAGGCAAATCGTTACTATAAATTAGAAAAAGAAGAGGATGAAGGACGGAGCGTTGAGGAACGCCGCAATAACTAGAGATTGAATGAGAGTTTACATTATTAGTTGACACGTGTTGTAACGGTTGCTCAGAAAGCATTCAATCCAACTTACAAGTTTCAGGTCTACGTTCATAGACGCAGTTTATAAGAAAACAATTTAGGACAAACTATATCAAAAGCTTTGGAATAATCAAGAAAAATACAATCTGCCGTTGAGCGGTTGTCAAGTATGATGTTAAGCTTATGAGCGAATAAAGCAAGTTGTCTCGCAGAATACGTTTTCCAAAAGCCATGCTGCGAGTTTTAAAAAACTCAATTTGACTTGAAGTTATCGAGACATGAGTGAAGGATATGGTCTACTATTTTGCACGGGATGCTGGTTAGTGAAATAGGGTGGTAATAATGGGACAATGCTTGTCGCCAAATTTAAAGAGTGGAATCACCTTTCCGACTTTCCAGATAATGGACAGGTATTCTGTTTCAAGTGATTGCTTAAATATTTTAGTTAATATAAGAGATGAATATACAAGAGTGCCTCGCTAAAATTTCACTGTAATTTGGTGAAAACCAGGAACGGAGAATAGTCGGAGTTATTTGATTACAGCTTCAACACCACAGGGCTCAATTCCAATTGGGCACATATCATAGTAGTCATCACCGGGTGACGTGGGGAGTTAAACATTGGAGGCTGCAGCAAAGTTTCAGGTAAACCCTTCCTTAAAGACGGAAGCGATCTGATCACACGATATATGATTTCCTGAGTTGTCCACAAGGGCTATGGTAGCATCATCTTTTTGGTTAAATACGCACTAGAATTTCTTTGTGTCATTTGTGAACATTGATGGAAGCCTATGACGTAAAAAAGTTCTCCCTCGCATTCTTTAGTGCCGACACATAGTCGCTTCGCGCTGATTTGTAAGCGTCTCAACGGGCTTCATTTCAAGACACCTTGGCTGTCGTGTACAATCGCTTCTTTTTGTTACATAGGCGCCTTAAGGGAGCATTATACCAAGGAGCGTAAGGTTTTTTTGTTACAATGCGAATAGGAATGAACTTGTTTGTTCGTCAAGATAATTTTTTTACGAACATTGCGAATTCGTTTCAACTGTACGGGTGTCAAAGTCCTGAAAAAAAGGTCGAGGAAGGAACATAATTCGTTATTAATCGCGTCATAATCTGCGTTATTGAAATTGTTCACAGTGACTGATCTTTTAACATATTCAGGTTTTACGAGATTTACCTGGAAGGAATAAAACACGTGGTCGCTCATTCCAGGAATATGAGTAATGTTGGAAACTAGGTAAGACTGGAAAGTAACAACGAGGTCAAGAGTGTACAGACTCTGACAATCTGTGACAATCTGTGACTCTGTGGGTGTACAGTCGGCTCTGTGAGAAGCTGCTGGAGGGTATAAACGGCGCACAGTTCTAAAATTTTTTGACTAGCGTAGAACACGGGTGTATGTAGGGACAGTGCTGGAGCAGGATATGTTAGCTATGTTAAAATTGTCGATAAAAAGTAAGGTCAGTTTGGATTAGCAGAATAATAACAATAATGATAACAATACCAACAGGCTAACTTTTCAGCGAGTGACTGAAGCGTCCTAATTCATTGCCTAAACGTCAGCGCGAACAGACGGCGCACGCCGAACCGTTCGAATTTATGAGCTCTTTCGCCCTCTACTCGAATTCTATTCTATTCGAAGAGCATTTGAATAATGGACGTAGAGCATGATGACCTTTTTTACGACTTCATTCGCGTGTATTAACACATCAAAAGGCGAATTCGAGATTGTCAGTGCCGCATTTCAGGCAGCTCGGGCCATACAAGCGCATCTCGTCGAATGACCCGGAAGTCGGAGTACCCAGCATGTTTTGCGACTCGTTCAGATTGAGCACCGCCTATACAATGCCCTCTCGCTGGTATAACAAAGCAGGCCAAGAGAAGGTGGTCTGCGCTCAAAATTCTAGCGGCCGGCCCCCTCCTAACGGCTCTACCCCTCCGTCGCAAGCTCTGGGCGAGGTGGCACTGCCCCGTCTGAGTTGACGTGGCCGTCATGAGGCAGGGGTAGATCGAGAAAGGCATAGAAAAGGAGATTTGTCAGGACGCACTTTCAACTCCAACGTTTATCGGCATGAAGGTTGCCGATATCATCTTAGGACTCGCCTGTCCAATTGATACAATCACCACTTCGCGAGGCACAGGAATCGACTTGGCGTTCGAGAACATGCCGCTCACAGCGCACGAAATAAGGCACGCGTGGACCTACTACTACTCAGAACACAAAGACATGCTACTGCCAATCAACTTGGATCAGCAGACGTCCTCAACGGAGCCCGGGGACGACGACGAGGAATAAGATGCAATGTGTTTCAGGCACCCGTCGGACAACGACTTCGACATCCCCCCCAGAGTATGAGGTGGAATTTGCCTACAAACCAGATGAAGAAGTGTCGCACCAGTACCATGGTACCACTCAGGAAAGTACTGTCGTCGACCGGCCAAGTGGTGTCATCGAGTGCGAACACTCAACGCAATGTGGATGAAACACTACTTTATTGAGAATTCCACAATATAAAACTCAGCTGTGCGAACGCATTAGGGCAGGCTTTTCGTCTTGCTTTGTCGCTACCTGAAAAGATGGAACATTACACTGGGAAGCATAACCCAGCGGCACTAAACTAAGCGACATACCTCAGTGATGCACTGAGCGAAAAGTAATGCTCTCGTATTTACACATCATAAGAATTACTTAGGTTTCCCCCCAATACTTTTGTCTCCCAGTGGAACAATTGCAGCACCACCTGCGCAATGCAGGTTGCCTGCTGCGACGAGCCTGTCACGCGATGGTCCTCTCCTCATGCTTGCTCGTGCGTCAGCGGCACATGACTCTCTCCGCATCTGCCAAACACCGCGCATACGCGCCTTTGTTCCCACTACACTTCACCTCTCCCGCTCCGCACAAGTTGCTCCCCCGGCTTCATCGCAGCACTGGACGCCTTTTTCGCTAGTGACCATTTAGTGCTAAAGGGCCAAGAAACTCCTGCAGCCGACGATATGTACCCGCCAGATATTGACGCATGGCGTGCGGTGAGACCGGAAGCGGCTATGGTGACCAGAAGCTGGGAGGCAGGAGTTTTGCGGCCAGTGGCGCGCGCGGCGCAGGCAGCAGTAGTTCATGACAGCGCAAGGTGGCTCGGAAGTTCTCAGTTAGATGCTTACTCTCTTGGGACGTGGGTAGCGAATGTGTGTGGTTCGGTTGGTGGTCTACCGTCTTGCCGCTTCTCACCTCGTTCGTCGGAGAGAACATTGTGTCTTGGTTCATCCGCCTGTCTTGTAAACTCGCCGCGTGCTCTGATGACCTGACTGCGGATGGCTGCGAATTCGAAGCGCCAGACTCAATGCTTTGCCTCCGGGTTCATGACGGGGTATGTTTCTTCATGAAAGAACGGAAACAGAGCTTCTGTCTTTTCAGTGCCAGATGACGAAGCGAGGTTTGGAGCTTGGCGGAGTGTGTTTCCTCGCGTGAACAAGCCCTTGGGGAAAACTTCGGGACCGGCAAGCTTGATATGGAAGATTGGCTTAGACCTTACAAATGAATGAGCCTCTACAAGAACTGAAGCGACAAGAGAAAACTCAATAACGTCACTTTTTATCTTATTGGCTTGGATAACCAGTGGTATTGGAACCACGAGGTAAACGTCCGAACTTGGTCGGCTCTGAAGACGAATTTTTCAAAAGTGTTTGGTCGTCCAGTTGTGAGGAAACTCGGAAACAACGCTTGCGCGAACGTTCGAAGCACCTCGGCGAAAGCGTTACAAGTTACATCGAAGATCCCCTCAACTTATGCAAACGTGTAAACCTCCACATGTCGGAAGCCAGAAAGATCAGACATATGTCTTGAATGGTACTGGCGACGACGCTTTTAAGACGTTGTTAGCGCGCGACTGGCGCACCATTGCTGAAGTCATCACCATTTGCCAGAGCTTCGAATAGGTGCGCAAGCAGAAGATGCTAACTGGTCAGCGCTTCAGGCAGGTTGAGTCGCTTTCTGGGGTGACGCCTGCCGCTGGCTCCACCTCGCTGCTACAGTGAATAAAAGACGTTGTTCGTGAAGAATTGGCGCGTCAGCTCTATTCTGCCGACCCCTCAAAAACCAGGGCCATATTTGGCTCCGGCTCTTCGACATGACATTCAAGAGCAGGTTGCTGAAGTTTCATCTACCCATCCACCACCACCTGTCTCCGATCTGCTGACATACGCCGAAGTCGTTGCCAGACCTGGGCCGTCTACCAATACTTTGCCTCGAGTATTTGTCCGAGCGCGGGTGCCTTATCTACGAGCGGGTCCACAAGTCAGCAATCCTTGGTGCACCACCGACACTCGGGCTATTTGCTGCGCTTTTGGATTGCCTGGTCATGTGGCACAACATTGCTGTCGTCGTCTCCAAGCCTCAGCACCAGCTCAACACCAGCTCATCACTCTCTCGGGTCATCATCATCATCAGCCTTACTACATCCACTGCAGGGCAAAGGCCGGTCCCATGTCTCTCCAATTAACCTTGTCCTTTGCCAGCTACATCCACCCTTTGTCCGCAAACTTCCTAATCTCATCCACCCACGTAATCTCCTCCAGCCCCTTGCTATGCTTACTTTCTCTTGGAATCCACTCCGTTACCCTAAAGGACCAGCGGTTATCTTGCCTTCGCATTACATGCCCTGCCTAAGCCTAATAATTCCTCTTGATTTCGACTAGGATGTCATTAACCCGAGTTTGTCCTGTCACCCACTCTGCCCGATTCCGGTCTCTTAACGTTACACCTACCATTTTTCTTTCCATGGCGAGAGAGAGAGAGAGACTCTTTAATGAAGAAACAGAGAATTTAGCCGGCGTTTCAATATCGCTGGCATGCTACTCTGCGTAGGGAGGGGAATTTGGGAGATAAAGACTGAAGGAGAGCAGCGTGGAAGAGGTGGACAAAAAAACGAAGATAAAAAGCAGCCATGAAATGGGTACTAAGGATGCAGTGGCGAGTATTGATGTAACCTATGGAATGATGGAGTGCATAGTCCGACGAATGGGCTGACGAAGTTCACTGCAAGAAGAATGCATGAAGGTAACCTGCAAGTGAATTTAGATCTTATCGAGATGTCCAATGTCTTTTAAATATGTAAAAACAAAGTTCATTGCAAGTCTCTGTTGCCTGAAGCAGGCTAAGGGGCCTAAAACTTTGTCCATTGTTAGGGGCACTGGGCAGAGCTCCTGCATGCAATGTTCATAGTACGCACGCTCGTTAGCATGCGCAGGGCACTCAAGCAGGATATGTTCCACAGTTTCTATCGAAGCACAGTTGTCACAATGCGGACTGTTCATTTGTCCAAAACGGTATCGCAGGCCATTTGTATATGCAGCATTCAGACGAAGTCGGTGATAAAGTGTTTCGAGTTGTCGAGGAATTCTGGGTGAGAGTCTTGATCTAAGATGTGGGTCGATTGAGTGAAGAAATTGGTACTGATGTGTCGGCAAACTCCAAAGCCGATACGTTTCTTCGTACGCAAAACTTTTAGCCATTTGGGACGCATCAGATTTCGTGAGAAAACTTCGAATGTATCTCTAATGTTGATGGCCCTTACGGGCCGCTTCATCATTATTAATGCCACAGTGAGCAGGTACCCACTGAAATGTTATGCAGTGGCCTGCGGCAATAGCTAAATGATGGATATACCCGATGTCCAGGGAAACTGGCTGGTGATTCGTTTTCTTCAGCAGGTTGGCCAGGATCTGTAGAGATGCTTTTGAATCGGTGAAGATAACCCAACGGCCGGCGGTTCGGCGCAGGATGTAAGAAACAGCTTCCTTAATGCCGTGAAGCTCAGCTGTTGTAGAGGAGGTCCTCCGCTGCAGCCGGTAAGAAAGGGCATGGCCTGTTGAGGGCACATAAAGGCCACAAGAAGAAGTTTCTTTAGTAGTTGAACCATCGGTGAAGATATGGGTGTGCTGCGTATATTCTTCGATTAAGTAGGCGAGAGTAGCTTGCAGAAGTGCTGCCTGTGGCATGCGGCTCTTTGCATTCACACCTGGAACAGACTTCTTCACCTTTAGAGTAGGGAGTGTCCATGGAGGAAAGGCCAGAGGTAGTAGTTTCTGAGGCTGATTAATAGTAGGAAGGGGCAGGAGCTGCACTGCCTGGCCAAAGCTAGAATTGCTGTGAGTTAGGTGGACACGGTGTAGGAAGTGCTTCTTCCCTTGCAGGACATGGCGGAGATGGGTACGCATAGTTTCCTGGGCGGCAATTACCTCTGGTGGGAGACATCCTGCCTCCGCTACTGTACCTGGTGCAGAGGAACCCTTTGGGAGGCCAAGACAGAGTCGCAGGCAGTTGTTCCGTGCGGCATTGAGAGTCTTATTGCTTGATGTAGATAATCTTTGAAGCACTCGTAGACAGTAGCGCAAGGTTCCTTCAACGTAGGCTTTTTCAAGCAGAAGCATTGATCGGCAGTTGCTACCCCACCTTGTTCCCGCCATGAACCTGAACACTTGCGATGCTGCAGTAGTCCTCGCACGGAGTTTTTTGATCTGAGGTGATCATGACAGATTATAGTCGATTACAACACCCAGGAATCGCTAAGATCGTACATATGGCAGCGATCGTCCGCCTAGGAGCAGCGGATATCGGGTCATCGTTTTTCTTGTAAACGCCATTGCAACACTCTTTTCTGGCGAGAGACGAAGACCTCTGGAAGCCAGGTACATCAAAATGTGCAATAGTACTCTCTGAAGACGTTGCTGGGTAATATAGCGCGAATGTGACGCGGTCCAGATGCAGATATCATCAGCATAAATTGTTATGCGGACCCCTCGCGGAAGGTGTCTTCTTATGTGAATAAGGACAATATTGAACAGGAGAGGGCTGAGTACCGCTCCCTGTGGTACGCCCTTCTCCACTGCGTGAAAGCGTGTTGGACCGTTTGGAGTGGTAATAAAAATTTGTCGTTCTTTTAAATAATGCCCAATCCACTTGTATAGCCTTCCTCCAAGGTCAAGACTGCCAAAGGCTGCGATAATTGCATGGTGAAAGACGGAGTCAAAAGCGGCCTTGATGTCTAGGAAAACGGCTGTTGGGATGTACCCAGCATGAAGGTACTCCTCAATTGATGAGACGAGGGCGATGATATTGTCAGTCGCAGACCTGTTTTGACGGAACCCGTTCATTTCTTGGGGGAACTCATTTCGGCTTTCTGGGAACCAAGTTATGCGCTTGCAGATCATGCGCTCCATGAGCTTACCTACGCAGCTCAGTAGGGCAATGGGCCGGAATGATGCGTAGCTTGTTGGCTGCTTACAGGGTTTCAAAACGGGCACGATTTTTGCCAGCTTCCATTTCATGGGGACCTCACCAGCTATCCAGGAAGAATTGTAATACTCCAGGAGTCGAAGACGGGAGGTGTGGGGTAGCTTTGCAATGGCGTCATAGGTCACCTCATCATGACCCGGAGACGTGTGCCTGTTTGTCTCCGCGATAGTTGTGGATAGTTCTTCCATTGTGAAAGGCAGGTCTAACGCTGGCACTGCCGCCTTTGGGATGCCTGTTTGACCATCTGCGGAGAGTGTCGAATGCCCTGACCCTGCCGACAGCAGCTTGCAGTATTCTTCTGAGACTTCTTTTATAGATTTTTGTTCGTGAAGGGAGAGTGCAGCGAAGGGGTGGAGTTGTTGAAGTGGCGTGCGCATACCTCTAACTATCCGCCAAATATTGGTTACTGGTTTGCGCACATCCAGCGTAGAACAAAAGTCACGCCACTTTTGCCGACTGAGTTTATCCATGTAGCGCGATCGAATGTGACGTTGTGCCCGTCGGCATGCACGTAGGTCATCGAGGCTTTTTGTGCGCAGAGCTTTCCTTTCAGCTCGCCTGCGTATAGCGCAAAGCCTTTGGAATGTGTCATCATTTGAAGGTAGGTTATCATTTTTAGCTGTAAGTTGTGTACTCGCCCTCAGGCAATACGCAATTGTCGATGCTAATTCCTCATTGCGAGTTGCCGCAGTAACTCCTCTGCTTACAGCGTCCTTGTATGCGTCCGAGTCTGTAGATTTTATAAGGAATTTCTTTGGGTTCCTCTGCGCATGGAAAGCCGATATGAGGATTGGGTAATGGTCGCTTCCATGTGTCTCCAAATCAGTGCACCAGCCAAAGTTGTGGGCGAATGAACTTGTGACAAATGTCACGTCGATGCTGCTGGTAGTTGTCGGGCCTCGGAGGTAGGTGATGCTGCCGTCATTTAATGGCTTAACTGAATGCTTGGAGAGAAGTTTTGCAAGCTTGGCACCTCAGGCACATGTATGTGAGCTGCCCCAAATTTCATTATGAGCATTGAAGTCTCCGCAAATAATATGCGGAGAGGGCGTCCTTGCTATCAAGTCTTCAAGTCTCAAAGCATCAAATGGCGTGCCTGGCTCAAGATATACTCCAATCAGAGTGTACTGTTGTCCGGCAATAACTGTGACAGCGCATACGTATTCATTGTCGCTGTGAGGCGTGACATCAAACGGTGAGGCCGGGATATTCTTGCGAAAGCCTATCAGCAATCTGCTGACGTTATCTGGTCGTTGCGAATGATGAAAATAGTATCCATTGAGTCGGAAAGTTTCCTCGACGCGTGATTCACAGATGACTATGAAGGGGAAGCGGTACGCTCGCACGATGTGGTAGATTGTGCAGTCACGCACTGTGACGTAGTAGTGCCACAAGAGAGCATGCGCCAGTTCTGTGCCTGTGTTGCTATCACCGGTTGTGCTGATAACGGGCCACCGCCGCAGCTATTTAAGCAGTCGTGTTCTTGGAATAAAGCTTTTTTGATTCTGTGCATTGTGACTCACGCGTCAGCCTGTTACAGTGGCGACGAGGCACGGTCGAACCCGTGCAAGGGCCTGTTGGTCGGCGACATGGCTTTCGGCAGTCGCATTCGAGAGTTCGACCTCAGTGAAAATTCATCGTGGGTAGATTATGTCGAGCGCATTGAGTTATCGTGCGCAGCTAACAAGCTCACAACGGATGACGACAAACGAGCTGTGTTGCTCAGTTGCTGTGGGCCAGAGACGTTTTCCCTCATAGCAACCCTCGTCAAGCCTTCGCGGCCACCCAACGTGGACTATCAAGTCATCGTCGACGCAGTGAAGAAGCATATCAACCCGAAGCCATCTGAACTATACTCGAGGTACGTCTTTTTGAAGCGCGACCAACAAGACGGAGAGGGCGTGGCTGACTATGTCACTGCTTTGCGCAAGTTATCCGAGAACTGCGGATTTGGCGGTACAAAAATTCCGTTAGAGGAAATGTTGCGTGACCGTCTGGTTTTTGGAATTTCGGACAGTGTGGTTCAACAGCGTTTGGTGGCGGAAAAGGATCTGACGTTTGAGACGGCATACGAGTTAGCAGTAACGGCGGAAACGACTGCCAAGCAGCAAAAAGCAACGAGGAGCAATGCACAAGAACCCGAGTTCCAGCAGGAGTTGACGGCGGAAGTAGGAAGGGTGGCGAGCATGAAGAAACCAGAAAGACAGCGGCGTTGTTTTCGCTGTTTGGCAGCCCATTCAGGATGGCGGTGCAGATACAAAGATTCTGTGTGCTTCAGCTGCGGTGGAAAGGGACACTTATCAAAAGCATGCCGAAAAAAGCAAGCAGAAGTGGAAATGCAGCTGGATGATATGGAACATACTGTGAAGAGCGTGCACGACGAGTCGTTCAGTATCAGCCAAGTAAAAAGTGGGACGCCAAAGTACGTCATCGCTGTAGAGATTGGGAAGGAAAGCGTGCCTATGGAAGTAGATTCTGGAGCTGCCAGGTCTATTATTAGTGTGAACAAATTTCAAAAGCTGCAAGTGGCGTAACAGATCAAGCTGGAAGATTGCAACACGCAACTCGTTACCTGGACGAGGGAAGGTCTCGACGTGCTGGGAAAAGCGTCCGTGCCCGTGAAGTTCAAAGGCAGAGAATTTAAGTTGCCACTACTTGTAGTAAAAAAAGAGGGAAACACTCTTCTAGGCCGGGATTGGTTCCAGCCACTGGAAATCAGCATAGCTGGCCTTTACAGCATCCACGCCAGAGCAGAAGGCATTTTGGAAAGGTTTCCAGAGGTGTTCAGTGACACGTTTCCAGGGGCTGCCCTACCCCGCATCCACATCGAACTCAAGGAGGGCGCCCAAGCCAGGTTCCTGAAATGTCGTAGCATTCCGTTTGCGATGAGGGAGGAAGTCGTGGCAGAGCTTAACCGCTTGGTGGAGCTGGGAATTCTACAACCCACTCAGTATTCCGACTGGGCAACGCCAATTGTCGTGGTGCGGAAAAAAAAACGGCTCCCTCAGAATATGCGGGGATTATCGAAGCACTGTGAACCAGGCCGTCAAAAGCAATGTGTACCCACTTCCGACAAGCAAAGAACTTTTTGCGAGGTTAGGAAGGGGGCGTGTTTTTTCCAAGCTGGATCTGACGCAGGCCTATCAGCAACTGTTGGTAGATGAAGAAACGGCAGAGTTGCTCACGATTAACACCGTGCAGGGGCTATACAAGGTTTGTCGTCTGCCGTTCGGCGTGTCCGTTGCTCCTGGTGTTTTTCAAAGAACCATGGACACCGTGTTGGCTGGAATGCCGCACGTAGCGACATACCTAGACGACATCCTGATTGCCAGCGAGTCGATTGAGGAGCATGAAAGGATGTTGGCTGAAGTCCTCAGCCGCTTGGCCAAATCGGGTCTCAGAGTTCAAGCGGAAAAGTGCGAATTTTTCAAGGAGAGTCTTGAGTTTCTAGGGCATCGGATTGACGCAAAGGCCATCTACCCCTCCAAGGTCAAGGTCGAGGCCATCCACCAAGCTCCTGCACCCAAGAACAAAAAGGAACTGCAAGCCTTTTTGGGTATGATAAATTTCTATAATCGGTTCTTGAAGGGAAGAACAGAAGTAGCGGAAAAGCTGTATCGTTTGTTGGATAGCCACGTAGCATGGAACTGGGGTGCAGAGCATATGGAAACGTTTGAGAGCCTGAAGAAGTTGCTAACGTCTAACTCGTTGCTGGTGCATTTTAAGACGGATGTCCCGTTAGTGTTGTCATGCGACGCATCATCTGTGGGTGTAGGAGCTGTTTTGGCTCATCGCGACAGCAAAGGAAATGAGCAGCCTGTGGCGTATGCGTCCAGAACGCTATCTAGGGCGGAGCGCAATTATGCTCAGATTGACCGTGAGGCCCTTGCCGTGGTTTTTGGGGTTCGACATTTTCACCAATACCTTTGTGGGCGAGATTTCCTCATTATCACGGATCACAAACCCTTGCTAGAAATTTTCCAGAGGCAGAAGCAAATTCCGGCGGTTATTTCTCCCCGCATGTTACGGTGGACGCTAATGCTGTCGGCATACGATTACGTGCTCGAGTACAGGAAAACCAAGGACCATGGAAACGCCGACTGCCTAAGCAGGTTACCGGGCCCCTTAGCACGCCAAGAGACCGAGGCGCCAGGCGACATACTCCTTCTGGAAGCTGTGGAGTACCCTCCAGTGAGCGCAATGGAAGTGGCAGCCTTCACCAGGGGTGATCCCCTGCTGTACGAGGTGAAGCAATGGATCCTGGAGGGCTGGCCGCGAGAACGGGTAGCCCTGAAGTATTCTGCATATTGGGTAAGACAAAACGAGTTGTCCGTACATCGTGACTGTGTACTCTGGGGGAGCCGCGTAGTTATTCCAGAGGCACTGCAGAAGCAAGTTCTAAGCCTTATGCATGCTAACCATCCAGGAGTGACGGCCATGAAGGCAATCGCTAGGTCGTACGTGTGGTGGCCGAAGATGGACGAAAAGATCGTCGAGTTTGTGAGGCACTGCACGCCATGCCAGGAAAACAGGCAGAGTGAACCAAGGACACCAACGCATTTCTGGACTAAGCCTGAACGACCGTGGAGTAGAATACACGTGGATTTCGCAGGACCCGTCCAGGGCGTGTTTTTTTTGGTGGTTGTAGACGCCCTGTCAAACTGGGCCGAAATTGAAGTGATGCCGTCTCTCCAGTCATCTGCAGGAATTGGGAAGTTTCGCAAAATGTTTGCAACACATGGTTTGCCCGACTCGGTTGTGTCGGATAATGGCACCGCTTTTGCAAGCAGAGAAACTCAGGCTTTCCTGAAACTTAATGGTATACGCTATATGTATGCGGCGCCGTACCACCCGGCGAGCAACGGAAGGGCGGAGCGGATGGTCCGAGAACTGAAGTGTGCGTTACGGAAACAGAGACAGGGCACCGTATTATGCAAGGTTGCACGATTTCTATTCAAACAGCACTCTACGCCGCACGCCGAGACCGGGAAATCTCCAGCCGAAGTCATGCTGGGCCGGAAGTTCAGGACCGCCCTATCCAGCCTTCGCCCGGATGAGAGTGACGCAAGCTGCCTTCGGCAGCTGCCACCACGAGGTTTCCAGTCTGGTGACGCCGTGTACGCGCGGAACTTCCGGCCAGGGCCCAAGTGGTTGTTTGCACGCGTGTCGCGACCGATAGTCCACGTCATGTACGAGCTGAGTACGGCAGACGGAGCTGTGCACCGACGCCACCGCAACCACGTTCGCAGAGCATGGTGCTCTGATCCCCGGACAAAAGACCAGCAAACCTGTCCCTCGTTCGCTCTGCCGTCTATGTCAAGCCACGCACTGGGACCTCCGGAGCCCGAGACGTCTCAGCCGTTCCGGCGTTCCACTCGCCAACGTAACCCAGTGCGACGTTACGGCATCGATGACTAAGGGGGAAGGGATGTGGTAGATTGTGCAGTCACGCACTGTGACGTAGGTGTGCCACAAGAGAGCATGCGCCAGTTCTGTGCCTGTGTTGCTATCACCGGTTGTGCTGATAACGGGCCACCGGCGCAGCTATTTAAGCAGTCGTGTTCTTGGAATAAAGCTTTTTTGATTCTGTGCATTGTGACTCACGCGTCAGCCTGTTACACACGAGCTGTCGGAAATCTGAGAGTTTAGAGCGTAGCCCGCTAGCGTTCCACTGGAAAATGGTGCATGTACGAAAGATGTTGTGGATTGTCAGCTGCGGTGAAGTTTTCGCTGTGGAAGCCATGATTACTGAAGTGTGGTATTACGTCCCTGCGGAGCGTAGGAGACCGACACCAACGGCTCCATTGCAAGGACAGCTTCTACTTCTGGGAGTCTTCCTGACGAGGGGTTTGCACGGATATGAGCCTTGATGGCTGCAAACAGCATCGGAATCAGTAGGCATGTGACATCTTGTTCAGAGCTTCCGGTTTGTTGCCTGCCGCTGATCTTCTTGTCATGTTGTGGCGCCCTAGGGTCAGAGCAAGCGACGCTGTTTGTCGGGTCTTGTGTAGTGCGTTGCAGTAGCTTTGATGAAGGAGAAGAACCAACGGACTTCCCACGCTTCTTTTTTACCGCATCTGCGTAGGTCTTGTCAGCTGCTCTGCCACGCTGTGCTGACTGATTCTCGGAAAGAGCTGCCGTAGTCGTGAAAACCACGTCGGGGTTAGGTGGTGGTTCATGGCGCTTAGGGGGTTTCCCTTGTGTTTGCTCTGCCGTGCGAGCAACTGTGGCTGCTTTCTTTTTATAACACCCTCCATAGGAAGCAGGGTGTGGGCCACCGCAGTTAGCGCATTTAGGTTGCGCTCTCGAAGTGCATTCTTTGTGCGAGTGGGGGCCAGCACAGAATTTGCAGCGCACGGGGCCGTTACAGTGTCTTGATATGTGGCCATGCCACTGACATTTATAGCACTGAGTTGCTGCTCCGACGTATTCAGTTACATGGTAACTACAGAACCCCAGCGTTACTCGTTTTGGTAGCGGCGCATCTTTTGCGAATTCCAATATAACTGTGTGACGGCGTACCGCTTTTATCTTTCCACCATCCTCAGGAGTGCAGGCGATTGGCCTCCTTGCTGAGAGGACACCTTGGTCGCGTAGATATTCCTGCAGATCTTCGTCTGTGTAGGTGACAGGTACGTCTTGTATTTTGCCATAGCTTGCCATGTAAGAGTATGGGACTCTGGCCTCTACAGCCACTTCAGCCAGCTTAGTTACCGTGAGCAGACGGTTGGCGGCGGGCAGCGTCGATACTGTAACCATCAGGCTCCCATCCTTGTGAATGCGATGGCTGAGGACTTTTTCTTGAGCCGATGCTACAACCGCCGAAGCCACAATGTTGGGGTTGGCTTTCCATAGGCTTCCTCCTTCCTCAGTGGGCCTGAAAACTTAAGCTGAACTCTTTTTGTTGGCCTTCACGTTTCTACTCTCTAGGTGAGTACCGGTAAGATACACCTGTTGTACACTTTCCTCTTGAGGGAAATTGGTAAACTGCCACTCATGATCTGCGAGAAATTGCCATATGCGCTCCACCCCATTCTTATCCTTCTAGTTATCTCCCTCTCATGATCCGCATCAGCTGTCACTACCTGCCCTAAGTAGACGTATTCCGTCACAACTTCTAGGCTCTCGCTGCCAAATGTGAACTGTTGTTCCCTTGCTAGGCTGTTGAACATTACCTTGGTTTTCTGCATGTTAATTTTTAGACCCAACAATCTGCTCTGGCTGTCTAACTCATTGATCATGATTTGCAGTTCACCTCCTGAGTGGCTCAGCAAAGCAATGTCATTAGCGAATCGCAAATTATTTACGTATTCTCCATTTACTCTGATTCCCAACTGTTCCAAATTCAGGTCTCGGAATACCTCCTTTAAGTAGGTGGTGAATAGCATTGGCGAGATTGTGTCTCCTTGCCTGACGCCCTTCCTTATTGGAATTTTATTGCTGTGTTTATGGAGAACAATTATAGCTGCGCAGTTGCTATATATATCAAGTATTTTGACATAAGGCTCTTCTACACCCTGATTACGCAATGCCTGAATGCCTGCTGAGGCTTCCACTGAGTCGAATGCTTTCTCGTAATCAATGAAGGTTATATGTAGAGGTTGGTTATATTCTGCGCATTTCTCTATCACCTTATTGATAGTGTGAATATGATCTATTGTGAAATATTCTTTACGAAAGCCTGCCTGATTATTTGGTTGATTAAAGTCTAAGTTTGCGTTGACTCAATTAGCGATTACAATAGTAAATACCTTGTAGGCAACATATAGTAAGATGATCGGTCTGTAGTCTTTGGCGTCTCCCTTCTTATGAATTAAGATAATGTTTGCATTCCTCCAAGCTTCTGGTACAGTCGAAATCATAATGAATTGCGTATACAGGGTGGCTAGGTTTTCTAGCACGATCTCTCCTCCATCCTTCAACAGATCTACTGTTACCTGATCTTCACCAGCTGCTTTTCCCGTTGGCATTGCCCCTAAGGGTCTCTCTACTTCCTCTTTCGTTACTGGCGGGATGACGAAATGCTCTGCCCTACTGTCTCTTTCATTAACGCTATGATTACATTGGCTACTGTATAGATTTGTGTAGAACTCTTCGGCTAATTTAGCTATCTTATTCATATTGCTAATTTAACTATCTTATCCATATTCCTAATGACATTGCCCTCCTTGTCTCTTAACGCATTTTCACGAATCTCCGCGGAGAACACTCGGACCGAAAGAATGGACAAGCGACAGGTGTACCCACACCGACGCAGAGTTATGACACCCTACGTGACACACGCACTAGAACACAAAACAAACGCAAAACACAAAGACTATAAATACACACGACGTGGGAACACTGCTACCCGCGTCTACTACTAGCGTTCTACTGTTAATGGTGGGCGTTTGTGCTCACGGTTGGTTCTTTGCGGCTGCGACGTTGTATGGGTCCAGTAGCTGGGTCGAGACGGCGTTAGACGTGCTGCGGCTGGCGTCGCTGGCTGCGTCGTACAAGCTCCCGGTTCAAGCGCCCGTGGAGATGATGCCGGTGTTGTTGGCGTAGGAGGTACCACCTGGATTGGTCGCAACAGCGCTGGAGACACCCCTGGCCTTAGCATGCGGTAGCGTCCTCAGTTAATTCCCGCGAACGGGCTCAGGAAAAGCAGGAAGTCCACGATGCGAGGCCGTAGAACGCGAGCTCACTGGAGCAATAGCCGGTGTCACTCTCTTCCAGCTGAAGCGTCCCTGACCCGCCGGAGCCTACGCTTCTCTGTTCTTCCCCCCGTGCCTTGGTCTCTCTCACCCTTTTATAGCCTTGGCGTTAGTCCACGTAAGACTTATCGTCGTCTTCTGATTCTTCTCTTCTCCACCAATCATCTCTCGCCACCTCACCGAATGCTTCTCCACCAATCATTTCTCTCCACCTCACCGAATGCTTCTTCATCTTTATTCTTCGGTTAATCCACGTCGTCTTCTTCGCACCTCTTTCCTTCATAATTTATTTTATACTCCTTTATATATGTTACAAGGGCCCCTTCTCTCAAGAGTTTTTCGATGAAAAACTGCTCACGCCATCCTCATCTTCAAGCCATCGAGCGAACCGACTACCTTCTGTGGCGATTCTGGACCCAACACACAACACACAGCAGATGTCCAGCGCACACCAAAAGCACAAGACTAACACAGCACACCAAACTGAGTTTTCGGAACATTAACTCATCACTGCCTTTGTCCGTACAGAGTCCTTAATAAGCATGTTGATGTCCACAACACACTCTCTTGTATAATCACTTAACACCAACAACAGCAGCAACAACAACAACAACGAGATAAATCCCAGAGATACATTAGCACAGCAACATCCCAGAGTTACTTAGAGCTGTTCAGTTGGCTCCATACGTAGAGAGCTCTAACTTGCAACATATGACCTCCGTTTTCCCTGGCCCACCCAAAAACATCTTTCTCTTGATTTGGAGTAGGGCTGCGATCGTCTGTCTCCTTTCAAATTGTGGTGTATTAGCCCCTTATCTCATCCTACAGTTTTCTTCCCACTGCACGTGGGTACCTCGGCAACATCATCTGTCTCCTCGGCTACTCCCGAGCATGCTATCTTGGGGATGCACTGTACAAGAACTCTTTCTTCGTACTTCTTCAACATGTTTGCATGGAGAACCTTCTTGGTGTTATTTATCAATAACTCATAAGCCATGTCCTTTTTCTTCTGCCTCACAAGGTAAGGGCCCTTCAATTGAATCGGTAACTAATTCTCATTCGTGGGTAGCAGGATGAGAACCCTGTCGCCCGGGTTCAGATTTCTGTGAGTGGCTTTTTTTCTCATGGTAGCCCTTATAGGGCTCGCGCGCCCTTTCCAGGCCTTGATGGGCAAGCCTGCAGGTTTCCTCCAACTTGTCCCGTAACTCAAGAACGTAGGTGTATGTTGTCTTGAGATCTGATGCAATCTCTTTATTAGCCCACAGCTCCTTGAATATTGTAGGTGGACCTCTAACGGTTCTCCCATACATGTCAAAGGAAGAGAATCCAAGACTCGTTTGTGGTACTTCGCGGCAAGCGAACAGAAGAGCTGGGAGATATCTATCCCTATCACTAGGTCTCTCCTGGCAGATTTTCTTGATCCTATTTTAGAGCGTGCCTTTAAAGTGCTCTACATGCCCATTGCACTGGGAATGATAAGGCGTCGTCAGTAACTGCTTTACTGACAAAATGTGGTTAACCTCCTTCATTAGTTCGGAAGCGAAGTTCGGGCCGCGGTCACTCAAAACTTCCCTCGGGTACCCATAACGCGAAAACTTTCCACAAGACCCTCCGCCACTTGGATACTGTCAGTAGTTCTCAGCGCAATAGAGTCCGGATAACGAGCGGACACGTCAAACAGAGCAAGCACATATCTATTGCCTGTGGCGGATACTGGAGAGATTGGCGCCACAATATGAATAGCCACTCGTTAAAAGGGTAGGTTGATGGCTGGCATCTTGCCTAGAGGTACGTGGCCAACTCTTCCTTTCGGAACTGTGCGCTGGCACACGTCGCATGAGCGAACAAAGCGTTAACGTCACTCTGGACACCTGGCCAGAAGAACTCCTCGGTGATCCTAAACACCGTTTTTGAACACCCTGGTGTACGGCCATCATGGCATCATGTTCTATGAACTCTCTCTCGCATCTCTCCGTAATACCAGCTGTTGGACCCGCCTTCGTGAGCTAAATATGCATTCCCTGTCCAGAAGACCATTTGCGAATTGATATTCAAATGACGTACGACACTTCTTTCATTCACTTTTTCCCCGATTCTGTCGAAGCAGGCTTTCAAGCTCGGGTCTTCTCTTTGGCAAATTGCAATTTCACCCGGTGTTACGCTCAGGCACATCGTAACGGCAGCAGAGAGCGGACGCTGCGTTGCTCGGGCTGTCGCTTCAGCTCTTGTCTCCACTGCCGACGAGAAACTGACTGCCCCGTCGCACGCCTGAGCTGTCGAGAGGTTTTCCTCTTAGGGGTGTTCTTCAACGTCGACTATTCACCACTCGGGATCGGGGCCCTCGACACGTCTTGCACCCGTAATGTTTCCCAAGATGAGATCGTAGATGGGTTGCTCTACGCATTTTGCCACTGCCTGTCCAGTATAATATAGCGTGGACACTAGAATCCGGGCTTCGGGAAGGTACTTTACTGTGCTATCTACAAGAGTGACGGCCGATGCTTCCCCTGTAAGATCCTCGTCCTTCACCAGGCTTCTCCGAACCAGAACTGTGTTGGATCCGCTGTCTCTAAGAACCAATATAGGACGGTCCCCTATTTGCCCAACCACCACCGGAATTGGTGCTTTCGCCCTGGGTGTTTCATTCACCGCTCCATTTCCCAACGGCGTTTGCTCTTTTAGCTGTGGAAATTCAGGATGTGCGACATGTTCTGCCCGAGGTGACAACGCATGCTGTTCGGTCCTGCGTTCCGTATCGGCACTCATTCATAGTATTTCCACTCCTATTACAACCTTGACACACAACCTGTGTCTTTTGGGCAGCGCTACTAGTCCGACAGTCAACAGATAAAGACACCTTACTTAGATGTTACCGCCTTAGATGAACCGCCATATGTACTTGGTTTTGACGCATCTGTCTCTATGACCTTTTCGGTTTTTTTCTTTGCCTTATTCAAATTTCTCAGCCCTTGAGCCTCGAGGAATTGCTCTGCAGTGTCGGCAAACAATTCCAATGAACACAACTTTCTTTCAGGATTAGCGCTAGCTTTGAGCTGCAACACGCTAAAAATCGCCCTGTTACCAACTTGTCACGCACTCCTTCAAAACTCTTTTCTGTGTTTGACATATTAAGCTACCAATCAAAATAGTTGTTCAGCCTGGAGGAAATCTGCTTAGCGGTTTGCGAATCCTGAGGTATCGCTGTGCGAAATCTATCACGAAAACCCTCTGCCGTAAACCTCAATCTTTGGAGGAGTGCGTTTTTGACTTTCTCGTAGTTCATGGAATCAGCAGTAGGCATCGTTTCAAACACATTCAGCGCCTCTTCGATTAAACACATGCTCAATGCCGCGGCCCATTCACTGCGCTCCCAGCTTTGCCCCAAAGCTATTCGATCGAATCGTTGCAGATATGCGTCCAGACCATCCCTTTCTCATCGAAAGGAGCCATCAGCTTCCTAGGACAAACGGTGGCCGGTCTAGGAGATTCTCTACCCGCTAAGAAACGCTGATAATTATCCGTGATCTCCTCATATAAACTCCTTCTCCCTTTCTGTTCTTCTTTTTCCTGTTCTTCTGTTCTTCTCTCTGCCTCGCGAGCTCTTTTATCTCCTCGCTCTTCTCCCTCGCGAGCGTCTGCGTGTGCTTGCGCCCTCTCCTCTCTCTGCTTTTTTGCCTCTTCTTTCTCCTCGTCGCAGAGATGCATCGCCTCTTCCTTGCATAACCCTAGCTTGAGTGCCAGTTCTAACGTTCTTGCCAAATCCATACTTCATGCCGTCGAGAAATCGGAAAGACCGAGACAAAGCAAAAAGAGAAAAGGAAATGAATTTTCCTGGCACAGGCTCGCCACTTATCTTTGTCAGGGATCTCCCCGGAGAACACTTGAAACGAAAGAATGGACAAGGCGACAGGTTTACCCACTCAGACGCACATTTAACACACCCTACGTGACACACACACACTCGAACTCAACACTAACAAAACTAACACAAAACACAAAAACTATAAATACACACGACCTGGGAAAACTGTTACCCGCGTCTACTTCTAGCGTTCTACTGTTAGTGGTCGGCATTCGTGCTCAAGGTTGGTTCGGTGCGGCTGCGGCGTTGTACAGATCCAGTAGCCGGCGTCGAGAGGGCGTTCGACGGGCTGCGGCAGTCGTCGCTGGCTGCGTCGTACAAGCTCCCGGTCCAAGCGCCCGTGGAGATGATGCCGGCGTTGTTGGCGTGGGGGGTACCATCCGCATGGGTGGCAACAGCGCTGGAGACACCCCTTGCCGTAGCAGGTGGTAGCGTCCTCAGTTAACTCGCCGGAACGGGCTCAGGAACGGCAGGACGTCCAATATGCTAAGCCTTAGAACGCGAGCTCACCGGAGCAGTAGCCGCCTTCACTCTCTTCCAGCCGAAGCGTCCCTGACCCGCCGGAGCCTGCGCTTCTGTTCTTTCCAACCGTGCCTCGCTCTCCCTCGCCCTTTTATATCCTTGGCGTTAGTCCACGTATGCCTTCTCGTCGTCTTCTTCTCTTCTCCACCAATCATCTGTCTCAACCTCACCGAATGCTTCTCCACCAATCATCTCTATTCACCCCACCGAATGCTTCTTCTTCATCTTTATTCTTCGGTTAATCCACGTCACCTTCTTCACACCTCTTTCCTTAATTTTATTTTATACTCCTTATTATATGTGCCACGCGTACATCTGGTTTATGCCTAACCCTAGTTTCCTTTTCACTGCTTTTAGGCTACGTCCATTCTTTAGAGCATGCTCGATTCTCTCCATATTACAATTCTTTATGTCGGATACCTTGAGCTTATTTATTAACTGCGATAGCTATGTCGGTTCTATTTTGTCTGTAGGGATAGACGCCCTGATGCGCTGACGTTTCTTAATCAGATCTTTTGTCTCCTGAGATAGTTTGCCGGTATCCTGTCGAACTGTCCTATCGACTACTTCCACTGCGCATTCCGTAATGATGGAATTCCGTAATTAATTCCGTAATTATCGTTCATTGTATGAACATCAAGATCGTCGTCCTCAGTTAAAGCCGAATATCTGTTTTGCAGCGATATCCTGAATTCCTGTATCTTCCCTCTTACCGCTAACTCGTTAATGGACTTCTTTTTCACTGGCTTCTTCCGTTCCCTCTTCAAGTCTAAGCTAATTCGAGACCTTATCATTCTGTGGTCGCTACAGCGCACCTTTCCGAGGACGGCCACATCTTGAATGATGCCCGGTTGAGTGAATAGTATGAAGTAGATTTCGTTTTTAGTCTCACCATTCGGGCTCTTCCAGGTCAACTTCCTGTTCTCTCGTTTGCGGAAGGAGGTGTTCATTATCCGTAAGGTATTTTTATCTCGAATTCTACTAATAACTCTCCCCTGCTATTTCTAGAGCCTATCCCATAGTCGCCTAACGCGTGGTCGCCAGCGTGCTTGTTGCCCGCCTTCGCATTGAAGTCTCCCGTCAGTACAGTGTAGTGTGATTTCACTTTATTTATTGCCGATTCCACGTATTCATAGAAACTTTCAACGTTCTGATCTCTAAGGGTACTGGCCTACAACGAGTCAGTACCCTCAGTAATCCGCGCCTGCTGAGCCACCTCCTAGTTGTCCTTTTTCCCCTGACCGTTCGGCCCTTTCTATCAGCCATATACGCTCGCCCGCCGTCGTCACAATAATACGCAAAAAGAAAACTAGGTGCCGCAGTTCCTGAGGCGACCACTCGACCCTGTCGAACTTTTAAATGCCTCACCTAATCACTTGCTAATCTTTCTGAAGTGTCTGTTGGGGGCGTTTCTGTCATGGTGCTTGTCGATACCGGTGCCGCGGTTTCTGTAATGGATGAAAAGCTTTGTCGCGCCTTAAGGAAAGGCATGACGCCAATTGTTGTACTCTCACTGCATACCGCCAGCGCTCAACACATCAAGCTTTCCACGGCATGCACAGCGCCAGTCGTGATTCAGGACTTCCTCTGTACGACAAAGTTTGTCTTGCTGCCTTCCTGTGGTCATACTATTATTCTTGGCTAGGATTGCCTGTTGCGTCATGACGCTATAATCGACTGTGATCAAGCAGAAGTAGGGTTCACTGCTCTGTCCAGTCCTTTGTCGGACGCTTCTTTTCTTCTCAGTCTAAAGCCTTCGCAGCAGAAGACATCTACCTTTCTCTATGCTCTTCCGCCCTTGCCCACTTCTCTTTCGACTCTCTTAGCGACGATACTGTCCTGTCCACATCGACCCATACTTTGCGGCACCGCAAGTTTCTTTAGCTGCCATACGCAGAACTGTAGCCGCTGGACTTCTATTATTGCTGGTGTCTAACCTAAGTTCCTCCCTTGCTGCATTGCGCAGTGGTGAATGCCTCGGCAGTGTCCAACTCATCGCGTCTCTGCTCATCCGCGACGAGGGTGACGTTGCGCCTCATCTCGCCAAGAACGGGCTTAGCCCACCGTCTTCTGCGCCCGATCCCTCTTGTATCGATGCTGATGTTTCTCTGTAGCAGCGGACATGGCTTCTTACCCTAACTTCTGTTCTGCTCCTCCTTTGACGATTACCAAATCTCTTCGGGCAGAACTTCAACTGTCACTTCACTTCAACTGTGGCTGGGCTCCTATTGTGAGCGTGCAACCAAGTGCCAGACTATAGAATAGCACGTCGACGAAATACTTCAGATTGTTCTTATTCACTCTGCAAGCTAAACTTGAGCATCGCCTGTTATGCTTGTGACAAAGATAGATGGCTTCATGCGCTTCTGTGTGTATTACCGCCGACTTAATAGATCACGCGCAAGGACGTCTATCCCCTCGGCCGTTGGCTAAGGGCACAACTCTCTTCATCTCTCGATTTACGTTCCGGATACTGACAGGTCTTCATGGCAGCGGTCGATCGTCAATGAACAGTCTTTGTATCCCCCGCTTTGTAACCCCCTTTGTGAATGCTGCCCACTTTCAGCTGAGATCGCCAGCCTTTCTACCTATTTATTTTTTTTAATTTTTTATTTATTTTACCCTCAGGGCTTACAGAAGCATTGTAGAGGGGAGGGGCAGAAATACAAGGAACACTATGCAATTTGGTTAATAAAAGGGAACAGAGAAAAAAAAATAAGGCAACAACAACAACGACGAAAAAAGAACAAAAACGGCAGGTATTCAAAGCACACGGGCAGGTTACAAATGCGCAATAGTTTGGTTGAACAGAATGCAGCAGAGTGCAGTATCAACATAAAAAAAAAAATGAAGGAACAGTCATACAGAACATGATAAGCGCCAGTGCAAGTTTTAAAAAGAAAATAAAAAAGGGCTTCAAAATATGTTAGTAAGGCAAGTACGAAATCGGTGGTTGTCAGTGATAGCGACCAGGTCAGCAGGTAGTTGGTTCCAGTCACGAGATGTTTTTGGTAGAAATGAATGTGCATATGTCGTGGTGTTGTGGCGAGGTATGGCGACTTTGTAGCAGGGATCTACACGGGCAGAAACATGAGCAGCATCTGTGATAAGGCGCGTCCTGAGTTGATGGTTATGATGATAAATTTTATGGAAGAGGCAAATACGAGCAATGTTACGACGGACAGTGAGAGGGGGCAAATTTAGACTTAGTTTCATGTTAGTGACGCTTGCTGTGCGGTGGTAATTATTGAGAATAAAACGAGCAGAGCGATTTTGTACGCTCTCCAAGGTTTTATTCAGTGATACATGGCCAGGGTCCCATATGGATGAAGCGTACTCGAGATTGGGTCGTACATAGGTAGTATATAGCTGTTTTTTAAGTGGAGACGGCGCTAGTGAAAAGTTACGTTTCAAATACCCAAGCATGCGATTGGCTTTGGCTGTTACGTAGTTAATATGAAACTTCCAGGAAAGGTTATTCGCAATGTGTACTCCAAGGTACTTATAAGTTGAAACGGAGTCGAGTGGAGAATCATTAATACAATAGCTTGGACGGGATGATTGACTGCGGGAAATTCGCATTGTTTTGCATTTTGTAGCATTCAGTTTCATCTGCCAAATGGAGCACCAAAGAAGCGATATTATTTAAGTCAGTCTGGAGTAAAGTCACATCGGAAGCCTTAGCTATTTTACGGTAAATTACACAGTCATCAGCGAAAAGACAAATAGAGCTAGAAACTCACTTGGGTAAGTCGTTAATATAAATAAGAAAAAGCAATGGAGCCAAGACAGATCCCTGAGGCACTCCTGATTGGACGGGTACCTCAAGGGAGTCAGTCTCGTTAGCTGTGACATACTGGGTGCGGTTTGAAAGAAATGCGATTATCCAGTTAAGTACTACAGGATCGATGTTAAGGCGAATGAGTTTTAGTATAAGAAGTTGATGGTTAATCTTATCAAAGGCCTTCGAAAAATCTAGAAACGCACAATCAGTAATGAACCCCGAGTCTAAAAATGAATGTAGATCATTGGTGAACATGAGTAACTGTGTTTCGCATGAGTATAATTTGCGGAATCCATGGTGGGAGGGATGAAAAAACTGGTTTGATTCAAGAAAGTTGACGAGGTTGGTGAAAATTATGTGCTCAAGTACTTTGCATGGTATTGATGTCAAGGAAATGGGGCGATAGTTAGACGGTTTGTGTGAATGGCCAGATTTGTTTATAGGAACACCTTTCCCTGTTTTCCAGTCTTTGGGTAGACAGCTCTCGGTAAGTGATTTGGTAAAAATAAAGCTTAATAAAATAGAGCAGTATTCAGTAGTGTTCTGAAGGAATTTTGATGTGATTCCATCGACACCACAAGACGATGATCGTTTCAGTTTACTAATGATGGTTCTGATTCCGGCAGGATCAAAAACAATGGGGTCCATTGGAGAAAAATGAGCGTGAGGGAAAAGCGAGCATTGAGTGGCTGAGGGACTAGTGAACGAGAGAGAGAAGGTGTTATTCAATAAGGCAGCGCATAAATTTTCAGGGACCTGTTTGCCACACTCGTCAATCAGGGTGATTGTTCGATCGTTGGAGCTCTTTACAATGTTCCAAAATTGTTTCAGATTCGTACTTATTAAGGAAGGAAGTGTCGTGTTAAAGAAATTGAATTTAGCTGTTTTCAGAGAGTTTATGTAGTTTTGTGCTGCCTGATTGTATATTGATCATCGGTTAGGACTACATCTCATTTTTGCTTGGCGAAAGAGCCTTTTTTTTCTTATTGGATAAGCGTTTTAGATAGGTGTTATACCAGGGGGCACTGGATGAGTGATGGATCGTTCTTAGTGGAATATACTTGTCACTGAGATGGAGAAGTTTACTTTTGAAAGATGACCAGAGTTCGGAAACCGAAAGCCTCGAGTGGATTAGCAAAATGTCATCGAGAAATAAGGAGAGCTCAATGTTAATAGCGTCAAAGTTGGCTTTGTTGTAATCTCGGATACGTTTCTTTTGTCGCTTTGCTCGCGTAGATGGCACTGAAAACGAGAAGTGTAATATGTCATGGTCGCTGAAGCCTGGTACGTGTAACACTGCAGAACTGATGTCAGGAGCTGATGTAAGTATTAGATCAATCAGAGAAGATGACGACGGTGTTACATGTGTTGGTAGATTGACAAGCTGAGATAAACTGAAGTCAGAACAAACAGTAACAAAGTTAGAAGCTTCAGCGGTAGTAGAACTAGCGCAAAGATTGGACCAGTCAATGCTTGGGAAGTTAAAATCCCCAAGCAAAAAAATAGGTGCACCAGGAAACTGTACAGTGATTTGGTTAAGACAGTCATGGATACCTTCACAAAACGCCGTGCTGCAATTGGGAGGGCGGTAACAGGCACCAATGACAAATTTCTTGAAAGCAACAGTTATACAGCACCAAACTGTTTCTAAGTCACAGTCAACAGATATAGGAAAACACCGAAAACTTTCATTGATAGCAATTATGACTCCACCACCCATTCTATCAACGAAAAGTAACGAAGTGTTTATTGCAGTCGAACAGTTCATTTGATGATATTTTCTCAGAAAGCCAAGTTTCGGTTAGGACCATTATGTCTGCTTCAGAGTCGTTAATTAGCGCATTAAGATAGTCCTTTTTATTGTAAAGGCTGCGAATGTTCGTGTATAGCACGGAAACTTTCGACACTGATCCGCTTCCCCTCACCCATCCCTAACTTTTGGACGAGTAAGTGCGGCCAGAACGTGTAGCCATGGTGGGTGGGGCCTCGTTATCAACTGTTCGGCTAGCGGGTGGCATCTCGCGTATGTTGTTGGTAAGCGCGTCATAAAAGTAGCATTTGTCTTTGGCAAGTAATTTATTGTGACGTAGCTTGTATTTAGTTTTGAGTGATTTCGCGAACTCAAGAAGTTTCTTTCGAGCTTGTCGAGTAGCTGGGCAGAAGTCCTCGCTCATGCTGAAATCGCTATCCTGAAGGCCGGACCGATTGGAAAATACCAGCTCTTTGGTCTTGTGGGTTATGAATTTAACAATAAGCGGCCTGTTTTTTTCGGAATCGTATCGGCCAATTCTATGAGCACGCGCTACCGCATCTGATGTTAGCTGCAGCTCAAGTTCCTCAGAGAGTAGAGCTAAAAGTTTTTCTTCGGACTGCTGGGGTGTTTCTGATTCGTCGTCGCTGATTCCAAAAAAAATTAAATTATCGCGACGAGAATGGTCTTCCATTTGATCAAGTCGAGAGCGGAGGACTATGGAATCTTGTTCAAGGCGGTCAATGTTTTCTTGTGCTTCATTCATGTCTAGCTGTACGGTTGCCAATGAAGCGGTTTGCTGCTCAACACTTGCTAAACGTTCATTTATTTCAGATATGGTGCTAGAGAGCAAGACCTGCTCCTGCTTGATTTCGATAATAGTCTGGGATAAGTTAGCTTGGTTTGCTTCTATCCTGATGCATCTCTCGTTGGTTTCTATAACCATTTTGAGCAATTCAGTCATATCGTTATCTTTCGGTCCCGGGTTTTCTTCACCATCACCACACATTAACAGAAAGAGCGAGCAAAATGAGGCTGCCAGTGTTCCAGGGCATGGAAGCACAATAATAAATGGATCATCTGATTTAAAGCATTTAGTAGGGAGATATGGACGACTAACCTGCGCAAAGAAGACGATAACGTGTGAGTGCATCATCGTCGAAGAGGTGCTTCCATGCCCACTGAAGACGAACCGCTCGGCGTCCCCTTTTAAGCCGTCCGTTTTTCGAAATGTTGATGACGCTGTGGCTGGACTACGATGGATGAGGCCTGGTCTAGCAGTGCAGATGGCAAAAAGGCAGTGGAAGCCGGCGGAATGCGGCAAACCAGCGAAGCTTTGTCCAGGCAATTCAGTGTTCTTTTCAGTGGAGTCGAATGTTCCGGCTTTGAAGGGCGTTTCCGCACCATGATTGCAGTAGCTGAAGATAGCCTCACCGCCGTCACACCACATCAGCGGCATATCTTCAGCGGAACGCACCGACCCCTAGATCGCTTCTCTTCTCGACTTTCTCTCCAACTTGTCCTCTGCTTCTCAGTCATTTGCTATCCGCCGCCATGCTACTGTCACGGATCTCCCCAGAGAACACTCGGACTGAAATAATGAACTAGGCGACTGGTGTACCTACACAGACGCATATTTAATGCACTCTACGTGGCACGAACTCTAGCACACAAAACTAACACAAAACACGAAGTCTATCTATACACACAACACGGGAACACTGCTATTAGCATCTACTACAAGCTTTCTACTGTTAGCGGTCGGCGTTCGTGCTCACGGTTGGTTCGGTGCGGATGCGGCGTTGCATGGGTTCAGTAGCCGGCGTCGAGATGGCGTTCGACGTGCTCGCGCTGGCGTCGCTGGTGGCGTCGTTGACTGCGTCGTGCAAGCTCCCGGTCCAAGCGCCCGTGGAGGTGATGCCGGAGATGTTGGCGTTGGGGGCACCACCCAGATGGGTGGCAGCAGCGCTGGAGACAACCTGGCCGTAGCAGGTGGTAGCGTCCTCTGTTGACACCCCAGGACGGGCTCAGGAACGGCAGGAAGTCCACAATGCGAAGCCTTAGAACTCGAGCTCCCCGGAGCAGTAGCCAGTATTGCTCTCTTCCAGCCGAAGCGTCCATGATCCATTGCAGCCTCCGCTCCTCTGTTCTTCCCTCCGTGCTTCGCTCTCCCTCGCGCTTTTATAACCTTGGTGTTAGTCCACGTAATCCTTGTCGTCGTCTTCTTATCTTCTCCACCAATCACCTCTTCCCACCTTACTGAATACTTCTTCGTCGTCTTTATTCTTCGGTTAATTCATGCCATCCTTAGCGCCATCCTCGTCGTCGTCTTCAAACCTCTTTCGTTCGTACTCTTTTTTCCGACTCCCTATTATATGTGACAAGGGCCCCCTCTATCAAGAGCTTTTCCATGAAAACCTGCTTACATCATCGTCATCTTTAAGCCTTCCAGCCAACCGACTATCTTTTGTGGAGATTCTGGTTCCAGCACACAACACATCGCAGATGTCCAGCACACACCAAAAGCACACCACTAACACAGCACACCTAACTGCATTTTCGGAACATTAACACAGAACTACCGTTGGTCGTACGGTGTTCATAATAAACATATTAATATCCACAACACACTCCCTTGTATAAGCACATTGTAAGGCCACCGATATTTTCCAGCTGCGTACCTTTGCAGGAAGCAGGAAGGCGGCACACGCGGAAACCACTCCCCAGTATAACCGAGACCCCGAGTACATACGGGGAACGAAAATGGTCGCTTGACGCACGGACCCCCCCCCCCTCTAACGGCGTGAGCTATCGTCGAGGAGGCACCCGAAGCGTCCTGCGGTGCCTCGTGAACCAAAAGCGCATTCCCACGGACACCTGTCATGGCGGACAGGCAGTGCTCACCAAGAATGTGGGAAGACAGGGGCGATCCTTAATCTGGTTTCCTGGAGCGACAGACAAATCCCTTCATGCTTACTAGCTGTGTCCCGCCGTCGGTAGCGCGGCAGCATCGTGGGCCCTTTCGCTCCCTCCTCTGTTGCTGATGGGCGACGCGGACCGATGATGTGTGGCGGTATGTCTGAGGCAAAGATTAGCTCCGAAGGGAGAACGTGTGGATACTCTCACTTGAGAGAGTGGTGGCGTACTTGTTTTTATTTAGTTTGTGTTGTTAACAAGACCCTGGGTTCGAGGCTAAGCCCAACCCAAGGGGTTGTCCCCATCTCTCATGTTATTTTCGATTTGAGAATTGATGCTTAGGGCGGGCCACTGAAAAAGGCCACTCTTAGTACTTTGTTATTAAGTGCTTAAAAGCGCATGTAAACGGATGCAGTCCAGCCCAGTCTGAGCTGGGGCTCCATGCTTAGCATGTAATGTGATGCTACTTAGGCTCTAACCTGCCCGGTCGATGAGTAAAGTAGAGCAAACTTTGCTCTTTTGTAAATTCAATTTTGCTTTTTCTAGTTTAACTCTCTGTATATGTATGCTGTAAATATATGCTCTGCTTTCATCATCAACAATTTCGCCTTCTGTACATCATCCAAGCCGAACGACACTAGAGGAAGGGTTCGTAAATCTTCCTCGAAGAAACGGACGACCTTTGAAATTCTACTCACATAACAACAACAACAAAAAAGATACATTCCAGAGATAGTTAGAGCTGTTTAGTTGGCTCTGTTTGTAGAGAGATCTAATTTATGACATATGACCTCTGCTTTGCCGGGAACATTCGAAGACACACAGCCCGTGATTTGGAGTAGAGGTGTGGCCGTCTGCCTTCATTCAAATTTGGGTTCATTAATGCCTTATTCCATCCTACAGTTTTGTGCCCACTGCACGTGGGCGCCTAGGCAGCATCATCTGTCTCCTCTGCCACTACCGAGCACGCTACATTCGGTGCGTACCGCCGTATGGTACCCCTTTCTTTGTATTTCAACATATTTTTCATGGAAAACCCTCCTAGTTTCATCTACCAATAACTCATAAGCCATGTGTTTTTTTTCTGCCTCACATTGTAAGGGCCCTTCAATTGAATCAGTAACTTATTATCATCCGCGGGTAGCAGGATGAGAACCTTTCGCCCTGTTTCAGATTCCTGTGAGTGGCTTTCTTGTCATGGTAGCCATTATAGCGTTCGCGCGCCCTTTCCAGGTCTTGATGCGCAAGATTGCATGTTTACTTCAAATTGTCTCGCAACTCAAGAAGGTATGTGTATGTTGTGTTGAGATCTGGTGCAATCTCTTCATTATGCCACACCTCCTTGAGTATGGTAAGTGGACCTCTAACGGTTCTCCCATACAACATCTCGAAAGGCGAGGAACCAAGACTCAGTTGCGGTACTTCACGGTAAGTGAACAAAAGAGCAGGTAGATATCCATCCCAATCAGTAGGTCTCTTCTGGCACATTTTCTTGATCATATTTTTGAGGGTGCCGTTCAACCGTTCTTCAAGCTCATTATGCATGGGATGGTAAAGCGTTGTCAGTAACTGCCTTAATGACAGAAGGTGGTTAACCACCTTCTTTGGTTCCAACATGAATTTCGAGCCCCGTTAACTGAAAATTTTCCTCGGGAACCGTAACGCGAGAACATCTCCACAAGACTCTCTGCGACTTGGATGCTGTTAATAGTCTTCAATGGAACAGCGTCAGAATAACAAGTGGCCACGTCAACCAGAGTAAGCACATATCTATTGCCTCTGGTAGAAACTGGAGAGATTGGCCCCACAGTGTCAATAGGCACTCTTTGAAACGGTAGGTCGACGGCTGGCATCCTGCCCAGAGGTACGGGACCAACTCTGCGCTTCGGGACTGTGCGCTGGCACACATTACACGAGCGAACAAAGCGTTTAACGTCACTCTAGACACCTGGCCAGAACTCCTCGGTGATCCTAGACACCGTTTTTTGAACACCCTGGTGTACGGCCATAATGGCGTCTTGTCTTAAGTGTAATAACACTGTCTCTCATATCTCTCGGGAACACCAGCTGTTGGACCCGCCTTCCTGAGCGAAATGTGCACTCCCTGTGCAGAAGAACGTTTAAGAATTTATATTCAAATGACGTACGACTCCTCTTTCTTTTCACTTGTTTCCCGACTCTTTCGAAGCAGGCTTTCAAGCTCGGGTCTTCTCTTTGCCTAATTGCAATTTCACCCGGTGTTACGCTCAGACACATCGTAACGTGAGTAGAGAGCGGGCGCTGCGTTGCTCGGGCTGTCGCTTGAGCTCTTGTCTCCACTCCCGACGAGAATCTGACTGCCCCGTCACCCGCCTGAGCTGTCGAGGGGCCTTTCTTCTTTTGGGTGTTCTTCAACGGCGAGCATTCTCCACTCGGGATCGGGGTCTTGGCGACTTAATCCATCCGGGATATTTCAAAGCTGAGATCGTGGATGGGTTGATCTGCGCATTATGCCACTACCTGTCCTGTATAATATGGCGTGGACACAAAAATCCTGGCTTCACGAAGGTACCTTGCTGTGCTATCTACAAGAGTGACGACGACGCTTGCCCTGAAAGATCCTTGTCCTTCACCAGGCTCCTCCGAATCAAACCTGTGTTGGCTCCGCATGCAGCTCGGTCCTGCGTTCTCTATTGGCACTCACCCAGAGTATGACCCCTCTCGTTACAAGCACCAATATGGGACGGTGCCGTATTTGCCCAACCAACAACGGCATTGCTTTTTTTCGAATTGGGTGTTCCACTCACCGTCTCATTTTCCAATGGCGTTGGCTCTCCATTCAGCTGTGGAACTTCCGGTGGTCCGGCAAGTTCTGCCCGATAGTCGACAGCGCATGCAGCTCGGCCCTGCGTTCTCTTTCGGCACTCACCCAGAGTATGACCCCTCCTCTCACAACCTTGATACAAAACCTGGGTCTTTTGGGCAACGCTACTAGTCCGATATTCCACTGCATGGTGTCCCACCTTGCAACAGAGGAAATACCTTACTGGTGTCTTAGATGCGCCATAGGTTCTTGATTTTGTCGCATTTGTCTCTAGGACCTTTTGGGTTTCCTGGTTTGCCTTACTCATATTTTTCAGCCCTTGAGCCTCGACGAGTTGGTCTACAGTGCGGCAAACTCTTCCAATGAACACAACTTTCAGGAATAGCGCCAGCTTTGACTTCAACATGGTAAAAACTGCTCTGTCACCAGCTTGTCACGCACCATTTCAAGTCTTTTCTGTGTTTGACGTGTCAGGCCGCCTACCGAAATAGTTGCCAGCCTGCAGAAAAACTGCTTTGCGGTTTCCGAACCCTCAGGTATCGCAGTGCGAAATCTCTCACGAAAACTCCCTGCCGTAAGCCTCAATCTTTGAAGGAGTGCGTTCTGGACTTTCTCGTAGTCCCAGCATCCTTCCAAACATATTCAGCGTCTCCCCGACCCGACTAAACACATGCTCAACGCCGTAGCCCATTCAATACGCTCCCAGCCATGTCCCCAAAACTATCCGCTCGAATCTTTGGAGATATGCATCCAAATCATCTCTTTTGCCATCAAAACGAGCCAACAGCTTTCTTGGACATACTCTGGCTGGTGTAGGAGATTCTGTACCCGCTATGGAACGCTTATCATTGTCCGTGATCTCCTCATAACCTTCCGCGACATGCCCCTGTGGCGACATGTTGCATTGTTTTCACAAAATAAACTTCTTGCCCCAATCTATCCTTCTTATTCTCCTGTTCTTTTGCCTTGCGTGCCCTTCTAGACTCCCGCTCTTCTGCCTCGCGAGCACTTTTATCTGCTTCGCGATCTCATTCGTCTCCTTCGCGAGCTCTTTATCCTCCCGCTCTTCTGCGTCGCGAGCGTCTTCGCGTGCTTGCACCCTCTCCTCTCTGTGCCTATCTGCCTGCTCTTTCTGCATCTTTGCCTGCTCTTCATAGAGACGCACCGCCTCTTCTTTACTTAACCCTAGCTTGAGCGTCAGCTCTAACGTTTTTGCCATATCTATACTTTCTGCCGTCGAGAAATCGGAAAAATCCGAGACAAAGCTAAAAAAAAAGCAAATGAAGTCTGGCACAGGCTCACCACTTACCTTTGTCACATATCTCCCTGGAGAACACAGCGGGATGTCTTCAGCGCAACGTACCAATCCCTAGATCGCTTCTCTTCTCGACTTTCTCTCCAACTTGTCCTCTGCTTCTCAGTCATTTGCTCTCCGACGCCGAGAACACTCGAGAACACTCGGTCCGAGAACACTCGGACCGAAAGAATGGACTAGGCGACAAATGTACCCGCACAGATGCACATTTAATACATCCTACGTGGCAAAAACACTAGCACACAAAACGAACTAACAAAACTAACACAAAACACAAAGCCTATGAATGCACACGACCCGGGAACACTGCTACTAGCGTCTGCTACTAGCGTTCTACTTTTAGCGGTCGCCATTCGTGCTCACGTTTGGTTCGGTGCGGGTGCGGCGTTGCATGGGCCCAGCAGCCGGCGTCGAGGCGGCGTTCGACGAGCTCGGGCTGCGTCGCTGGCGGCGTCGCTGGCTGCGTCGTACAAGCTCCCGGTCCAAGCGCCCGTGGAGGTGATGCCGGTGATGTTTGCGTTTAGGGCACCACCCGGATGGGTGGCAACAGCGCTGGAGACACACCTGGCCGTAGTAGGTCGTAGCGTTCTCCGCTGACTCCGCGCAATGGGCTCAGGAACGGCAGGAAGTCCACGGTGTGAAGCCGTAGAACTCGAGCTCGCCGGAGCCGTAGCCGGTGTTGTTCTCTTACAGCCGAAGCGTCCCTGACCCGCCGGAGCCTCCACTTCTCTGTTCTTCTGCGCGTGCCTGGCTCTCCCTCGCGTTTTGTATCCTCGGCGTTAGTCCACGAAATCTTTGCATCGTCTTCTTCTCTTCACCAATTATCTCTGCCCACGTCACTGAATGCTTCTTTTTCATCTTCTTTATTCTTCGGTTAATCCACGTCATCCTTATTGCCATCCTCGTCGTCTTGTTAAAACCTCTTTCGTTCTACTTTTATTTCAGACTACCTATTATATGTGACAGCTCCCCACTTCGCGATTCGTGATCATCTCCTCCATCGCCGCAACAGCTCAGACTGCCGCAAGTGGTTGCCAATTATTCCTAGTCACTTTAGCATGCATATATGCGCCCATTTAAGAGCTCACACTTAATGCAGTCATGCGGGAGTTTTCAAGCTGTACCTCCAAATCCGGCTGCGCTATATTGCTGGCGCGAAATGTACGTACAGCGTCGTCCTAAAGTACGCGCTCTCATGCCTCGCTTGTCAACGTCGCAAGATTTCTCCTCAATGTTTAGCTTCAAAGTTGCAGCCGACGTCTGACCTACCACGCCCTTTCGACGGCATCGTCATCCGGCCGGCTTCCGTACACAGCGGCCGGCAACCGATGAGTCGTTGCTGTGGTCAATTACCTGAAAAGTTATGCAGAAATCGCCGCCCTTCAGGCTGTCACAGCGACAGACGTCGCCTCCTTCCTTTAGCAGTGCTTCGTCCTTCGTCACGCTACACCTCATGAACTGGTTGTTGACAAAGTCCGCGTATTCCTGTCCGAGGTCGTCATCATGCTGTATTGTATTTTCCGTGAATATTTTATTTCTCTCACTTTTCTTGCAACACTATCTAAGATTGTGTTGTGACTCCCCCCCTTCCCCTCACTGTAATGCCAAACAGGCGGTGTGGGTAATGTGATAAATAAATAAATATATAAATAAATAAATCCCTACTCACCCAGTGCAAAATAATTCATCGCCCCACCGTCGCCTATCATCCGCAGTCCAATGGCCTCTTGGAGCGATTTAACCGCACCCTCGGGGAAATGCTCTCTATGTGTGTGACTTCGCACCACTGGAATTTTGATGTCGGCCTTGTGTATGTAACTTACGCTAACATACCGCAATAACAATACCGGCTTCTGTCCTTTTTCTTTATGGTCGTCAGCCGTCTGCTACAATAGGTACCATTCTGCCTTACCACCCGGACGTCTCCGGGTCTGCTCACACACAGAACTCTGCTGCCAAATCGACTCCTCCCTCAAGATTGACACCTAGAGTCACCAGAAATTCCGTCACTACAACGAACAAGCCACATCGCACTTCTCTTCTGGCAACATTGTGGGGCGCGGTATACCGTGGAAAACTGAACTGTCCTCCAAATTTCTAGCCAAGTACCTCGGCCCCTACCGCGTCCTGGAGCGCATATCTCCTTTAAACTGTGTAGTCGAACCCCTCACGCCGTATCCCGATCTCTGCTGCCGTGGCGCGAGACAGTTCTTGTACAGCGCCTCAAGGTATACTACGACCCAGCCACCTTACTGTCTTCGCGGACGGCTCCTATTCTCCCTGGGGCCGATTGTAAATAAGACCTACATTCGCGTGAGAGAAAATAATGATCATTCTCTTCAGCGGCATCGATATCGCCTCGGGTGGCTGTGCCCAACTTAGTGGACCTCAGACTGTTTTCGCCGCCGCTCCCGTCGTCCCGGTTCCTTTCAATGAACCCCCGTCATTTGCCGGCAATCTGGTGGACAGGTGGCCAGCCTGCCACAAAGCAGACTTCTGAAAAACGAACACTTAACGGCTAAACGCGGGGAATTCCCACCAAAAGTGCAAGTGTACTAAAAAGGGCTCCGCTCGAAAAACACTCTATATTTGTCAGGTGGCCACCGCGCGCAGCCATACCGTCACCTAACCGCAATATCGAACCGCGGGTAGCGTGACACTTTCCTGAGAAAAGGGGATGAACCGCGATAAACAAAGGTAGATCGCACACTCAGTACATGCTGGAAAGCCACTGGCACACTCACGTGAGGCCCGGAGGGTACAGGCGTAAAGTCTCGTTCATGACTTGTTCCAGGTAATTCAGCCTCTTCATCACAGTCTCGTAATCTAGCGTGCCCTGGACGACAAATTCAGTATTATAGAGTATGCTGTGCCCAAGACGGCGACGCCCTAGATAGCATACATATGCTCCGACGCCTGGAAACTGTTAGGAGTTGCCACAGTGGTGACAGGTACGCTCAGTTTCACCAGTAAACGCTACGAAAGCAGTGCAAATGTTGCTCACTCAAAAGCATGTTACTCCACGGCGCTCATACTTGCCGGAGCCCCAATAAGCAGAAAAACGTCGTGACATGTGGAAAACATGCTAGACATCGCAAACTGCGCTGACTGAATATTGTGACACAAGTAATACTTGATTCATTTAGGCGATTCATTAGGTTCTACCGGCTGTTGAGTTCGCACAGATGGCGAGATAGGCTTCGGCAATACAGGCATGCTAGCACAGGCAGCGCCGAATGCCAAGTATTGAACAATGATTAATATCGATAGCTCCTTCCGTGCCCTCTGGCGATGAAGCAGAGATCGCAGCATTTCGCGGCACACTGTCTCGTTGAGCAGTGTTCGTCATTTCCACATGATTGGAAAGTGGGGAAGTGGGCCCTTCTGTATAAATTTTGCAACGCACACTCGCTGCTTATTTCAGAGCGATCTCATTTTCCAGCATTCCTCGAAAACGTTTAGAACATGTCACCAACTAAAACCGTGCCTGCTTTCACAAGCTCATTTTTTCCTTCCGCTGAACATGGATTTCATAAGTATTACTCCTGCGAAACGCTGCTTCTTTCTTTTACTCATGCGATAGCTTTAGCTCGTAATTGTAATTCGCTTACTGACTGCATTATTCTTCATTTCGCTAAGACATTAGATAAGGTTCTTCGTTACTAGGTATTACTAGGCTCCAGCTCATTAAAAGTCCATGGTTTAAATGCTTGTGACTAACGGTTCGCTGTATTTTATTTACCTATTTATGAAATGCTGCGGACATGTCAAAGCAGGAGAGGGAAGTACAGGAAGGCATGCAAGTCATTATGGCATCAGAAAAAGAAAAATGAGCAAATGCAGGAGTCCATCTTCAGAGTCACACCCAATAAGGACAAGTACACACTGCAATATAACACAATACGATAATACAATTGAAGAACGTAGTACGACAATAAACGGCTGCGGAGCTTTCTGTAAATCCATCAAGGATTGCGAAAACATGGAAACGGTTAGGTACAGCTTTCCATTCGAAAATTGTCCGCTGAAAAAATGAAAGTTTTACATGTATTGGCGCGCGAAAAGAGCTTACGGCTAAAGCTAAGCTTATTGCACGAGGCTCCTGTAGAAATGTTTGGCCATATAGTTTCGGATGAGGAAAAGTAATAACCCAAGACAGTGCCTCACAATGTTGCTTAAAAATATCTGGTGTCCTCCGGGGCTCTTCGTTAGGTCCCTTACTGTTTCGAATCTGTATAAATGACCCCCCCCCCCCCCGCATGCGTTAATTCTTCTAACAAACTTTTTCTGCACGACTGCGGTCTTTGTCGCAAAAGAAATCATCCTTATGACGGTATTTTTCGCAGTCCGACGTCGGTAGTATTTATAACTGGTGAAGCACATGGCTAATAGGGAGTTTCAGAACAAGGGGCCTCAAGTCTTGTGGGCCCCACGGGAAGAGCGGGCCCCATCAAAACGGGCGCACGCACAGGAAACATTTAGACTAGGGGCTCTCTCTACGCAGCGGCGCCATGCTCGGGTTTGTTGGCTGCAGCACTATTACGGACAAGAAGGGAAAGGAAAAATAAAATAAACATATTAAAATGTTCATATTTCACATATCTAGTAACTTTTTTGCAGCAATAAATTCACATAAAATAACCGAAAGAAACGCAACAATCAAGAAATGCTTTTCGAAAATTTTTTATTGCTTCCTATGTGCAGTGCTGTCTCGGGCAATACACGAAATAGTAACAACCGAAATGTGATTATTTTAATTTTTGATGCGAGAGCATTACTTCGCTCTTTGAGCGATAACCCCGCCGTCATCAAAAAGCCGCGGCAGGCAGGCGTGGCAGACACGCAGTCCGTGAAGGACGTCATCACTCCTCCTGTATCAGTAGGCCATCACAAGACAGGGATAAATTTAGAAAGGCATGTCGACTTCCACGGTGAAGGGAAGAAGGCGTGGAGGCTCCCCTCCTCCTTGCTGCAATGCTATAGTATACCCTCTAACTTGGATAGCAAAGCAGACTGCGCTCAAGATTGGGGCGGCTGGACCCCTCCCTCGCGTGCAAAGGACGAGGGGTCACCATACGGATAGACTTGATTTGGTACATGTACAAAGTGGCGTGTCGGCTCCGCGAGATACGGTAGAAAACACTATGCCCAACGTAATATTCACGTAAACGCTGCTTATGGAGTCTTCATCATCGCAAGTTGAATCGATCGCGTCTACATCAGGCGAGACAGCAAAGCGTGGCCGGAGGCGGCAGTTCACTGCCGATATAATACGAGAAAGCATCTACGAATTCGCGGAATTGGCAATGAACAAAGAAAATCACAGTGCACTGTACTGATGGGCGATTTCAATGCGAAAGGAGGAAAGAAGCAGGCTGGCGACCAGGCGGTAGGCGACTATGGGATATGATCTAGGAATAGCTGGGGAGAAGTATTACAAGAGTTCGCGGATAGAAATAATTTACGGATCACGAATACCTTCATGGGCAAACGAGAGAACAGGAAGTGGACCTGGAAGAGCCCCAATGGTGAAACTAAAAATAAAATAGACTTCATGCTATGGGCTCAGACTGGCATCGTACAGGCTGTGGAGGTCCTACGAAAGGTGCGCTGTACCGACCACAGAATGGAAGGTCTTGAAATAACCTAGACTAGAAGAGGGAACGGAAAAAACTAGTGAAGCGGGAGCCCATTAACGAGTTAGCGGCAAGAGGGAAAGTAGATGAATTCAGGATTTCGCTGTAGGGAAGATATTCGGCTTGAACTGAAGACCATCTTATCCGTTATTTGGAGTGCGTCGCAGAAATAGGCAGTAGGATGGCTCGACAGGATTCCGGGAAGCTATCTCAGGAGACAAAAGATATGATTAAGAAACGCCACAGCAACAGGGCGTCTAACCCTACACAAAGACTAGAACAACTAGAGCTATTGATGTTAATACCCAGTGTGTAGAACGCACCACAATGCCAGCTAACTGGAAGGTAGCGAGGGTGGTTCCACTCATCAAGCAAGGTAATCCGAATCGACCTCTTAAATAGAGGTCTATTTTATGAATAAGCATTCCTTGTAAACTTGTAGAACACATTATATATTCTAACCGCGCTTCGTTTCAGGAAAGTAACTTTCTTAAGCTCCTGTCAGCACGGGTTACGAAAAAATTTAACTTGCGTGGCTCAACTCTTATCTTTCACTAATATATTTGCAGTCGTCTTTAGATAGTGGTTAACTAACCGACTGCATCTTTCTTGACTTCGCTAAGGCTTTAGATAAGGTATTGCATCGCTTACTCCTTCTTAAAATGAGTTCTCTGAATACTGACCCTAATCTTCTTAAACGGATAGAATGTTTCTTGACTAACCAGACCCAGTTTGTATCAGCTAACGACTCTATCATCCCCTTGTGCCGTCCCATCTCGCTTTATCCAATGATCTGTTCTGCGTCCTCTACTCTCCCTTACAAAAATGTCCTATGGCCGGCTATAGAATTTTGGCCCAAATAGCTATAGGCCTTTCCTATTTCTGTCTATAGCTGTCTATACAGGGTGATATATTTTTCTATAGAGAGCTTAAGACAACTGTATAGTTCCAAAGCTATAGCTTTAGTGGCATAGATTTTTCAATACCTGGCAATAAGCACCTGTATGGGTGCTTATAGACGTTCATAAAAGGCCATAGACGGACATGGCGTTTTCCATAGACGCCCATAGGACTTTTTTGTATGGGCTTTTTGTTTGATATTTATCAATCACCTTCCGATTGCCATTAACTCATCCCTTAACCGTTTCGCTGATGACTGTGTTCTTTCTCGTGCAATACATAACCTTACCGATAGTTCCTGCCTTCAGTCCGATCTTGAAAACGTCTAAAGTTGGTGTCAATAAAGGTGTACAGTACTCAATCAAGGGGCAAAATTGTGTCCATCTTACGCCATTATAACCCATCTAAAACGTTCGATGACAAGATGAAGGAGTTTCATTAGGTGTTCACACCACTTACAACTTATCTTGGCGCATGCACATAGAATATGTCATTAACAATAAAAAATCGCGCCCTTGGTTACGTACTCAGAAACTTCACGCAGGCTCCATCCCATTTGAAGCTGCTTTTATATCAAACACTAATACGGCCAAAGTTAGAATACGCATCATCTATATGGGACACCACCGAACTCACATTTATTGATGCTATAGAATCTGTCCAGAATCGGTGAGTTCGCTTCATTTTTTCATTGATTCTAGCACGTCTAGTGTTTCTTCGATTATTATGGATTTTTATAGTGCGAGGGCATCTGCGGCCAAAGAGTGCCATGGCAAAAGGTATTTTTTACTCCTCAAGGTCGGGTCAAAGACCCATTTCCGAAGCATTTCACCCTAAATAAGCCAAGCACCAGACAAGGGGAAAGCTTGTACCCATTGTATCACCGGTGTGTACGAAACCCGCACCTCCCGCATACGAGGCGGATGCTCATACACTTGGTCACCGCTGCGGTACGCTAGTGTTTGTTTAATGAAGTGTGATTAATCGGGGAGCTCGTAGAAATATTTCACGTCTGAGTCTTTTCAACAGCATTTTGTTTCATAATAAGACACTCAAACAGAAATTTATATATATATATATATATATATATATATATATATATATATATATATATATATATATATATATATATATATATATATATATATATATATATATATATATATATATATATATATATATATATGGGCTTTTTACTTCTTTCTTACCGAAGACTATTACTGAGTGGAACCACCTTCCAACCCAAATGGCCTGCATTGAAGACGTGTCATCCTTCAAGCCACTTATCACCAATTATGTCATCGAACAAGCATATGCACCATGATTTTTGCCTTTTGCCTGTACTTTTTACTATGCATTTTTTTAATTTTTCACCCATCCCCATATACTGCCTAGAGGCCTGAGGGTGTTGTAATAAACAGATTTAGAAAATAAGCTCAATGCAGTCTAAATAAGAAAGTTTGACATGGGCAAAATCGATCATTCATTAAACAACGCACGTAGCATAAAACCGGTGAAGAGGAAACTATTCATATCTAAAGACCAGATGTATACGTTAATAGACAAGGAGGGAAAAGTAATTAGCAATATCAATAAGATAGTTAAAGTAGCCTTAGAGTTCAGCACAAATATATACAGAAGCCAAAATAATGAGAACGTTAACGAGAGAGGCACTAGAGCACAGCAAATGAACCTCCCACCAATAACAAAAGAGGAAGTAAAGAAAGCCTTAGGAGCAATGCAAAGGGGAAAAGTAGGTGGGGAGGATCAGCTAACAGCAGATCAATTGAAGGACATAGGAGAGATTCTGCTAAAAGAACTAGCCACCCAGTATACCCACTGCCTTATGACCTTGAGCGTACCAGAAGCTTGGAAGAAGGCTAATATTATCTTAATTCATAAGAAACGATACGCCAGGTACCTAAAAACTTACAGACCGATCAGTTTACTGTCCGTTGCCTGCAAGGTATTTACTAAGGTAATCGCTATTAGAGTCAGGGCAAACTTACACATCAATCAGCCAATTCAACAGGCAGGCTTTCGTAAAGGATATTCCACAATAGACCATAATCACCCTATCAGTGAGGTGATGGAGAAATGCGCAAAAAATAGCCTTTATTTATAGCAAGAAAGCATTTGACACAGTGGGAACCTCAGCAGTTATGCAGGCATTGCGGAATCTCGGCACCATATACCTCCATCAAATTAACAATAAAATTCCTATAAGGAAGGCTGTCAAGCAGGTAGATACGATCTCGCTAGTGCTAGTCACCGCCTGTTTACAGGAGGTATTTAGAGGCCTGAACTGGGACCAGTTGGGGATAAGAGTTAATGAAGAATACATAAATAATCTTCTATTCGCTGATTACATTACCTTTTTGAGTCACTCAGGAGGTGAACTGAAAATCATGATCAATGATTAGACAGGCAGAGCAGAACGGCGGGTCTAACATGCGGAAAAACAAAGTAATGTTCAACTGTCTAGCTAGGGAACAGCAGTTCCTAACAGCAGATTCTGCGCCTCCAAAAGAAAACCCTTCGTCACATCGCAAACGTACACTGCTTATCATCAACAAACGTTTTGTTTCCATTGTATCACATTGTCCGCATTGACCATATGTATGATTTCCGGATGCTACGTTTGTTTTCTTTCTCTAACAGTTCTTACAAGGCCTTTATAACTGAAACAGCGTCCCTAAAAATTAAACATACTTCTGCTCATACCCGAAGCACGGACGCTTGGTTTGTTCCTCATTTTAGAACTAATTATAAACTCCAAACATTGCAACACAATCTTCCGCATGTACTTCACAAATATAAACATACCACAAATTTTAGGTTCAAAGAATTGCGACGGTATTTCGTAGAGTTGTGAACTATTTCTTTTTTTTAGATATGTTACTTCTGATTCTCTAGGTGGCCTGTGATGTACAGAGACAATTTTGTGCATTTCTCTAGCATTTTTATTATTTCATACAATTTGATGTGTGTATTCTGCTTTTCATGTGTGTATATAGGTTCAAAATGTTTATAAGTGAACATTAACTGCGTCTTTGAGATTCTAATACATGTGCATTTCTTAATTACGTATTATTTTTTGCGCTAGATGAGCCTAGAAGTTGCAGTTTTAACCATACGATTGCATGTAAAAGTGTATTCATTGTTTGTATTTGATAGTGTGTATATTTGTTCTCCTTTGTTGTATCTTTCTTATGTTCATTTCCATCAGCTGGTATGTCGAAGCCACTGCTATGTAAAGGTTTTCCGGGCCCAGTCAAGTTGCAAAAGCAGCTTTTTGCTTGGAAATTCACCCAGTTGTTCTGGAGAAATAAATTCAATTCAATTCAATTGAGTTCACAATTGGTAGCGAGGTTCAGAAAGTGGTAAGGGAATGCGTGCACTTAGGGCAGGTAGTGACCGCTGATCGAGATCATGAAAATGAAATAATGAGAAGAAAAAGAATGGAGTGGTGCGCATATGGCACGTTCCTTCAGATCATGAAGAGCAATTTACGAATACCCTACAAGATGAAAGTATACAACACTTCTATATTATCGGTACTCTCCTGTGGTGCACAAACCTGGAGGCTAACGAAAAGTGATCAGCTTAAGTTAAGGGCAATGCAATGATATATGGAAAGAAAAATGATAGGTGTAACTTTGACTCACCTTGAGAGGGCGGATTGGGTGAGGGAACAAACGCAGATTTAAGATATCATAGTCGATATCAAAAGCAGGGAACGGGCTTGGGAAAGGCATGTAATGCGTAGGCAAGATATCCGCTGGTCCTGAAGGAGTGCACTCCAAGAGAAGGCAAGCGTAGCTGGAGGCGGCAGATTAGGTGGGCGGATGATAGGAAGTTTGCAGGCATAGGGTGGGCGCAGCAGGCAAAGGACAGGGTTAATTGGAGAGACATGGGAGAGGCCTTTGCCCTGCAATGGGCGTAGTCAGACTGATGAAGTACGAGACCATCACAGCGCAGCGAAATGTGCGAAGCCAGCTGCTGCAGCGACACAACGTTCGCCCTCGCCTCATTCCGACAACTAAGCGACAACTATAAACGTTCTCACATTTCCACACCATAAGGATTGCTTACGTCCCCCAACAAATTCTTTTTGTTTACGTTCCGGTAACTGTCGCAAATGTTATTATTTTCATTTTTGTTTAAGTGGGCGCGAATGAAAATTACGGCATATAAATAAGAAAACTGTGAAGAGATTGTCAATACTTTGACCCCTTTCAGGGCCAACCTCGCTAATTTGTTTCAAATGGAGACCAGCTGTTTCATCTTCCCGCACTTTCTGACGTGAAACCATTCGCAGCCGCTAAGCCTAGCAGCTCTGTAAACACGGAAGTATCGGCAAAATCTGGCGTGTTCTATCGCTAAAATTTTGTTGTGCGAGCATTTTCACACAAAGGGAAAGCTTAGTGCGGATTTTGGTTGCCGTGAATATGACACAGTGTAGCGGCACAGAAAAATCGGAGGTGGCGCGAGCGGCCCCGATTCGACGGGCGCCGCCAAGTTCCCTTAACCTAAAGCTGCAATGGAGCGCACGCTATTTCGGCACACCGCTAAAGTTAACCAAAGTCGCAGGGCGGGCTTTTCATTCTGGACATGCACACTTGGACGCCAAGGAAATTCCTTGGAAGCCACAAAGCTTGGGGCCAACTATTCTAAATCTCTCTCATTAACACTTAATATACTCAACTGCAAGCTCCCGACTATCTCACGCATGTCAATATTTGCCGATATAGACAATGTTAATTCATATAGATATCTGGGACTTCACTTAACCAGTAACTTCTCTTGGAATACCTACTTTAATTACATCATAAACTTTGCAAACCGAGCTCCTGGCTACCTACGGCGCACTTTTCTCTAAATCTGTTACAACTTAAACAAATGTTGTCAGTGTCATATGTGTATAATACTGGAATACGGCTCACCAATTTGGGACCCAGCTCAATATTCTTTATGAATACGATAGAAGCAATTGAGAACAGATATTCCTTCTTTATAAGTTCCCATTATTCTCTAATAAGTGGTGACTTATTCAATAAATATATAACCTTAATCCAAGCGATTTACAAACACGAAGAAACATAAAGGGGACACTTAAGCTCCCGATTTAAATGTATAACGCGATAGGGTTAATAAGACCCTGAACGGCTCCTCTTGCCCACGCAGACACGGGCACTATTTCCTCTTTCACAATCCCAGTTATTATGTGAAAGACCGCACGACATACATAAATAGCCCAGCTCTAAGTACGCCGTAGAGACGTGCCCGTGTGGCCTAGGCGTAGCGCGTGTGATTCGCACCCCAAGGGTGAGGGTCATATTCTTGACCTTTTACCCCAATTTTTTCTAGTGCAGTTCATTTGCTTTAAAAACTTACGTTCCCTAATGACGTTTGAGGCATGTTGCGATCTTCTTATGAGCAGTTTTTTAACACTGTAATCTCTTTTGAACTCCCCGTTCCACGTGCGACGTCGCCCCCCTTTAGACCAATCCGGAGTTCGATACAGAGCCGATGTACTACGCAGGGTTTTCCGCTCAACGGGACCTTTAATGTTGTCGCCATTGAAATTTCACATCGTTGTTTCTCTCATTAAATATAACTTAATAATTTGTCCCTGAAACACGAATATTAAGCTGAACACTCACACTTATCATCCCGTGTTGGTCATCGCCGTGAAGTTTCGATTCCGTCCTGAGAAGCCACAGTACTTTGCGGTTCCTTTCGTAGCGAAAGCTACATTGGCCACGAGTCGCATTCCCACTGTGCTCGCACCGCACCACGTGACCAACCCTGTGACTGGTCATGTGACCAACCGCATGACGAACTACGTGGCAAAAACTAGCCAGAGAACCAGACTAAACTGGACTTGCAATCATGATTAACCAAGCTAACGAAGCTATGCATTAGCTTTCGCTACGTATATCCTTGCATAGCCGAGCTAAGCCACTGCCAATTTTTTACCCAAGATTAGAAGAGAGCGGAACCATTTTGACCGATCCATTCTATCCATCGAAGGAACCTTAGTACTTCGGTCACTTCTAAGTGACAATTTTTTGAAAATTTTTATCCTTTTCTTGCACTTCAGATGCTCCTCGTTTAGCCTTACGAGTTTTTTTCCTGGTACCTTTGCTATTCATTTGCGCTATGTTTTGATGTTCTCTATTGTTAAAACAATTTCCGCCCCCTTGTAATGTTTAGGGGTGCTTAGGGAATTGTATTAAATAAATAAATGAAAACAACTAAATAAATAAAGTTGTATTAATAACATCGCACATAAAAAGCCGCGATTTTCATAACGTGCTCATCTCCGTTGCCTCGAATTTGAGAACACTAGGCACTAACAGCGCCTCACACTCCTGCTGATCAGTCAAGGTTTCCCTTTTCCAAAGCCTATTCGGTTACTGAGATGACAATTAGCAGCTTGCTTTGTTAGAATCGGCCTCGCGTAATACGCTGCACTGTCGTTCAGTTGCTCGTGCTACACACTGTGCTGCGCCTTTCCCGAACCGTGTGGCGGTGCTAATTTGGACCTGGCGCCACCCAGTCTGAGGCCCATATCGCAGATATCATCGTGACTGACTCACTCCGTGTGCATGCCCGATCAAGATGTCTGCAGCCAATACAGCATTTGGCTATCGCCAGCCATCTTTATACACGCGAACACGTTCCTGAGTTCGGATTCTCAATACCTTTTTACAGACCCGGCTGTTATTATCCGCCATCGCCGTCGACCATCGTCCGTGAACACCGGATAGAGGCACAGGGCGGAGCATACGGTGTTTGTGCTTTATTATGAAGCTCTACTACACTTGGCGGCTCGAGGGCACGGCCAACTCCAACAACTCTGGGGAAGCTTGCCAACTTGGACTACGCAGAATGTGGGCCGGAGGCCCTACCTTCATGCAGGGCACACGAATCCATCTTGTCATTTATAGTATAAGCTACAGTGCTTGTTTGTGTTTGTTCAGAGCCAGTCAGGCTAGGCGTATTTCATGCGGTGATGACCTGAAATCGCTCATCACTTGTAGACCACCTAGTGTTTTCATTCGAATATAGGTCACTCTTCTTCCAGTTACCAATTGCCGCAAACAATGATGGTTGACCTCAGCAAATATGACGCGCTTATAATAGTGATCAAAGAGCGCACTGACCGAGATCTTCCTAACTTATGCATTTCGCCTCGCACTTTGCAGTGAAGTCCAGGAGCGATGGGTGCATCTTACGCAGAGTTCCGCTAAGGCAAAGCTGGTCTTTTGGTGAGCCCAAATGTCAGCCATGAGTTCATACGACGGTGCGATCAGCATTGGTTTGTTCATTCCATGACCATATTTTACTTCGTACTTATGAATTAACGACTCGGTCGGCCGATGCTTTTTTACCCTCTTGTGGCTTCTTGATTAAGTAGTTAACCTGCATTCATGACCCGCATATATTCGAATATATACGGCGTCGTATGGTTTTAAGATATCGTATAGTTCTCAAGGCTCTCTCCCCTTTCTGCTATTCCACGTGGTTTGAGAGCGCTAAGAATAAATTTCACCCTTTCTGCTGTCGAGTAGTTCTCGTTTTGTTTTTCGCAGTTATCCACCACGCTCTTCTTGTGTACTGCGCTCTAAGAAGAAGGGAGTATTAATAAAGTTATCTTTTCTCTAACAGACTCTGTTTTATAACAGGAAGTGTTCTAGAAGACAGCTTGCTTCCTTTTAGCTTCCATAGAAGGGTATTCGTGTTTACTGTGTATAATCTCAAAAACTGTTTGTGCAGCGTTATAGAGACGCTCACATAAAGCTCAAACACCGTCGAAACTGTGAAAATAAGAAAGCCTTGCATGTATAATTAAGCGGTTTCATTCTATTTCCGTCCTTCGTTATTGAATCCACAGCTTCGCCGCAGTTTGCAAGCCGGCATGCGCACAATAATAAAAAAAAACTTTCAGCAGACTCATAACGGTCTCTGAATTCGCTGGAATGCATTCGCAGACAAACACATACGCTTAAACGCTCAGCTTTTTTCCTTACCTGCTCACGGACAGCCTCTCTGATTTCTGCGCGCACCTTTTCTTGCACAGCCGGGTGCTTGGCGAGCGTAAACGTGAAGTAACTCAGTGACGATGTGATCGTGTCGAACCTGCGTTAGAAGGGACCTTCCAATAGAGCATACTATCTAGGCATCATTATATTAACCACAAACTACTTGCTTATAGGCTTGTACAGATTGTAATTCAAAATTGGGTCCTTAATTGTGGCTCGCTATTCCGTGTCGACATCATCATTATCTTTATTCTCATTTAGCAATAAAAAAATTGAAAAACCATCCTGGCCAATTTTCAAAGGCCTCTGACGTGGCTACAGTTATATGCCACAGTGGGCAAATTGATATGCAACAACGACTCTTGTTGCTCCTGAGCTTAATCGAGTACCGTGCCTTTAGTGCGCTGTATCGTAAAGTACTTCAGAAACTTACGCACACTGCCAAGATCTTTCGCTCCCGAAATAAAACGGCGCCCTCTTTAAAGCTACCACTCGAGAAGGAACGGGGTGTTATGCATCTTGGGAAGGTAGTAACACTTCCGAAGAAAAATAGCTCTGAAACTTGGGCCCTACGGAAGGCAGTAACACTTGAGAAGAAAAATAGCACTGAATCTTAGAAAAACGTAAAAGCATTTGCTCGAGCGAAATGCTGGCCATACTCTACAGGCGCTGTACCAGATGCTTGCCGCCGCAGTTGCCCCTCTAACGAAGATTGATGAACCGCGGCACCGCGATGCGCCTTCTGTTTTTAACGATACCGTTCGCAAGATACTAGAGCTCTTTTTTACTGTTCTGGCGATAGCCATTAAAACGTTATGCACCACCAAGGCACCCGTTTTCACCGTCCTTGCCCAAGAGAAAAGGTCGTGGCTCGCTGGCGCCTGTGGGTTCGAGCTTAAATCAGTTCCAGAAATATCAGCCAGTTTCCGCAAATCAATGTTTCTTGTGCTGTCTTCTTATGCTGTCCAATCGCTAGCCTTTGTCCTGAAGCGCACATGAATTAAAAGGATGAAATCGCCCATTTACTAGAGACATATCGCAGTAATGGGCGAAGAAGTTTTGTCGTTTTTATTAGCTAGATGGTTATTCAGATCGGCATTGGTGCTGATAGTCGGCACTCTGTTCCATCAGGCACTGTTCCATCCACTAGCCCCTCTTGCCTACGCCACGAGTAAACGGACGAATTGTTCAAACGGGTGCCACGGTGAAGTGAGCTATGTGGCTATCATTGAAGTCGGGGAGGCGCTGGTTTGAAGAGAACAGGCTTATGCCACTCACTGCTCTCTGCGCATGCACAGTGTTGCTAGACGCTTCCGGGCACTAGAATTACTTTGTAAGGGAGGAGGTGGTGAGAGGGAGATTCGTCTTCATCTATGCCGTGGATTGAAGCGCGCCGTTTATGCAGTCAAGTTGTTTTTTTTTGCATTTCTTTTTAAAACAAAGTATTGGAAGTAATCGGGCGTGATAGAAGGTAGTAAAATTTCGGCGTCCTCCAGGTGCCGAGTTATGAGGAGAAGCGCTGCTGCTAAACATAAGAATGCGAGAGAGGAGAGCGATGCGTTCGGCACACCCCGCACGGCGCGGCGAAGAAACCGCTTGCCTGAATATCAGTGCTGAATTTCGATATGCTTTAGCTGTCGCTGAGCCAATGGGCAGCGCGACGGTACGAACCAAGAATGCAACGCTATAGCCTTACCGTCACCTGCAAATTTGATGCGAATGCTCAAGCACGTGACCTGCACTGAGAGAGCCGCGCCTCTGCTGGACTCAAAACCATGCTAGAGTGTGTGAAGGTGATACGGAAGGGCACCTGCTACCGTGAGCCGCCCACGGTGCTGATGTTAGTTCAAGCCACGCGCTCGAGCGTTCGCGTAAAGTTTCCAGGCAGTGGTACGTTCTGACATTGTTATTAAGGGCGCACGCATGAACACGATCTTAGCAGCTTGCTGGTCGTCTCCGCTACAACGCCTGCGTATGTGAGAGAGCCACGCCAGATAAGAGAAGGCTGTCTTCCTCATCGTCATCATATTTCAATTTCATCGTGAGACACATGAACATAGAATTAGCAGTATAACAGGAGAAGGTCCCGAAGTATACACTGTACAGATGACCCAGTATGGGAAAGTGAATACATTTACTGGTTAACTTACAAATCAGTTTAATAACGAAGGAGCAAACAGGAGTGAAAAATAGGAAACTTGTAATGCAATGCCAACCAAAAAACTTAAAGACAGCGGGACAGGAAGAGTTGATTTCAGTTTAATGGCGCGTTTGCAAACTGAGGCAGGACATGTCACAGACGTCGTCACGGTTTTCAATACCTACCCTATGATTCATGCCGGGATGAGGTGACAATTGCGTGCAATTTTTGTTCTTGATGGAAATCGAAAGCATCGCATTTTAAGGCACCGCTGGCGTTCTCGAAATCACGGTTTTACTTCTGAGTTGTTTGTATTTGAAGATAAACCATTTATTGCGTTGCTCGTTTCGAACTCGTGATCTTGTGAGGACATCAAGACTGTAATTGATTCCGTCTACACTGGATTAAAATACGTGGCGATGTCGCTAAACCTCAATGACACTCCTAAAAAAATTGACGCCATCGCAGTTTTCTGTTGAGGACAGCCAGTGGGGGCAATACTTTTTAAGCTTGTTGCATAAGTGCTCCTTTCTCAGCAAACATACTTCCTGCGTGGTGAGGACGCGGATGCCATTGTTCAGTACAGGCCCTATGAACGTAAACCGTGCGAGTGAGAAAAAGTTCCCTGAACGTGTGACTCTGTTCGTGTGTGTCTTACCCAGCAAGACAGAGAGTCCCCGCACTGGTCAACACTTCGTCGGTGGTTAACTCCCGCGACTTGGGGATTCCTGGCGGAGAAAAAAGAACAGAGATCAACCGGTAAATCAAATGCGCTTAGCCCACAAAGAATGCGACCTCGTCCGTAGCCATGCAGCGCCTTTTTCCGCCTTTTCAGCTGGCGGTTCAGTATTGAAATGAGGCGCAAGTCAGTCGCGATGAAAAGTACACACCTTTTATGTTAACACTTCACGCTGTTCTTACATAACTCGCACACAGCAATGAGAGCTTTATTACTCCGCGCTTGCGGCACCCGCCCCACAAAACTGGAGCTCGATCGTCACTGCCTCCGGGTGCCCGCCAGTTCTGAATGGGTACAATCCTTCTTTTTCTGGGGTTGGCAAGCGGGGGGAGGGAAAATGGGCCAGGGCTCATGCAGACCAAAAATACATTTGTGTCTGTAGTCAAGCCATGGAAAAAGTCTTCATCCCCACTCAGCGCTTCTGGCAGTATATATGTAGGTTCTTTTTCAAAGGTAACCGTGCTGTCGTTGAAGTCACCGGTGTCCTGAAGTTCTTAAAACCTCACACCAATGAGCTGCAGACATGGCACCTAGCTGCGTATATTATACAAGAATTCCCTCAAATGTCATCGCAATACTGGTGTGTAAAAACGGCAAATTCTCATTACATTTGTCTTGAAAATAACGTTTTTTTTCATCGCAAACCTCCTATAGGGAGCCGCGTAGGTGGGACCGTCATCAGGCTATGTAGTCGCCGATCTAGGGCGTATTAATAAAACGATTGCAGCAAGCAATTCATGCATAAGGGCCGTTTAACGCACTAAAAGCACGCGTTCATTAAGCAAAAAAATTAAGATGGACGAAGTGATGTGGAAGCTTTGCTCTCGTTGTGCGAAGGAAGGCCTATCAAAAGGCTACACCACGTTCTTACGAGTCGCGTACACCCTTGTGCACACGCGCAAGTGATTTTGCTACAAGGAAGTAGCATTGATAGTACGTTAGAAGGGTTCTTACACTCACTACTCCCATAGAAACCTTGCTTGGAAACCTTGCTCAAGAGATCGCGCAACAGTATAGTAGGCACGTGAAAGCTCTCCAACATCTTTTAGGACTCCTTAATCTAGTGAGTGCGTGTCCAGAAAGGAATCGATTGTCTCCTCTGAAGGCAAGCTCTATAAAAGGTTGGAGTTAGTCTTCGCGCATATCTTACGATAAGGAGGTTAAAAAGCATTTGAATTAATGTGCATTGTAAAAGTCAGTAAATGATTTATAATTACTAGCACTGCACCCAACGCACGAAATTGCGCAGTGGAGGTGAGAGGCGGCTCTAATCTTCGCAGATTGATATTACGCATCTCCCTGGACGCAGCCACAAGTTCAAAACTTCTGAAAAGGCTGTTGTAGACATAGCTCAAAACCTAAATTATTATATCTTAAGCGTTTGAACAAGTTCGAGGACGAAGTTTGCACTTCGTGTCTCATGAGGGTGCAAGAGCTCTAGTGCTTACTCCTTGTGTTTGCCTGAATATCGTACAATCTGTTGCGAGACAATTATAAAATGTTGGTGGCACTGTGCCTGTCGTGTCCGATCAGAGCACTCTACGATCACCCGCTAGCAATCTCGGCCCTCGCTCTTACTCTTTCCCGTTTACCTCACCTCTTCCGTTTTCCATCGAGCGGAGCATCCAACCCGAACACTTTCTCTCTAGAGAAATGGTTATATGCAAGATCACTATCATCGTCACCAGTCTGTTTGACAAAGGCCACCGCCACTATAATGCCGTTCCACGCGACGTTATCCCCACAAGCATTCAAATTTCATCTCAGCGCTTGGGTCTCCATCGCCTTTTCTACGCTGCCCTTCTGGTCAAATCCGCTCTGTTACCTTTAGTTTAAAGCTCTGTTTAACGCAACCCGCGGACCGTATGAACAAACTTTTGTGTCCCATGAGCCATACGCCAGAAATAGGAGAGGGAAAATGAGGAGGTGTCCTAGATAAAAATACCAATAATTCAGCCAAGGTTGGGAGAAGTATTTGGCGTCAAATCAATTCATTAACCAAATGAAAAGCTCGGCAGAGGCTTACAATTTTTGGGCAGAGATTTCTCTTCATTTTCCTTTTGTCGTATTCAGAGCATCCAAGCGCTTATCACAAGAGATAACTGTTGATGAACGCTCGAATGACTGCATGCTGTCGAATTAATACTTGCGGCTAGGAATTAGCAATGAGGAAAATAGGAGAATGAGTGGCGTTTTTCTGAGGCAGGATTAAATCCTGCAGGCCAGCACAACGCACGGAAATGGTATATGGGGTGCCATGTTTGGAGGCTTCTGTCGTAAGGGGTCACCAGTTTTCTTCACTTCGCATTATATACCCGTATTTCAAGCGAATGGGATATTTTACGCTTCTTGAATCAATTATTCTTCCCAGTAGCTTCACACAAGCCATAAAATTTTGCAGAGCCTGTTTATCGAGACCTGAAATGTACACCACGAGAAAGTTAGCGCACCAGGTGACATTTCTGTTTTGTTAAAAGCGAAACCATGATGATTATAGATTTTAAGGCGTAAAGGGTGTCTGTAGCCAAAGAGCGCCATGGCACAGGGTTTTTTCTTCTACTCAAGGTGCGGTCAAAGACCCATTTCCCAAACATTTCACCCTAAAGTAGTCGAGCACCAAACAGGGGGAAGCTTGTACATATTCTATCACTGGTGTCTGCCCGGCGGCACTGGGGATCGAACCCCGCACCTCTCCCGCACTCGAGGCGCATGAACAAATGACTAGGCCACCGCTGCGGTAAAAAACGAAGCGTCTTGAGTAAATGTTGAGCCTAGGCAGACAAATGTCACCAGCCTCGCTGCTACACTCTGAACACGAATAAGGCTACATGGGGGTAAAAACGGAGTGAGCTCTCTTCTAGGTCATTTCCCTTTAGGGACAAGGTATGATGCCCCAGTTTCGAGGTAGATTTGGATCACTAAATCTGCGGAATGTTTGCGCTTGGCAACGGAAGCATATTCTCACGGCAAATAATAGTAACTTGGTGCCTTTAGAATGGAACAAAAGCTGTTAAACCAGCACAGGAGGTTTTCAAGTAAGCGAATAAGGGAGGTTGAAGCCTCGCATAAAATTTTGGTGACTGCTAGAACATCGCATGTTTTGAAGAGGAACCCTGCTTTTCGCTTATTTTACATCTGAGAATTTTGTTCCTCAAGGCTTCAGCAGAATCATCATAATCAGCCTGACTACGACCACTGCAGGGGAAAGGCCTCTCCAATGTCTCTCCAACTGACCCTCTCCTTCGCCAGCCGCACGCACCCTTTGGCTGTAAACTTCTTAATCTCATCCCCCCCTGCTACGCTTGCCTTCTATAGCAATCCGCTCCGTTACCCTTAAGGACCAGCGTTTATGTTGCCTTCCCGTTACATGCCCTGCCCAAGCGCATTTCTTCCTGTTGATTTCGACTAGGATATCATTAACCCGCGTTTGTTCACTCAACCAATCTGCCCGCTTCCGGTCTCTTAACGTTACACCTAGCAGTTTTCTTTCCATGGCTCGCTGTACTGTCCTTAACTTAAGCTGAACCCTTTTTGTTAGCCTCCACGTTTCTGTCCCGTAAGTGAGTACCGGTAAGATACAGCTGTTGTACACTTTTCTCTTAAGGGATATCGGTTAACTGATATTCATGATCTGAGAGTACCTGCCATGTGCGCTCCGCCCCATTCTTATCCTTCTAGTTATTTCCCCCGCATGATTGGGATCAGCTGTCACTACCTGCCTTTTACCACTTCCAGCCCCTCGCTGCCAATTGTGAACTTTTGTTTCCTAGCTAGGCTGTTCAACATTACTTTGGTTTTCTGCATATTAATTTGTAGACCCATGGAGCCAGCAAAATACCCTGACCTTAATAAACAGTGCGCTAGAAGACAGCTTTTTTTTACTTCCATATCGACCTATTTGAGTTCAGAGTGTAGTGCCCACCCCTTGCGGTTAATCCGTTTCCGATGCTGCAAGGGTTCAGGAGTCGATGTGCCCAGCACCAAACTTCCGGGTATGCAGGCGTGCAGGACATCATTCTCCGCTCCCGTCGACCTCGTCACACCTTTGTTTACCTGCGTCCAACGTAGCTATGCCTTCAGCGTGGATAAAAAACAAGGCCTATGACAGGCTAATTGGTTTGATCATAGAAGGTTATGGCCAAGTACTACGCCAGGGTGGCCAAATCCGGTTCTGGCGAGAGAGTGCGTTGTCGGTTCTGATCACCGAGATCAGGCCGCACTCCTGGCCTGGGTATGCAATTCCATCGACAGGCGGATTTTTTTTTGAAACCCGGTAGAGAATTACGCAGCACCACGACTCGAGCCCCGGTCCTTTTGCACGCGAGGCGGATACTTTACCTCTACGCCATCGCTGCACCTTGCACCTAGCGGGAATTAAATGGGATGTGATAGGGCTTAGCGAATTTAGGAGGACAGGTGAGGCGTATACAGTACTAAAGGATGGACACATGCTGTGCTATCGCGGATTAGAGGATAGAGGAGAACTAGGTGTGGTATTCCTCATTAATAAGGATATAGCTGGCAACGTAGAGAAGTTCTATAGTATTAACGAGAGGGTAGCAGCTATAGTAATTAGGCTGAATAGGAGGTACAAGCTGAAAGTGGTGCAGGCCTACGCGCCCACATCCAGCCATGATGACCAGACCGTTGAAAGTTTCTATGAGGACGCAGAATCGGCAATGAATAAAGTAAAATCGCAGTACACTGTACTGATGGGCGACTTCAACGCGAAGGTGGGCAAGAAGCAGGCTGACGACCACGCGGTAGGTGACTATGGCATGGGCCCTAGAAATAGCAGGGGAGAGTTATTAGTCGAATTCGCGGATAAAAATAATTTACGGATCATGAATACCTCCTTCCGCAAACGAGAAAACAGGAAGTGGACCTGGAAGAGCCCCAATGTCGAAACTAAAAATGAAATCGACTTCATACTATGCGCTAAACCTGGCATCATTCAGGATGTGACAGTACCCGGAAAGGTGCGTTGTAGCGACCACAGAATGGTAAGGTCTAGACTAAGCTTAGACTTGAAGAGGGAACGGAGGAAGCTAGTGAAGAAGAAGACCATTAACGAGTTAGCCGTAAGAGGGAAAGCACTGGAGTTTAGGATAGCGCTGCAAAACAGATATTCGGCTTTAACTGAGGAAGACGATCTTGATGTTCATACAATGCACGATAATCTGACACCAATAATTAAGGAGTGCGCAGTAGAAGTAGGCGGTAGGACAGTTCGACAGGATACCGGGAAGCTATCTCAGGTGACGAAAGATCTGATTAAGAAGCGCCAAAGCATGAGAGCGTCTAACCCCACGGACAGAATATAAATAGCAGAGCTTTCGAAATTAATAAAGAAGCGCAAGGTAGCAGACATAAGGAAGTTTAAAATGGAGAGAATCGAGCATGCTCTAAAGAACGGAGGTTGCCTAAAAGCAGTGAAGAGGAAACTAGGCATAGGTAAAAACCAGATGTATGCAATACAAGACAAGCAGGGCAATGTCATTAGCAATATGGATAAGATAGTTAACGTAGCCGAAGAGTTCTACACAGACCTGTACAGTAGCCAATGTAATCAGAGCGCTAATGAGGAAGACAGCAGTGCACAACAATGCGTCATCCCGCCAGTAACGAAAGATGAAGTAAAGAAAGACTTAGAAGCAATGAAAAGGGCAAAAGCAGCTGGGGAGGACCAGGTAACCCCAGATCTGTTGAAGGATGGAGGGGACATCGTGCTAGAAAAACAAGCCACCCTGTATACACAATGCCTTATGACCTCGACTGTACCAGAATCTTGGAAGAATGCAAACGTTATCTTAATTCATACGAAGGGAGACGCCAAGGACTTGAAAAATTACAGGCCGATCAGCTTACTATCCGTTGCCTACAAAGTATTTACTAAGGTAATCGCTAATACAGTCAGGGTAACGTTAGACTTTAATCAACCAAATGATCAGGCAGGCTTTCGTAAAGGATATTCCACAATAGATCATATTCACACTATCAATCAGGTGATAGAGAAATACGCAGAATATAACCAGCATCTATATATAGCTTTCATTGATTACGAGAAAGCATTCGACTCAGTGGAAACCTCAGCAGTCATACAGGCATTGCGGAATCAGGGGGTAGAAGAGACTTATGTCAAAATACTGGAAGATATATGTAGCAACCGCACAGCTACTATAGTCCTCCATAAAATCAGCTATAAAATTCCCATAAGGAAGGGCGTCAGGCAAGGAGACACGATCTCGCCAATGCTGTTCACCGCATGTTTACAGGAGGTATTTCGAGGACTGAATTGGGAACAGTTGGGAATAAGAATAAATGGAGAATACCTAAATAATCTCCGATTCGCTGATGACATTGCCTTGCTGAGTCACTCAGGAGGTGAACTGCAAATCATGATCAATGAGTTAGACAGCCAGAGCAGATTGTTGGGTCTAAAAATTAACATGCAGAAAACCAAGGTAATGTTCAACAGCCTAGCAAGGGAACAACAGTTCACATTTGGCAGCGAGAGCCTAGAAGTTGTGACGGAATACGTCTACTTAGGGCAGGTAGTGACAGCTGATGCGGATCATGAGAGGGAGATAACTAGAAGGATAAGAATGGGGTGGAGCGCATATGGCAATTTCTCGCAGATCATGAGTGGCAGTTTACCAATTTCCCTCAAGAGGAAAGTGTACAATAGCTTTATCTTACGCGTACTCACCTACGGGGCAGAAACGTGGAGGCTAACGAAAAGAGTTCAGCTTAAGTTAAGGACAACGCAGCGAGCCATGGAAAGAAAAATGATAGGTGTAACGTTAAGAGACCGGAAGCGGGCAGAGTGGGTGAGGGAACAAACGCGGGTTAATGACATCCTAGTCGAAATCAAGAGAAAGAAATGGGCTTGGGAAGGGCATGTAATGCGAAGGCAAGATAACCGCTGGTCCTTAAGGGTAACGGAGTGGGTTCCAAGAGAAAGTAAGCGTAGCAGGGTGCGGCAGAAGGTTAGGTGGGCGGATGAGATTAAGAAGTTTGCAGGCAAAGGGTGGATGCAGCTGGCAAAGGTTAGGGTTAATTAGAGAGACATGGGAGAGGCCTTTGCCCTGCAGTGGGTGTAGTCAGGCTGATGATGATGATGATGATGACAGGCTAATTTCATAACCATGGTTATTGTGAGAGTAGTTCAGCCTCGGTGTGTGTTTTCACTGAGTCATTGCACTTGATGTCTTTAATTGTTATTTATTGTCTGATGCAAGCAAGCAATTAGTTTAACATTGAGGATCTGAAATGAATTAAGAACCAAAAGGAGATTTCACATGACATGCATGCAATGAAGAGCGAACCGGTGGACTATAAAGGTAACAGAATATATGCCACGGAATTACGGGAGCATGACCGGCGACGGTGCATTATTGGACGGACTGAAAAGGTTGAGAAATTCGCGGGAATACATTGAAGGCTACAGGTGGCTGAATATGATGAAACTTCTGGCGGGCAGCGTACTTCTTGGTCTCATTTGATTTACTGACGTAAAGCCGCGGTCAAAAATACGCGGCCCAAGGCTCCGGCGTAAGGAGCGGCTGCGGGGCCGCACCGCGGCGCTGCTACCTGCGGCGGGCGCTCAGTGCGAGGGTGTAGAGAGTGACGACAAAGCTTCGCCCTCACTCTTTCCTGTGCACGCCACACGACTGATGAATGTCAAGTTCAGCGTTCAGCTGTTTCGTGGCTGACGGTCAGTACGAAAGAGGGCTCTGCAATGCGTGCTCCGTTAAAGGCCCTTGATATAATTATCAAGGGGCTTTATGCTGCGTGTGACTTTCAGCGCCTACTTGAATATCTCGTGTTCCCTATGCACAGACCGGCTACGGAATGCGCGCGTTGGGCAGTTCGACTAAGCGCGTCTGCGTACGAAGCGTCCGAGGTCGGTTCGCATTCCATACGCGCGCGTCGCGTCCGTGTACGCCGCTCTCCAGTGCCCGGAGCTTGGTCCGGTTAACCCTAATCAGTAGCTGGAGATCGCTCCTTTAAAATTGTAATTTAAAGCTAAAAAAATCTAAGCACGCTCCTGCTTCAACAAAATCCCGAGTAACACACTACCAGAAACAAAACAGGGCTTCACCGAGTTCACAGACCGGGGTCCTGACGCGGAAATAACTTGTTCTGCGATATTTGTTCTGCGAACTTGTTCTGCGATGCCCAGGCCCGAAGGCTCACCACGCATGGGCGCGCGGGGCATATCGGGGCGCCATGGGGCATATCGGTGGTATCGAGGCGGCAACGGCGAACCGCGCGCACTCCGCTTCAGCATGGCTGGCAAACGACGCAAAGCGGAGACGCGCCCGTTCACGCTGACCGTCAATCCGCCTTGCGTCAACCGCGAAACAGCTGAACACCGCACTTGACGTTTATCAGCCGTGTTGCGTGCTCAGGGGAGAGTGAGGGTGAAGCTTTGTCGTCAATCTGTGCACTCTCGCAGCGAGCGCCCGACTGAAGTAGCAGCGCCGCGGTGCGGCCCCGCAGCCGCGCCTTCCACCGGAGGCGTGCACCGCGTATTCTTGATCGCGGCTGTACATTTCAATCACAAGAAATGCACGAAGACAGTACACTGCTGCAACGGGGGCCTTTTTAAATCTGAAAGTACTAATACGCGCGCCTACATAGCGTTCTATATCACGACAGGCATGTTTGTGGAAACTACTTTAAAAATCCTCTCGCCTAAACGCTTTGCCGTTTTTGGTGAAAATGCGCATAGAGGTTAAATATTGCGGTAAAATTTGCCTCGTAGTAAGTTTAACAACTGTATTTCCCTGGTTGGGCCTCACACGGTGCAAGTCTGGAATTGTGTGCGCCCCTGTAGACGAGACATGGCGTCACTTTCTGCGGAAACCTTGCTTGGCGGCATTCGGTCCTTCGGTCTCGGCGCAGGCGACTTCGGGATTCCATTCTGCGCGGCCAAATTAGGCAAAAACCGTTGCCAATCTGGCTATGAGCCGAAAGTTACCGCAATATGCAAACTACATGTACAGCAAAGGAGCCAGTGGTTAACGCTGGAGCATTTTTAAAACCGTTGTAGGAAAGATGGATGCGACAGTAGGCCAATATGTTCCGCATATGCTTGCATACGACTACACAATGTTTGTAAATATAGAGGAATGCTGGGCCTAGAGAACACATGACTCACCGTTGTCGCCTTGACTTGCACTAGAGACGGTTCCGCGCTCCACATATTTTGTTTCAAGCAGATTCTGAAGATAGTCTGGCTTTCGGTACTGTGAAAAAAAAGTAAAGGAGCAGAATGCGACTGAATCAACAGTTCAGTCGTACATATTTCTCAGTACAAGCACTTCCCAGGACACGCGGTTTGCATCGGGATCCTGCAGTGCAGCTTGATGTCTCCTGCACTGTCATACATGCAGTGCTAAAAATATGGGGAACGTGCGGAGAACGTTCATGCACACTTCTTTAGAGACCTTTCCAGTCCCAGGGGCGCTGCTGTTCCGCACCTACGAGAGCACGCTTGCCTGCGACCTTTGTGAACACGGCGGCGCGCTTTAGGAGCGCTACATTCTGCTTCTGCTATGATTCGCTGCAAAAACGGCTTAAAAGCTAAGATTGCGAGGCAGACCAAGAGGACTTTGCCCTTGGTTTGATTTATTGGTGGTGTGTTCACGCTACTGCCAAAAGTTTGCTGACCACAGCAACGATTCTGCCAGGCCGCGAGTAGTGCTGAAAAAGACCGGCGCACGAGATGCATGCGCTCACTTCAAAGCACAGGCTGCACTTCTCAGAATCAGTCGACATGTGATGACAGTAAGGAAATAAAGACTCGCCTCGGGCGTCAGCATTTTATTCCACAATCGTCAGTATATTAAGCATTTTTCTTTATTGAAAACTCGTGGCCCGCGTTAGTCCTGCTTTATGAGCAGCCAAGCAATGCTTGGAAGCCTGGCAGGAAAGTAATAAACTAGTATGAAGAAAATGCCCCACTCGGTCATGCAGAAAAGGTCCAGCACTGTGGTAGGATACAAATTAAATAAAAGCACTTGGCAGCAACAGCTTCTGAACCAGAGGCTGCATTCATACTTTTGCCACTCAACACAGTGAACGAAATCAACATTGCAATGCTTAATCTGCATTAAGCAACTGAGAGGTATAAAACTGTTACGCTTATAAATTTGTACTGGGATTAGATTCTTATTCGGGAAACGAAAAAAAATGGCTGGTGCGAAAGCAGATCTTTTTCCCAGGTGAGCACCTCTGCCACGTACCTGAAAGAGCGATTGAGGTGTCCACAGTCCCAGGGAGCCAGTTATGCGCGTCTTCACCTTTTTCATCGTCAATGCAAATTTAACCAAAAGTATAGTACGCATAGTAGCATAGTAGTGGAGCATTGCACGCCGGCGGCCTATGCTCCACTGCAGCGTTTCTGCAGCGATGTTGTCAACGCAAGCGCGTACTGCTCTAGTGCCTTGTTTCTGCCACAGCGTTGTCCACGCCAACGCATGCACTGCACGTGTCTCTGTCACTACCACCACATATATATCAAAACGCGAATATTAGTTTGATAGTAGTATTTGTAGATGAAGAAGACAATGTGCAGTGTATTGCGCGGGAGTGTGTTGCCGTTTAACACAAGCCGTGCGCAGTGGCTAACGAGCTGATCTGTTCGCGCCGCCGTGGGCTCGAATCTCAGTCGCGGACGTTTACTTCGTTTGTTTTATTTATTTATTTTGCTTGGCACAAACCCACAAACATCGCAAGAACTTCCTCAGGGTTTACCCATCGGGATAGTGATTTCGTGCTAGAAAGCTTTTAGGATGGGCTATATCTTTGTCTGGCAGACGTGCGCGTGGGCTGATCTTCAGTGCCGGCTTTATTCGTATCAGTCTACAGGGCCAAACGCTCTTCGAGGAGGCGATATAAGAACGCATTGCTAGCACTCGAATGCTAATTCCAGTGACTAGTCTTTCATACGGAGAAACGTTTGGGGCAAACTAATGAGTTGAGGGCGCTGCGTACTACTAATAGGGTGAGAGGCAGTATGCTGAATCCACTCCGTGGTGTGGCATGGGTAGTGAGCGTGGTCTTGAGTTGGCTGTGGAAGTGTTCCACTAGGCCATTTGTATGGCTGTGGTGCGCAAGTGAAACGCGCCGAGAAGGCGAATGAGCTGAGCGAAGACAGACGACTAAAATAGTCTGCCGCAGTCCGTGATAGTTGCAGACGGACATCCAAAACGGGCCACCCATGTAGAAACGAAAGGAGACGCAAGGATGTAGCCAGCAATATTGGTGAGTGGTGTTCCTTCTGGCCAACGGGTGTACCTGTTCACCTTAGTAAAGTGGATGTGGACTGTACCGAAGCAGGCGTCGAGTTTAAGAAAAGAAGTGGTTGATGGAATGGGGTGGCGGAGGACTTTCACTGGTTGACACGAAACGCATGCGTGCACCCAATCATGAAGATTAGTATTCTTGCGCGGCCACACGTAGCGAGACACTATCAGCTTAAGCGCTATTCACACATGCGATGGAATCCTTTGGCAAGTGAGGTAGACTTCGCAAACGTAACGCCTTCTAGAGGCCGCGCAGCGGCGCAGTTTCCAGTTTTGCTCAGGCGGCCGCCGCCGACCGAAGAGGGGACTCCTTGCTCGGCCGGTACGTTCAGTCCCCGTCTCTACGGGATATGTGGCCATATGGCCGTACTTCGCCTTCGGCAGCATGCAAAGGGTGGACCCCATTGCCGTCATTCTTTGCCTGTTTCAACTCTTTGGTTTTCGTTTTTCTTTCATTTATTTTCTTTTCGCGCATCTGAACTGTTCCCCCTTCATCGTGATTTCTTTTTTTGCCTCTGTTGGCCCCTTTCTTTGCTTTTCGAACCTTCCCCATCTGCCTCCGCAGCCAGGCCGCTTTGCTCGTCTCTCTCGGCGGCTCTCTGCTGTCCATGTGAACAGTCGGTCAGAGAGCAGGGGCGGACTTTGGTTGATTGGTGACGTCGTGCTTCCCATATGCACATCGATCCGCGCCGATCTCCCCTTCGAATACTGCTTTAGAGTCGCGCTGATTCCATTGTGGGCCAGTTTGTGCAGGTTTTGCAGGTTTTCAGTGATCCGATTGCAAAGAGTCAGACACAAATGGCCTGGGAAAACCCGCGGAGAATTCGCATATGACACCGGTGCCATGCCTGTAGACTACCTCGAGTTGCAGGGATGTGGTACAGGCGCGCAAACCTATCAACTCGGAGTCAGTAGGCTGGGCGGCAGCATGATCACGAAGGATGGTTGGTATATATGTTTAACGTCCCAAAACGACTCAGGCGATTAGGGACGGGACGCCTTAATGAAGGGCTCAGGAGATACCGACCACCTATAGGTTCTTAATTGTGCACTGATGTCGCACAGTAAACGGGCATCTAGCACTTCGCCTCCCTCGAAATGTGACAGCCGCGGCCGGGATACAACCCGCGTCTTTCGGATCAGCAGCCGAGCATCATAACAACTGTGCCGCCGCGGTGGCGGTCCTGAAGGGGAATATGGTGACGAACCGTAACAGCAACCGCACGGCTTAGACCGTCAGCAGGAATGGTGGCGTTACGGCTGAGGTGTCGAATGGCGGGGCATATTTCGACACATAGGCAAGCTGACAAAAATCCCGCGGGGTGTAAGGGCTCTCATAGTGATCGAGCACACCCGTCAGGGGCAGGTGGTAAGTAAAAATGGTGAAGGCACGACCTTCAAACAGGTGACAGAAGTGAGGAACAGCAAGGTATATGGGGAGTAAATCCCGGCCACACACGCTACAGTTCGTATGAGTAGGAGTCATGCGCTTGAAAAAGAATGTGAGAGGCTGCCAGGCGCCGTCTTCATTGGTGTGCTGTTGTAGGACAGTGCCGACAGCAGTACAGTCGTCAATGTACCTGCCTTGAACGATCGAACGGGCTAACGGGGAAAAATACTGTCATATAAGAGGGGCCTACGGCTTCATGTCTGATGTAATCGCTATCACACATGCTGATTCCCATGGAACGTATTGAACTCCTCATTTCATTGAAAGCCATATTAATCCCACCAGGCAGCGTTGATTGCTATAATGAAGAAAATAGCGTGTGGCTTGAGCGCTGTAGGCAAGTGTGCGGACGACTGTTCTTGAAGCGTCCCTCATGAGCTCAAGAGGACTGTCTGGCTTAGAAGAGCGCACGAGCAGGGCTGCGTCGGCCAGGGCGTGTTCGACGGCGAGACACGCCGCCGGAGCGTCGTCATTTCAGCGCGGAGAACGTGTCTTACATTTCGCCGTAAGCAGGTGATCAAGGCGAATTTTATCACTGAGTCGGTCAAACAACTGGCACAGATGGTGGAAGTGGTCGTCCACGGACTGGCCGGCCGCAAGAAGTTCGTCCGCGTGAGCGAAAGCAAAGAGAAGATCATGAGGGACGTGGTCGATGAAACGCTGAACAGTCAGTGCAGCATTCCGGATTCTGAAAGAGATCCCCGGGAATTCGAAGAGGCCAGTGTTTGTTGTGATGGCTGTCTTTACTTGAGAATATATTCCTCGGCCATTGTAATTTGGTAGTAGGCGTGCACGAGGTCAATCCTCGAGAAGATGTTGAGCCATAAATACCGGCGGTGATGCCTAGCTATCAGGCTGTGGGTAGCAGTCGGAGATGGTGCGGGCGTTGAGAAAGTTGTAGTTGTCACATGTCTGTCAGTCTCTGGTCTTTTTGGGAACCATGTAAAGTGGAGAGGCCTAACTGCTAGAAGCTGGTATAATAACTCCAAACTCGAGCATGAGCTCAAGCTCGCCATGAGCGACTTTGAGCTTGTTGGAAGAAAGGCGACATGGACGGAAAAAGACAGGAGGGCCAGTGGTGACCAGATGATTGCACACCTCATGCCGCACAGGCAGAGTCTAATCGGGTGGCGCTGGGAGGGCCGCATACTTGTGCATTAAAGGGCCCAACGGAGGATCGGCAGCCACAGCCAGGAAGGAGCCAGGAGCACAGTACAGGAAGGAGCCGCGTCCTTAGTTGCCTGCGTTGCAAGATCCTGGACCGAGAGATTGGTCTAATCATGAAGATGATCATACATGTCGTCGACAAAAAGACCATGATGAGTGAGGAGGTTGGAACCGACGATAGACGTGCGGACGTCGGCAGCCACGAAGACGGATTGAAAAACTCGACGAGACCCAAGTTCAAGGTCAAAGAGCGCTGCTTTTAGACGGGAATGCATGTGCCGTTGACGACGAGCATGCAGATGAAAGGTCTTAAAATACTGCCGTGGCGCATAGTAGATAGGACATCGACTTGTACAGTGGAATCAATCAGTTATAAAGCGTCGATAGTCTAGTGGGTAGCGCAAGAAATGTTACTGGTTGAGGCATTGACCGCTCATCACCGCTAGCGGCCGGCCTGCAGGTTTCCTGCTCAAAAGTGCGATAGCTGTGATGGGCGTCGGCGCTGAAACGGCGGCGGTAATAACAGAGCAGTGGCTGAGATGGTGAAGCTAAACGGTGCTACTGGGAACTGGAACATGACGATGAGCGCCGTCGGTGAGGCGGGCGGGACGTTCAGCAACCTGGAGACAATTTGGCTGCGATAATCTTGTCGATGCGATGGCAGAGCTGAGCGATGGATGCAGTTGGAAGTCCTTCTTGGGATGAGGGCAGGTAGGGATGGGAGGCAGAGGGCGAGCGTGGTGCTAGAGCACACTGTAGCCAACTGGGAGAGAACTTGCCAACCTCCAGGATCTTATCGGCTAAGTATGCAAGCTGGGAGAGGTCCATTGTCGAGGCAGTGGCCAGGATCATCTGGACGTTCGCCGGAAGCCTCTTGAAGAACAACTCACGCAGTACAGTGTCGTCCACCGTTGGGGCTTGTGGACCGAGAAGCTGCACCATGCGACGTAGCAGCTAACTGGGGCGATGGTCTCCAAGCCGTTGTTGAATACGCGTTCACTCCAACACTGCAGTGGGCGCGAGAAGCGCCATTTGGAGCTCGCCATAGCGATTCTTGGGAGGGTTGGACTGGAACCGGGCTAGGATATTGGCGACCTCTTAAGCCGCGTTCTCAGGTAAGGAGGGAACAACGTATCAGTGCCGTGCGGCCTCAGTCGTGATACAGGTTAGGTCCAAGTAGGCCTCCACTTGGGGATACCAATGCGCTGGGTTGCTCCTCCAAAATTGGAGGAGCAACCCATTTGTGTAAACAATTCAGAGGGGCACTTTTGGACAAAGTACGGTGGGACCAAAGCCTTTAGCGCGGTGTTGCTCACTGATGTGTGGTAAACATTTTAATTAAGTACGAAATTGTTTGCGAATCTTAAACGCTGGAGACAGTGGAGGGCTTTTGGGGGCATCCGTCTAATAAGACACCCTTGCGAAAATACTCTCCAGCGTCGCAGACAAGGACATCTACATATGCGTTGGCAACAAGTAGCCTAGTTGTTAGCACATCCGTCCGCAGAACAGAAGGATGGTGGTTCGAATCGCATCGTGCAGAAAGGTTTTTCCTTTCGAGTTGCTGGATGTAACGGACGCCGGATGGACGGGAGAATGCCCCATTAAGGGCTTCGCCTTAATGGGGAAGCGGGCCGAGATGTCTTGTTCCAGCTAGTGCTTCACTATATGGCAGTACCGCTGGACTACTCAAAAGAAGACAGCATGAAGACTGAACAGAAAGAACCAATCACGAGCCTTACAGACAGCGTAGATGCCTTGAGACTACTGCTGTCACCAGAAGATACGCAGCTGATCAGCATAGCAGGAAAGAACGCCACTAACGCCATAAAAACAGATCTCCCCTCCCTTCGGTGAGCACGGCATAATATCTACAAACGCACCAAGAGGTTGGGGAAACATAGCGCTCGTTGTAACAGTCCTCGCAAATGGATTCGTACACTCAAGCGAAACTGCGCTCTGATGTTACAGATGGTTCGAAGAATAATAAAGAGGTACGGTGAAGCATGACAGAAATCGAGCTAAACACTCGCTAGAGCAGCTGCGGTCGGAAGGATTCTGTACGGGGCCCCCATGTGCAGTTTTCTGGTCGCGACTTCGAAGACATCTAAAAGTTACACAGGCCCACCCTTCGGAACATTACTGGTTTTCTGAAGCACATGAGGAACAAAGAGGGGCTTAGGCTGGTAAGCATGCCACCCATACGGCACATAACCAACGAATCGAAAGTACGAATGCGATCCTGACTGGGAAACACGAAAGAAGGAAAGCAGATCACGGCATCGGGCGACCGAATTATGGGACACAGCAGCAGAAGGGGATTAACACAACACCCCTTTGGGAGACGCCGGTGATCGCACGATGGCCACAGCGGCCTACGAGTAGGCGAAACGCGGTGGCAAGGCAAGCTTTTTGGGCAAAAAAACAGAACTGATAAGACCGCCGTACACAACAGGCATCTACAGGGACGCTGAAATTAGAAAGACAGTTGGTGTAGCTTAGGTCTGTGCGCCAGTGCCCCAACTCAACGGCAAGCACGGGTGCCACCTATCCGGAGGCTCAATCCTGCTCACGGAATTTCTTGCCCAATGAGGAGTGTCAATACCATTACGACCGGGACCGCAGTGGTGGCCAAGTGGTTCAGCATCCGGCTCGCATGCGCGAGGTGCGGGGTTCGATCTCCACTGCCGCCGGGCACCCACCGGTGATACAATAGGTATAAGCTTTCACCTGGTCTGGTGCTTGGTTAATTTAGGGTGAAATGCTTGTGAAATGGGTCTTTGACCCCACCTTGAGAAGTCGAAACTACCTTCTGTCATGGCGCACTTTGGCCACACATGCCCTTGCGCCATAAAATCCCATCATCACCCTCATCATCATTATGACCGTCACAGGGGATATTGTGGAACGGAGAACTGCCAATAACAATCTAATCCTGACTCACACGGAGCGATAGCAGAGCATCCAGCACCTACGACAGAGGACGCGGTGACCAATGACATAAGGAAGAGATCGAAGCGAATACTTAACGTTGGACGAAAGGTTCAAATTATATGGACACCGTCTTACATTGGACGGATTGGGGGGGGGGGGGCAGCCGTGGAAGCGGGTGGGTTTGGTCGCACGTAGGACGCCCCACTCCTCCACTTGCTGCCGAACCCGGTAGATCAAAGTCATTTCCGAGAACTGTCCAGCGATGGCTCGCCCGGCAGAGAACTGATGCACAATGTTAGCAGCGAAATAAAAGCGGACAGCAGGCTTTGGTTGTTGGAAGTAGCATCAGCGCCGGCGCTTGACAGTAAGAGAGATCGCATTTGGTCACAAGTGATCTTCTTGAACAAAATCAGTGTCAGCGCAGCGTACACCTAGTACATACTTCACAAGTGGTCTCTAGCCATACAGGCAGCACTTGTGCACATCAGAGGAACCCACTGAGAAGAACACTACAGAGCAGACATAAAAGACTTTATAGGGACTTGTCCTTGTTTGTCGCGACAGAGCCACAAATTCAGCGCATAGCACTTGAAAACATGGCCACCCTAGCAGACCAGATACGATAAAACTGCGCACCACAACATGCCGCCGCGGCATACGGTGGTGAGAGCGGCCTGCTTCGAGTTGTGTAGGAGAGGTCAACTGACGACGCTCAGCTCTGAAGACCATATAAACGACTTAATATAGGTTGCTATTGCACCTAAAACAACATCCTACCCAATTCTCCAACAGCGGCTGCGAGCCATCTCTTGCTTGTAATAACAGTTCTTCATTCATTCTAATCTCCGAGTGCAGACCCGGAGGCCGCCCTTTTTTCTCGCGCGGCTCGTGTCGCTTCGTCTTCCTCCCGCGCTCCCATCGTCCATAGTCGGCGCTGCTGCTACACTGCAAATAAGTATGAAAGAGTTGTTTGTTACCGGTACTTTTCTTTGGGGCACAAACGCTGAGGCTAAGGAAAAGCGTTCAACTTAAATTGAGGACAACGCAGCGAGCGTTAGAACAGAAAATGATAGATGCAGTGTTAAGAGACATGGAGAGGGCAGAGTGGGGCGGGTAAGAAACGCGGCTTAAAGACACCCCACATGAAATTAAGAAAATGATTTGGGCTTGGGCAGGGGATGAAATGCGAGGGCAAGGTAACAAATGGGCGTTAAGGGTAATATTCGATAGACCGAATATTGAAATAAGTGTAAAAAGATTGAAATAAGGCATCCAGTTCACGATTGATCTCTATAGTCACCTTTGTCGCACAAACGAATTGTATTTTTGAAGATTTGGCTCCGAAGCGAAGTTAATGCTATATTGGAATGGATTACTTCGTGATCGCTTATTCCAGGAAGAATCGTAACCGACTTAACACTTTCGGGATGCCTGACGAGTAGTAAGTCTAAAATGCTAGCGTTCGTTTGTGATATTCTTGTTGGTGCCAGGATAACTTGTGTAAGGCCAAAGTTCAGGCAGTCTTGTATGAAATTCTTGGCTTCCACTGTGCCTGATGCTTTAATAGTTTTAGTACTCCAGTCAATATCCGGGAAATTAAAATCACCAAAGAGAAGTATATGGGACTTTTGATATTTAGCAGTAATTTCACACAGTAAGTTATTAAGTTTTCCTGAAAAGTCTGGGGTACTGCGCGGGGGCTGTAACCAACACCAAGAAGTACTGACTGAGGAGTACAACGGCAGAAAAGCCACATTATTTCCAGATGAGAAGAAATGAAAACGATTGAAAATGGTAAATTATTAGAAAACCCAATGAGCACTCCTCCACCCTGAGACCCCTGACGATCCTTACGGAAAAGCTTAAAGTTCGATAATTCTGCCAGGATTTCACTGTCGTTTATTTCGTGAGTCAGCCAGGTTTCGGTTAAAACGAGGATGTTGCTATTGAATGAGCGAACAAGACTGGAGATTTCTTCACTCGTAGGATGAAAATTGCGGATGTTCGTGAAAACTACGGAAAAAGAAAGTGTGGACTGAGGTGTTAGTCGAGACGCGGGCCTGGAGTGATGCTTTGGGGCACGTTTTCTAGGTGGGTGCTATCATATTTCCTTGATAGTTTCCGAGGAGACGTCATACACGTATCTTGCGCGGCCGATAAACAAGGTTTTGTAACTCAGCATATAAGCCGTAGATTTGCTTTTTGCAAAGGTGAGAAGTTGCTTTCGGCCCTTCCTAACAGCAGTCGAGAAGTCCTCACCGGCGCTGTATCCGGTGTCTTAGACATTCATTAGACAGAATATTCAGCTTCGTTTTGTGGGAGTGAAATTTGACGATTATTGGTTTTATTTTGCCAGGTGTGTGATGGCCGAGGCGATGCGCGCGCTCAATATCGATTGGAACAACTGTTATATGTAGGGTACTTGAACAAATACTAATTACAGCTTCCTCAGATTGTGCGTAGATTTCTGCAGGATCATTTTCTGGGATGCCATACAATATTACATTGTTCCGACGTGACCGGTTCTCAGCGTCGTCAACACGAGCTTCAAGGTTTTTTATCAGAGCGCACATTGCCGTTGTCGCTGTCTCCATCGAGTCGAGTCGCGACTGCATCTCAGTGATAAGTTGGCTTTGTGCCTCAAGGACAAACATACGTGCTGATAAGTCTGCGATTGTCGCATCTGTGGCCGTAAGTTGTGTTTTCATGTCTTGTAGCTCTGAAAGAAGTGTAGATTGCCCGGTAGACAGTTTCTTTAGCTCAGCAAGCACGCTTTCAAAATCAGATCCCGGGTTTGATTCAATATCCCCAGCCAAAAATAATAAGGATCGAACAGCGTAAACACATTCAATACCAATACAACATGTTGCACTTCAACAGCCTTACTCGTGATGACCACAGTGCAGCTTTTGAATTTCACAAGACGTCAAGCCTTTTCTGTTGGGTAGGCAATGGATTTGTACGCAGCGTTGGCAGACGTGAATTTCAAACGTTGCTTCTGCTTTTCTCTCATAGTGGGTCGGTCAGCATGTACTCTTAAAGTATCTATTACATTACTGAACGACTGACGTATGTCACCTCCAGAAGCCACTAATTGGTATTTATAGCACCTCCAATTGCTCAGACAAACAACAAAGGCATACTGTGGCAGCGCGGTAGGACAACTTTTCAGACTTGGTCCTCCCCAGCAAACACTCGAGTTTCTAACAGCTGTTAACGCTGACGCTACTTCAGAGACAGAATTAGCAAACTAAAACGGCCATGCATTCAGGTGGCTTCCCTAAACTACTTAGCTCGGCTGACATGTCGCCTTTTGCCTGTGCTGACTTTCTCTTTAACACAACACAATGACTTTCACTGTACTGAATGCAGGCGTTGTTGAACATTACGTCCTTGAGTCCTTCAGCGCAGATTCTGTGAGCCCCCCAAGATGATTCAGGAAGGCCCTCTAGGTGCAGAGCTGGAAAGTACTTCAAACGGTGTCCTGTCTGGGTACTTGTCCTTGTTGATTGCACAACTGTCGTCTTCGCTTCCGTCGACAACGTTTGTAGCAATGCTGCCGATCGTTATCATTCCGTCAGAAGGCTGTGAAACACCATCGCAGAGTTGCTAGACTGTAAAAACAGTTGAGAAGGGAGCAACAAAACCAGCCTGATGCCTCATCTGCTTACGTGAGCACGTGACTTCCTTATACAAGAATTCCGGTTCACCTACGAAAATAGAAGGCACCGCATTTTTCGGCAGACGAGCTCTCCTCTTTCGCGACATGAGGACACGGCGATCAAATTTCAACAGATGAAGTCTTCAACATTAAGTGGGTTGCGAAATTTCTTTCACATCCGTCATCTGAGGCAAAACAAAACCCATTGCTGTGCTGAATGCAAGCGTCGTTGAACAGGACATAATTGACTGCTTCAGTGTCGATTCTGTGAACCGCCCAAGATGATTCACTAAGGTCTTTGCGATGCACGCCCGCAGCATTTCTCTCTCATCCGGCGGCTTGAAAAGTGAATACTTCGCCAAAGAGGAACACTGTTGCAAAACGGCACAAAGTAATGTCCCATCGCACAGCCGCATAAAATGGTTTTCTGTGCAATTCAGTGACACTTCGAACAGAGCCAAACGACCTCCTTTGCAAGGTGTTCGCGGAGGAAAGCAAGGCGCAGCGCCCCTCGGCGCTAACGACATAGGGCACAAATGGTCGTTGTGCAGTGGCTTTTTTGGCTTTCCTCACAACATGTGAACGGCGGACGGCACTGGCCTGACAAAAGGCACAAGAGCATATACCTCTAGGCGAGTTGGTGCGTTGCAATCATGTATAAGGGCAAAAAACGGGGACAAAGAAGGGCTGGACACCACGAGCGCTTAGTTCCAACTTAAGATTTATTGACAAGCAAGCAGATTAAATACACCTTGCTGCATGACGTAAAACCGACAACACTGCTGACATCAAGTGGTCGCCCACAAAAACACTGTTTCCTTTTTAGTCTGTGAGATGGATGGTGCACTGACGATTTACGGAGCCGCTTTTCTAATCAAATCTGCCTCTATTATCTCTGTAGCATCGTGACACTTATTCTTGGCCACGATCTTGCAGGCGCTGAAGAAAAGTTTACATGGTTTCTTATTCTTTTCAGCGCAGTCAAGACAATGCTCAGAAAGATTACCATCTCTATAATTGCCAAACTTCCCCCTTAGCTCCAGCAACCTTTCATTCAGACATCTACCAGTTTGACCTATGTACCTACAGCCACACCATAGAGGAATTTCCTATAATACTTCAGAAGCACATGCTACAAATTAACCTCAGTGCTGGATACTGCATGGCTCTTTTGGCTTTTGGAAAGGATTGGTCACATTTACTAGTTTTTCAAGCTTCTCTGACGGCGAGAGCACTACTCTGACGTCACTGCGTTTTGCAATCTTCTTTAGGCGATGCGAGGTGTTCTGCAAGTAAGGAATGACTACTACCCTATTTCCATTTGCATCGCTCTGGTTCTTGTCACTTTTCTTTGCAGTTTTCAACATACCTTCATATACAGATACAATGAGGCTGAACAAATACGCAGCTGACTGGAGATGCGTCATTTGTTTTTGGAAACCATGGCTCAGTGAATGGCAACAGGACTTTTTCAGTGCTATATTTAGACACTGCTTAGCGATTGCTCTCTTATTAAGTTTAGCATGAGATGAATGATATGGTAAGAGAGGATTGTTAGCCCTTGGATGGCGCTCCAAACACGTTTCCTCAGTGAGAATTAGTTTCAAATCTAAAATCTGTAAAACACCATCTCTTGGAATTTCATACGTCAGTTAAAAAGGAAAAAAAAACACTCATCAAAAAGGGCTAAAACCTTAAAAGCTGGTTGACAGTGGCCGGACAAATCCCTGCATCCTTGTAATAAAATAAAAAATCATCAACATATCTGAAAACAGTCACTCTGTTAAAAAACTTTAGGGCAGCAGTGCTGTAAGTTTGACGTCATGCAGCAAGGTGTATTTAATGTGCTTGTTGGTCAATAAATCTTCAGTTGCAAGTAAGCGCTCGTAGTGTCGAGTCTTTCTTTCTCCTTGTTTTTTGCGCTTGTACATGACGACAAAAGGCGTTCGGTCAGTCCGGTTTCCGGCGAAAAGTACCACCATCTTCAAATTCTCTGTGGGAATGCGGTTCCGGACGACCGGATTGCAACAGTTGGCTACTTTTTCATGTGACATCTAAGGCTCGCCCTCCTTGCTTTTGCCAGGCCAAAGATGGCAGTTCGTAGATCAAACTGAGGAGCGACGCCTAGATGGTGGTGTGGCTATCCCGAGAAACATTTTATATCAGCCGCATGCTGCTTTTACAAGTGAACAGAGCGACTGGGAATTTCGCCGCATACAGAAGTGGCCAGCAGAAGTTCCCCGAAGTTGAGTTTCTTAATCATCCACGCTGATCGAGGTAGCAGAGCGCAGTCGTCAAACCGATGCAGGACCTACGCGGTTGAGGCATCACGGAGCGTTTATTCGGATCTCCTTTTCTTTGGTGCAATTGTCCTAATTCCTGCGAGGATCATCGCAGACAGGGGTAAGTAGCGGGTGCTCACGGTGAATTTTCAGTGCGTGCATACGCTTCTCAGCACAGCGACAACTCTCCGCGTCGGTAAAGGGAGTGCAATTGGAGCAAGTGCTTTTCCGTCAAGTAAGCGAACTCCGCACCTGCGAAAACAACCAAAATTGGAGGGTACGCTAGCTGTCGTGTCTTACCCTTATGATGCCACTGCTAGTGTACCCTCCAATGTTGTCCTTCAACATAACTTTTTATGCACAACTTCTCCTGTGGACAGTTTTGATTGCGAATAAAATTGTCCATGTTTAAGTGGCGCGATTGTATATGAAAATTTCAGCGTGAAAAAGACGAGGTCGAAAAGTAAGATCACATCGCTGGCGCTGGGAAGCATGTCCTCTCCTCTGTCGTGCTGAATTTTTAAACATGTATTCAATTCATATTGCGTCATTCAGAATCCTCGTACAATATATGGGTTGCTCGTTTCTGAAGCATAACCTTCTCCTGTACCCATTTATTTAGGCATCAAATCAAGTGAAATGATCCCCAAGAAAAAAAAACTGGCGCCAAATCATGCAACACCCAGCGAGAAAGACTGGTCTGCTCATGAAAAAGACATACGTGAGTTGGCTCACACTAGAGATCGCTACACTGTGAGACAGCTGAGATTGAATTGTTGCAATGATGCTTATGGGTAGTGCCCATATATGCATAATTTGGCATTCTCTACTTATCATTCTTAGACCCCTGGGGGTCCTCATACCCCTACCAGCGTAGTGGTGCAGCGGTTAAGCGATGTGCCGGTACCCTACGATGGCAGGTGCTGCCACCTGTGAGACTTGTGCAATCCAGGTTGTTCCTCCCAGCAACATCTTGGGACCAATCATTAATTTAACTGCCACCTGCCACGGCGGGCAGTTTTCTCACAATTAGATGGGCAGGTTGTTTTGACGCCACAAGGGGACGTGATCAAGCCGGCCAACCAACCTCCTAGGTTGCTTTTCTAGAGATTTTTTGTGGATTTTTCGGGGTTTTTTCGCTCACTGTCAACCATGCCGATGAGGATGTTGGATTTTCTGTGACACGAGCTCCCTATTGCCATCGCGTTAGAAATGTTCAGAAAAGGCTTGAGTTATCTTTTTTCACATTTTGCCGTGAAGTCGAAAATAGAAAAATGCTTTGACATATGAAGTTATTCTCGAAGTTAAATCCGATTTAGGTGTTTCTTGTCATCAGAAAAATGCAGAGATCTTGAAGCGCCTCATGGTCCATGACATGCACTGTGCACATCAATCTCTTTGATGTGAAAGTATTTTAATTAGCTTGTGATCCCCTACTTGTTGTCAATGATGATCTTCCTGGCGGCATCTTTGGATTGGGATTGAGGAATCAACCGATAATAAACCGGGTCAAGTGTTCACGATACTACGTTGCAGATCTGCTGGCCAACTTAACTTAATCAGCATTGAGCCGTTCAGCAAAGCTCCCTGGGATAGCTGCACTATTTTGTTTGAAAAGGCATTCTAGAAGCCTTGAGAAGGAGATGTCATCGATGCGCACGCTCATGTACACTTGCTGTCTTCAATTGCCTGTAAAGTCAACAGTCACCGGAAATGGAGCGCATATTGCAGCTGCGCAAAACGACGAAGGACAAAGAGAAGAAAGCACAGGACAAAACACAGAAGCCTTCTCTTCGCGTTTCGTCGTTTTTCGCGGTTGCAGGAGCTGCTAAACGCGTGGAATAAAGGTTGTTTTATTACACGTGCCACACCACCACCACCACCGCCACCAGCGATCAGCTGTTTTCTGGGCACTTATTCAATCACATTTGTGGCGTGGTCAGGACATCAAGGTTCCCGCTTACGTTCCAAACAATTTTACCAGGGCTTGTTTCAATTCTTCAATATGTGTCAAACACTGTGGCATGGTGGTTGCCTTTGCAAAGTCAATGTTGAGCCGTTTCTGAGAGTCCTGTAGTATCGTTTCAAACGTGGAATTGTCGAGACTCGGAGCCCGTATTCATTTGGACCAATTCCCTCACTGCTTGGATTAACTGAAATTGCTGTTACTTCTTATATTCCCCACTTCACACCGGCGCCAAGTTGTTTTCCTACCAGCCACGCACGCCTCAAACCAAAGCATTACATGCTAACGCGTTAGCTTTAAAACCCTTTTTAGCAGAAAAGCATGTGTTGGCGCTGTCGGCTTCACGAAAAAATGAGAAAGAATAGATGGGGTCGTGACATCACAACTTATTAACTCACGTGAGTAATTCAAAAACTTTACTGTGATCACACAGTATTGATTCCTGTACATCTTTGTCAGACCCGAGGAAAAGCTCCGCCTGTGAGCATTAAACTGGGGGAAGCTTCGGAACGGGACCAGGGCGAAAAGCGGTCCGAGATCAGCCAGTGCAGCCGGGAGCGTGAACTAGGCAGCGGCCATGCGGCTTGCGCGCATGCCCGTCTTTTTCTTTACATTTCGCCCGTGCAGAAGAGGAGCCATCCTGGCGTCTTAAGGTGCGGACAAGACAGCGGGGTCATGGTAGCGCTTCAGGCGCTCGACATGTACAGTCTCGTGGCCGCGCGGTCGGAGATTGGGAGATGATGTGAGTGGCTCAACAATATAATTGACAGGAGATGTTCGCCTCCAGATGCAAGAGGGGCCGTGATATTTAGCGAGAAGTTTCCGGTAGATGCCGGGAGTACGGGAAGGTATCCACAGGCAGACAAGAGAGCCGAGCGGGAAATGTTGGGCAGGTTGATTTTCGTCGTGCTGGGTTTCTGAGAGGGTTGTGTAGATGTCATGAGCGACCAAGCGATCAAACGGCAATCATTAGTGTGCCTGGTAGCCTGAGAGACACTGGTGCACTCGACTGTTCCAGGATGCTAGGGTAGATGAATGTTAGTAAGGTGTATGTGCGGGCTAGTTGGTAATGCACTGTAAGACGAAAAGAGCGAAAAAAAACACACGGAGTCTTGTCCTTCGTCTTTCTTTGCGTCCGCTTGTCTTTTTCGCGCTTTTTGTCTTACAATAGATGAATTCCAATGGGAACGGACACATGTTGGCCGTAAAGAAGGAAGAAAGGAGAAGACCCTGTTGTAGACTACGTAGCAGTACTGTATGTCAAAGCAATATAGGGGATAGTCAGGCCCCAGTTCGTGTGGTTCGAAAAGACTCACATGACCAGCATGTCACCCAGAGTATGATTAAGGCGTTTAGTGAGGCCGTTTTTCTGAGGGTGGTGAGCAGTGCAAGTCCGATAGATGACGTTGTGCTCGCCATGCAGAGCCTTGATGACGTCATGTAAAAAGACACGGCCTCTGTGGCTGAACAATTCACGAGGGGCACCGTGTATAAGAATGAACCGCTGCAGAAGAAAGGATGCTACATCCTGGGCTGTCGCAGCAGGAAACACGGCAGTTTCTGCATACCTAGTGAGGTTAATAACAGCAACAATCATCTTCATCAAAGTGCCTGAGGATCGGAGACGCGCTTGCGGCACTTCCCAATTAAACAGCACATCTACCTTTGTAAGCTGGGTCAGAGGCTCGGCAATGCTTGGAAAATCGTTTACAATAATCGGTAATGATCGCATATTCAGAGAAATACGCGAACACCCTCTTTTCGGGCGGCTGCTTAAACTGTAAGGTTACAGATGTTTCGTGCGGGTCTGGGTGTAGTCTATCCTTGCTTACGATGCGGCCAAGAAAAAACAACTCTTCTTGGGCGCAGTGCCACTTCTCTGTTTTCAGGGTTAGCCAGGGTGACTTGATTGCTTCCAGCATAGTACGCAGCCTTTTCAGGTGGTCATCAAAGTTCGATGCGTCCACAACGATTTCATTTAAGTATACGAGACAGATTTGCCAGCTAAAACCTGCCAGTGCTCTACCAGTACTCGTTGGAAAATTGCTGGTACGGAACAGAGTCCAAATGACATCACCTTGAACTCGAAGAAGCCATCCAGCTGATGAATGCAGTCGTCTTTCGATTCTTGAGTCGACTTCAATTTGCCAATAGCCGCTCTTGAGGCCCATTGAAGAGAAGTGCTTGGCGTTGCAGATCCGGTCCAATGTGTCGTCGATGATGGGGCGGTGTAGACTTCTGTCTGTGTTGTGTTGTTCAAGCGGAGGTAATCAACGCAGAATCGAAGTGTGCCATCTTTCATTCTCACTAGTACAACCGGTGCCGCGCATGGGCTGTTTGAAAGCAGGATGACGTCGTCGTGAAGCATTTCTTCCACTTGGCACCGGATGACTTTTCGTTCTCGCGGCAAAATACAGTAGGGGCTTTGACGAAGAGGTCGGGCGTGCTGGTCAGTTATAATGCGATGTTTGACAATTGGCGCTTGTAGGACATTTGGCAATGACGAAAAACACTCACCCATTGCATTAGAGGGGACAACACCTTTGAAGAACACTGCAAATCTTGCCTTCTCTTTTAGAGGGCATTGATGGGTTGATGTTTCTAGGCCGAAGACGTCTCGAATGTCTGCCAGTTCACCCTGGAAAGCAATCGTTACTCGTTGCAGGTATAGTACTCTTCGCTGATGTTCCTGAGCAACACTTCAACGCATTCATTCCAGAAACAGGCGGTGCCTCGAGCGATGACCAGTCCTCGATGTAAGGGCAACTGTGTGCTTCCTTCGATTACGCCCTGGATGTTCTCAGCAGTCCTGTTACCCACCTGGTCGATGACGCTTCGCCAAGGCAGGAGCCTGACTTCTTCATTGAACACACTCATCAACAACAACAGCCTGACTATGCCTACTGCAGGATAAATGCTTCTTCTATGTCTCTCGAATTAACCGTGTCCTTTAAAAGAACGTCTTGCTGGGCAAGTTGGTACATCTTTGGATTACAGGCCCGAAGACAGACAGACCACAAGGTAGATAAACGGGACCTTGTGGTCAGTCTGTTTTCGCGCCTGTAATCCAAAAAAAACCCTGTCCTTTGCCAGCTGCGGCCACCGTGTTCCCACAAACTCCTTAATCCCATCCACCAACCTTACTTTCTGCCGCCCTCTACTACGCTTGCTTTTTCTTGGAATTCACTCTTATCCTTACAGACCATTTTGCCTGCGCAATACATGCCGTGGTCAAGCCCGTTTCTTCCTCCTGATTTCAATTAAAATATCACCAACCCGTGTTTGTTCCTTCTCCCTTTTCTTGCCATAGCTTGTTTCCTTAAACTTAGCTTAAGCTGAACCCTTTTAGTTAGCGTCCACGTTTCTGCCTTATAGGTGAGTACTGGTGAGGTATAGCAGCTGAATACTTTCCTCTTGAGGGATATCGGTAAACTGCAATTCAGCATTTGAGAGAACCTGACATATGCGCTCCACCCCAATCTTATTCTTCCAGTTATTTTGCTCATGCTCCGGATGTGCGGTTAATACCTGCCCTAAGTACACATACTCCCTTACCACTTATCGGCCCTCGATGCCAATTGTGAACTTCCTGACCGCGGCGGTCGAATTGCGATGAAGGCAAAATTCTAGAGGCCCGTGTACTGTGCGATGTCAGTGCACGTTAAAGAACCACAGGTGGTCGAAATTTCCGGAGCCCTTCACTACGGTGTCTCTCATAACCTGAGCCGCTTTGGAACGTTAAACCCATATAAACCAAACCAAACCAAACTTCCAGCATCTCGCTGCCAACTGTAAACTGGTGCTCCCCTCCGATACCGGTGAACATTACATTAGTTTTAATCATGTTAATTTTTAGACCCGCCGTCTTGCTCTGCTTTTCTAACTCACTTATCTTCCTTCGCAGTTAATCTCCTGTGTTACATAACAAGGCACTGTCGTAATCGAATAGAAGATTAATAAGGTATTCTCCATTACCTCTTATCCCCTACGGTTCCCGTTCCAGGCCTTCGAATAGCTACTGTAAACAGGCGGTGATTAGCATTGTCGAAGTCGTGCATCCCAGCCTGTAACCCTTTCTTATTAGATTTTTAATTATGTATTTATAGAGAAATATGGTAGCTGGGCACGCGTTATATATAGCTTTGAATATTTTTACATGAGGATCTTCTACACCCTCATTCCGCAATGGCCGGATGACCTCTGAATTCTCAACAGAGTGAAAAGCTTTCTCGTAACCTATAACTGCTATATACAGGTGTTGGTCATACTGGACGCAGTTATGAATATGCTATATTGTCGAGTGTGCTTCACGAAAGCCTGCCTGATCATTCGGTTTATTGAAGTCTAGAGTTGTCCTGTTTCTATAGCTGTCAACTTAATAAATACCTTATGGGCAATAGACTGCAAGCTGATCAGTCTGTAATTTTTCATGTTCTTGACGTCTCCATTCTTACGGCGAATTGTTATTTATGGTTATTGCTAATAATAAATAGCGTAGGCCAGCTAGCTAGGTATGAAATGTCAGCGAGGTAATTCTCGGAACGAGTAGGCTATGTAAGGAGAGCTTTCTACTTGCCGGCAGGGGCAGTGGAATGATTTCGGTGGCGACTTTGTGGGGCGCACACGCCACATTTTCGGTAAAGAACCATACCAACCTGGTGCTTGCGGGGGGAAGGGGCGAGACCGTGAAGCCCCTGCGCAGCCCGGAATCAGAATACAGGCGCAGTTTTCTTGTAGAGTTTTCTCGTGCCCCTATACAGCTCGCGGCGAGTCCCTCCCGCTCGCATCGTTCGCCGGATCCAGAATAGTCGTCCGCTCGCTCAGTGGTTGTCCTCGTTGGGAAGTAGGGTGGCACTGCCGTTGTTATTTCCGCTTCTCCTACCCCTTGCCTACGCTGCGCTGTCCCAGTGCGTGGTGATCGGCCGAGTATAGATGAAGAGGTAGCGGGTTTTCGTAATGGCTATGCTAGATTGTCGCACAATCCATCCAGATGTGCGCGACGGATTGATCATCACCTTTGAGGCGCAGAATTTTCAAACATAAGGACGGTAACAACAATATAACCGTGGCAAAAGTTGAACAGTTGAACACTGGTAGCTGGAAAGCAGTGAAACGACGTTGATTAAATTATGAGAGCCATACTGTAAAAGTTATTTATATTCGTAGTTCAAAGTAGGGGAAGTTCATAACCGCATCTTATTTACGTAAAATAAACATTTCAAAAATTGGACACACAGTGAACACTGTGGAGCTCCCCCTTCCGACTCATTAAGAAGGCTGTTTCCATCCCCCCGCCCATCTATCCACATCAATCCATATCCATCCATATCTATATCCATCCATCCATTCGTCCGTCCGTCCGTCCGTCCAAAGATATTATGTTGTGAGGAGGAAAGGAAAATACTACAAGTCCCGACTTACCGAAGGGTCCTTCCTTCTCATTTCAATTATCTTCTCTGTCTGCAGCCTCGTGGGTCGGAACCGTCTAGCTACGAGCGAAAGGAAGCAGAGCGGCCTCATTATAGGCCCGAAACAGGTGATGCTCTCTGGAAAGAGAAAAGAACAACTATGAGCTTCTTACGCTATCGCGTACGGCGAATTAGAACGACACTTGCAGTGTGGTTGCTCTCGAAGTTGTCGCGAAGGCAGCGGTGTTTGCCTTTGTAGAAACGGCAATTGTGATGTTCTTTGGGATATTTTATAACACTCTTGATGAAATGTGTTTAGAGTAGTCCCTCAACGTGGAGTATATTTGTTATGAAAGAGCAATAGACAATATGCGAAATTTATTTCAGGTCCGGCAACACTGCGCCCGTTGCTTCCGGACGCAATCTTGGTTCTCTTGACGAGGTGCGTCATTTGCTAGAGTAATTTCTTGATATCGCTGAAGGTGTCAAGAATCTCTTAAGCAGAATTTAAAAATGGAAGCTTCAGCCGCTGCACTGCTTATACCGTTCATCTTTTGCCAAATGTATATCAGTTGTTGGCGTTTAGTCAGAGCCGGCATGCTTCTATCACGACCTCTGCTAATCTTTAAGCTTGACGCTAAGGAAGGCACGAATAGGCACCGGGAATAGCGTCGATAAGTCGAACTCTGTGCTGTTGACGTTTTAGTGCGTGAATTTAAGCCATCGGTTCAAGCGTCGCGCGTAATCACAGTTGCTGGAATGTGACAGCGATTGGGGCTCATGTCACAGAAACGGCGGCGTCGCCGCCCGCATTGGTTTCGGCGTCGTTGCACATGAGCACAAAATCCACGGAAAATCATCGGAGGAACAATCTAGACAAAAGGTGGGTCACCTAGGTCGCGTAACCTTGTAAAGTCTTGCAATCCTGCCGCCGTAATGTAAGTGAACTGCCCACCCTGGCAGGTGGCAGCTAAATTAATAGTTGGTGGGTGGCGCTGCAAGCAGCCGTGTCGACGAGGTGCACGTTCGCATCGCTGCGAAAATTTGAAGTTTTTTTTCCCGGAAGTTTTTGGGCTGGGCTTCCAAAAATGAATGGGAGACCATCATCGAGTTGCTCGCCACCTGTGGACAATGGTTTCAACGCTTCTGCGTGGACCTAGGGGAACCATCCGGATTAGAGCACTCCACGGGCCACATTTTTAGGCCAGAGCCCGGGCCGAGCACGAGATTCAAAGCCTAAGCCCTTGCCAGACCCGTGAGATTAAGCCCGGACCCGGCCCGGCCCGCTACATTACGACTTAACTGAGCCCGGGCCTGGAACACACGGCTTGAACCGAGGCCCGGCCCGTGCCATGCCCGGGCCCGTTCCCGCACCAGTTGAAGTGGTGAATTGTTCACTTATGCCGCAGTGGCTGAGTGGTTACGGCGCTCGGCTGCTGGTCCAAAAGACGCGGGTTCGATCCTGGCCGCGGCAGTCGAATTTCGATGGAGGCGAAATTCTAGAGGCCCGTGTACTGTGCGATGTCAGTACACGTTAATGAACCCCAAGTGGTCGAAATTTCCAGAGACCTTCACTGCGGCGGCTCTCATAGCCTGAGTCGCTTTGGGACGTTAAACCGCCATAAACCAAAATTGTTCACTTATAACAAACTGCACATCTCCAACCAAAAAAACTTTAATTTCAAACCAAACGTTTCGAAGCCGGCTCGGCTCCTTCATCAGGGGTGACTGGGGGCAGTAGCTTGCATAGTGAGGGGAGGCAGGGGTCAAAAGAGCTAAAGCTGTGATGCTTGGGTATGAAACTAAACTTTTTGGTTGCAGACGTATTCAACCGCTGCGGCCGGAATCTCATTTAGATGGTATGATGACGTAACTTCGCTGAGGGAGCCTTGAACAAAACTTGAAACCTCATCAGGCGACAACTGGCCCCGCACCGGACTGACTTCTTTACAAGGTGCCCGAAAAAGCGCACCAGCAGTGGCAATCTGCTTTCCAGGGACATGGACAATGATGGAGAATCTCAAAGCCTCATACGAAAGCTTTTGATTCAATGCGGTAACACGTCGAATGGGTATTTTCCTAGAAGAGCAACGAGGAGCCGGTGTTCAAGTTTCAAACTGGAAGTCAAACCCTTTTAAGCAGAATTCCAGGTGTTCTGCCGCCCGGTGAGAGCGAGCGCTTCTTTTTCATATTGCGCGCACCTCTGCTCAGTTGGCGTCAAGGCACGGGAGATAAAAGCAACAGGGCGTTTCTGCCCATCTGCCTGCACTTGAAGCACTACTGCTCCAATGCCGAACGAAGATGCGTAAGCCGATAAAAGTGTGGAAAGCGTCGGAAGGAACTTTGAAACTCACTTTGCTGACGGCACCAGCTGTTTCAAAGCAGCAAACGCTCTCTCCTACTGTAGGCCCAATGCAACTCTTTGCCTTTCACGAGCAGTTCGCGGAGCGGCACAGATAGTGCAGTTAGGTTTGCAACAAACCTTCCCAAATAACTTACCATGCCCAGAAACCTTCGCACGTCCGGTACCGCTGACGGCGCATCCATTTCTTTAATTGCTTTTACTTTCTCAGGCCATTTGATGACATTTGAATAAACAACGTAGCCCAAAAACGCTACCTCGCGAACGCCAAAAGAACATTTAGCCCGATTGAATGTGACGCCGGCTTTAACAAGCTTCCTTAGGACTGCATGCAACCTTTCATCGTATTCGGTTCTTGATGAGCCAAAAATGAATTCGTCATCATGAAGTTTACTACTTCCGGCAGAACATCCATGATTTCGCTCATGCGCTCCTGAAAACATTCTGGACCAGAAGTTATTACAAATGGTAACCGGAAGAAACAGTAGCGGCTGAAGGGCGTCATGAAAGTGGTGAGCAACTGACACGCCTCTGCCAATTTAATTTGATGGAAGCCTGAGTTGACGTCCAACTTCGAAAAATATGATGCTCCCTCAAGAACACCCAACACACCAACTTTTGGCAATACGAACACACTCTTGTTTAGCTCGGTTAAATCTACGCAGATGCGCACTGAGGCTGACGGCTTTAGCACTGGCCCAATGCCCGCACACCTTACGGTTGGCTCTTCAACTTTTATAATTACTCCTTCTCGTTCTAGTTTGAGTAGTTCGGCTTTCACGGCTTCTCTTAATGGAATTCGAACACGACGAGGTGTGCTTATGAAGAAAAATAAAGCACCCGCCTTAAGCCAAATAGACTATTTATCGGACATTTTGCCAAGACCAGAGAACAATTGGGGGCACATGGATTCAAAGTTTTATCCTACAGGACATTAACAGACTTCATCACACCAAAGAGAATTAATACATTGAAGCCCCAAGCAATTATCCAAGCAACCTAAGATGTGTTTAGACACTTCCCAGATAGCTCAAGAGAACGCTCGCTTTGTGAACAAACGACACAGCGTAATCCTTGGCCGCCCGCAGGAAACTAGAAATGCACGCTACGCAGACGCACATTTTCGATCGCGGGGCTGTGCCTCGGCGCCCGTGGTCATCACATTGGGCAAAATGGATCACTTTGCTGATAATGGACATACTGAAGAGGATGACTGGCAGCCTGTTAGGCGAAAGAACAAAGCTACAGCTGCCGATCCAGTGAGCGCTAAACACGCTGTGGTAATTAAGCTAACCTCACCTGGACAACTAAGCACAATCCCCGCATGCTGGATGCACGGAATCACTGCCGATGAGCTTAAAAAATTCATTTTTATTCAGGCATTCAAGTACGGCCTATTGAACGAAGCAGACAGTTTGCAGTCAGCATATCACGTACGAATGCCAAGGACGACCTTCTCGGACTACCGTCTCTCTTAATTAAGGCGACACCTATACAGGCTTATGAAACCATTCGCCCTGGCCAAGTCCACGGTGCCGCATATCATGCCAACGGGTTAAAAAGGGAACAACTCATGGCCAACCTTACGTGCTTCTCGTTCAAGATAATTAACCCCAGGCCTAAGCGCACGAACAGAGCATCTAGAATCACGTTTGAGAGCTCCATAATTGCCCGTAAAATCCATCTATACCACATTATCCTGCCTATAACACCTTATCACCCGAAATGTGTTATACATGAGACCTGTCACAAAATCGGGCACAGGACAAATTCGTGTTCACTAGTCGACCAACGTCGATACGCGTTCTGCGGTCGTTCGCACATGGGAACACCCAGGTTTGTCCGACAGAACCACTATGCCGCAATTGCAAAGTTCACCATGTGGTCACGGAACTGAAGTGCCCTGCTTGGCGACCGGGTACAAGAATCCTGAGGAATGGCATTGCCGACCATATCCGAGTATCGCGAAGAAAGGGGCGGAAGCAACAAGCCGCGCTTCAACATGGCAACCAAACGTTGTGAATGAATTGCGCACAAGAGTCCTGCCAGTGCTTACCAACCATCCTCAGAGTCAATTGGGCTTGCTAATAAGGACTTCCCTCCAATACAAAGTAAACGGTACCGCAGACACGAGGCAGAGAGAAAGAAACCAATGGGAAAGACGCGCACAAACGCTCCACAGAATCTGAGAGCATTAGTGTAATGAATGCCACCCTTTCATCTCTAACAAACCTTTTGAGCATCGTGGGACGACACCAAATCAAACATGCATACATCAGGATTATGATTAAACTCTCCGTACTACACAATACGGCACATAAACGTATCTTGCCAAAGATGGTTCGCGCACAATACACATAGATCAAGCACACTGTCGAACTAGTCAGAGCCGAGGTGATCAAGCGCATGCTTGCACTCTTAAGAATGCAAGTAGTCTCTCCGAATCAAGAGCGCGGATATGGGCATACATAATCTTCACTTCCACGCACCTTCCTGTGTAATAATGGTGCACATTAGCGCGAAACATAACATTTTTTTTTCAGACTTTCTTCTATGGTTCATGCAATGAAACTTCCGGGGAATTCGTCGCAAACAAGCAGAACTTCAGAGGAGAACTCCCATCTCTCCGATGCTTCCTCAAGCTATCCTACTTCAGGAGACTGGCACTAATAGCCCCAATCTAATAGGGTAAGAATCATACTCTACCCCTTCCATAGTGCACCGACGTCTTGGGCCATGATCACGATCTACGGCTGCAGTAGCCAATGGGCAGGCATGCGTTTTTGTTCTCACACGCTCACCACACCGAGCTTGATACTTTCCCATGGTACACGCAGAGGCAGGAGATAGCGGGAGTGTGCCTTGCCATACATGGTGACGAACAAGCCTTAATGTTTTATTTTATGCGAGATCCTTCCGTGGTACGACATATCGAGTGGATTTGTCTTTTTTGGAACACTTCTCAAGGATATATCCCCAGAATAACGTTATAGTAGGGGGTGACGTTAAAACCATGCATACCAGCTGGGAATAACATCGCTCGGATGGTATCCCCAGGGTCCCCTGGGGACGACACCTAAGGCAGCACATTGTCAAACCCAAACAACCATCTCCTACGAGCTTACGCTGTCCACTCGCTTTGGCCAGCACAGAGGTCAACAATAAATTGCAAAACTGAAGGAAAAAAGCACTCGTCAAAGAGGCGTGAGGAATTATGATCTGTCTATATGTCTCACGCGAATTACAGCTAGCAATCTTTTTCCTATATTTTGCCGGTTTTACTGAATGCACAAAAGGACGAAACATTTCATCCTGTCCGCCATTCCGATTCTGGAATCAAAAGTTTTTGTCAATGAACAGACGGTTATACTGTGTAACTTCAAACTATTATCAATGCATATGTTTTACTTTTCCACCGATGCGTCGTTATTATCATGTCCCATTATTGCTGGCATGTCGATCTTGCTGTGTTTGTATAAAGATCAGCATCGTTTTTTAGTACAACAACTTATCGTCTGTCACCTTGTAGTTATAACTTACCATGCACGCCATGTTTCTTTTCAAACTGAAAGGGTATTTGCAAATTGTAATTACATTGATCTGTCTGCACACAATCTTACTGAACTTGTATTATTACATGTATAAGATATTTTTTTCTTTCATATAAGAATTTCGGTACTGGTACTCAAGCTGTTGTGTAGCTAACCTGTAGTGTGGCGGGACTCATGTCAAGCTGTGTCAGCTTTTTGCCCCTCCGTGCTGCCTTAAGAGAAAAATAAAATTGACTTGACTCCTCCAGATCTGACGCTTGTTTTCCATCCCAGTGAGATCCTATGGTGACGTGCTGATAATGTCATGGGCAGTGATTAATATCCCTTGGTGGTGTCATGGGCCCCTCAAGGCAAAAATAACTAAAGTGGCAACAACGCCATTGAGCAGAGGAGCACGTCTCATGGGACTGTTTCAGTAGGATGCTTGGGGAAGTGAACTTTTAAAAACCCGCGATTATACGGGCTCATTACTCAAATTCACGATGCCAAGAAGAAAGCTACAACAAAACTTTCAGTCAAATTCGATGCCCACAAACGAGATTCGCACCTTTTCAGACTGTGGAACGGTATGCTTCGTGCTCAAGGCATATCACCGATATGGCCGTACATACCATGGTTGGCCGCTCCCACTCTCATTACTCAAGAGGTTGAGCAGTATACTATGCACCTCGTTCTCCAAAACTGGCAGCTGCTGTGCTGCCCGCTCAATGGAGCAATTAACTTTTCGAAAGCCTGAAACATAATTCTGGCTATCCTTGGACGCAAAACGCCGAATTCCGCTTCCCAGGGAATGATCTGCAAGATTCAACGCCTCCGAGGCTGGGCTAGCTACACAAGCAGAGAATATTTTTTCTAGCCTGAATTTGTGGATGCTATGCCCGCCGACCGCTAAACAGATACATCGAAAGATTACGTAGTCCCCTCGACATTAGACTAACTGGAGGCAGCCTTCTACGACTCCAACCGACCATAACAGTGCTCCAGGACCGGATGGCGTACGCTATTTACAACACTTTTGAAACTTCCCAGGTGACATAAACTTGTCGTGTTGAAAGAGATCAACGAGTATTGGAATAACGGTCATCATATCCCGCCTGAAAGGAATCAGTGGTGACACCAATTCCAATATCTGGCAAGCCAAATCGGATATTACAGAACCTCCGGCCAATATCGTTAACGTCCAACCTTTGTAAAGTAATAAAACGTGTAGCTTTAAGAAGACTTGCATGGTACTTCAACAAGTACAATGCCCTGTCCCCTAAGCAAGTAGGTTTTGGTCGAGGGCTCTGCGCGCACGATATTCTCAGAAGGCTTCCTTACAAAATTCTCGCTTACCATAGCAGTGCACAGATCCAAGTTGTTGTTGGAGAGACTGAATAAGGCTTTTGATTCCTTACCCAACTTGACCATACTTCACCGGCAAGAGGAAGTGGGGAAACGCGGGAACCTCTACCGCTCAGGGTGAATTTCAATGTAACCAAAATGCCCCCACCCCCACCCCGAAGGCCCTGTAATAACGTTGGCTCTTTTTAACATTGCTATGTCAGGTCTCCTACCAATGCTAACGTCGATACCCGGTCGGTCTTAATTTCGCAGTGTATGCGGACGATATAACACTGTGCAAAAATTCGGAGTCTACATCAGAGTAAGAATTAGCCATTTAGGCAGGCCTCAATGCCGTCCACGACCACATTAAGAGTGGGATGGAAACCTCTGCGGAAAAAACCATGTACTTGGTAGTCATGAACGATGCGCGGCTGCGAGCCGACGTTTAACTGAACCTCATCTATCTTCATTTAGGGAACTCAGTTATTTGTGGGAAGCAATCTATATACTAGGCATGCTTATTGACAAGGATGGAGGAGCCAGAAGTTGGCTGCATAGCGGGGTGATTAGTTGCCATCAGGCTTTACACCTCATGCGCCGCGTCTCTGCGCGTGGGTGGGGAATCAAAAAGCTGGGGCTCAGTCAGATAGCCCTGGGCCTCAAAAATCAAAAATCCTGCACTAATATTTGTAAATGCGGCTTAACGCGACCCAAAACCTGCAGGTTGAGCGACTAAGTCACAAGGTGATGCTTCGGTTACTGGTCGGCCGCAGTACTGCCAAGTTGTGGATCTACACGAATGCAGCAATATCAGTTCCCTGCAGCATGTGGCAGAGCAGCAGTTGAAGCACAGCGTTACCGTCTCTCCACAACGGCGGCTGGCAGTCAGATCCTGCAGGCATTAGCTTAAAACCTTGCTCATTTAGACCTGTTCTCGTCTCCTGCCCCACCATGGGAACGAATCGATTTAGTAGACGGTATGCCATTACCAAAGAACATGAGTTCAGCTAATCTTCAAATGCGCAAAGTTGCCGACAAACTTCGCGAGAAGATGCACAAGCTAGTTTAAGAAGGGGCCATCCAACTATGCACAGACGGCGCACAATTTCACCATTGGGCCGGCATAGCTTGTCACGATTGTCAATTAAATATCACTGTAATACAAAGGCTTTCCGATGAACACACTGTTACTAATCTCGAGCTCATTGTCATAAGCCATGCCATTATTTGTACAGTAGAAAGACAGGATCCGGTTTCTTGCACCTACCATGTTTACACTGATTCACAAGCAGTGCACACCACCTGCTATGCAGGGGAAGCAGACTATGGTGTTCTTAAAACTATTCGAACACAATGCCGTAGTTTTAAAGAGAAGGGCTATATCCCAGTAATCAAATGGATTCATGCACACGAAGGAATCACTGGGAATGAAAAGGCCCACAGCCGGAACGCTCTGCAGCTCTTTCCTGACTGGCTTAGATGACAGCCGTGCAGTGCGGACGCTTGTTGGGTGCTCTTCGGATTACGTGTGGTGACCGAGACCGGAAGTACTGACGACTGCGAGAGCGACGTGGCTGCGTCCAATAAATGAGTTCTTCTATTTCGTGTTTTGAAAGTAAGGTATGTTTAGATTTAGGCTAATTACGTAAAGTATAGGCTGAAGAGCATAAGTTAGGTTAGTGACTTAAACCCGGGTCTACTCTGGCCGGCAGCTGAAGATTTTCAGCGCTCATTTGTGTGTCAACTATTTTTGAAAGGTGGTTATTGATTTTCTAGGTGATCGGCAATTGCGACAGGCAAAATGCTATTTGAGCACGCGTTTGCAAGTGATTTTTTTGAACCTGTAGACATTCTAGCATTGTGTGGTAGCAGTATTCGAGTGCTGCTAAGATGGTCAAGCAGCTAAAGGTTAAATGCAAGGAGAGTAAGACGTCCGTGAATTTGAAGAAAACGCGGTTCGAACCCGTAGTGGAGGCCGATGACGGGCATTTTATGTTCAAATTTTCCGTATTAAGTGCAGGCCTGGACAGGGTTGACGTAGAGAATGCGAAACTAGTGTTACGTATGAACACTCTAGAAAGGGACCTACACTTAGAGAGGGCAGAAAAGCGCAAAATCCAAGAGCAGCTTGGTCAATTGTAAGCAAAAATGGTTGACACCGCCATCAGAAGCAATATTGGCTGACATTCCAGCGCCTGCCACGGGAATGGGGCGTGCACTGGCATGGACAGCGGTAAGAAAGTGGGTCACACAGCTTCAGACAGCAACCGCTACGCACACGTGGCAGCTAGGAAGTCTAGAGGTGATGGAGAGAAAGACAAGTAAAAACCAAGGAATGAAGTCACAGTCACTAATAAGAGGCCGCAGAATCCAGAAGTGAGGAGAGAGGGAGAGTGTGTGTAGTGCTTATCGCTGGTGACTGAAACATGAGGAGGTGCAAAGGAGCTATAATGGAGCGTGTAAAGGGTGATAGGCGAATAACAGTCGGGGTATTGTCAGAGAGGGCAATGGACGACGTGCTGAGACACACAAAAACCGATCTTTCTGAGAATGTTGCAGGGCGCAAATTGGTAGTAGTAGCAGCGGGGCTAAAAATTTCCTGCATAGGGACGCCACATAGGTAGTGAAAGGATTAGCTGAGGTAGTTGATGATATGAAGGCAATAACACAGCAAGTGCATATCATGGTGTGCACAGTACCGGCGGTACAAGGACGGAATGGAGAGGTTGCCAAAGACGTGGTGACTGTTAATCGAGAGATAAGAAAGTTAAAACTGGGGGAAGGCCTTCAAATGGTACATAAACAGGGAAGTACATAGAACAGGCTTTGGAAGATGCTTTACACGAGATGGCATTCATTTTATTTGCAGGGTAGGAGATGAGATTAGCTGGCGCCTAGCAGGCCTGGCAGTAGCACTCAGGGGGTCCATGGCGGCGCAGGGCGTAGGGATAGGTAGAAGGAAAGTAGAAAGTGCACGAATGTGAGTTGAACCTAAAAAAAATGAGGCGCAGGAAGAAAACTGCTAAAAAGAAAATTAACACCGGTATTAGCTACATAAACACGCAAAGGGGTAAAAGAGAGCGAAATGGTTAAAACTAGAACAACGGTTAAAGGACGAAGAAATAGGTGTGTACGCACTGTGTACCCAAAGAAGTTTCAACAAACAGCAAACAAATGTCAGGGATCTAGATGATCCACCGTTTATTGACCACTACGTCTGGGAAGGCAGCAACAAAACAACAACGGAGAACCAGGGAGGAGGGTTAGCTTTGCTGATATATCAAGAATCAAATTGCAAATAATAAAATCAGCTTGCAAAGAACATCTCTGGGTACCAGGTATATTTGCCGGTAAAAGGACAAGGCTAAGGGTATTTTATTTCGGGACCGAGGACAAATGCAGGCAAGAAAACAAAGATCCAGCTTAGGGCCTCAATGACCATGTAAAGCAGTTTGTAAACGGTGCCGATATTATTGTGCTGGGTCAGATGAATGGGCATTTCGAAGATCTGAATAGATACACAGAATTTAACGGGAAGTTCATGCTATACTTCTTTGAGCGGCACACAATAGTTATTTTAAATAGAGAAACTAAAATTGAGGGACAAATTACTTGGGAATTCTATAACAGGCAGAAAAGCATTAACTAGGGCCTAATGTCGAAGGGAATCCATCCATCCATCCATCCATCCATCCATCCATCCATCCATCCATCCATTTATCCATCCATCCATCCATCCATCCATCCATCCATCCATCCATCCGTCCGTCCGTCCGTCCGTCCGTCCGTCCGTCCGTCCGTCCGTCCGTCCGTCCGTCCGTCCGTCCGTCCGTTCCATCCGTTCCATCCATCCATCCATCCATCCATCCATCCATCCATCCATCCATCCATCCATCCATCCATCCATCCATCCATCCATCCATCCATCCATCCATCCATCCATCCATCCATCCATCCATCCATCCATCCATCCATCCATCCATCCATCCATCCATCCATCCATCCATCCATCCATCCATCCATCCATCCATCCATCCATCCATCCATCCATCCATCCATCCATCCATCCATCCATCCATCCATCCATCCATCCATCCATCCATCCATCCATCCATCCATCCATCCATCCATCCATCCATCCATCCATCCATCCATCCATCCATCCATCCATCCATCCATCCATCCATCCATCCATCCATCCATCCATCCATCCATCCATCCATCCATCCATCCATCCGCACTTTGCCTGGATCCACACTCATTGCCGCTTCTTGTGCCCCTGCTGACGCTGCGCATCCGTCGTCGCCTCCAATGGATAGGGCTGAGAAATGGCATCGCGCACAACGATATCGTCGCTACGTTCTCCAGCGCTTCGCTAACCTTGAACAACTATATCGGCGCCCTCCTAGAACACTCCTCAAGGTAGAGGCGGTACTTCTTTGCCAACACCAGACTGGTCAGCTTCTGTCACCAGCGAAGTTGCAACTCAACAAGTACTCATACCCGACCCATCAGTGCCTGGCCAGAGGGACAGCCAAACATCTGTGGCATTGCCTGTCTTTGACGCCGTGCGGTAGAGAGCACTTCCTTTCTTGGGCGGGCACCGGTCTAGGACCCTACAGGAATGGATCAATCCGGCATAGCACTTCGGACCATCGAAGGCGCTCCGGCTCTGGCGGGCTTTTCTTCAGTAGTTCGAGAAAGAAGTGCCTGGCCGTTTCTTAGTGAAGCCGACTTCGGCCCCATCGTAACGTGAGGAAGAAGCAAGCCTTGAGCCAGCTGCAGGCCAATGGAAGCGCCTGTGTAGGAAATGTTCATTATTCCCCGGGAAGCTATACAGATTGCAAGAGTAACAAAAGAGAAGGGCCCATGGCAAAGCTGCATTAATACAGGTTGCTTTCGGTTATCTGGCAGTGACGTCGGAAAGGTGGACAAAGGTCTCAAAGTCATCTGTTCTTACTTGGGCTAGAGTTCGCGTATTGTCTCGGGCTACTTACCAAATACTGAAAATTTGATCTAGCTAGTGTATACATTCCTTCCCTACCCTAAGTCGGGAAGACGGCAAAGCGCGTCGGGTTCTTCAGCCTCTTTGAGGCCAATGTAAATCTCCAAACTCGCCCCAGGGTCATTCTCCAACCTAGGCCCATTCCACTTCCTCAGCCCGTGTAGTTCTGACCGGTGCCTACGTAAGGCCAACTTCACGCCGAAGTCGTTTTGCCCCATTTGAGAGCATGACAGGTCTCGTTCTCAAAGCGCCAAGACAGGAGTTCTCGAACTTTTTTTGCCTCAAGGAACCAAACAGCCTTCAACATGTGCCAAAGAACCTCCCCCTTTCTCAGTCTCCTCACCGCAATCTGTGGTCACAAGCGTCACCATCGGTCGATGTTGCTTGTATGAAGCATTCCTTTTTTTGCGGTTTCGTTCACTTTTGTATATATTTGTTTATTTTATTCAATGCCTACTTTTCACTCAAGTTATGACCTCCAATTCGAAGACAAGAACACAGAAAACTAGTCGCAAGAAAAATTTCCCCGGCATTCATGCTCTGCACTGGCTGGGCTGCGCACGGAATCACGTGATACCTCGTGCGGCTTTCATTGGCGATCTGCCGCCCCGCGATGTAATATCAGTGCGGCTACAGCGTTTTTTTTTGTAATTTCGCAAGACACTGACTTTCAGGCGCAGATGGGCTCGCAAGTGGCAAAAATTCTAGAGTTGTGGTTTGGAATTGTTGCTCCTGTAAGCCTGCATGAAGTATTGTGAAAAGGCAAGGAGGAACACAGAAAAGAAAATCGGTGCCTGAGAGGGACAAGTCGACTTCCGCTGTCCATGTAGACCGGGTACGCATGTCGTATTGTGAATAATGAGAAGGCGCACGGCCAAAGGAATAACATATAAACGAAATGCAGCTGTGGGATGCATGCTCTAGGTATCTCAAGACAGAAAAAAAAGACGCACCATCTTGTTTAGCTGGAGCAAACGCTGGCGGCAACGCAATCAGAAGAAGGCGGCCGGTTCCGCTCTCACTCACAAATGAAACACTGAGTGGCGCCATGGATTTGCCGCGGCACAAGTAAACGATGGCGCATCGGCTCATTGAGATGTGCGACGGTCGCGTTCATATAAACACGGTTATAAACACGCGGTCCAGTTACTGGCGCGCGTAGGTGCCTACGCCGAAGGCTTGAAACTCAGGGACCACCTAATAGCTAACGCTCTGAAATTAGTTTTAACAAACCAAGTACTGTACCTACTTCGAACACGCCCGCCTAGGCTACAGGCCAGTGTGGGTGCTCGCGAAACCTACAAAAGCCGCCCGCGGAACCTCGGCGTTTGTCGAGATCATCTTTGAAAAACACTGCGCTAAGTGATGCCAATGCTCTTAATTGGGCTAGTTGGATGCTAGAATCCGTCATAGTGGCTAACGATCAAGGAAGACGCACACAGAAGGTAGGTAGACAGGACACTAGTGCGGGCCCTGTCTACCTACTTTCTGTGTGTGTCTTTATTGTGCGCTAGCCACTATGCGGATACTGGGAACAAATGCGCTACAAGCGACACAAAAAGGACGCATACACACGGCACAAGCGCAAACTAACAACTGTTTATTCCATACGGGAGGTGCGTTTATATACGCAGCGTCAGTTTTTGAAAGAAGCAACCATCCCATCATCAAACACATGACCATCACCACGACACAGCATCTGCACTTATCAAGTCAATCTCAGTTTTTGTAAGTGAAATAGAAGGAGTGCTTACACAGGTTCCATTTTCCGCCTTCTCGATTAAAAATGCTTCGACTATCTCTCTTTCAATCCTTTCTTTCTGTTTTCCTCCAATTGTGGTCCTGTGGAAAATTGGTGCGCACTTCTTCTTACACCTGCTGCAATGTTGCGCTAGATTTCCCGGGTGGTTAATTTTGTCGCAGTCATTGTGATGCTCCAAAAGTCGCGTGTTGACACATCTTCCCGATTGTCCAATGTATTGTTTTCCGCATGATATTGGTATTCTATATATGATGTTCTTCCTGCATGGTACGGACCTTTCCCTGTGGGCAATGTCACATTCCTTGTGCTTGTCACTCTTTCCTTTTGCGTTCACCTTGTTGCACAGGCTTATCAGCTTTTTTGGTGCGCTTTATACAACTTTCACTTGGTGTTTGTTCGCCACCTTCTTCAATCCGTGCGATACCTTATGTATATACGGTATAACAACGATTCCTTCTCTATTACTCTGTTCTTTCGACTTCTTTTTTTCTTTCCTCGTCAGGGATTTCCGCACTTTTTCGCCCACTGACGCGATCATGTTGTCAGGGAACCCACTATCGGTCAGCCGACTTATTTGCATGCTGATGCTCTCAGTCATTTTGTGCTCGCAGGACTTCGTCAGGCTCTGCATCATACACGATTGGACAACACTCCTTTTGACAAGCTTAGACTGGCTGGAATCATATCGCATGATGATTTTTTCACTTTTTGTATGATACCACCAGCAAGTATGGACCGGGGTTTCCTGTATTTGTAGATTTGTGACATTGCCCACAGGGAAAGGTTCGTACCATGCCAGAAGAACATCATATATAGAATACCAATATCATGCGGAAAACAATACATTGGACAATCGGGAAGATGTGTCAACACGCGACTTTTGGAGCATCACAATGACTGCGACAAAATTAACCACCTTTGCAGATGTCATTTTATTTTCACTCTCTCGCTGTGTACTCTTCATAGCGTCAAGTTTCTGAAGGCAACAGGCAACATTTTTACGTCTTTCTGACCGCAAAATTAGTCCGTCCAGGCCTATCTTTTAGGACGCGGCACCGTTCAAGTGCACAAGGTGTTTCGAGAATGAGGTTCGAAAATTATTGTTTTCTGTTGCTTGTGTTAACAATAGCGTCACTTTGAGCTGCACGAAGTATGCAGGGTTTCATACTATTACCTATAATAACAACCTTGCGAAGGCAAATATGGATGGGATCACGAAGAGTATGGTCACGGAGGAAGGAAAAAAGTCAGCAGAGGTGGTTATGCCACATTATTTGAAACCGCTGCCACCTGCTGCACCCCCCTCCCCCCACCCCCCTAATTGGCCACCGTCTGAGCGCGCTTGCTCGTGCGCAGCAATGTAGCAGAGGATGCTGCTGCACGTAGCATTACTATTGGCTACAACGTCGACCAAAGACTTCCAGTAGTCGTTGCGAAAGCGCCTGACTTCCGGCACAGTGTTTAGCGTGCAGCTCGGATTACGAGGGCCTCTCCTCAGCTTTCCTCCATGGGTATTGTCTTATTGAAATGACTCGGCAGCGATATCACTTACCTTTAAAGTTTGCCGTGAGTGCGCCAAACAGCGCCAAGTGTCCGCGAACCTGGTTTCACGCCTGCCGCGTTGTGACCAATAAGAATCGCAGTGGTGCCAGATGGCTCTATGCGCCATTCAGGTGGGTGCAGCCCACCTGACGCACCTTGGCCAATCAGCGCATGACCACTGGTGGCACGCGATACGGAAGCCATAGTGGTGCGCGCTGTGGTAAATGTTTCTATTATGCTTATGCCAAAGTTAGCGTTCTTGTTTCTTTGACTGCTTATTTAATCACTTGCTTCACGGCATTATTACATGGCCAATAAACCCACTCTCCCCCTTGTGCGCGGCTCGTGACATTTTCTCGGGATGTGCTCTGCACCTCCAGCAGGCTGTCCGCACAGCATACACTCGTTGTAAACATGAGCTCGTTGCCTACACTCCCGCTACTCGCAACTGGCCGGATTTCACCCGGTGCTCATGGTGGAAGAAGCATTTTGAGTCGCCTATGAAAAGTTCACGCATCACCTGTGTTGCTGTGACCTAAGAACGCGAGTAAGCATGAATGCACTTCCGCATTGGGGTAGCGTATGGACGTAGCACCGCTACTTTTTACGTCTGTAATGTTTTGTGCAGCGACAGCAACGTCCAGCTGATTCCTTCAAACTTCCGTAGCTGTCGTCATTTTCGTTCCCTAGCTCCTGCTCAAATACTACCACTTGCGTATCTCTGACGAAGTTTTAATCACGGTTGTTTTATTGTGCCCGTAGTGCACGTTTACATCACTCACTCCACTCACTCACTCACTCACTCACTCACTCACTCACTCACTCACTCACTCACTCACTCACTCACTCACTCACTCACTCACTCACTCACTCGCTCACTCGCTCACCTTAGATCCCGCGTATCAAAATGTGTCGCTTCGATTGGGCCAGAATTTGAAAGTTAGCACACTGTTGCGCCAATTGCAGCCTAAAAACAAACTGCTCAGGGTTGCTTAAAAAACGAATATAGTGAACAAACAAAAGTTTCGTGTTCTACCAAAGGCTGGCTCCTAAGATCATAAAGGGCGCCAGGTTATTTTAAGCTCTGCTATGTCGCCACTGGGAATACCTTTGTCCAGAAGAGGAGTTTCGCATTTGGCGTTGCCAAAGCACTCTGGCACCTCCTTTCTAGCCCAAACAGTCTACATCAGGCGCAGCAAGCGTTTCGTTTGAGCGCCATGAAGCTTCTCTTGAGAACAAATATACAAATGGCCAGAGTAAGAACGACAGTGTGAATCGTGACCTGAGAGGAGGCTTGTATAAAATTTTAGTAATTATTCGAACAGAGATATATCTGGAAGTGACAGGTGCCATCTGCTGAAAAGGAAAACAATCCCTGGAGTTGAGGAAAGACAGCCCCCATAAAACTCACTTGCGGGCGAGAAAAACAACAACCTTTAAAACCAGGCGGCTCCGACACACCCTCTCACAGCACATGTTCCCTTAGACAACCATGGACAATGTAAGTTTTTTTTTTCATTTGAAGGACTCTAAATTCCCGCCTCGCGCGAAAGCTATTTTCTGAGCCCGGGGTTCCTTCTGTCGGCGATGGAGGCCCTGCTGGTGACACCTAGAGTGGCGCGCGCAGTGTTCGCAACGAAGATTCGAGATATCTCGCTATGCCTCTTTCAGCTTTCTTAGCGACGTGGTCGGGGTCATGCTGTAAACTTGATGAGAAGTTCGCGGTAAGTTGTGTCGATCTGCTCCTCAGGTTTTAATTTTACGGACGGAACATAATCGAAACAAGGCCATGGTCACAAGAGACACCCACAAAAGAGGAGGTGCATGCCGGCAGCGCAGAGCTACGCACGTTTCTTAATTACTGAAAAAAAAGTAAGAACTCAATAATCAAAATCATAAGGGATTTTCGTCTAGCTGTGAAGGCCTAAGTAAGCATACAAGTTTCGTTTCTTAACCATATGGCTACTGTACGCAGGAGGAATCTTACTGCAACAACTTCTTTGTTTTGTGACAATCTATATAAATAGCAGGAGAATGCAACAAACAACGAGAAGGGTAGAAGTCAACGATGGAAATAGCTGTCACCTGTATATTAGCGACTGTTTTCTATTTCAATGAAATGACGAAACCTAGCGGAAGTGCCCTTTGTTTGCTGTTTCCTGACGCCGTAATATACAGGGTGTTTCACCTGAGATTTTACAGAAAAATTAAAAATTTGTTTTTCGAGTTTGGAGAGCGCTTTTTTCGCTATAGCATTGTCAGCGGTGCAGTACATCAGAATACGGCTACGACGCGCTAACTATCAGGGTGGTTAATCAATATCAGATAGTTAACTTTTTAACTATTTCCCTTAGGCTGCTGAATAATTGAGAGGCGTGTTGCCATCCGTGAAAAATATTCATATAAGTTTTTGAAATTTCTAAAACGCGGTTACCTCGGTGGTTTGGCCTAACCAAATTGGGCGATTTCGACGAGTTACGTGCACTGGATAGGTTGCTCTGCTTGCAAGCTTCCCAAAAGCGCATGTATTATCCCGCGATGTAGCCAAAATTCGCGGCGCCACAGCACCGAGGGTAACCATATTTTAGAAATTCTCAAAACTGATATGGATACTACTTGCGCGGGCTACACGCCTCACAATAATTAGGGAGGCCAACAGTAGTAGTTAAAAGGTTAACTTGTCGATATTAGTTAATCAGCCTGCTAGTTAACTACCGCGTCTTAGCTGTATTCTGATGCACTACACAGCTAAGAATGCTTCTCTTCTAACTGAAAAACGTATTTTTTAAAAATTGTGGGACATCATTGATGAAACAATCTTTAAGAACACTAATGTGCCATACAGTGGGGAAGATGAATGGTAGATACGTCAAATTTGGCACCGTAGGTGATGGTTCCCGGAACTGGCATATTTTTTAATTGCGATCGCCAACCCATCGGCACAAATGTGGCAGCCTATCCTCAGCCTAACCACTTCAGTGACGTCACACCGCTCGAGAGGGTTAATCATGTGCCGATTCTCAAAGCACAAATATATCTCTGAAATCTGCGGCGCCAAGTGTGAGATCCAGCGGTCATGAGATTCCCACAACGGAGGGAGCCTAAAAAATCACAGTTTCTCTGAGTTGTCCCCGATATCAAGTGTCACGATCCTTTCCATCATTCTGTCTGCATTCCCAGCTGCAGAACGGCCACTCCGATCTGATCTCTGCCATTATTTTAGATTTATGGTAGGGTAAATAAGCGATGACGAAGCGAGCAGCCGGCTGCTGCATAAAAAGGGGTGAGGCCGCATAGCGCTAACAGACCAGTTAACACCGGAACTTACATTTAACGGCGGCCTCAGGCGTTTTACAACAATAGCTGTGTACCTCTACCTTCCAAGAAAATTTTCGTGTCGTCGCCATCAGCAAAAAACGCCACGCAAAAAAATTAATGCTTTTCTGAGTGGAAATTACACAACAGTATAGAAATCGGATATCATACTGATCATAATGCAGTCGTAATACAAAAAGAAATATAAAAAATAAAACGAGAATAATAAAAACAAAAAGAAAAACAAAAGAGACAAGTAATAATAAGAACATTTAAGAGGTATAAAATAGAAAATAAATAAAAATAAACTTTAAAGCAAGAAAATAAGTCATATGTGAAGGGTAAATCTCTTTTTAAAAGAGGCATACGGTACACAGCTTAGTGCTCATTTTGATTAAGAAAAAACACAAAACAAGCATCAAAACCACATGGTGGATGATCGGGCGCGTGTGAACAACTCAAAATGCGTTGCACTGAATGCAAAGAAGGCAGCTTGTGTCGCCGCGTGAACTCCAGTCAGGCCATGTCGACTTAGGTGATATGTGTGCCGTGAATACAATCGATGGAATCGTATCGTATGGAATCGATGGAAGCGAGGAACTAAAGAAAGCCATAGGAGCAATGGAAAACGGAAAAGGAGCTATGGAGGATCAGGTAACAACAGACCTGTTGAAGGACGGAGAGATCGTGCTAGAAAAACTAGCCACCCTGTATACACAATGCCTTATGACCTCGACCGTAAAAAAAGTTTGGAAGAATGCAAACATTATCTTAATTCATAACAAAGGAGGCGCCAAGGAATTGAAAAATTACAGACTGATCAGATACTATCCGTTGCCTACAAGGTATTTACTAAGGTATTGCTCATAGAGCCACGGCAACCTTAGATTTCAATCAACCAAATGATCAGGCAGGCTTTCGCAAAAGATAGTTCACAATAGGTCATATTCACACCATAAATCAGGTGATAGAGAAATGCGGAGAATATAACCAGCCTCTATATACAGCCTTAATTGGTTACGAGAAAGCATTCTACAAGGCGGAAACCTCAGCAGTCATACAGGAATTGCAGATTCAGGGTGTAGAAGACCCTTACGTCAAAATACTGGAAGATATACATAGCAACTGCACAGCTACCATAGTGCTCCATAAAGTCAGCAATAAAATTTCAATGAGGAAGGGCGTCAGGCAAGCAGACACAATCTCGCCAATGCTATTCATCGCATGCTTACAGGAGGTATTCAGAAGCCTGAATTGGGAACATTGGGGAATAAGAGTAAATGAAGAATACCTAGATAATCTGCGATCCGCTGATGGCATTGCATTGCTGAGTCACGCAGGCGGTGAACTGCGAATCATGATTAATGAGTTATACAGACAGAGCAGAACTTTGGGTCTAAAAATTAACACGCAGAAAACCAAAGAAATGTTCAGCAGTCTAGCAAAAAACAGCAGTTCACAATTGGTAGCGAGGGGCTGAAAGTGTTAAAGGAATACATCTACCTAGGGCAGGTAGTATCAGCTGATCCAGTTCATGAGAGGGAAATAACCAAAAGGATAAGAATGGGGAGGAGCGCATATGGCAGGTTTTCTCAGATCATGAATGGTTGTTTACCAATATCCCTCAAGAGAAAAGTGTACAGCAGCTGTATCTTACCGGTACTCACCTACGGGGCAGAAACGTGGAGGCTAACGAAAAGGGTTGAGCTTAAGTTAAGGACAGAGCAGTGAGTCATGGAAAGAAAAATGATAGGCGCAACGTTAAGAGACCGGAAGCGGGCAGAGTGAGTGAGGGAACAAACCCGGGTTAATGACATCCTAGTCGAAATCAAGAGGAAGAGATGGGCTTGGGCAGGGCATGTAATGCGAAGGCAAGATAGCCGCTGGTCCTTAAGGGTAACGGAGTGGATTCCAAGAGAAAGTAAGCGCAGCAGGGGGCGGCAGAAGGTTAGGTGGGCGGTTGAGATTAAGAAGTTTGCAGGCAAAGGACGGATGCAGCTGGCAAAGGACAGGGTTCATTGGAGAGTCATGGGAAAGGCTTTTGCCCTGCAGTGGATTTAGTCAGCCTGATGATGATGGTGATAATGAATTATATCTGACCGAATACTCCCAAAGCTGACATCGAGTGCTTCATGTGAACGCACTTCTCGTCATTGGCGATGGATCCCACCACACCTGTCATCATTGTCGAGGCCTTTATTTGGATATATCAAGACCGCAAATAAAAAGTGGTTCACCCAATTCGTCATAGAAGAGCTCGCACTCATGTGTGTCACCAATGCAACTCAACCAACCACCATTCATGGTTCATGCATAGACTGAAATTTGGCAAATAATATATCTACAGTTACAACTGAATATCTCAGTGTATATCATACTGATCATAAAGCAGTCGTGAATGTCGTTGTGAAGTAATAAAGAGTAATATAAGTACATTTCACTTCTCTCTGGTTTCTATATTTCTAGAACCACGTGTGTGAATTTTCTAGTGACGCCGCAATTGGTAATTGTGTGTCATTTTACAGCTTGGCTGTGCAACGATCTTCATAATTTTACGCAAAAATGGCCATAACCCGAAGATATCTGGAAGACGTCTGCCTGATCGGGCCAGCGTCAGCAGTAAAAAGAGTCTGCAGCGAGTCCTGAATGAGGCTTCCTGACATTTTAAAGCCGATAAAATTCCTTCCCACCTGTCATCGGCCGTTCAGCAGATGCGCAGTCGCTTTCTGGAAAATGTAGTACAGTCTGACGCGGTCCATAGCGAAGTACTTTAAGGTTAACCTACTCAGATTACGCAGTTCATTTTAGCGAAATCACTGATTAGAATTTATGCTGTTAGCTACCCTAGGGATCCCCTTATGCGGAACCGTTATTTTTATCACTGACTGAGAGACCGTCCCGCCAGGAAGTATTTGTCAGTTAAGTTTGGCTGCTATGAACGCGGTAACATTCAAATTGTATGCGTCTGCATACTGGCATGTGAGCAAACATTTTGCTTTATGGCTGCTTGACGGCTGTACCGCATTCCTTTCTCTACTGTATAGTACTGTGGATAGCAAAAAGGAAGCCCTATGCACCACATTATATTTACCGACTGAGAGCAAAACAAGGAAGGCATATTTGTAGGCTGGCTGGTGCATGATGTTACTAAGTTAATTGTTTAGTCTTGTAACTCCCCTGTTTTAGCGCTATTTCTCTGATTTAAAAACAAAATGGCAGATACCATCAAAGACTGCACAAGAATGATCAGTTCGGTCTTCATTTCTGTCTTTTGTTCTGAGCAGATACATACTCGTATATACGTTCGAGTAGACAGACAAGTAACAATCTCGAATTAACAGCAGTAATATATTTCAAGAGATGAGCGCTATGCTTTCTTGATGCGGCTTTTGCGTTTAATGCCCAACAGCAGGCGGCCGTATTTTGGAATGGTTGACTTCCATTTAATGTGGGCGTGACGTCAATCGTGACGTATGTGATGGGGCCGCCAAAAGGTCGCACAATTTCCAGACACGGCTTCACCGCGGCTTGGGCGAGGACGTGTTTCTGCAAGTAAGAGTAAGTGAATGAGATTCAAAGGGAATCAACTCACGGCCCACCATGTGGACGGCGCCTGTCATCGCGTTGTACGTAGTGTGCTTGGCGAGGCCAATCAGCGGATGGCCAGGGTTGCCTTGAAACCGCTCCTCAGTCCCAAAGCAGCGTCTGCCGACCAAGTCCATGGCCAGGGGCTCGTACAGTCGCAGCATGTGCACTTGGTCGCCCGTGTTGGCATACTGCTTCAGTGACCTTAGGAAAACTACGACATCTTCTTCGAGCTCTGGCATCATCTGTGTGCCACGAAACGGACGGGGAAAGGTGCATCTTTCAAGAACATCTCTCAGGAGCACATGACGATCGGCGCCTACTAATCTTTTAATGGCCCACGTGTAAACGCTGAACAGAGGGTAAGAACTGTAGTTTCGCTTAGAATCGCACAACTACGTGAATTGGTAACATAGCTTAAAGAAACGGCATTTTGCAACGCCTTCATTAACGGAAGGTGTTAGACGCCAGAGATGAAGGAGGAGGCATGCTGAGAGATAAAACTAAAATGCTAACCCTAACTGCAGAGCAGCATAAAAATTGTTCTAGGACCGCAATTCTGCAATTACAGGAGGTGGAGAACATTTGAATTCTGCTCTTCATAAATTTACTCCGTGAAAATGCGTATTTTCCCATCTCTTTAGCGTCTTTAAACATTCAGAAAAAAGTATAAATAACCTAAATTCAAATATACTGCAATATTTTCAGGCGTAACATCTCTGTCAGGTTTGCAGATTTTCGTAAACAAGGGACGGCGACTTGCAAAATCCTGGAAGTCGATAACTTTGATGCGTCGTTTTCGATATCTTATAAGCTAATAAAGTGGCTGTTTGTGTCGTCTTGATTAGTTCAAAAGATAAATTCTGTAGAGCTAAAATGCAAGCCTATATAAAACTTCACCTGCTTCCATAATTAACAGTGACAGAGAGGTGTTTCCGTGGTTTCCGAGCCTTACAACTTACATAAGTATGGGAATATTCAGATATATTGCTGTTTCAGTCGCTTTAGTATTTCTACCCTCAACTGTAAAAAAAAAAGCTGCGTACCAAAAAAATGAAAATCCTCTCATCGGCCTGATTGTCCTGTTTTCATTTCTTTCTTTCTCTTCATTTTTGTTACCGCTGGAGATTTTCGGATACAGGATGAACCAACTCGCCGGACTAGCTCGTGTACTCCAAAATTCTCGGTCTTTCGTTCTCTTCTGTGTGCGGTGCGCAGCCAGAATTTTAAATTCGCGCCGAGTTTGCTCGCATCCCTCTTACTTCCCCAAAGAGCGGCATGCAATTCTGCATTCGCTATGATATTCTACACAGGTGAATGCTCACTTACCTGCTTCAGTTTGGCTGAAGTAAAGCCGCCGGCGACTGCACTTCGGATGCTCCTCCAGTGTGGTGTAGTAGCGTGCAAGAGTGATTTACCCAAGTACGGGTGCAGCTGTACCGTTGCCATCGTTAGCTGATTGCATACAGGAAGTGGTTAGCGCACGAGTACTCTTAGGAACAGAGAACATTCATGCGAAATCTTTACATGGCTCATCAGCAACGAAACCCGCTAGCGTTCACCAAGCACACTGGTACCAAAAGCTCATGACGTCGCCACAGTTTCGCATGCCGTGAGCAGCAGGCCGTACGTTAGTAACGAATTATCATAGCTAATGAAGCAATGTCATAGACAAGACAGTTGTATGTTATAGAGATAGTTAGTGACAGCAATCGGTAGTTTTGGAATGATAATGGGCGGTACTAAATAATGATGAGGGTTATTAATGACAGTAGTAATATTAAAGGCTTTTAGGTCAACGGTCGTTAATGTGAAGGCCTTCAAGCTAAATGCCTTCAGGAAAAAGGCTTCCAGGTCAAAGACTTCACAGCCCGCAAGGACCTTTACTTCCCACCGTAACTTTCCAACATCTAACAAGGCATGGGTTCTATCGCAGCGCTACAGTATTCCACACTGTAATCTATTGATACCGGCGTGTTTATTGAGAATTTCAGCCCCCGGGATCTAGATAGGTAAGTGCAAAAATGCCCTTTGTAAGGCCTGAACTTTACTCTGTGATGTCATAGCGAGTTCAGGGCGTAATAAATGTTATAGTGCGTTAAAGAATGTCCGCATAGAGCAAAATATGCCTCAATGATGTATAGTGACAGTTACTTGTTTAAGTGGTTTCCAAGCCCTACTGCTAACATACTGGTGAAAGTCATCAGCTTTATTATTTTAATAGTTTCTTTAATATTTGTTGGAAAAGTGATCATATCCCTTTGTTCTCTCCCTTTATTACTTTAATAGTTTCTCAAATATTTGTTGGTAAAGTGATCATATCCCTTTGTTCTCTCCCTTTTCTATCTCTCCCTCCGTTCCCCTTCCTCCATGTAGGGTAGCACACCGGGCGCTGCGTAGTTAACCTCCCTGCCTTTCTGTCTTTCTCTCTCTCTTAATATTTGTACCCGCAATCTAATCGTTCGTGAAACCCTCACACCATAATTAAAACTGCTGAATAACTTTATCAGATCATTAAATTTGAAAATAATTGCCAACAAGCAGATTAGAGATTTTAATACACTTTAAGAAGAATAAAACGGCTCCACATTTTTGGAAGATGCGAGAACTCAGTGTTATAGCCTCAAATTATTAATTTCTTAATTAAGCAGCACGTATTTATTTAGCTCTGAAAGCTTGTACCTTGACGGTTTTCGTACGCAATGGGCCATTGTACATTATCTGTGTATGGCTGTTTATAACATGCTTACACTTTGTGAAATGCATCGGGAATACTGTGGCAATGTGAGGACCATATCAGCTCAAAAGAAAAACATACGGCCAGAACATCATGCATGTGTGGCAAATATGCTTTGGGCACTACAGAGTTAAGGAAGTTAACTGTTCTTAACGTGTTCTTAACGAATGTACAGTTATTATTATGTTCTGCTCAGTTTTTCTCTTCATTGCTGTTTTGTAATATCTGGGATGCGGGAATTGTGCTTTTTGAAAACCTAATCGAATATTGACACGAATACTCCCTACTTGTGCGCATACTCTTACAGCACGAACAATCGTGGGAAAGAGCCAACCTCTAGCGGCGGCGCTGCGCTACAGCGTTGTAACGTATTTAGTTATAGCTACAAAGACGCCACTGATTTACACTATGAGGTAGGTACACTAACTCAGTATGTCACACGTATTCGACAAATTCCATTTGCTACTGATAACTATAGCGGATACAGTAGACGAGAGCTGTGCATGATCATTCGAGCTCAGGCAAGGTTTGCTTAAGCCGCTTGAGCCCTGCCAAGTCGCCCACTCTAGGAGGCCACGTACGAGCAATGAATGCCGCCACACGAATGGACCGCATCGCGGAGCCGAACCCGTCATCCCGTGCGGCAGCGTGTTGTGCAGCATCCGGGGTGGACTCTTTTCATGAGACAGTCATCGGATATACAATTATTTGCAAACACGAGGGCATATTCGACTCGTTTATAACGATTTTCAACGTCGACTACTATTAAGCACCGGGCGCACCTGAATAGTCATTTTCCTGTACGATGCCAATACAGAGTTAAAGGGACACTGAGGAGAAATTGAAGTTGGCATGTATCAATAGAATACCAGCTCCTGATCAAAAAAACGCCGCTCTTACTGAAAACAAAGCTCTTGTAAGATAGAAAATAGGAAGAACCAAATACAGGTATCGCCACCAAAGGCCAATCTCGTAAGTACAAGCGTGGCGACGTCATAGGACAAGGGACACCACCTTGGAGAAATTTTCCTTTCTACATGGCAGGCGCGAATCTCTGAGGCTGACAAAGGAAAGTTGCGCGGTTCAATATTGAAGTAAGATTTGTTTTAAAACCTATAGTACATTTTTTTCACACAAGGAAGACAGACAAAAGACAACCTGAATGTTGGAAGCAAAGAAAACCGATGCATGGCGGCACCACAGGCGGCCAGGAGAGTTTCGATTTGTTATGGCGCTTCGCGTCTATGAGCTTTGTGTGCCTCGTGGTATTGTTTATGACGTGCCTCGATTCACAAGCGCCGAACAGCAGAGCAACTCCAGGTGCCGCTTCAAGTGCTAGTTAACCTTTGAATGAGCCTGTGAAGGGTGGTCGGATGATCGCCACGGTCGATGAAAAACTATGATGCATGACGGTCGGTGATAGTACAAGGCAGTTTGCAGTATAAAGAGCGCTTGTGTTTTCGCACGTTCAACCGGCGAAACATTCCCGGCTGTGCCAGTCAACTTCAATCTACTTAACGGAAATCGTTTATTAGGGACGGGAGCCAAGGTACAAGGCAGTTAACAAAATTGCTGATGACCTAGCTCTGTTAGGGCAGGATACACGTTGCGAAAGCGCGGAGATTTCTGCATCGGAAGAGTGCATTCACTAGATGCGCCTTTATCGTTAAATTCACCCTGAGACGTCGTGGCGGAGTGGTACCGTCTCCGCCTTAAACAGCAAAGACCCTGGTTCGATTCCGAACCTCAGCACAGGTTTCTTTTTATTCAGCAAGTGGGCGGGGGGTTTCAGTGGCTCCCATAGATGCCGCCACAGAATACGTTGGTTAGTGGTTAACCGCAGGCTCTGTGCAGGTGCGTTTATGCGCTGGCATAACGCGCGCGCGCTGCACGGCGGCGTCACGTCGGACAAAGCGAGACCCTCTAAACTGCGCTTCACCGCCGACGCGTTCGGCGGCTTCGGCGCACTCGGATCGTACTGGCGGTGACTTGGAGCATGCCTCTATTTCGCGCGGAGTGCGCCAGCCGCCGCCGATCCGGCCAGACTGATTCGGCTCCGCGGCGAGGTGCGCGCTGTGACGTAATTCAATAGCTTCGGCAGTTGGGCGGAGCTGTTTTTTTCGAGCTCCCGGTTAATTTAATCCATTCACAGTACGTATCTGAAGGCAATTGCGCGAGAGAGCCTGATCTAGTGGACCTGTTGGATCTAGCGGAAGCCGTTGAAGCGTCGTTCGCCGGCTTTAGTTTTAAGCCGCCAACTTTAAACACGACCGCCCTTGAGCACCCACCCGTTTTTTGTCGCAAAAAAAAAAATAACTTTGCTCTTCCGCGCCGTTCAAGGAATCACAATCCGTTGGCCCGAAATTCCCGGCCAGCTTCCGATGGGTGCAACGCACCGACATTGTCCTGGCCCCTCGCGACTCTCCGCACGGGGGTTATGATATTTAGGTTGCAACGGCTGCTCACTGAGGAAGCGGGAAACGACTCGCCGGCGCCTAACCCCTAACCCTGCTCCCTCAAAAGCAGCGCACGCTCGGTGGGGCTGAGGTCGCTGAAATGCAGGCCGACGTTTTTGCGAGAACTACGTCGTCGTGTTCGGGAACGGGATCCATCGTAACGCTGGCACGACGCCGGTGAAAACGTAAACGAAGCGACGGTAGCGCCCCCGATAGATGCATTCAACGGGCGGCGGCAGTAGCTTTCATTTCGGCAGCTGCTAGACCGCACCGCTAGCCGCCAGAAATCACAGTCTGCGTTTACGTCACGTTGCACGTCACTCCGTCCTACGACGTCATAAGAGTTCTCCGTGACGTCATTAGAGTTCTCGAGTTTGAATCAGAGCGGCGGGATAAACTTTTTCAACTTCGAATCCTAATTTCTTTGAAATAAATGCATCTTTCGCTCCCAGACAAGCGGCAACAAAGCCATGAAATGCCGAACTATCAGATTTTGCTAACAAAAGAAATTTCATAGAGTTCTCCGCAGTGTTCCTTTAATCATTTCTCTGCCCGAATGATTTTGGAGGGAAGTGAAGGGAGCGAATGCTAAAGAAGAGGGGCATAACTGAGAACAGCTCCATCCAATATGTAAAATTCTATTTTCTTTAGCTTTTGTGTGGTCCACCACAAAGGCCGCGTTTATTCCTCGTAAGCGCGGACCTGGAAATACCATATTTTTTCCGCGCCACACGTATTCGCAGTCATTAACTGACGTTGAGAATACTGCGGTCGCTGACCGCAAGTGCATGACGGTGCACTTGGCCTCAGAGGCCCGGCTTGGAAATTATGGACGCCATCCATGCTTGCTGTGAAAATGACCAGGGGCATGTATTTGATCTTTTAGCTTATTAAAGCTGAGTGAAAGTCGCCACTTTGTCACCAGAACGCGGCAGCCAGTCGATATACATGACTACCTAAGAAGATATGTTTACTCAAAAAGATGGGACATCAAATATTTGAAGATTTATTTTTAAGCTCTGCGCTAAACGCCCTTCGCTCATCGAGCTATTTTTTTATTTCGCGTTTTTTTGTACTGCTGAAGAGACAAAACAAGTTATAGGGAAGCGGTAAATGCTTTTGTTCCAAAATTAGCACCGCAAAGAAAGAACTGTGTTGGACAGTTCGGTGTGCCGCCTTGACCCAATTTTTCGCCGGAATGTGGGCTAGAATCTTTTATAAAAGAAAAACGAAGTAAATATTCTTTGTCTGTTTTCAAGGAAAGACAATGCTATCTTATTATCGTACTTTATATACTGCACGACTTTCTTTGTGTCCATGTCATTTTTTATGGATACGCTTCGCTCGTGTTCTTCAGAAGCTGGTGAGTTGTCCTATTGCATTTTAAATAAGGACGGCATTATTTATTTGATACTAAAAATGGTTCCGTACTCTCATGACAAAAAGACCTCGCGCTTAATTATATAATCCATCCTATTTTTTTTTTAAAGTAAGGCTGACATTTTTCTCTCGGGTGCAGCAACAAATAAAAGCGTTTTAGCCCTATGTATCAAGGGCGCGATAACCTATACATAAAGGCGTAAAGAGTTAAAAACGCTGCTGTTGATATTATATTTCTAATATTGGGCAGCCCTAGAGCTTTAGTGGTGAGACGTTAGGGAAAACTGTTATTTTAACCCTGTTAGAGCTTCGGAGCACCAAAATGAACACAGTACCTTTTCCGTTTGTCTCAGCTGTACTGGCAGCCCACTGGCGCAGTGATTTTGGTAGTTTCAGCATTACTGTACAAAAAGTGAATCTTTTTTTTTTCTGACACGGGAAGTTGCTGCGGTTGCTGTTTGGCCTTCGGTACTTACGCCTCGATTCATGAAGTTCTTGAAGTTCCGCACACACACATGCTCGATTAAGTCCAGGTCGATTGTCACAACAAATGGCACGTCCCCGTTGTAGAAGCTGCGAGAGAAAACGTCGCTCTCAGTGTTGGGGTAAAATCTCCCCACTCTCTGCCAGTGCGAAGGAATGACGGCAATGATGCACCCTATTCCTTCCTGCACCCTCTCTCAGGTTTGCGTGTGGCGGGCCTCTTCTTTGCGAGGCTTGATCAGGCTGCCTTAGCAATATGGAGGCTAGTATGAACAGGAAGATCATATTTGCGTAGCGTACGCAGGAGAAGCGTGGAAAACATTAAGCATGTTCTCGTAGTCTGCAAAGCTATACATCCACATATCAAATACGAGACAGTGAGCCTTCTTGTTACATTGGATCTAATTAACATTGTCAGCAAAATTAAGACATCCGTCGTAGAGGCGAACAAAAGTAAACTAGAGTAGTGGTGACACAAAAGCAAAATCACAAAATAGCGTCAACTGCCTCAGATATCAAAGTAACATAGTGTAGAACATAGGAAAGGAATAGATTGGAATTTGAAACATCCAGATTAGGATAGAAATATTAAAGAAGTACCAAATAAACAATATCCGACATAGCACTCAAATGTGACAGAAATAGGGCCTAGGAGACCCTAGGACTGAGCACGCTACTATGCTCAACGCAATTACTAGTTAGAGTAGGACAGCCGACGTTAGGTAGGGCCTCTGCTGTCGACTACGTGGAGATAGATGTTGACCATGAACTTATGTTTGCTCGAGCCTTATTTAAAGGTGAGGCCGATGAAATCCACTGATGCTATTCTGTTCAACGTCACGTGAACATGCTTTGCATGAGCCGCCGCGATGTCTGAGTGGTTATGGCGCTCGGCTGCTGGCCCGAAAGATGCGGGTTCGATCCCGGCCGCGGTGGTCGAATTTTGATGGAGGCGAAATTCTAGAGGCCCGTGTGCTGTGCGATGTCCGTGCACGTAAAAGAACCTCAGGTGGTCGAAATTTCCGGAGCCCCTCACTACGGCGTCTCTGATAGCCTGAGTCGCTTTGGGACGTTAAACCTCCATAAACCAAACCAAACCAAATGATTCTTTGCATGACAGGATTTTCGGTATACATGAAATAGTACGATGACGAACGCTACGTGGATGACGATGACGAACGTTCGATGACGAACGATACGTACTGGACACGAAACTCTCTCTTATAGCTATCACTGGCAAACTGAAGGATGTTTTTAGAAGCAACATTAGGTATGAAAGATACACTGAGGGAGGCTGCATTCATTTTCTCTGAAGTAAAAGCTTATGGTGTGACTCTTTCTGAGTCTGCTGACCTTAGAGGCATGCATGCTCCAGATGTATTTTATCACCCACCAGGAGCTGTTGAATTATACAGCTTATTAGACTCTATTCTGGCCACTCTTTCTGACGCCCACATCATCCTTGCAGACCACTGCAGCCTAAGAAACATTAAGTGGGACCAACCGACACCACGAGTCGGAGACCCTTGACAAGCTTAGGCCGCAACTGTTTAATACGTCCTCGAGCAACGCATTTGTTCTCCTACGCGGGGAAACATCCTAGGCTTGATGGTTAGGAACTACCCAAACATCCAAAAATATGTGTTCCTACTTGGCAATCGCGAACACAACATAATTACTACTACGTTCATGCTTTCTCCAAAAATTCATACTGGCCACGAGATTAAGGAGCTTACATGTATTAGAGAGCCAATTTTAATGAAATTATAAATGGAGTAGAGGAATCGCTCGATCAATATTTTTATAAATGCTACTCCGAATACATTTCTACCATCCGGATAGTTTCAGGAGTCTGTCATCTATACTGCGGGAAAACGCGTTCCTTGAAAGTTTGCGCAGACATGCGCAAAGCTGATAAGCCGTTGATAAACAATGATGTCAAAAATTGCAAAAGACACTTAAGTTCTGCTTTAAGGGTATTAAGCGATTGTCATTCTGAGCAGTTTGACGCATTTCAACGCTTGCAACGCATTTTAATTTTTTTTTTCAATTGTTTCATTCAATGAATTGATCGATTACACGCTCTAAATGTTCTTAAATAGTATCATCAAGCATCGGCTTTCCATTCTGAGCATCTTCACTTCTTTGAACCTCTCTTCTAACTTTTTCATTATTTCATAACTTCAATGAGTCAATCATTAAATAAATTACATTGATTTTATTCTCCCGTCATCAACAATCACACACCATTCAATCATCAGTCAGTACAATCAAAAATTGTCATGCTACATTTTTTACGCAGCCGCCGATTATTTCCGACACGCGGTGCCGACTACTACTACGCCGACGGCTTTTCGACCGAACGAGCTGTATACGCTCTGGCGTAAAAGGCTTATAAAAGAATATTTTCGCTTAGACCAGAATGAAATAAGAAGTTCTATTATTGTTCAGCGCTATCTAGAGAAACTGGATTCGCGGTATGAATGTGGCATAACCATGGTGAAGGAGGATTGCTTCTCGGGACCAGCAAAGGACTAACAAACAATCGAAAATCATCCTCTAGCTACGTTAAATGAATGCGGAAAGAAAAAATCAGAAGCCTACGTAACTTGCATGAAGGAGTAGCATTTACCGACAAGAGTGGAAAATTTAGTTGCTTCAGCGATTACTTTTAATCAGTTTTCTTGAAATCAAAACGCTATGCACAGTTTTAAAGACAATGTTCATGGTGCAATGCCTCCTATAACAACCTTCATGGACGGTATCACAACGTGTTTACATTCGTTAGGTGATTCCATACCGATTGGTTCAGATCAGGTATCCCTGAAGGTACTAAAAGCGTGCTCAGTTAATAATATATTGCGAGTCACATAAAACTCTTCCCGACGAATGAAAGAGAATATAGGTTGTACTCTAGTCTAGGGCACCGCAGCGGTGGCCAAATTGTTTGGGCATCTATCTGCCTTGCATGCGGGAGTTGTGGGGTTCGATCCCCAGTACCGCCAGATGCCCACAGGTGATACAATAGGTGGTGTCATGGCGCTCTTTGGCCCCTAACGCCCTTGCGCCATAAAAATGCATCATCATCAGGTAAGTCTATGGCAGCCACTTACACGCCGATTTATCCGTGCTGTACATATTGCAAGACACTTTGAACACATTGCATAAAGTAACGTGATGAAGTAGCTAGAAGCTAATGTTTTTTCCTGGAAAAACAAAAAGAAATTCGTGTAGGTGTCTCATGTACCGCCCAACTGAGACAGCTTTTTCATTACTTTGACAATGCGCCTTACTGTAGATTAATGAGTGATGCTATATTTATAGATTGTAGGAAAGATTTCGCTTCTATCTCACGTGAACTATTAGAAGACAAAATGTTTGCTCTCATGATTGATCAAGATATTTTGAAATCAAGTGTAGATCACCTGAATAACTCAAAAACTCTCGTCCTTTGGTGTAAGCAATCTGGACTTGTGGAAGTAACTTCAAGTGCGCCACAGGGCTTGCTTTTGAGTTCTATTCTTAATTTTCAACACTGACATCGCGTCTAATCTTTCTTCCACTACCAGATAATATGCGGATGACAACGTAATACATAGGCCATTCGATACAGATAGTCACATGCAATCGCTCCAACAAGATGTCGATTGTATCACTATAGGTTTAACACATGCGAGCTGAGTTTAAACGCAGGTAAAAGCAAGCACTTTATAATTAGCAGAGTCGCATACTGAACACGAGCTACACAATTAGCAGTACAGTGCTCCGAAGAGTCTCTAAAGTAAAATATCTAGGTCTGCTTTTTTCAGAAGATCGTTCTTTTAATGAGCATATTAATGACACCATAAAAAAGCTTCCAATATGATTACACGTCTAGCATGCCTAGCATGTATTATATGTGGGACCCCCGCCAATGATTCCTCATATAAAAACTGAACTTACACAGAGCAGTGTGGCGAGGTTCATATTATACAATATCGGCGGGGATTTACTGTCGCCAAAATGAAGCAGAATTGAAATCAAACACACAGAAGGCGGAATTGATACCGGCTAAAATCAGTGCATGAAATTTCTAATAACTGAACTCGTGTCGACAAATCTAAGTACATGAAGGCTCCCCACAATATCTCAGTTAGGTGAGATTACAACAGTCAAATTAAAGAAGTTCAATGTTGTACTAATTACATGAAATTTCCTTTCTTCGCCAAGAACAATATCTGATGGAGCACCTCGCCAGCGGATGTAGTCAGAGCTGACTGCGTCCGCTTCATTCAGCTTAACAAATAGCTTGTAATTAATAGAGAAGTTCTTGCAGTTTGCCATTATTATGGCTTGTATAACAAGCTCTGAACTTGCGAATGCTACGTTTCTTTACTTCCTATGTATTCAATGTTTTGTTTGATGTCTTCTTCGTGTTCTTGTGACTGTTATTTTTTACACACTCTCCTTTTGTCCTTTTGGAGGCGAAGACGAAGTCGTTCGAGACCAGAACGCTATCTCCTTGGGCCACCCTGGCCAATCAGTCGCCGTGGGTATGTGCCATTCAGCCTGAGGACATATTCATCATCATCATCAATAATCAACCGAAACTCTGGAGCAGGCTGTCAACAAAAGTATCATTCAAGATACCCTAAAGCTCGATCCAGTTGCCTTTGAACGTATTCACCGGTTAGGCAGACCGCAGGCTAATAAGAATAGACCGGTAATTTTTAAACTCCTGGATTCCCGTAACAAGTCAGCAATACTGAAGCAAGGTTTTAAACTTAAAGACACGAAATATGCCATTGGGGAAGATTTCTCTCCGAGAATTCGAGAAATCAGAAAAAAACTGTGGAACAGTGCCAAAGAAAAGCGACAAAAAGGGGACAAAGTTTCGCTTGCCTTCGACAAATTATTTATAAACAGCTGCGCCTTTGTTTGCGATCATGAAACGAACGACAAAGTTCCGCTGAAAAAAAACGAAGAGCAGGAGGAGACAGTCGAAAAAAGGAGCCCACCAACGACACGGGGAAGAGCACGATTAAAGCACTGACCATCATAAATGTAAACGCAAGGATCATAGTAAACAAAGTAGAATCTTTAGAAAACTTATTAATTGATCGGGAACCTGATATTGTCGCCGTCACGGAGACTTGGCTTTCACCAGAAATTTCGAGTCATGAAATCGCACCACCCAACTACTCAGTCATTCGGAAAGACCGAGACTCCCGTGGCGGTGGTGTGGCTCTCTTGATAAAGAAAACCCTGCCGTTTGTTATGCTCCCAGATGTGTCGGGTGCTGAAAGCGTATTCTGCAGACTTCTCTGCAACAATACTACTGTCTGTGTAGGCTGTTTGTATAGGAGTCCCTCTTCAGGAGATGAGTGCATTTCTGTCATTCATGACTTCCTTCAACAATATGCTTGCTGCACTAGAATCATTCTCATGGGTGACTTTAACCTTCCGGACGTGGACTGGACAACTATGCAACACACATCATCATCTTCAGAAGCTCTTTTTGACTTAATGCTCTCCTTTAATCTCCAACAAATTATCCTAGAACCAACGCGCAAGCAAGGATCAGCAAACAATATACTCGATCTTATACTAATCAGTGATCACTTTCCAGTACACCAAGCTCAGACAGAAATCATCGAAGGCATCTCTGATCACAACATACCATTATGTTTGTTACCTCTAGACTGCTCAATACAAAAACGATCCGATGTAAAGACAACACTGAACTTCGATAAGGCTGATAATGCCAGCATATTAACCTACCTCGCACATGAATTTGAAGCATTCAGTGAAATGGTCTCCGACCCCTCAATCAATATTAACAGGGTTTGGCTTCATTTTAAGACTATGGTTTCACACTGCATAACTAATCATGTTCCACTAAAAACTAAGCGTCCACAAAGAAACAGTCCATGGGTAACAAGGGATGTTATCCACGCTAAACGTCATGTGAAAAGGTTGCGTATTTCTATCAAAAATCATGGTTCATGTCCTTCTAAAACCACAAAACTAGCGTGCGCAATCACGAAGTTCAGAGAGATAGGCAAACGGGCCAAGAAACACTACTTTAATGTAACACTGCCTAACTTTCTGACAAACAACCCGCATAAATTTTGGAACCATTTCCGTCCAACTAAGAACCCGTTATCCGACTTGTCTCCAGAAGATAGAGCTAACAATGCTAATGCGTACAACACGTTTTTTCACTCAAGTTTCACAAAAGATGACGGTAATCTCCCGGACTTTTACGGCAATCAAACATCACGCATTGACCCTTTAATCATATCAGATGCCGGCATTTTTAATCTATTACTCGCGCTTGACCCTAAAAAATCACCCGGACCAGACAATATCCCAAACGATTTCTTGAAACGATACGCAGAATGGTGCAGCAGATACTTGGGTCTAATATTTCGTAAATCTCTCGAGTCATCAACTTTACCGGACGACTGGAAGAAGGCAAACATTATACCAATACACAAAACAGGAGACACCACATTACCATCGAACTATAGACCAATATCTCTCACCAGCACGGCTTGCAAGATGCTCGAGCATATCATCCTTCAACACCTAACAAACTTCCTTGATACACACAATCTGTTATCTCCAAACCAACATGGATTCCGTCATGGGCTATCAACCGTCACACAGCTTACAGAGGTTGTGCATGACCTTGCATTCGCCATCAATAACTGTAGCCAGACTGACATTATATTATTGGACTTTTCTAAAGCATTCGATCGCGTCTGCCACAACAAATTAATAGCAAAGTTACGGGGTGCCATCGGGGATGGGGAAATTTTAGATTGGATTTCAGATTACTTATCAAACCGGACACAATTCGTACTGTTTCAGAACATGGAATCTGCGACAGTACCCGTCATATCAGGTGTACCTCAAGGATCCGTGTTGGGGCCACTGTTATTTTTAATTTTCATCAACGACATAACCAACAATATCGATTCTAACATCAAACTCTTCGTCGATGACTGCATTATCTATAAAACAATTAACAGCTACGAAGACCACATTTCACTCAGCGATTCATTGAACAAAATAACCGAATGGTGCAAAACATGGCAAATGACGGTAAACACGACTAAATCTGTTTGCATGACGGTAACAAGAAAAATGCAACCTTATGATTTTCCGTACTTTGTTAATGGCAGAATACTGACGAAAGTTCACCAGCATAAGTACTTAGGCATCACACTAACTTCTGACCTCAGATGGGACGCGCACATTGCTAGCATAACCTCGAAAGCATTACGCAAACTATTTTTTCTTCGAAGATGTCTGCGCCTTGCACCCACATCGACAAAGCTTCTCGCATATACTACTTTCGTTCGACCAGTTTTAGAATACGCTAACACAGTTTGGTTCCCCCATTCAGTGACTAATGTAACAAAACTAGAAAAAGTACAGCGTAAAGCATTGCGGTTTATACACAACAAATATAAGCGCACAGATTCACCAACTAATATCGCGGCTATTTCGGGTTTAGAGACGCTATCATCAAGAGCGCAACAAGCACGACTAAAATTTTTATTTCACCTTATGCACAACTACTACAAGATAGACGTATCAAAATACTTATCTTTCTTGCAATCAGGCCCGTCGAGGCATAAACACGCAGCCGCGATAACAGAATACTCATGCCATAACGACACGTTCATGTATTCGTACTTTCCCCTCGTGATCAGAGAATGGAATCGCCTTGATCCCTCAATCATAACTGCAACCACATTATCTCAGTTCACGTCACGGATAGAATCATTATCAATTAACGAACAAAGCAGTTTCACTGACATACTCAACCGCCTCTCATCACTTCATTAGATTGTTAATTAATTGTGAAGAAAGTCTTATTTTTTCCGCTGCTGTGTTCCCATGTGCTCTAATTGAATTCCTTATGGCAATGCTCTACCCGACTCCTAGACATGTATTTTTCTTTTTCCTTGCTAATGTTTACCTTTTCTTGTATTTTTCTTGTTCCTTTCTGTTCACGTGTGTTTGATTTGTATTCCAAAGTGCACGGCTCAAATTTTTATCATGTCTGTCATTTTTGTTTGCCCACCTGCTATGGTCCCTGATGGGACTGGCAGTATTGTAAATAAATAAATAAATAAATAAATCTCTTTGCCTCTGAAGTTTTTTTGTTTTTTCGCACAATCAGGGAGGCGCCGCTCCCTCTCCGTGACGGCGATGGAAGTGGAGGATGTTAGGCCTCTTCTAGAACCTGGTAAGTCGGCGGCAGCCGTCCAGAAGAATAGCTTCTACCAATCGACCGAGGAAAGCAGCCAGGCCAATGTGCTGTACCAGCTACAAGCGAAGACTCTTCGGTGGACGACGGGTTCGTCCCAGTGATGAGCAAGAAAGCCGAGAGGAGACTGCGTAAGTGTAAGGACTCGTGCTCATCAAGTACATCTACCGTCATCATGACGCGGGGTGCATCGGCATATACAGCCGTGTTTTCGCTTGAAACGCCCACCGACAACCTCGAACTGCTGAACAGACAAGCTACGTCGGTGTTCCTCGAGGCTCGCGTCCCGGGAGTGATCAAGGACGCCAGGATCAACAGCCGAAGGAACCTCCTTGCCATCGATGCAACAGAGCGGAGCGCCTTGGAAAGTCTAGCCACCATCAAGACGATTGGAGACATCCTCGCCCGCTTTCTTGTTCTTGAAAACAATGACACAACCACTGGCGTCATTTTCGACGTCGACTGGACCACCTCTGACTACTACCTGCCGATACTCATTAAACCAGCGACGAACAGCATCGAAATAACCAAGGTTCAGCGCCTCGACAAGTCAAGGTGCGTCAAGCTCATTTTTAAGGGCGACTGTATTCTATTGCATGTGAAGATTTGCCACTATCGACATGCACTTCGCCCATTCGTATCGAAGCCGCTTCAGTGTCAGCACTGCATGAAAACAGGAGATGTCAGTGGTGTTTGTATTAACACCATAGCGTGCACGCTCAGCACTGAACCACAAAGCGGTGACATTTGCCGCCTATTCTCTCGAAGTGCGCCAACTGCCGTGGCCCTCATGACGCTTCTTCAAAAGCCTGCTGAAAAAAAGAACAGGTGGTGTTGAAACAGATGATGCGAGGCCATTCAACGCACAGAGAGGCCGCAGCTACGGTGCGTCGGCGTCGTTCTTGTCGCCGGCGACCTACTTGACAAACGGTTCCCGGCGGCAGGGAAGCGCCCATTGCTCCTGCTACTTGTCCTCCCCCTCCACCGCGTAATGTAAGCCCGGCGACTGGTGAAGCCGGAACGAGTACGTAAGAGGTGACATCGCCACCACTGCCGCCGCCACGCTCGACCAAGGTGTCTGAGCAGGCACCACGTCACCACTGTCCTACGCCTACAGCTGAGCGAGCCCAAAGCATAGATCCAGTCCCAGGTGAGAAAGTGCAGTCTATCGTCATCTTGAGGTTTCTTATGAACGCCATGCGTGTTATGCCGTCTAGCCTTTACTTGCCAGCAGCACAGAATGTATTGCAGGTACTGGGCGCGCTAAATCCTGTCCTTGCAGCTTTTCAGTAGCAGAAACAATGCCTCTCATCGCAAATGCATCTGAAAGGCAACTCAGAGAAGTATCCATTTTCCAGTGGAATGCCCATGGACTCAATTCCCGTATTTCGGATATTCGTGAATACATCTATAATTACAGATTTCCAATCTTTGTGATTTTTGAGCCCAATTTACAAAATTCGATCCAAATTTTTGACCATGAAGCATTTGCATCCTCCACGCACAGGGGAAACAGCGAGGTCAACCTCTCTATTTCAAGGGATCTTACTTATGTGCACCATACGGATCCCCCTCGCACCCATAACCAGTACGTCTAACGGTGAAAAGGCGCACCCTGAAGTTTACGCTTGTGGGCGTGTACTTTTCTCAAACAACGCGGTTTGACGCCGACAGACTGAGGGACTTCCTGGCTGTAACACCTGGGCCTTGGATCGTTACTGGTGACTTAAGCACGTATCACGCCATGTGGGGAGGCATCTGGATGAATTCGAAGGCAAGAAGTCTTGTCTCTTTCGCCACTGACCACGACTACAATACCTTAGCGACGGTTCTCCAACGTACAATCGCGGGCTGTCTTGCTGCAGCTGTCTGAACTTGGCGTTTGTGTCGCGGTGCCTTGCGAGACGCGGCCGGTTATTTTCTGATGAAGAGGCGCATGAAAGTGAGCACATCCTCACATATATTGCCGCGAATATTTGTAGTGTTTGTTCGTTCTTCAAATCTGCCGCCACACCACTTTATTGCTTTGTTCGCGACGCAAGACGCGACTAGATTTATCTCGATTGATCGCAGCCAGGCAGAGCTGATTCTACGTTGTTCCGGAATGTTCTAGTAGCTTTGCACGCTTTATCTCGAAAGTTCGCTATCAGCCTAAAATTGAGCACGGCCGACAGCGGCGGGCATTCTGTTCGACGACCGCCGAGCACGCTTGTCGCTTCGCCGCCGCCGAGTGATTCAGTCCATTGTGGGCTCAAGTCAGCCCAATAGTTTTCTTTTAAAGACCTTTTGTCCGTCTTCATCGCTCCTTCGACTGCCGTCACCACTACGTGACAATAGTATCGCTCCTGGTCTCGTTGTATATAGATCTGTCAAACGTTTGCAACGCATAGACTGTTCCATGTTTAAAACCTTTATGGAATATGCCTGCAGAGAAGACATTGCAACTGGTATTGAAAAGCGCATCAAGGAGGCTATGGAAAACGCGAGATGCTTCTTCACTCCAATGCAAAAGTTAACAGATTTTGATATGGAGCTGCAGCACCTCGGATCACTTCGACGAAGAGCAGAGGGAAGATATAGGCGCAAAAATTCGTTGCTCGACTTAAGGGATACAAGGCGCGCCCAGAAGAAAATCCAGCGCAGAATTCAAACCTTGCAGGCTGATCGTGGGAAGGCATTCCTTGAATCACTGGAGCCTCTAAAACCTCTCTCACGCACTTCGTGTTTGGTCTGTAGCCTACGAACAGCTCCACAGCAGTTCCAACCATTCAAGTCTCTCGCTCTTCACCAAGGACGTAGCGAAGCGGAGATTGGTGAATGTTATGCGTAAGAGTAGCAGGACCCAAGAACCCATCGACAACACTGAATTGCTACGGAGTGCCTAGATCCAGGGATTCACGAATGGACCTTCTTTTCTCTATGGAGGAACTGGACGCCGGCATGGCTGTTTGCAGACGGTCTTCATCACCGAGGCCCGATAGAGTAACACACCCTGCACTTGCAAACGTGGGTCAGGAGGGTCGACATGCTCTTTTAGACCCCTTCAACTTATCATGGTGTGCGGGTACAGTTCCGGACGCGTGTAAGTGAAGTCGTCTGGTTCCAGTCCTTAAACCCGGAAAATTGCCGCTTGACATAGCATCGTACCATCCAATTCCATTGGCTAGTCGCGTGGGAAAACTCATGGAAAGAATGCTACTTACGCGAACTGAGTGGCATTTGGAGCGCTACAAAATATATCCTGATGTAATGCCCGGTTTTCGGCGTGGACGTTCGCTATATGTAGCGTGATTGACCTCATGCCATCAGTTCAACATCAGAATGATCTGAAGCGCTCGACCGTGGCGTTTTTTCTGGATGTTAAAGGGGCGTATGATAACATCACTCATCATTCTATTTCGGACTCTCTGGAGTCTGCAGAACTTGGTGGTCGCATTTTCTGCTTGATACGCTGTTATTTATCCAGAAGATCAATATTTATGCAGACTGAGGACGAACCAATATCCTCATTTTTCACTTCCCGTGCGGTCTTACTGGGCAGAGTACATAGCCCAACGCTTTTCAATCTTCCGCTTGTCGGCGACAGTCGGCACAACTCTCAGTCTATGCGGACGACATTTGTATCTGGGCATCCGGAGTTATGCGACCACAAGTTCGAGCAAGGCTGCTTTTCCACCTGGTTTTCACGTGTACCGTTTCGACCGCCATCTACATGCGGGTGGTGTTTTCCTTCTCGTCGATTCATGCCTTCAGTCGTCTCCTCTTGTAGTTCCAGCTCAAAGTGCAGAATCTGTCTGGTGCAATGCCCGTCTTAACATTGGGCGTCTACTAACAGTTGGCTCTTTTTACCGTCCGCCGGCTCTCACTTCACCTAAATTTCATAATTATAGTCTGACTTTCTGTCTACAATAAAGAACGACGACGTTATCGGCAGCGACTTCCATAGGCCTGAAGTTCAGTGGTTGAACAATAAGACAGTCCTTAGTAATTTATCAGCACTTCCCTTAGCTTTTCGCGACTTAATATTGGCATATGTTACTGAGCCTACTAGGCATGGTCCTAGCCGGTTTTCTGTTCTAGACCTGCTTTTTTTAAACCAGGCTTCACTGGTATCTGATAACTCTTGCCATTCCGGGTATTATTGACCACGACTGCGTTGTTGCCTATGCTCGAATCATGCCGTTTTCGTGTACTCCCGACTTACCGAGGAAGGTTTACTTTTTTAATGAGGGCGAGTATGCTTCTCTCTCATATGAGCTTGCCAATTTTCTGCCGGAATTCTGCCACTTAAATCAGTCCTTAGAGAGTAATTATTAGTGGAAAACACACAGATGCACCCTGAAACAACTTATTGGCAAACACGTTCTCTCCAAAATTCCGACAACTAAAAAACACAGACATAAACTATGGGTTAATCAAGAGGTCAGGTGACTGGTTAATAAAAGACATCGTATCCTAAGCCCTCACAGGAGGCATCGTAATCCTAGAGTAGGTGACATGTTTCGTTGTCTTGTAAATGATACAAAATAGCAAACGAGGTTTGCAAAAGAAAAATAAATCTTAGAACTAGGTCGTAAGTTAAAGAAGAACCCGAAATAAATATGGATGTGCTTAATAAGAAACAGGAGATAATCAACTGGCATTCGGAGCCTAAACAATCGCAGTGTATTGGTTACAGATGACTACGAGAAGGCCTCTACTTGAGTACTTAATTCCAGTCTGCTTTCAAAACTTCATTTCATCATGAACTGCCGGTTACTCATTACGTTGTGTTAGAGCCTATGACCTGAACGCGTTGTGACCTACAATGGCGTTGTCAAATTGCTTACCAGTATACATGTTTCCTCGGCAAATGGTTCTGGTGGCCTACCTTTCTACGTGTTAAACGCTTGCTCCGACGTGAGTGCCCATTTTGTAGTTTTGATATTTGAAAAATCCTTACGTTCTTCATCTTTACCTAAAAATGGAAAACTGCAAATGTAGTCCCAATTCATAAAAGCGGCCCAAAACACATTGTATCTAATTACAGACCAGTTTCGCTCACAAGTGTATGCAGTAAAACGACGGAACACATAGTGTATAGCGCTATAAAAACATTTAGAATGCAATAGTTTTTTCACCGAACTCGAGCATGGTTTTAGATCTCGCCATTAGTGTTGAACACATCTCTTGAAATTCAGTCATGATCTTTTTTTTTCATTTGACCATGGTATACAGATTGACTGCATATTTTTGGACTTTAAAAAGGGTTTAAATATGTTCTCAATGTTTTGTTGTTGCATAAATTATCTTTTCTAGGTCTTCCCTCGTCTCTAATTGACTGGATTAGTGCTATCCAGAGGATCGCAAGCAACGCGTTGTAATTAAGGGCTCACAATCTGATTATGTTGCAGTCACCTCTGGAGCCCCTCCGGGATCTGTTTTGGGGTCCTTATTGTTTTTGACATATATAAATGATATTATTCATAATATGTCATGCAAAATACGTCTGTATTCAGAAGACTGCGTCATTTATCACAGCATAAAATGTTCCTCTGACCATGATTCTATTCAGAGAAATTTGTACTGTATATAGTGGTGGTGTATTAACTGGCAGATGTCTCTTAACACCACTAAGTGTCAATTTGTCTCCTTTAGTCGTCCACACAACCCATCTCCGTTTTATTATACTTTCGACGCTGTACAGCTTTCGCGACTGAGCGAATGCAAATATTTGGTGGTTTATTTTTTACCTAAACTAACCTGAAATAAAGAAAGACGAATACATATTAGCAAGGGCTTGCAATATGCTAAATTTCATCAAACGTAATTTCAAAAAAGCGGCTACTAAAATTAGCGAAATACTTTGCTTCACAAACGTAACATATATTTGGAGCACGCCTATACGGTTTGCGACCCCCATACTAAACTTCTTTCTGACATGCTTGAAAGGACACAAAACCGTGCAGCTCGGTTTGTCTGCAATAATGATAACTTCGCGTCTAGCGTTACATTACTTAAAGATGGGTTGGAATGGCGACTATTAAGCAGGCGTAGAAAAACTTTGCGGTAAGAAATGCTCTACAGAATGTATTTCGGAATAGTTAGAGTATAAAGAAAAGTCTACTTTTTGCCTTCTCATTTTGTGTCTAAGAAATGCGATCACCAACAGAAAATAAGAGAATTTAGTTCTCGGACCAATGTCTTTCGTTATTCATTTTCTCCACACACTGTCAGCGATTAAAACGGACTTGCTGAATGTCACAGAAAATTGCTGAATGTCACAGTGAAACTTTGTTTCGGGCTTTGTTGTCCGAAGTGTAGCTGCTTGCGCGGTGCTTTCGTTTAAGTTGCTCGTTCATTCTTTTAATTTTTTTCTGGTTTGATATTGTGGAGCCATCCTGCTCTTTACTCTATTTTTCTTTCTCACCACAGCGACCTCCCGAAAACAACATGTATTTCCCCCCTGCATTAATGCCTTCGGGCGCTGCATATATTTAAAAAACATAATTAAAAGGCGGCCCGCATTCTTACGGGCTACGTCCGCCTTCAAGCCCTGGAGATTTCAAATGAAAAAGGTTCCCTTGTTGCCTTTACACGCGAAAGCATGTCCAATTTTCCTGTATGCATAAGTGGCTCAACAGTACCCTCGGAAAGAAGCCATCGTTTTTCTTGGAGTAATCATCGATCGTAATCTAACATAGAACCCACATGTCTCGCACATGAAAATGCGACTGACATCGATCGTTCACGTTCTCTCCTTTATCAGAGGGAAGTCGTGGGTAGCATCACTGCAGTTGATTCTCCAGCTGTATGCTACATTATTCATAAGATTACTTTGTTACACTATTCCTGCACTAGGAAACTTGAGGCAAAGGAACATACGGTGTCTACAAAGTTCTCAACCTCAAGCTCTCCAGACCTGCCTAGGACTGCCAAAATGCGAGTCTACAGCCGCAACAGTGCTCTTCGCGGATATATTGAACATTATATCATGCGCTGCCCAGAGTACAACGCGGTAAGGTATGGGATGTTCGATTCCTTCAAGAACACAGGAACCCTTCACAGTACTGTTCAGGACAATGTCTACCAGTGGAAACCAGGCATGGAGAAGGCAGGCTGCATGCTTTCTCTTAACATTTCTGCAGGACACTGATCTTGTTCCTAAATGTTGACAGCAGGAATGCTCTATGGTCTACTGTGATTGAATGTGTGCGTAGATGCTGTCTTCTGGAGTGAACTATGTTATACTGTGAGTGAATGTGTGTACGGATTGTGCACTGCAATGGACTGTGTTTCTACTGTGTCTGAATACGTGCATAGATTGTGACTTTTGGATTGGACTGTGATGTGAACTGTGTGAGTGAACGTGGGCATAGATAGTAACTGCGGGAGGGGAATATGTGTTATTGTAAGTGCCTGTGTGCATTGTGGGGTAGATCCGACATGTTTAGGACATTATTAACATAGAAGTGACGCTAGGTGGAGCAATTGCCAGCAGTATAAGCAAGGCTTATCGAACCTCTAGCTTTCAACACCTCAACTCAACTCCATAATAGAGACGACGGTCTAGAGGCTGGTGTAAATTGGCCTGGTGGGAAGTCGCGATGGGCCAAAATGTGAGTCTACAGCCGCAACAGTGCTCTTCGCCCAGGAGAATCCAGTGGCTACCTGAGAAACAATCGAAGCCTTGAGAGCGCATATTCGTCACCTCTTTCGGATTCCCGCACACCATTTTGCCAGTATTCCTGCTTTCCGGCCGCGTACATCATTTGCGAAAATATTGATGCCCATCGCGACTTCCCACCAGGCCAATTTACACCAGCCTCTAGACCGTCGTCTCTATTATGGAGTTGAGTTGAGGTGTTGAAAGCTAGAGGTTCGATAAGCCTTGCTTATACTGCTGGCAATTGCTCCACCGTTGCGTCACTTCTATGTTAATAATCTCCTAAACATGTCGGATCTACCCCACAATGCACACAGGCACTTACAATAACACATATTCCCCTCCCGCAGTTGCTATCTATGCCCACGTTCACTCACACAGTCCACATCACAGTCCAATCCAGAAGTCACAATCTATGCACGTATTCAGACACAGTAGAAACACAGTCCATTGCAGTGCACAATCCGTACACACATTCACTCACAGTATAACATAGTCCACTCCAGAAGACAGCATCTACGCACACATTCAATCACAGTAGACCATAGACCGTTCCTGCTGTCAACATTTAGGAACAAGATTAGTGTCCTGCAGAAATGTTAAGAGAAAGCATGCAGCCTGCCTTCTCCATGCCTGGTTTCCACTGGTAGACATTGTCCTGAACGGTACTGTGAAGGGTTCCTGTGTTCTTGAAGGAATCGAACATCCCATACCTTACCGCGTTGTACTCTGGGCAGCGCATGATATAATGTTCAATATATCTGCACACACCACATAAAGAACATAGAGGAGACGATTACATGCCCCTCTAATGCATCCAGGCAGGAGTTTGAGCAGAGGCCATGCGAATCCGAAGCAGTAGTGTCACCTGGGATCTTCTAAGTTAATTTGTCACACATAGCTTGTGGGGAGCACTCCACAGGGTACTGAAATGATCTAGCATCGTTTTCCTGTAGAGACTTTTTCCACCTTGAGGTACTTTTTTAGATGGATTCTTTGACAGAGCTTTATGGGCGAGACTGTCTGCCACCTCACTGCCTCTGACTCCTATGTGAGAGTAAGCCTCTGTTTTGCAGATTCTGCGTCAAGCGTAGAGAGATTATAGACAGGGAGTCAGTAGGGAATCCGCGCTCTAAACTCTCGAGGGCAGATTTTGAATCCGAATGACAGCAGGTTGAGCAGGACAAGACCCTAACTTCTGTAAAGCCGCCTCAATAGCAAAACTTTCGGTCATTGTGCATGATAGACAGCAGTAAAGCATACATACCACATACAATTCAAAGAAGGAATGTGAAAAGCCGCTGCGCTAGCTTGTTTGACCTTGTCCACCGAACCACCTGTGAAAATTTGAAGATGGCGGACATACTCTTTTTTCAAATGTTCAAGGGGGCTTCAACCATTTCCTTTGCCTTCGGACATTAAGGCCAAGAGTATTAAGTGCCAAGTAGGCCTTCGACTCATATCTCTTGCAGAGCCGCTTGAGAAAGGATCGCCCAGCTACCGTCTCTCCTAGGCGGCCAAGCTGCATTACTAGTATCTCAGAAGCGACAAGACTAAAAGGTTTCGATATAGACTCATGAAGTACTGCCTTGTTCGCAGCCGCCTTAGGAACTCCAATGGCTCTTCTTAGGCCTTTTTGTGAACAACTTGGATACGTTCAAGCTTGCATGCCGATGGGGAAATTAAAGGTAATTGATACTATATGCGACTGACCACCAGCGCCTCATGAAGGTTGACCATTGAAGACGGATGGTTTCACCGATGCTAACTTGCAATTCTACGGATCACATTAAGAGGCGAAGATAGAGATGAAGCAATCGCGTCGACAGCTTTTCGCAACTGTAGACGGAAGTCAATAATGACGCCCAGGAAACGCGTGTGGTTAAATTGGCGGATGCAAGAATGACCAAGGTGTAACTTCAACCGTGTTTGACGTCTTCCTTCACCTGGGAACAGAACACAGCCCGATTTTTTCACTGATAGAGACAACCCCACACCTTGAAGGTAAGCTTGTGCCAAAAGTAGAGCCTGTCGAGCTATCAGTGCTAATCGCTTGTGTTGTTAGTCAGTAATCCAAACACAGATGTCAGCATATTTTGACATACGCACTTGCCTGCAGTTTTTTTGCAACGAATCGGGTAGGCCAGCCATATTACGACGTTGAAAAGCTTGGGAGAAAGCACACTTTCTTGAGGCACACCTTGTGATAGAACTTTTTCGGTGCTTAAGGTACTCCCTAACCGTACACGAACCATTATGGATCATTATGAACCATTATGGAGTCTGCGCCTTCGTTTGTATTTTTGCATACCTGGCATAAAAAAGGCTGATCTATCGTCGAAGGTACAAAAGAGACCACTATAAAATATTTGCACGAGAAACACGGACACCGAGTGCACGTATACACCGATGGCGCAGTGATCCCTTCCATTTCCTCGGGCTCCGTGGTCATCCCCGTAAGGACCATAGCTAAGAAAGTGAAAACATCACACTGGACTTCATCGACTGGTGCAGAACAAAATGCCATTTGTATTGCCATTGAGCATATAAGTGAAAAAACGTCCCAGCAATGGTCTCTTTTTACTGATTCAAAGGCAGCCCTCCAAGGCTTACAATGCAGCCCTCCAAGGCTTGCAATCTGCGCTTCATCATGGGTTCCATCAACAACTGGTTGCGGAAATCCGAGAGCTAAATACGCCATCAATAAAGGGCACGATATTGTTTATCAATGGCTGCCAGGACACAGCGGCATCGTAGGCAACCACCGTGCTGAAGAGGCCGCGAGAACTGCTCACCGTGAGGGCGATTGCGTGCCCATTTCAATCTCGAGAGCCGAAGGAGCGGGTAGGCTTAGGCCACTGGCGCTGGACATCACGCTTGCCGTGTTGAGTTCAGGCCAATTTTCGAAGTTGCGCTTAAAATCCTTTGACCCAGATCTGAAGCTGCGGCTTCCATCCGGCCTACCACGGCATGACGCAACTTTGCTGCGTCGCGTGTAGCTTGTTTTAGCTTGCACCAAGCATTAGTCTTTCTTAATAGGTAAGGCTGATAGCCCTCCATGTGCCATCTGCTCGTGTGACGAGACTATATTCCACATTCTTTTTGAATGTGGTCAGTCTCTTTGCCGTGCGCTGGATCGTCTAGATCCACGCCCACTGAGGAAGATTCTCGGGCACTGGCCGCGGCGATCATCGGCGGTGAAGGCCTCCAAGGTATTCCTCGACTTCTTCAGAACTTGTGGCCTGCTCGATAGGCTGTGACTTTACCAAACGCTGTGACTTTGCATAGTGACTTCAATTTCCTGCTAGTCCCGTTGTTCCTTCATCTTTTTATCCCCAAACCCCTTTCCCCCCGTGCAGGGTAGCAAACCAGTTAGTCTTCCGGTTAATCTCTCTGTCTTTCCACCTCCTCCTCCTCTCGTTTTGTAGTGCTTGGTCACTGCAGGTTGTGCTTTAAACAAAAACATGTAAACCTTCTTTCGGCCGAGAGAGTTTAATTTAACAATGGAACATTTTTTCCCGTCGTTCCATCCAAACTCTTGGGGTCAATACCAAAAACGACTCCGTATTAACCATTTACAAGTGAATAACAACGAAGCCTAGCCTTACAGGTCCACGTTAAAAACTGTGTTGGCTTCATGGGAGATTTTTTGCGAGAAGTGCTAGTGGGCGCGATACGTGCGTGTAATTTCTTGACCTTTCCTATCCCACACAAACTGCGCCTCTCAATAGAATCTGGTAATATATCAATAGAGAGAATTTTGATGAACTAAGAAGAACCAAAAACGTTTGCATCGCGCTTACCCAAACATGTCGCCATATTTTTCTATCCACCGGCCGATCACCTTGTACAGGTCCTGCGCAGAACACATCCGTTACTGTGCGTGTGACCATAATCTCCAAGTTTAGGGCTTCATTGTTTAAAAAGGCTCTAGAAAGTGTAAGCATATCATGCCTTCTAAAGAGAGTAATAATCTTCCTTGCACCTTGCAGCTCTTGCCCATTTACAAAGTTCTGACAAGTCCAACTGGAGGTCAGTACCAATTATTTTTTTTTCTCTTAATTATCTATTAGCCGCAAAAACCATACTCTGCCACGCATTCTCCCTCTGCATTCTGTAATCACCGAAAGCAGCGGGATCAAGTAAGCCTAGTTCTTGGGCGAGTTGGTTTCAACTCGCAGATAAAACTGCGTCGGCGTTCCCAAGGAAACGCACACGCTGCACCCTCTCCAGGCACTAGTGAGCGCAGCGTGAGTCGATCCTTGTGTCGTATATACGCTATCCCTTCTGAACGCTCTGCTGATTTTGTGACCAGAAGTGCTGCGATCGTGTCGGTGCTTCATTCTGTCAAGGCCAGTTGAGCCACTCATGCGGCAGCCTTGTACAGTCGTAGTGCGTGTTGTGTAAAGAGCAATCGGAGCAGCAAGCAGTGCAAACAAGTGAATGCGCACTCAGAGGCGAAATGTACACATTTATCATTGCCAATAATTTGCACTGACTATTTGTCGATTACGGTTTCATTTTTTTTGGCTTTCTGTTAGCAGAATGACTGCACAGTGAGCCCGTTTGGCTAGCTATTTTGTGAGCACTGTTTCCACCCTGTTAACGCGGTCACGCCACCCTTCATAGCTGCTAAAATTGCATGTCGCGTACCGTGGAGTGATATTCCATTAGGTTTCCCCACAGAAGGTTCGGCCGAGGGCCGGGAATGCCGAGTCTTCTGAAGTAAGAAAAGTGTCGCCATCGCCATCTGAAACAAGAAAAAGGGACCGCTGCTCATGCTCTCTATTGGCGAATACATTCCAGAGCTTACAGTTGTTCAGTGCCGAGCACGAAGCAGCGAGAAGCAGTCCCGGTTGTATTTGAAAAAGGCATCACCACATAGTCAACATGCCAGCTACGGCACGTCAAATCGTGCACACCTGCCAGCCAATCAGGCCGCTAAAAGTGTCTCTGATTTGCCAAAGCCAACAGCGAGTCATGATTTACCTGAAAATCAATGTGCCAGCTAAAAAAAGGAACACTGCGCTTTCACCAGTGATCGTGTTGTCTCTGGGTTTTCTGCGTGACTTCTTTTGCATCGGTTCATCATTTCACAAGTTAACCATTGCCGTTCTCAGATCTCAGTTTCACGAGCCAAATAACCGTCTACTCCTCCTGTCTGCTTCTGCCGAAGTCAAAGAGGCGAGATAATCACGAACGGTCCTTGCGGTGACTACTCTGGATGTGACTGGGAGGCTCGATGTGTAAAAAGCTGTTGTAAATAGTTTGGAGCCTACAAATACCGCGGGGGTGGGCAGAGTGCCGCAACGCGCCGTTTCTTTGGTAGGGTGCCGAAACGCACTGATCAATCGAGGGACGCCATTTTGGGACCCAAGAATTGCGCATTCTCCTACAGCGGAGACAAAGCTTCTGAAATGTAATCATAAATTTCAACGTCTTAAAGCTGTATTGGACGCTCACTTCCGCCAAAGAATCGAAAAGGCTGGATTTCGCAAAAAACAAACAAAATTTGCAGTAGCTAGAAGAGCTCCTGCGGCGGAGGTGTGGCTAGCCTACTGTATCGTATCAGACGCGCATGCGCTCTATGCATGCGCCCTGGCCAGCATGCTATCTGTAACACGTGGCTGTTATCATGCAGCCGCCGGTACACTATATATGTTGGGAAGCACTCCCGAATAAACGCTCTTCTTGGTTGCTTTCACGCTGCGTGTTCATTGTTAAACGCCGGAACATGGTGTCAGAAGTGGGATCGCCCTCGCATACGCAGTAACACGCGGGTGGAAGGGGCGTCGCTGTGCACTGGCAAGATGGATTTAGTGAAGCCATCGCAGCCGCTGGTGCTGTCCGGTAGCACAGCGAAGAACTGGAGCCTCTTCAAGCAGCGGTTCGAGCTGTTCCTGCAGGCCACGGAGCCGCCGAAAGAACCACGGACGCAGGGAGCTAAGACCGCACTGCTGCTCACCGTGGCCGGAGAGGACGCCCTAGAGGTATTCAACAATTTTGTATTCTCTGAGAACGAAAGCAAGGAAGATTATGAAACAGTTACGAAGAAGTTTGAGGAGTACTGCAAGCAGCGGCAGAACGAAGTGTACGAAAGGTATGTCTTCCGCTCAAGAACGCAAGTTGAGGGCGAACCTTTCGAACATTTTTCAAGGGACTTGAAGAGACTTGCACGAAGTTGCAATTTTGGATGCCTAACTGACTCCATGGTCAGGGACCAGATTGTCTTTGGAACAAAGAACGCGAAGTTGCGCGAAAAGATGTTGAAAGTTAAGGACCTTACGTTACAGAAGGCAGAGGACATTTGCAAAGCTGAAGAGGTATGCGCCGAGCAAAACAATGTATGGGCTCAAGCGGAGAAACAAGTAGCACAAATCAAAACGCGCCAGCAGGGCAAATGTCCAGCTTGTGAACAAACTGTGGAATGTTCGGAGCAAGACGAGGCCCATCGAGAAGAGGAAGTGGCTCAGATCAAAGCACGCAGGCAGTTCAAATGTTCTAAGTGTAACCGCTCCCACGAACGTGGCAGATGCCCAGCATTCGGCAAAACATGTTTTCGGTGCCGTGGCGTTGACCACTTCTCGGCCTGTTGCAGAAAAAGTTCTCAAGTGAGCGCAGTACGTGACGAGCAGGAAGGATTCGAAATCCTCGACGTCAGCTTAGGCAACAGAGCCGATTGGGTCGTCCACGCGAGAGTGTCCTCCCAACTAGTGTCTCTGAAAGTAGACACAGGCTCGCAAGCGAATTTATTGCCTTACTCCGTTTTTCAAAGGCTCAAAGCGAAGTCTGCTTTAAGAGCAAGCCCCTCCGTCTTCCGCTCATACACCGGCGACATTATAAAGCACATCGGGGTCTCTACGGTACAAGTGACTGTGAACGACCGAAGTGGGCATTTCGACTTTTTCATTTTAAAGAAGAGCAGCCAAGCCATACTTGGGCTGTCTGCAAGCGAAGCGTTAGGACTAGTGGTTCGCTCTGTCAACGCAGTGCACACAAACAGCACTGACCAACTGGTCAAGGAATTTCCAGAGCTCTTTCAGGGCATCGGCTGTCTAGCACGCCAGTACCACATGGTTCTGCGGGAGGATGCAACACCGGTAGTCCAGCCGGCGCGACGGGTGCCCTTGGCGTTGCTCGAGCCCCTGCGAGAAGAGCTGGATCGGATGGAACATGCTGGAATCGTGGCCAAAGTCAGCGAACCGACGAACTGGGTGAGCCCGTTTGTTGCAGCACGCAAAAAGGATGGAAAACTGCGCATATGCATTGACCCGAGGCGAATTAATGAGTGCCTAAAGCGAGAGCATTATCAAATGCCGAAACGAGAAGACATTGAGGCTGAGCTTGCCGGTGCAGCTTTTTCTCTCGCATCGACGCGTACTCGGGCTTCCATCAAATCCCCTTAGATGAGGCTACGTCAAAGGTGTGCACGATTGGAACGCCCTTTGGACGCTACCGTTTCTTGAGACTACCCTTCGGCATTGCTTCGGCGCCTGAAGTTCTCCAGAGAACTATGAATGAAATATTCGACCATGCTCCAGGGGTGCGAATCTATATCGATGACATACTGATATGGGGGAGCACAAGGGAAGAGCACTATACTCGCCTCCACACAGTCTTGCAAATGGCCAAAAAGGCCGGCCTAAATCTCAACGCGGCGAAATGCAAATTCGGCGTGACCGAAATTGACTTCTTGGGTGATGTTATAAACAAAGACGGAAAACAAAGACGCAATGACCGCACCATTAAGTGAAATGCCTCAGCCAAAGGACAAAGCCGGCGTTCACAGAATGCTCGGGGTCGTGAACTATTTTGGAAAATACATATCGCATCTGGCGGAAAGGACGACGCTTCTACGAAGCCTCATTAAAAAAGACAACGTTTTTGAATGGTCCGAAAACCACTCCAAAGAATGGCAAGCTGTCTGCGACACTTTGAGCGGTCCACCTTTGCTAGCCATTTTCGATCCTGCTAGGGAGACGAAGGTCGTTGCAGATGCTTCCAAAAATGGGATTGGTTCTGCCCTTCTTCAGAATTATGGTGGTAGTTGGCGGCCGGTCGCCTATGCATCACGCACAATGTCTGAGGCTGAACACAGATACGCGCAAATAGAGAAAGAAACGATGGCCATTACTTTCGGTTGTGAGAAATTTTTCCATTTCGTTTACGGCCGCAAGTTTGTAATTGAGACCGACCACAGACCACTGTTAGAAATTGCTTTGAAAGCCATTGGCGACATGCCACCAAGACTGCAACGGTTCTTTCTGCGCTTGCTAAGATATGATTACATTCTTCACTTTGTCCCAGGCAAACAACTGTTCCTGGCCGATATGCTATCAAGATCATCGTCGGCCATTCCAAGCGACAAAGATGACTTCACTGATGACGTTGACGTCCATGCAGTGAGCGTGACTTCGGAGCTGGTAAGCAACAAATTGCTTGACCGACTGGTAGAAGCGACAGCCACTGACCCAGACTTGCAGACAGCGTTGCGGCAACTGAGGAATGGAGAAGAAATTGAAGGGTGGATGAAACCATTCGCTCCCGAGTTATCAGAAGTCAAGGGCATTCTTATGAAGGGGACCAAAGTCGTCATCCCAAAGTCTATGAGAGCTGAAATACTCGGTCGCATTCATGAAGGTCACTTAGGCATAAATAAGTGCAAAGCGAGAGCTCGCCACTTGGTTTTCTGGCCGCGACTGAATGCGGACATTGAAAACATGGTCAAGACTTGTTGTTTGTCAAAAATACGCCTACAAACAACAAACCGAACCAGTGGTGCTTAGGCCGATCCCAGACCATGCCTGGTACTGAGTAGGTGTTGACATTTTTATGTACGGCGGAAGCTCCTACCTGTGCGTGTTTGACGCGTTTTCAAACTTTCCTGAAGTCGAAAAACTAATCGACACAACGACGTGCACTGTCATTGCCACACTTAGCTCAATTTTTTCAAGGTATGGAATTCCTATGGAAATCTGCACCGACAACGGTCCTCAGTTTTCTTCTCATCAATTTGCTTTGTTCGCGTCCAGATACGAGTTCCAGCATGTGACGTCGAGTCCGAGATTCCCACAGTCCAATGGCCTCGCCGAGAAAGGAGTCCAAATTGTGAAAAGAATAATGAAGAAGACTGGCGAGCTCAACGAGGACTTCTGGTTAGGTCTACTCTGCTGTCGTTCGACTCCAGTAGCCGAAGGCCGGTCCCCTGGAGAACTCCTCCAAGGCAGAAAGTTACGCACTCGGTTACCAGACTTCGTGTCATGCTCCAGTCACCCGACGTCTCGGCGCCAGCCACGCAGCCAAAGGCCATCCAAAGGGAAAAATCTGCCAGCACTCAAGAAAGACGAAGTTGTACGTGTACGAGGGGATGCATGGGACTCCAAGGCTCGAATCATGGGCCCGGTGGCACCAAGGTCTTATCGCGTCCTTACAGAGGACAGCAAGGTGCTTCGACCCAACCGACAACCCAGCCCACCCAATATGTGCCAAGGCGGTCCACCCGACAAAAGCGACAGCCCAGTCGTCTTCACTACGACCAGGATTTCCGCCAAGTGTCCCGTATTGTGCTTGACGGCTTTTAAATATTGCACTGAGGGAGATGTATCGTATCAGACGCGCATGCGCTCTATGCATGCGCCCTGGCCAGCATGCTATCTGTAACACGTGGCTGTTATCATGCAGCCGCCGGTACACTATATATGTTGGGAAGCACTCCCGAATAAACGCTCTTCTTCTGGTTGCTTTCACGCTGCGTGTTCATTGTTGGACGCCGGAACACCTACCAAACGAACACTGCATCGAGGTCCCTAAGGGCTGGAACCCAAAAAGCGCTGCCGAGATACGCTGAGTGTCGTTAATGTGGCTACGCCGGGTGAGTAGGCATGATCATCTTGTTCTCGGAACCTTGCGCCTAGTTAGTCTTGAGAGAAAGGGACAGAGGGAAATGACTGGTTGCCTCCCGCGGCGCCGCTAGCGGTAAACGTCGTTTAAGATGTTCCCAATAACACAGCCTCCACTCGGCAGCGCTTCTGGTACGGGCACGCCCGCGCTAACCTTCCAACCTGTCAGGCCTGTAGCTTCCACTTCGCCACCATTGAGCGTTGAGAATGCGTTCAAGACGTTTTTTTTTACCACAATTCAAGAAACTTCGCTACGTTATTGGTTGCGCTAGGACGGAAGGCTAGCTGCGCGTGAGTGCTGATTGTGCGCTACAGCTTGTGCGTGTTTTGAAAAATTGGTTACCGCGAGCAGGAAAAAAAGACGATCGTACGATATTGTGTGATACGTAAGATGCAAGCCGTATGTGAATTCAGGGAGTGCTAAATAAAGGCACCCGAAAAAGTTTTTGAACGAAGCACCCTTGATCCAATTTTTTTTCGCTGCGCACAAGATTCCTTCAGCGGTTATGCCAAATACATCCTATGAACAAACATGAATATTAGTGTGAATGCGACAGCCAGAGAAAAATATAGGGCGTTCTTACAATAAGGATAAAAAACTGTGCTCGAAAATTAATATTTGCCAACATCACCATCGTTCCTAATCTTCGATACGATTATGGGTCTTAACAAGAAAACAGTGGACATTTCTACAACTCTACTCAGGGAAAAAATTTGCGTATCTGCCGTGCTATGCTTCCTTGCGTACACACCGAGTGCTGTCATCCTGATTCCCTCTTGACATAGCCTTTCCCTTGGTCGCCGTTACACTCAGGACGGCTTAAGTACGACAGGGTTGTACTGGATGCTTGAGTTGAAGCCATCTCGCCTTGTTGCTGTGGAAGGTTTAGTCGAAACTTAGACGTGTATTAAAAAGAGAGCTTCGACTGGTCCTCTAGAAGGCTTTTCTCCCAGTCTTCTCTTCACAGGATGTCCCAAAAGCCCAAGTATTCTCTCGAAGCTACAATCTCCTTCGTCTAACCCTTAAAAAAATTTCTTTAGACAGTCCATAGACTGTCTATAGACTTTAGCCTAAGAATTCTATAGAGTTTCTATAGACAAGTGCTTTAGAACAGTCTATACACAATCTATATATTTATGGCCATACACTTTTAGTAGACTTTTGTCTATAGACAGTCCAAAGACAAATGTCTACTGAAAGTCGATAGGTCCATAGACAGTTTATAGACACAGGTCTATAGAGAGTCTATAGAAGATTTATAGATTTATGGCCATACACTTCTTATAAAATACTGTCCATAGACCTTTATAGACAAATGTCTACTGATAATAGACACAGGTATATAGGCAGTCTATAGATGGTGATCTATAGACTTATGCCACACACTTCCTGTAGCTTTCTGTCTATAGACAAAAGTCTACTGGTCCAGTAGACATAGGTCTATAGACTGTCTATAGATATTCCATAGTTATGTGGCCAGGCAATGCTGTAGACATTTGCCTATAGACAGTCTATAGGGCTTTGTCTACAAAACCTTTAGTAGACCATTGTCTATAGACTGCCTATAGACAGTCTACAACTGTTGAAATAGGTAACCACACGGTCTTCACAAATGACACGATAAATATGCTTACAATTCAGTTTATTTCCAAGCTATTTAGGCAAGGAATATGCAATACATGCACCATAAGAATGCACCACATAAAAATAAATGTTGAAAATAACGGTCCGACTATAGTTTCCTCAGAAGCAATCTTGCCACCTCTTGTCTGCAGTAAGCCATCCGGGCATGTTGGCATGTACAGTGGAAGGAAAAAATAAGATGACCTGAAAAAAATTCGCACTCCATCTGTACAAATGTGCTTTACAACGCAAGGCATATATATCCTGGCTATCCCATTCAAGAAAGCTAGTCGATGTTTTGGTTTGGTTTTATGGGGTCCAAAAAGCCAAGGTGACTCAGGCTTTGAGAGGCGCCGTAGTGAAAGGTTGCGGAGTAATTTCGGCCACCTGCGGTTTCCTACAGTGCACCGACATTGCATAGAACACAGGCCACTAGCATTTTGCCTCTATTAAAATGCGACCGGGTAGACCAGGATCGAACCTGCATCCTTCAGGTTGCAGTGGCAGTACAGTTTATTTGGGACACAAAGTATGCAAAATTTGTCCTGGGTGAGAAGACTAATGGCATTTTTGCCTGATGAGGCCATCACACCCATGACAGCAGTGGCAACCACTATAGGCATATTCGAACACATTTGCAGTACAGTACATCGTACAACAACCAACAAATATGTATGCAAGCACAAAAACAAAACAAATGGACAACCCTGAGGACTGCGTGCATGCTTCTGTATATGAAAAAATGTTTACGGATTCCCGAATACTATTTACACGTACAACCTACCGAAATATGATCCATGACACAAAAGAAAATCTTTGACTTATTATTCCATTAGGTACATACATATGTCTTAGTGTTTTTTTAGGTAGTGATGGGTAGGTTGATAATAATTCAAAGATGGCTAGATATTGATTCAATAAATTTGTTATTTGCGTACATAATCTCACATCAACATAGTTGGTGCGATATTGCGGCACTTGTATTTTATCTTCCCTAAGGAGATGTGGAGTGTGTTTCTTTTTGTATTGAACCTCAAAATTTGAACAGTGTAACATATACTGATGCACGATTTCAAAAAATAACTTATATTTGAATAGCTTACTGATCTCTAGTATGTCATAGATCTTAAAGTATGGCAAGCATTGTTCTATTTTTCGAATTTTCGAATTCCACGTATTGAGCGCTTTTGCAGAGGGTGCAGTTAATCAAGGTTTATTTGTATTGTGTCTGACAATACCAGGGAGCAGTATGTTAAAAATGAATGAAAGGGAGCATAGTAAGTTTGTTGCTTTACTGGAAACCTGTTTAGTATGCCAAAACATGTGAAAGATCAATTCGAAGAGCTTCTGTGTGCGAATTCCAGAGAAACGTTTCTGAAAGATAACGCCTAGAAAGCGAATCCTCTTAGACTGGTTGATAATGTTATTCCGTAACTTCAATTTGAACTCACCTTCTTTTTTGCTACCTTTAGGCTTGAAAATCAACTATTCCGTCTTGTTTATCTTCAGGTCTAGTTTACTGAAGGTTAACCAAAAGTCTAAATAGTTAAGCCATTCATTTGCTTCCCTGTAAACGAAGCTTTCATCGCAACCTGAAAAAAATACATTAGTGTCATCTGCATGTAATACTATTTCAGAGCAGCCTGGGGTGTTTGCAATATCACTCTTATATATCAAGAATAATATGGGGCCTAGAAATAATCCCTGTGGAAATCCGTATTTAATTGCGCCTCGATCAGATTGGGTGCTTTTTATTGTGATGTATTGTTACCTGCAAATTAAACAGCTTTCCATCAGGGCATGCGCTGTACCTTGAATTCCATAGAACGGTAGTGTTATTAATAATACATAATGATGAACCCAATCAAAGGCTTAGCTGAAATAAAGAAATAAACCCAAAGTAAGCTTTCATATCTTAATGTTGTCAAGAATTTTCTGTTTATTATAAAGTGAAGCAGTTTCAGTTGCCTTAGTCTTTCTGAATCCAAACTGCTCTTTCACTATCAAGTTATGCAGAGTTAGGAAATTGACAATTTTTTTGTTCATTATGTGTTCAGCAACTTCTGAAAAGACTGAAAGCACTGACTTTGGTCTATGGATGCTCAAGTCTACAAAAGCACCACCTTTATGAATAGCTGGAACACACGCAAGCCTCATTTGGTGTGGAAATGTCCCTATTTGAAGTATGCAGTTGCATATATGCGTAAAGACTGGAGTTATCAGTGCGGCTACAGCTTTCACGGGGGAAACTTTCACATCATCGAAGGCTGATGCACAGTTGTCCTTCAGCGTCATGATTATGTTCAGGACTTCTTCGGCGAAAGTTGGAGTGAGAAATACAGCTTGAGGACATTGAACATTAATGTATTGTTCAGACGGTAATGTACCATAAATATCATTTGAAGCACCAACTTCCACAAAGTGCGTGTTGAAAAGGTTGCAATGTTTTCATCAATTCAGCCCTGTAATTCAGCCCTGTAATTCAGCGGTAATGCCATCTTGTGTAATAGCCTTAACTTGCAGTTTTTCTGCAATCTCATTTACTTTTCTTAGCAAGTCCTCATCCTTGGTTTCAGTCAATATATGAAGCTCTAGGGTAAGACAGCGGCCACGCCACTCCAAGTCATCTAGGTCCTGCTTCATTTGAGCTATATCACTACCTACATTGTTAGATTCCAGCCCTTCAACTCGCTTCGTTACTTGTTTCGTGGTTTTTTCTTGAGCAGTCAGGTGTTTCTGAAAGTCGTCAAAATTATCAGAGAGCAACTGCATTGGCGACTCAAATGAATGAAACTTTTTTGACAGAGGCAAAAGAGCATCAAGCTTCATTTCAGTGTGCAGTAATCATGCTGCGGATTTTCTGTGGTGCTTGTGCCCTTACCCTTGCGGTTGCCTTGACAATAGTCACATTTCCATGCTTTCTTCTTGAATTCGCGCTTAGCATTTAAAGATTCTTCTGTTATTCCAGCACATGCACACGATGAAAATGAAATTTGCACTCTGAGCATGTGGCTAAGATGCTATCAGTGAGTGGAAGACGGCAACCACAATGAGCTATAGTACGCTCAGATCTTTTACAAAAACCCCATTCACTTAGCAGCAGCGACGACATAAAAGGAAAACAAAATCGCATTCAGTGAGGCATAATTATGCACAAACCTGCACAAAGGCAGAGATGGTTACATGATGCTCGCAGTTATCGTCACCACTGCCAAGTGAGGGCCCAGTGGAAGGAATCTTTTATAGCCCACAGTGAACTGTTAATGCTGTCCCGAATTTCCGGGTGGCACCGACGACCACGCCTTCGTGGTCCGTAGCTCGAGACTACCGTCCGTCTTCAGGGCACGTTCGATGACCAGTGAGATGTACGGCTGCACAGTGGGTAATCTGAACAATGGCAGAGATGGTTACGTGATGCTCGCCGTTATCGTCGCTACTTTGCAGGGGTGACGACAACTTGACGTAGCTTTAAATAGCATAACTGACAGCCTGGAATAACTTGAGCACCTGAAGAACACAATAACCCTTGAGCCATCGCGCCGGATTAATCATTTCACTAAATACGCATGACAAATTCTAAGTGGTTGTCATAAAACATTGTAACTAATACCAATATTCCGTGCAGCACTCTACCTCTACACTAAATACCTACTGCCAATACTGATCTTTGTATGCATTCCCTTTACATTAATTGGAACAGAATACTTAGAAGACTTGTGCCACTTATCATCATTGACTCGCTACGAGCTGTTGAGAATGCCACCCCATAAAACGTACATTCAGTGCTCTTTGCAAAACGATGCCAACTTGAGAATATTCAAGCATTTATTATACCCGCTATTTAACAAGCGCTTCAAAATACCCTGCATGAAGCCTGGTACGTACGCCGATACTCAAACGGGCATAAGCCATGCTAAACCTACTAGGCAGACTGCGAACCAGTTCACCACGGTTTTGCGCCCACAACTTGAAACACAAAGACGAAACAGCATACTCATACACCAGCGTGCGCTCTTTGGAACAAGCGGGTTACAGCGCTTCCATGCCGTGCTCATTATCCAGAAAAACTCAAACAGCACATAGTGGTTGCAGCAGCGCCATTTCAGAACCATACGTTAGCTTCAGACAACAAGCTCATTATTGTAAGGATGAAATACCATCACAACTTCAAGTACAGCCCGGACAGAGCAGTAAAAAGGAGACACTTGCATGCAGGTACCCTAACCTAACGCTGATAGAAAAATCAACGAAAGCAACGAACACGCTCAAAGTAAGATTTATTTCGCAAAAACAATTAACGCGTTCGTAGCCATAATAAAACAGCGCGAGCAGAATTGCATTCGTGGCGCAAATAAGCGCCAAGTTCAATTGGCGTTTTTCTAATGTAGCAGTCTGAGATCAGAAACGCATACTCTGGTACTGGAGAAATTTGTGCACGCATAAGCGGGGTTCATGAACGAGCCTCTAGGAACGAAATGTAAGCCGTCTCTTGTCGGGGGGACCTTTACTGAGGCTTCGAAATGAATTGCCCGCAGGCCAGCGGCGGCGGCCAACAGCTCGGAAAACAGGGATGGACGAATCCATATGTGTGCAACGAAAGGGGAGACGGGTTGCAGCTCGTATATAGGTTCTTCGCGGTGTTCGTACACGCTCGCCATTTGCGCCGGCAACCAGTTTTATTTCAACCATCACTCTATTGGCATTCCTCCACCGCCGCTTGACTACAACTTTGACAAGCGCCTAGAGTTCTAGTCAATAGCGTTACAAAACATATTCGGTGAAACTTCGCTGCCCACGACGCGCACCGAGTTAGCGGCTACAACCACGGCCGGCCTCGAGGGGGGCGCGCGAGTGCTCTTTCATACGGCCTTCGCATACGCCGCGGAAGCAATGCGAGTTTTTCTCTGAGAGTTACACCGCCTGCCGCCGCTAGAGGCGCGACGGCCCTACCGCTGGCTCCACGCCTGCATCTGCGGCGGCGAATCGTTTTTGCCTGGTTTCGCGCTGTAGCCCGTTGGTTCATGGAGAGCGCAGCACAGAAATCAAAGAAAGCAAAATGCAGATGCTTAAGCTGCGTATCTTCAACACAGTCCACTTGTGCACAGATTCTTCGTCATAAACTTTGCTCCATGAAAACATTTAAAATATGGAATCACTCTCACATTTCTCAGAACTATGTCGAGCATTTGTGGTTTTAAATGCAGAGGGAAATACTCTGATCACTTCCTCGCGTATGTCTCATGGTCCGTGATTAATTGACAAGTTAATGCTAAGGGGAAAAGAATGAAATCTTGGAGAACGAAAGTGTTGCGCTCGTCCCTAAACATGTACTATATCGAGTAAAATATTCTCTACGACGCGTGAGCCACAAATCCGAGAGCGCCGTAGCTGGTGGCTTGAGACGATACCTTTAAAGTTGAAAGTCAGACTCATGTACACCAACGTTGAACTGTCAAATAAACTGATTGCTGGGAGATGTATATAGTACTTAATTTCACCGATATCGCTTTTCGCACGTCCTGAATGTTCTTATTTTCACCCTCATATACATCACAACTTTCTTGAACGAGAGGCCTGTATCGATAGCTGAAAATAATGCTAATTACTAATGTGCGAGCAAGTGTCAAGAAGAACTGTAATGCATTGTTCCGTGCTCGAAGCCAATGGCACGCGGCCTTTCGGCTTTTGTTGTAAAACGAGAGGCCACCTGATTTCTCTGGAATGACTGTAGCCGCGCACAAGTCTCTCTTCATGTTAAAAATTGTTGTAAGCGTATTAGGCGTCTAATGCTTCAAGTGCCTTGTCAGTTTTAAATTTTGTTTTGTCGCTGCGCCGCCTGTTTGAGGACACGAGTTCGCCCAATGAACAATTTTCGACTTGGACGCAAGCTTCCTTGTCGTCATTCTGGCCTGACTAACGCTACCAGAACGTAACAGAAGCAACCAGTACAAGCTGCGTATGCTGCCACAGATATATGACGCGTACTGAGTATTGCAATTTCAGAGAGTATGTATGTCCAGTGATTGACTTCAGCTACCATAAAGAGCGCCATTTTTTGTTGTCCACGTATATTTAACCTGCGGCGTGTCCTGAAGCTGCCTAAAAAAATTGGTTTAAATATATTTGCGAAAGATCTCAGATTATGCAGTTGAATGCCCAGTGCCCTTTATTCTCTTAAATTCGGGGAGTTTTATTAAGATGTAAGCATCAAAAATGTTAATTTTTATTTCCTTGCATTGTAAGCTAAGCCAGCTGGTATAACGCGCATTGCTGTTAGTTTTAGTGGAGCACCGTTAGGTTGCTTAAAACCTCTTTTTGGGGTGCTACTTTGTTTCCTGAGTGACGTGAGGAAAGTTCGTGCCCTCAGGAGTTTTATCGAAAGCGATGACGAGGCTACAGAAATGCAAGAAAATACGCAAAGCTTTTATAGTCATCGCCTCTCAGATAAGTCTGTTCGCTCGTAAAGGCCGATTTTATTGACAGAACGCAGTTCCGAACTAATTTTGCTTTGCTGGCAGTTAGTTCATGCTTGCAGTTACTGTCAACTACTGACTTAATTTTTGCGCCAAACTTCAAAATGCTGTTTCAAGAGGAGATCTTGAACGTCGCGTGCGTGCAACGTGCTCTGCTCCAGCGGCCAGGGTTCGGTTCCGTCTATACCCGTTCGTTTCGTGAATGACATGATGCGTTTTCCTGGGGAGCACCATTAATTCTTGCTAACGCCACTGTTGTGCAAAATAAAGCAGCTGCGCTTGAAATTTCAGGAGCTATATGTACGCTGCAGAATCACTTACTCTTTGAAACTTGCCATCCAAGTATTGCATGCCGCATATCATACTACACACTAATAAATAACCTGCCGGAAGACGAACTATGTAAGCCGATAGCCTTGCTTTTTAGCCAAATATAAGGGTAGAACGCGTTAACGTCCGTGCTCGAAGCAGTACGTTCGACCATACACAGTCGGGCTAAACGAGAGAGCGTGCAATCGTTAATCCGTTGTTTCAGATTTCTCCCATGGCAAAGGGGCTGACTACGCGGTCATTGCGTAAAGAGGTAAAATATAAAGGCTTGACGGTTACCACTGACGCAGGCCGAACTGGGAGCGAGCGCGCGTTTTCTCCTTCCGCGTGAACGGTAGTCGCAGCGGCGGAGCGGTGCGGCAGTGGCGACCCCACCGAGGTGCGGCGGGAGGCGGAAACAGACCCTATTGCGAAGGCCCTAAGAAGAGAAGCGCCCGCTCCCCTCGAGACCGGCCGTGCTACAACTGACAAGAAATTAATGCACACCTCTCAATGAACAGTACTCCATGGTCCCGACAGGTGATAACACAAAGAATAAAAATAATTGTAATCCACCTCAGAACTTGAGTGTACTTTGCCGCAGATGCCAAGTAAATTGTGCTCACACGGCTCTACCTAACGCATAGTTTCATTTTGGCCTTCACTCACGGGCTAAGCGATATTTCTGGCTGTGCACCTACCTTTCAACACGGAATAGCCAGTAGAGAGCTCGCGAGGAGGGCTTACCGTCCCGGGTTTCGCACCGAGTGCCTTTCCGCGCGTTAGGAAAGACATAGCGGCACAGACGTAAGCGCATTATTCGAGAACATAGCGGCTGCCGCTGCTTATAACGCCGCTTACAAACGCGGATAGGAAGTTTGTCGCCGCGCACGTAATCTGCTCTGCACACACAGCACTGCTTAGAGTGGCTATGGAGACCAAATGAATAAAAATTATCGTGTAGACTTACCGAAAGAGGACGATTATGATGAATTTCTATCAAAACGTAATCCAGGAGTGCAAATGCCGCCGACGCCAACACACCGGCGCACACAGTTGTTTGCTGCCCGGATGATTTTCCGCCGCCTCCGGGCAAAATGGGTAAAAAGTGAAACAGAAAGCAATTTCACGGTCATGTCTGTATTGGTTGCACTCATGCCAAGTGTAGCTTGCTCTAGCATCCAAGATCACGAGGGGCCATTGGTTTAAAGTATAAATTCTCCACTCGGGCTTTAAAAACCTTATTACTTTCGCAAAAACCAAAACTGAAATCTTACTACTTTGTCCATGCACGCCGCATCTCCCATCGAATAGTATATGGCGCCATTTTCAAATAATTTTAATGCTGCATAGCATAACGTCTTTTTGTCGTGTGCTCGTGTTTGGAAAACCGGTATGAACAACAGCGTGTTATCGCCTCTGATGCAGCGGGTGTACGGCGAAGAACAAAAATATACTGGGTTTCTGATTGTTGAGTCGCAGCACTTTTTCAAGTGAATGCAAACTGCAAAGCTTCCTTCCGCAAAGAACCATGATCTTTGAGACACTTCTAATCTTGTTTCTGAGAGATGGGCTCATACTTGAATTCTCACCCCCGTTATTCCCCCTTATTTTGCAGGAGGTTTTAAGGAGAAATAATGCACAGTCACTGATGAAATGCTTCTTAATTAAGCGCGTTGGACAGTAACAATAGAACGATGTAATGGTATATTCTCGAGCGATTCCTTTAAGGGAGAGCGAGTTCGCTTGAAGCAGTACAGTTTGCAACATTCTTACTTCAGAAATGGGTGCCTTTTCTCGCTCTGCCTGTCAGTATTAAAGATTATTGAATTATATTCTCAATACACGTCGCGGTTTAATAGTAATAATTGTTTTTTTTGGGGGGAAAGGAAATGGCGTAGTATCTGTCTCATATATCTTTGGACACCTGAACCGCGCCGTAAGGGAAGGGATAAAGGAGGGAGTGAAAGAAGAAAGGAAGAATAGGTGCCGTAGTGGAGGGCTCCGGAATAATTTCGACCACCTGGGGATCTTTAACTTGCACTGACATCGCACAGCACACGGGCGCCTTCGCGTTTTTCCTCCATAAAAACGCAGCCGCCGCGGTCGGGTTCGAACCCGGGAACTCCGGATCAGTAGTCGAGCGCCCTAACCACTGAGCCACCGCGGTTAGGGCGCTCGACTACTGATCCGGAGTTCCCGGGTTCGAACCCCACCGCGGCGGCTGCGCGGTTTAAGGAAAGTTAGCTTTTCAAAGCTTCTGAAAACAATATACAGGAAGGTATTGCATTGTCGTCGGACAATATTTTTTTGACATCTGAAATAGCAAAGGAAGCGGAGGACTCTGGCAATAGTTGCGGTCACCCGATGCAGTTTGGTTCGTGGGGGTTTAACGTCCCATGCCAACTCAGGCAATGGGGGACGCCGTACTGAAATACTCCGGAAATTTCGACAGCCTGGGGTTCTTTAACGTGCAGTGACATCGCACACTACACGGGCATCAAGAATTTCGACTGCATCGAAATTCGACCGCGCGGCTGGCATCGAACCCGCGTCTTTCGGGTCAGCAGCCGAGCGCCATAACCACTTAGCCACCGCGGCGGCCCGATGCAGTTCTACTCAGCATGCAGTGCGAAAAGAAATGGATATTTTATGGACTTAGTCGAAAGGCAGTGTATACATTGTTATATAAAATTGGGATTCTTATAAACAATAGACAATATGTCTATAGACAATAGTCTATATGCAGTCTAAAGATTGTCAGTAGACGATAGCAAATTAAGGCGATTAGAGAATTTCGTCTATAAATTCTTTATAGGCCGTCTATAGACAAATGGCTGCTAAGGCGGTTATAATCTTTAGTCTATAGATGGTTTACAGATTATTTATAGACAAAAGAAAATAAGGCTGTTATAGACTTTAGTCTATACATGGTTTATAGATTTTCTATAGACAAAAGGAAATTATGGCGGTTATAGGCTTTAGTCTATAGATCATCTGTAGATTGTCTATGGACAAAAGGAAATAAGACAGGTATAGACTTTAGCCTATAAACAGTCTACTTGGGCAGCACGGCAGCACTACCAGGATGCGGAGCAATAACCCGTTCCTCTATATTGTGTAGATCGTCTTCGGTGCACTGCTTCCAGTCAGCACCCCCAGCCACGAAGGACCCGTGAAGATTATAGCACAGTCAGCCGGAACCACCAGCTTCCACGTGCGCATTCTGCCATCGCTGACAGCACAAGATTGCCCGTTCCAGTGGCCAACAGCTATAAGTGCGCTCATCGGAGCACATGACCTGCTGCAAGCGCCACCAAACTGGCATATATATACGCGCTACAAAGAATCTGCTAGTATTGGGCACGGCAGCACTACCAGGATGCGGAGCAATAACCCGTTTCTCTATATTGTGCAGGTGAGAAAACTATTTGGTAAATGTGTCCGCTCAAGTGACCCCTTTTTGTTCGTGCTGCCGTGCACGCAGCAATTGTCTTGTATCGCTGTGGTATTGCGCAAGTTGTTGCTCCTAGGTGGAGATATTAAAACTAATCCAGACCCGGATCTAACCCAAATTGCCAAACAACTCAAAGATATCGCTAGCGACATAAAAGACATAAAGGAAGTACGCCTCGTTGATATAGACAAGAAGCTTGATGCCCTATCACAGCTTGAAAAGAAACTGGCCACCTGCCAAAACGAAATTTCACGCATGGATCGCGTAATTGAAACAATGGAAAAGGAAATCGATGGGCTTGAAAATCGAGGCAGACGGTCCAACTTAATTATATACGGACTGCCGGAGGAGGAAGAAGAAACTAATGAAAGTCTTGACCAAAGAGTGAACAAAATTATAGTACAAGATACCCTCGAACTAGAAGCTGTCGCCATTGAGCGAATTCACAGGCTAGGTAGACAGGGAAAAAACAAGACTAGGCCAGTAGTTATGAAGTTGCTAGATTCGAGACAAAACAGGCTAATACTGAGAAACGGATTCAAACTAAAAGACACAAAATACGCTATCGGTGAACATTTTCTGCCAGAGTTCGAGATGTTAGAAAGAAACTGTGGGCGAGCGCCAAACAAGAACGAGAAAGTAAAGAAAAGGTTGCGCTGTCCTTTGACAAACTGATCATAAATAAGCGCGTTTATTTTTGGGACGAAGAAAAAAATAGCAGAGTTCCTATGCAAAAAAAGGACACAGAATTCAGCCCTCGAGTGACTCCTCAGAAAACTCAGTTAAAGAACTGTACATCATAAATATAAAAGCAAGAAGCATAGTGAACAAAACGCAGTCACTTGAAAGTCTCTTACTTTGTCATGAACCAGACAAAATTGGAATCACCGAAACATGGCTTTCACCTGAAATTTCAAGACACGAAATCGCTCCACCAAACTACTCCGTCATCAGAAAAGACCGTGGTTCACGGGGAGGGGGCGTGGCAATACTGATTAGAAGGCAGCTACCTTTTGTTATTCTCCCTGAAGTTCCATGCGCAGAAGCTGTTTTCTGCAAGATTATTTGTAAAGGTACAGACATAATTGCCGGCTGCATTTATAGAAGTCCTCCTACTGGACATGAAGCCATAACTGCAATTCAGGAATTCCTTCAGTACCATTCCTGAAATTCGCGAATTATTATCATGGGTGATTTCAGCCTCCCCGACATAAATTGGACAACAATGCAATATACATCAACAGCTTCAGAGGCCCTCATCGATGTAATGTTCAGTTTTATTCTTCATCAAATTGTTTCAACATCCACACGTACACAAGGAACAACTGGTAATATCCTAGATTTGATACTAATCAGTGAACACTTTCCTGAAACCCGTGCTCAGGTTGACGTCATAGAAGGCATCTCGGACCACAGTATACCTACCTGCCGATTACCATTACAAAGCAGTATAATATATCAGAAAAGCATACAGACCGTAACTAATTTTGCTAAAGCAGACGACACTAGTATTGTAACACACCTAGCGCACGAATTCCAATCATTTTTCGACACTGCTTCGCGTGAGACCACTGAAGTGCACACCTTGTGGGAGCAGTTTAGAAATACGGCAACCTACTGTGTAGGTGCATTCGTTCCGCGAAAAATAATATGGGCTAAGAAAAACAACCCGTGGATTACAAGGGACGTCATTCATGCACAACGGCAAGTCAAGCGGCTCCGTAGATCAATTAAAGAAAAGGGGCAAAATGGTACCAAATCATTGAAACTAGCCAGTGCAGTCGCAAGGCTAAAAGAAATATCAAAGCATGCAAAGGAACAGTATTTTAACGTGACCTTCCCTACACTTCTTAAGAATAATCCTCATAGATTTTGGAAATATTTTCGCAAAGATAAAACAGCCACATCCAACCTGTCCATGAAGAAAAAACAGACGAAAGCTAACATGCACAACGATTTCTTTAAATCTGTTTTTACAAAAGATGACGGCATTCTCCCTAACAGTTCCTGCACATCTACGCCAGGTATTGGTCCTGTCCACATATCAGATGAAGGTGTTTTTAACTTGCTGCTAAACCTAGACATAAAGAAAGCAAGTGGTCCAGACGACATCCCAAATCAGTTCCTTAAACAATATGCAGAATGGTGCAGTAAATATCTCGGTATCATTTTTCGCAAGTCTTTATCAACTTCGAAGCTACCCGACGATTGCCAAAAAGCAAAAGTGCTACTGATTCATAAATCCGGAGATACAAACTCACCCTCTAATATCGACCCATTTCTCTCACCAGTACGTCGTGCAAAATCATGGAGCCCATTATAGCAAAACACTTAAAGCACTTTCTGGAGACGGAAAACCTATTATCACCCCATCAAAATGGCTTTCGTCGTGGCTTATCAACTGTCACGCAACTAACAGACGTTGTGCATGACCTAGCCCTTAGTATTGACGACTGCAGTCAAACAGACATAACACTACTAGACTTCTCTAAAGTATTTGACAGTGTAAGCCACAACAAACTAATAATAAAACTACGCATCATAATTGGAGATGGCCAAGTCTTACACTGGATCACAGATTTTTTGACGAACCGCTCACAATTTGTAACTTTCGAACAAGTTCAATCAAGAACAGTTCCCGTTACATCAGGAGTCCCGCAGGGATCTGTCCTAGGACCAGTGTTGTTCTTAGTTTTCATCAACAATATTGCCAACAATATTGAGTGTAACATAAAACTTTTCGCCGATGATTGCATTCTGTACAAAACGATAAAAAATCCTGAAGACCACTTTGTGCTATGCAGCTCTCTTAACACAATTGTTGAATGGTGTAAAACTTGGCAGATGACATTAAACAATAAAAAATCAGTTTGCATGACAGTCACCAGGAAAAAACAGCCATAAAACTATGCCTACAGTATCAAAGAATCAACGCTTTCAAGGGTTTCTGAACATAAATACCTAGGGTTAACCTTAACTTCTGACCTAAGATGGGACGCACATATATCCAATGTTACCTCTCCTGCCTTGCGAAAGCTGTTCTTTCTTAGGAGATGCCTACGTCTGGCCCCTCAAAACACCAAACTGTTTGCCTACACTACCCTCGTGAGGCCAATTTTAGAATACGCAAGAACTGTTTGGTTCCCACAATCAATCACTAATATCACTCGGCTTGACAAGGTGCAACGAAAAGCTGTAAGGTTCATTCATAACAAATACAAACCCTCTGACTCACCTACCGATCTTGCCGCATCATCTGGCCTTCCATCACTATCATCTAGGGCAGAAGAATCCCGCCTGAAGTTTTTATATCAATTACTACACAACAACTACAGTATAGATGTGTTTAAATACGCATGCTTCTCAGTCACGACATTCGCGGCACAAACATGCGCACACGCTAACTGAATACTCATGCCGAACGAACACTCTCAAGCATTCTTTCTTTCCTTTAGCCATTAGCGAATGGAATCGACTCGATGCATCGATTACCATGTAGGACTCACTATGTTCCTTCACTTCAAGATTAGTAGAATGTAACAAGAATCAGTAATGTGCCAACAGTCCTACATCTTACCAGATGACTGCCCAACAATTACATCTCTTGATACTATGTTACTTTTAAGGATGATTGCATTGTCTATTGCCACCCGTTACCTTTTTTTCGCTTTCTTCAAGTTCCTATTGTTAAATATTTCGAATACTAGCATGCTTGCTGGCATGAATGACTGCTACTGTACTTGTTTTCTTTTTTGTTACAGTTCTTATTCTTAAAGATATTCTTTAGTAACCTGCCTACTAGTAGTTATGTAACACGTATTGTAAGAGTTCTCTTTTTGTTGATCTGCTTGTAATTTCTCTTTTGTGTTTTGAACATTATATTGTACTGCTTGTCCACCTGCTACGGTCCCTTACTGAGACTGGCAGTATTGTATATAAATATAAATAAATATAAATACTGACCGTCTATAGACAAAGGAAAGTTGTGGCTGTTAAAGACTTTAGTCTATAGATGGTCTATAGACAGTCTATGGACAAAAGGAAATAAGGCGGTTATAGACTTTAGTCTATAAACAATCTATTCACTGTCTATAGAGAAAGGAATATTGTCTGTTATAGACTTTTGTCTATAGATGGTCTATGGACCATCTATAGATAAAAGGAAATTGACACGGTTATAGACTTCAGTCTATAGAATCTCTATAGACTGTCTATTGAAAAAAGTAGTCTATAGGGGGCTATAGAGTCTATAAAAAGTCTATAGGTCTATAGACAGTGTATAGACCATTTTCATAAGGGAACATTTTCACCATTCTTCGTCCACTCACACTATGTAACTGATTGTATTATGACATCACCGCTCACTTTTTACAGTCTACCTCACCCATTGCTTCCGCTTTCGTCCATATAAAGTAGCTGACTAAGAGCACATTTTGGCAGCCGACCATCTGCCTTTCCTCTCGTTAAAGTGTACTGTCTGTGAAACAATTCTTTACATTCAGAAACAAGCCTGGGCATCTGTCGCGCTTACATGGCTGTATATGCAGCCATTTCGGCTATGTTGATCAACCGGGAAAGTCCACATACTCGTGGAAATTCTTTTCTCTTCCTGCATGTCAGCCACTGAGCAACTATCTTGCGATGAATTTAGGGCCACAGAGTGCCTTTGTAGACAAAGCCCGGTCACGAAATGCGCCAACATCGAACGAAACAGAAGAGGATCCACAGAACGCTTCTTTTATTCTCGCAACGGGACCGTGCTTAGAAAGCAATGAATGTCTAGGTTACCTGCTACCTATTTCGAACCCCTATGAAATGGTCACTTTCACGGTGCACGCTTACGTGGTTTTCAATGTCGTCAGGGTTGGCTTTATTGTTATACCCCTGTTGCACGGGTGCATTCAGAGGCACTTCCAGGAGTGACATTGGCCTAAAGTTTCATTCGCGCAGTGTCGCACGATGAGATTTAGTGACACTCGCTGGAGCAACCACTTTCCCCGCAGTGAGCTTGGCGAACTCACTTCACTTTTGGTCCGGCAAGGCGAGTGTGTATTCTCAACAGCAGTGCTCCGAGAATAAAAAAAAAATTGAGAACTAAAAAGTACTAAAATCTGCATCCTATTTTCCTGGGTGTGGCTTTTAGTGAGAACATGTTTCGAAATCATCAGCAACGAAAGAAGATGCGCCCATGAACAGCTACTCCCGCTCTGTAAGTGACGACGACAGCCTTCCGTGATAGGCCTAATTTGTCTGCAATGTTCATGTGCGCAATTTCCGTGATACTGTAGAGTGAATTCACAATTTTTATTGAACGCAAGTGGACAAAAAGTGCAGTATTGACAAAAATGACCTGAACACGACTGTTGCTTACATTAGAGCACGCGCATGCACTGAACGGGAAGCGACAGTGGGATCCACACTGCCGCTCAATAGTTTACGCAGCCGTCGTCGCCGTCGCTTGTGGATAACAGATAAGGCCGTTTTAATTAACGCGAATGGTCACGGAACATACTTCTGAATAAACTGATTCAAAATAAAGTGTGCCTCATCGAAGAAGCCAGGGACGCTTAGCGAAAAGCGCCGGTCCCACGGGTTGTGAGCAACCTGGCTAACAAGTGTTCCCCAGGAGCGCATTAGTATCGGCGCTTCCCACAGTGTTGCCGCACTGCGTGAACAAGAAAGAGTAAAACGGTACAAATTAGGATTGTTTAAGATAAGCAATGCGTTGCATGCGTTTTATGCCATGGAAACGAGCACTAGCTGTTTTAAACAGCGATATAAACAAGAGTACTGGAGTGCAGTGGTCCTCATCGGTGTATTCTTAAATGTCGCGCTTATGCGGTAAATGTTCAGTGCGGTGTATTATGACCTTCAAGCACTAATTCAGCGCGTACACAAATTATTTGCTAAAAAGGAAGCAGAAAAAAGCGAACAACACACATGAAAATCAACATCCGCAGACACGAAGCAGTCCGGCAGTGCAGTGGGCGGGGCGAAGCGATGGCAAGGGCTGTTGACAAGTGCGGGAAGTGCAGGCATTGTTGGAGTTTTGGAGGTATCCCAGAATCCTGAATGTCATCGTGGTGCTCTGTTGACTGGAATGTATCTCAGCCGAATGATGTTAAAAAATTCGTTTAACAGCACAAGGCGGCAGTCGAGTTGAATGACGTTTGGTTGGAAGGCATTCGAAACACCCTGTGCCAGGGTCTTACTTGTCTCGGATGGTGATGTTTTTGTAGTTAACATTTATTCAGTTGTCAAAATAAAACTGGGAATGAACTCGGAGTGATTAGATGCGCGACAAAATTGTATTTTCGATGTATTTGCTCGAAAAGAAATATTTTCTCAAAGGTGCTGCAACATATCTGTCTCTGCTGCCTTCATTTGCAAATGACACTTCTTTCGTAGCGAGAGATACACTGGACTATCAGTCGAGCATTTCGTGGTGGTTGGGAAAGGCCAGTTGTGCGCATGCGTCGTTAACATGGCGACCGTAGAGTAGCAGTAGGTGCGGCATGCGCTTCGTCGTCGCCGCTGCCGCGCGCCCGATGCACCGTCGGAACTTAGCGCACCGAGCGTTTGCGCAGCATTGCGTATAAAAGGCGGAGATGTAATGGGCGGCTGTATCACAACGTTTGATATGAATAAAGAGAAGGACAGTCCAGCCGCTGCTAAACGGCGGTATAGAAAAGAGAAGATTAACTCCTCCGATCGTGAGGTTGTCAAATCGTGAGGTTGGCTACGCAACAAAGAGTCGAATAAGGCGAAGCAGGCGAAGAGAGCAGCGGAGACGCCCGAACAGAGAGAGGAACGCCTTGCCAAACTGAGATGCCAGACTGCCGAGAGTAATATAGGGCGCAGAGAGACCGAGATGGAGCCTATATGTCTCTCATTGCTAAACATACAGTGACCACAGCAAGCGCAGCCAGGGAAACGTACCTCTCGCTACGTATATCCTGGCATAACCGAACTAAGGCACTGCCAGTTTTTCTTCCGTGTGACAGCGCGCACCGAAAGTGTCATTTGTTCAATGGAAGTGCACTTTGTGAGTGTCACTAAACTTGCCCGCGTGAGAGGAGTATTATGCAGGAGGCGTGTCCGTGTGCGAACGGACCAACAAAATCAGGGTGAGCGAACACGGGAAGGTGATAATGGGGGCTAGCCTGGTTAAAAACGAGAGAAAATTTAAATATACATATATTCGAGCGTGCTATAGAGAAGGCGAGTGATGGTTTATGATTATCACAAAGCGAACAAGGGAGTGAAACCCTCAGGCTGGCTTTCCAACGTTTCGACAAGAAGACTTGTCTTAGTCTGGGCAATGCGTTCATCATTGGCGGGGTTTAAATAGTGTCTTCGCTCCGAGGAGGAAGGCCCGATGAGGGGGAGGGGGCGTGAACTAGAAAGGGTGTTGGAATGGTAGGAAGATTCATGTCCAGGCATGTTTTCTGGACAATACACTAAACATTTTCAATATTGTCCTCTAGCAGAATTGGAAGAGGTAGGGAAGACACACTACTATACCTGTCTCTTGCGTGTACGATGGTATATATTTGTCCGTGTTGCCTTCAAATAAATCAGTTGTGAGTGGCGCTCCGTCCCGTCTTTCTACCTTGTGTTGTGTCTCTTTTCGCGCCTGTAACCAAAAAGATGTCTTGGAGGACCCACCGATATAGAGCTGCGCAAGGGAAATGGCTTAAAAGGAATGTGGGAGAATAGGCAGTTATAGCAGCAAAAAACGCATGATCAGGGTAAACCATGTTTATGCCAGAGAGAGTTCGCTAATTGCTATTGACTCAGACTCAAACATGCTGATTTTCCTTGTCGACGAAAGTAAGCTTCATGAAGTTGTGGCCCATAGTGGTCGCCTGACATATGGGTATCTATAGTACCGCTTATAGTATGACAAGCTAGTCCAAGCTTTCAATTGCTGGATTTCAGGACATTGTTAGCTCTAGTGAACCGCACATATTTACACAGATTGCGTTCGAAGGATAATCCCCTAGCACAGCTTTGATCTAGAAAACGTCTCTGATAGGTGTCAGCTAAAGCTAACAGTCATCAAATAATCTAAGTGTAAAGTTACATCTATATCATGCTTTTCTAACCTGCCTAAAATATTTTGCTGCAGAATAGGAGAGGTATGCCAGAGAACATCACGTCTACAAGTATTTTGCTGTTTACATCAATAACAACTTCCTCTCAGACCCAATCGTATCTCAACTTACTCCTCTGTCGAACACAAATACTGCTTAAACTTCAGCGTGCTTCAACATTATGCAACCCAGGACAACTCACATATTAGTCTTCGCCAATAAACAAGTTAAAAACAACTAAGTTCGTTTTATCCTTTCATTCTATATTTGTACAGCCAGTATTTCTTTGACGAAATCAGAACTGACACCTACTACCTGATCCTTCAGGAAAACCATCGTGAACTGAGTCCTCGCTCCTAAATTTTCAACATATTTTTCTCCTTGCCTTTAGGTTGTACTTTCTGGACAAATTTTTGCATATTCCTTTTTTTCTGACTTCCTTGAACACGCCCACCGTCCATGACACCTTCCAGGCCTTGAAGGTACGGTAATATAGAGTTTGAAAATAATTGGCCGATAAGTATTTGGTACAAGCTATCTGGTGAGCACATCATATGCAGGTATGCATGTGACCATTTGGATTTGATGTATTCTTATGGGTGAATTAAAAATAAAACGGAATCATACAGGCTGCATTGTGTGGTTCCGTGGTATACATTAATACATAGAACTTTGCGTCTTTTGAAGTCAATCATTATTATGTGAGTCGGCACTGGACAGCACTGAGTGATCTTGCAATGCTGCCTTCACATACCTTGCTCTTTGAAAAAAAAAACAATCACGCACAGCAAATCGGTGAAATAAAACTTTTCAGTGCTGCACACTTCATTTTGACATAGTGTGCTTTCACGCAGAAGAAAGGAAGGATGAGTGAGGGTTCTTGTTGGGGCCACTAAGACAACGAACTGGCTGACTCAAGCATCCAGAACGTTTTCCGTCAATGCGGCTGTGCACATGCATCCACCAACGGTTTGATCTACACAGTGCCATGCGTTAAAAACTTGAGCTCTAAAAAGCTTCGACAAGAGCAAGGAAATGAAAAGTGTGTAGTTTTTTTTTTAAATGCGTTGAATATCGGTAACATCTCCAAAAGTTTCCAATGGTGAAGTATTGCAAAATTTTAAATATAAAAGTTATAATGCATGTCTTCACAGAAATACTGGCTGCAAATGTTTTCAACGTAATATATGCCGGCAGCACCTGGCAAAGGAGAGGATTAATTGAAGAGACATGGGAGAGGCCTTTGCCCTGCAATGGGCTGATGATGATGATCAACATGTGAATAGATAGTACAAGCATATCATGCTGCTTGGGAGCTAACCACCTGAACTCCATCTGATCTGAATTATATATGCTCAAAACGAGAGTGAAGTTATTTAAAGGCCTCAAGAAAAACAGCCCATCTAACCTATTCGAAGCCAATTTAACCTGGAGCGGCGATGTTAACAACAAAGTAAATGCTCATGCTGGGTTATTTTGGAGGAGAAGCTAGGAAATCGAAATGCGCTGCATCGTACAGTAGGCTGTTCATAAAGTATACTGAATGCATTCACTGCGGGAAATCTGCAGAGTACTTGTGTTATAGTCCCACAAGAAATTTAAAAGGAACGAAATTTTATAAAAGGAAAAAATGGTTCACAATGAAGTCAGGTCCTAAAGCAGAGCTGGCGTAATGCCAGCTCAGCAACCAAGAGAGAGTACCGCAGCGGAAGATAACGCAGTCGCCGTCAAGGAATATATAACTTAACGATGCCTTAACTGGCGATTCCTGGTGTTCGACGGCAACCATCATTAACGCTGCAGATCCCGCCGTGTGAGAAAAACGTTGCGCAGCGGTTGCATACCTGTGTATTATTTTGTACCCTCTCCTGAGCTGCGGCCTCCAAGATTGTGTGAAAAATCTATATCTTTCCATACTAAAGGGCGAAATCATGGACTTTGGGAAATAGGCTGCACAGACGCATTGAAATTACTTATCGTTAAGTACACATATCCCATGGGGCGACATTTTAGAATACGTTTTCAGTACAGTTTAACAACAGATGGCGCACATGTGCTTGCGTAATTGGCTGCGTTTATTTGATACAAGCGTGTCCTTAACGCTGTCGTTACGATCGTCGAGTACGTGCGAGAACGTACGAGCGAAATTTGAGTACGCGCAAAACAAAGCTGCTCTCAATTCTCGGAACTATCGGAACTCGAACGCAAGGTTGCTTAGATATGCCTACATGAGGCTTTTTTCTTGTCAATGTACACACGAACAATATTCGGGGATTTTGAGCTATTGACTGCATATGAACTAAGGTAGGACAAAAATGTTCACGTAGTTTTATAGCACGGTTCATATGAAAGTAATTTTCACCGACGAGTCACTGATGAGTTGGGTTGACTTGACTTGAGGTGTTGATTGCTACAGGTGGGGTTAGCCTTGCTTTATCTGCCGGCAATTGCTCCACCGTAGCGTCTCTTCTATATTAACAATATCCTAAAGCCTGTAGCGTCTACCCCGCTATGTGCAGTTTTTTATAAAAACACACATTCTCTCCCGTAGTCACCATCTATGCACACAATCAATCCACACAGTCCACATCACAGTCCACTCCAGAAGTCACCATCTATGCACATACTCAGTCACAGTAGAACATAGGCCATTGTAGTGCCACAACCTATACACACATTACCTCACAGTATAACGTAGTCCACTCCGGAAGACACCATCTAAGCACACATTCAATCACAGTAGGCCATAGTCCGTTCCTGCTGTCACTATTCCTAAACAAGATCCGTGTCCTGCAGAAATGTTAAAAGAAGGCGTGCGGCCTCCCTTCTGAATGTCTGGTTTCGACTCGGGTAGACAATGTCCTGGATTGTACTGTAACGGGTTCCTGTCTTCTTGAAGGAAGCGAACATCATGCACATATCTTTCCGCGTTGTGCTCTGGGCAGTACATAATGTAATATTCGATATCCCCGCTCACACCACATAAAGAACCGAGTGGAGATGATGCTATACCCGTCTTATGCAACCAGGCAGGAGTGCGAGCAGAGGCCGTGCGAATTCGATGTAGTAGGGTCGCCTGGTATCTTCTCAGTCCCTTGGTAACACATGGCTTGTGGCGCGCACTCCACAGGGTACTCAAATGATCGAACACGGTTTTCCTGTAGAGACGTTTCCATCTTGAGGTACTTTCTTTGATGGAATCCTTCAGACAGCTTTATGGGAGAGATTGTCTGCCACCTCATTACCGTTGACTCCGATGTGAGAGAGCACCCATTGGAAATATAGAATAAAGCCTCTGCTGTGCAGATTCTGCACCAAGCGCAGAGAGATTATAGACAAGGCGTCAGTAGAGAATCCGTGTTCTAGCCTCTGAAGGGCAGATTTTGAATCAGTTAGGATGACTACAGCTTGAGCTGGACAAGACCCTAACTTCCGTAAAGCCCCATCAATAGTAAAACTTTCAGCCGTTGTGAAGAATAAGACAGCAGTAAAGCGTACGGACCAATTACAGTCCAAAGAAGAAATGTAAAAAGCCGCAGCGCTAGCTTGTTTGACCTTGTCCACAGAACCATCCGTGAAAATTTGAAGATGGTTGGCATACAATGTTTCCAAGTGTTCAAGTACAAGCGAACGCGTTGCTGGCAAAGGAGAGCTGCGCTTTGCGCTCACATGGGGAATTGTGACCTTACAGTCGAGGGTCGGAAAAGACCAGGGGGGTTTCAACCGTTTCCTTTGCGTTCCGACATTAAGGCTTAAAGAACTAAGAGTATTGTGTGCCAAGTAAGGCATCGAGTCATATCTCTTGCAGAGCCGCTGGAGAAGTGATCGCCCAGATGCCGTCTCTCCTAGGCGGCCAAGCTGCATTAGTAGTCTCTCAGAAGCGACAAGGCTAAGAGGTTTCGATATAGACTCATAAAGTACTGCCTTATTCGCAGCCGCCTGGGGAACTCCAATGGCTCTTCTTAGGCTTTTTTGTGAACAACTTCGCGACGCTCAAGTTGTGATGCCTAGGGAGAAATGAAAGGTAATTGATACATTATGCGACTGACCACCAGCACTTCATGAAGTTTGACCATTGAAGAAGGATGGTTTCCCCATTGCTCACGTGCAATTCTACAGATCACATTGAGTCGCGCAGATATAAACAATCGCGTCTACAGCTTTCCGCCACTGTAGACGGGAGTCAATAATGACGCCCTGGAAACGCGTGTGGTTGAATTGACGGATGCAAGAGTGACCGAGGTCTATCTTCAACCGCGCTTGACTTCTTCCTACACCTGTAAGCAGAACAAAGCTGGATTTTTCCAATGACAGAGACAATCCCACACCTTGAAGGTAAGCTTGTGCCAAAAGTAGAGACTGTCGAGCTATCAGGGCTAATCGCTTGTTTTGGTAGCCAGTAATCCAAATAGAGATGACGTCAGCATATACTGACATACGCACTTGCCTGCAACTTTTTTCAACGAATCGGGAAGGCCAGCCATTACGGTGTTAAAGAGCGTGGGGAAAGAACACTGCCTTGAGGCACACCTCGCGATAGAACCCTTTCGGTGCTTAACGTACTCCCTAACCGTACACGAAACCGCGCGATCACTAATAAACTTGTAAATGAATCTTACCATATGGCCCTGTATGCCCATGCCTTGCAAACTGTTTAGAATTGAGCTCTGAAGCACGTTATTGTAAGCTTTCGCTACGTCAAGAAAAATGGCTACGGTGGAAAGGCCGAAGGTTCTCTAGTGTTGAATGCGGCTCACCAAGTCTAGGACGCTATCTTGGGCACTAAGACCTCGGCGGAATCCTGTCATACATGTTGGCAGTGCCTTGCTGTCCTCAAGCCACCACGATAAGCGTTCATTCATTTACCAGCTTCTCCATCAAATTAGCTACACAGGAGGTCAATGACACAGGGTGATACGAGGCATGACAGAGGAACATTGCCAGGGCAGTCTTCCAAACTCTATTGATGAAGTTGAGGAGGTCCTTCCTGAGTTGCAAGGGTATATTATTCAGCATTTCATTGGTGATGCCGTCGGGAGCTGGTGCACACCGGCACCGCCGGCCACTGAGCGCAGTCTGTAGCTCACGAAGCGTGAATGAGACGTCCATGATAGACCTGGAGGAAGCAGATGGTGTATATTTATCTATTCCAGAATTAGCACGTACGAGTGCGTCTGCAAATTCCTCTGCCAAGCACGCATTAGGTTTTTCCTTGCGTATTGCAAGAGCTTCAAAAGGCTTCGAAGGGCGAGATTCTCCAGCAAGGCTGCCAATAACTCGCTATATTCTCGTCATCGGTGAGAACACAGTCAAACTAGCGCAGAATGAGGCCCATTGCGACCTGTACAGCTTGTTCGTGTGTCGTCTAATGGCAGAATTCAGCCTATTGAATGTCGTCTTCAGTCGCCTGTAGTCCTTCTTCCGCACGAGTTGGTACTCCGTCCTTCTCGCTTCGCAAAAGTTCCTGAGTTTTAAATCCGGGGCCGGAAAATGATCAGGTAACTCTACCGCCGTAGTTGCTGCTAGCTTACTAGAAATCATTTTGTCAACAACAAGACCAGGAACACGTTCTAGGTGCTCTCTGTACTTGTCCCAGTTGACCACAATGCTAATTTCAGGACGATGCATACGAAAGTCGAAAGCAAACAAAAAATCGGATAGTGATCGCTTCCCATGCGGTCAGGCGCTGTTGATCACCTCATGCGGACGTCAGGTGAATGCGCTGTCAGGTCTATGGCTGTCGCTGAGGATGGAGGACGGCAGAAAATGGGGCTCCCTTCATTGGAAACACACAGGTCGAAACTGTCAATAACGTCTACGAGTTTGCGTCCATGGGAGTCCGTGTTCCTCTCACCCCAGACGGCATGATGGGCGTTGAAATCACCGCAGGTGATTCGAGGAGCAGGGCAGCGGTCGTAGAGCTACTGTAGAAACAAATCCAATGCTACCTTCTTGCCCGGGGACACGTACACGAATGCAATAGAAAGGGTTCGGGAGCCGAGCTGTATTCTTACAGCCACTACCTCAATGTCATCCGTGCAAAGATCGGCAACGCTTAGAGAAACATGTGGGATTGCCTTTCTTATGTAAAGAGCGGGAATTCCTGCAGGAAGTGACTTTATGCTGCAGTTTTTATGGGCGACATATCCAGTCAAACGTCTCCCGCTTGACAGGCCAGCTTTTGACAGGGCGAATACTGGAACACGTCTGTTTCAAGGATAGATTTAGTTCAGCTAACCGACTTAATATCCTAGAGCAGTTCAACTGCAATATAAACGGCAATTTTCGATGTATATGAGATCCACGATGTTTAACCCCATCTATGTTAGATCGCAAGGAAATTCGCTGCGAAGGTGGTAATTAGGGACTCAAAAGAAAGCACCAGGTGTAGGAAGTTCTTCAGGTTATCAGGCGCCATCGCTGGAACATGTGGACGCAGGGCACCAAACAAAACATGAAGAAGGTCAGGCATACCTTGATTTTTGAGCTCCTTATTTTGCCCAACGCACTCACAACACGACAAAAGATGCCGACGGGGACACACTCGTGGCCGCAGTAGTGGGTTTTTTGTCACTTCTGCATAGAGAGTCCCCTTTGCCGTCTAGTCTGGCTGTGATCCGGTCGCTAAGGTACATGGACACTTTTTGCTGGTGGTCGAACAACCGACTCGCGCGCACTGAACCTTGACGTCTTGCTGGACTTAGATCTCCTAGGGACATTGCTGGGTAACGCAACATCAGACTCCAACACTGGGAACTCGTCCAATCCTGGGACAAGCGTCTCAGTCGGTTGGGTTTTGGGACCAGCATTAAAGGATATTCGACGGTGCAGAGCGCTCACAAGGAAGAGGCAGCCTCCGAAACGCGCTGGATGATCACCACCGCAATTGGCGCAAGCAAAATCGGCCTTGCAGATTTTAAAGTCGTGGTCGCCTCCGCACCTCTTACAGCGTCGATCCTTGTGCAATCTTTCGCCACGTGAGGGGAGTGGAGGCAGTTGGCGTGCAAGGGCGTCAGCCATAATGTGGCACCAAAAATAAGCGAGCGTGAGCACCTTGCGTGCTATTCTCCGCGTTCGCAGTCGCCATGTACGTTTGCTACTCATGTGGCGTGGTGAATCGAAATGCCACCAGATGTCACAGCTGAATTACACTTCACACGAGCAAGGCGTCGGCATAGTTGGTACTGCATTCCTGGGAATGAGACGACGGACAAAATTAAGGCCAAAAACAGACGCTGTCTGTCTACAAGCACATGCGTCCATCTTTACTTTCGTCCGTCGTCGTGTTCCAGCGCTGTTCTAGGTATGAATTACACTGTAGCTTGCTAGCGCTGCAAATGTTCATCCTAAACTTCTTGCAGACAATGATCTGATGTGAAGCACTGCCGCATTTTCCTAGCCTAGGCTTTTCTAAACTTCTCATCCACAATTCACCATTGATCTCGAATTCGAGAAATCAATATGTGAAGTTCAGTTCATTATCAGCCTTTCCTCTGAGTGGTAGGCGTCGAGAACGGGGCTTCCACTTCCTTTGGAAGCACCGCGAGTTGTCCGGGATGTAAGTGCACACACAAATATAGGATTTTAACCTTTCTCATACACATCTTGCCTGCGCCGACCGCTCTCAAGTGGTTCGCTTCTGGCAACAGTCATTTATTCTTAATGTGTTTTATTCTTAGCCGCCTGCCACCAGCTGTGCTGGCAGAGGGTCTCTCAACTCGGAATTCTTCCCATGCCTCGGTCCTGCGCGCATACTTTCCTGCAGCGCACTCAACAGTATTCTTCGGTAGATTTTAATGCGAGAGAATTATGCAGGGCGTTTCACTTAAGACTGGACACAATTTTTAAAGTTAGGCTGTTTGAGTTAGAAGAACGTTTTTTTTTTTTGGCATTACATTGTCAGGGGAGTAGTATATCAAAATATAGCTAAGACGTGCTAACTCGCTGGTTCGTTGCGTTTGGTTTATGAGGGTTGAACGTCCCAAAGCGACTCATGCTATGAGGAACGCCGTAGTGAATGTCTCCCTGAAATTTCGACCATCTGGGGTTCTTTAACGTGCACTGACATCGCACAGTACACGGGCCTCTAGATTTTCGCCTCCATTGAAATTCGACCGCCGCGGTCGGGATCGAACCCACGTCTTTCAGGCCAGCAGCCGAGCGTCATAACCACTCAGCCAAACTCGCTGGCTGGCTAACTATAACTGAATAGTTAGAAAGTTAACTGTTATGCCCCTTAATATCTGAGCAGCGTGTAGCCCACCGTAGGTAATGTCGAAGAATAATTTTTACCAGCCGAAAAAGACGAGGGCCAAAACGAGAACCTACGCAGGACAAGGCTTCGATATGTCATACCAACTGGCCCACCATTAAGCCTTGCTTCAGCATCGTAGGTAATATCTGTATTAACTTTACAACTTTACAAAAGCCATAGGCCTTTTGAGTAAGAGTCATGACTTCGCATATTTTGTATTAGCTTATATACCTTACATTACATTACTTGTAAAGTCCTCAGTCATGACAAGTTGCAGAATTACTTGGTCATGACTATGACTACGGGTCATAAGTTTCATTGGTCATAATAAGCTACATTTCATCATTTATGTCTATACATGTTCGATTATATGTGTTGTGACATCGTACACCGGCGTACTGAGAACCTCCCTGTGTCGCGCCATACTAATGTGACGTACAGCGTATTTCACCCATGGCTTTCCACAATTTTCAAAAATAGGCGTTTTGACAATGGCTAGTGTCAGTAAAGGGGCTATGACAGCCTATTTTCACGCATACCCTGCTCATCACATTTAATTCTCAACTTGTTAAATTAAAATTCCTCCAAGCTTCAGTAGATTCTGCGTGGTAAATATTTTTGCAACGAGTTTTTCCGTTTCTTCTGCGAACTGCTTGCTGGTCTGGAAACCTCATCGCTGACGTCAGAGGGGCATACCCACCCCGCTTCGTCAGCTGCGCGCTGTTGTGGTGCTTGCAAGCACACCGTAGACAGCGGTTGCTCGAAAAGTTTACTGTTTTTTAGCTGATCGAAATAAAATGAATTTTAAGTGTTTTCTTTTCGGAAGCCGCCAGCTTAGTACGCGACCTCAGTGATCCTTAAAAAAGCGGACTTGCTCGTGGCACCCCCTTTTCTGATTGTTGAGGAAACAGAAATCGATGGACACTTGCTTTATTATTTACGCTCTTAAACGTAGTATTTTTTTGTTATGAGTGTGGTTTCTTTTGAGCAGCCAAGTGCTCCCGTATGTGAAAAGCTGCACGTGCCGTGCATGCTTTCGCCGATGTGCGCCGTGAAAGCCGCGGCGTTTTGTAGCTGGCTACCAATTTCTTGTCCGCTATTCATCGGCTCGATAATTAAACTCAAATTATCACAAGGTGGCACTAGAGTAACCTTGAGGCACGAAAAAAGCAGAAAAAAGGGCCGAATGAGACGACTTCTCCGCTGCATGTGTGCATTTGTAATTCGAACATACATTCCCTTCGGCTCGTAGAACCCTTTTGCGGGAACCAAGCCGCTTTCAAATCCCTACGCGACTCGAATACTTTCACTGCCCGCTCCGATGAATAGTCGGCGCATTCGAAATGAGTGCTTGAAAATAATAGTACATCATTTAGCGTTTACTGTGCGTGCGCACTGTGGCCTAGGAATGCGACGATCGCGACAACTGAAGCCCCGGGCTAGGGTTGTTTACATGTCTCTGCGCAAACAGTGCTGCTCGTTTCCTTGGCATAAAACGCAAGGTGGGTTCTCTTTATCTTAAATATTGCGTAGTATCGCTCACAACTTGTAGTTTTACTCATTTAGACACTATGATAACGTGGCAATAAGCGCCGCTGATGCTGTATCGCCTGCTGGGGAAACGCTTCGCGTAGGACAGCCGCTTGCCGCTAATTGTATCTGCTTCCTCTTATGTCACCAGTATTTGATTTTAAAGCGCTCTAGCTAAAAATACGTTCGGACATTATTTTAACGAATGAAAACTACCAAATTTGTTGTCCACTCTCGACGCCGACGCCTGCTGCAAGCTGCCTTCTGAACGTGCTGTGCATACCGGGTCACATATATCAGCATTTCCCCATTATTGTACTCGCGCCCTGCAAAGTAGGCAATCATGGATTTGTGGGCACTGTGGCCAAAAATAAGCTCGACAGCTATTTTCACAAGCTAAAAATTGCGAATTCGCTCTCCGCAATCACCGAAACCGCACAAACGAATCCTGCGCACTCGCTAGGCCTCGTCCCGAAAGGGGCCGACGGTCCACCTTTCGCCGAAATTCAAGCATCTGGCAGGAGTTCTCCGCTGATTAGTAAGATCTTAACTGTGAAGATATGAAATGCAGCCGCTCGTGTCGCTTCTTTCAATAAGAATAAGGTACACAAGCGCAGTCTGTAGCTTTCGCTCGGCCGCACAAGCCCAGTCGACGGCAACGAGCGGCACCGTCGTGCGGCGTTTTCTGCCAGTGTCGCTCAGTTGCCTCGCCGATAGGTTCTATATGCAGGCACGTAATGAAAGCACATCTTCGCTGGTGCGCGCACATAGGGTATGTCGCCGTGGCTAGGATTAGGTATAATAAGTTTTAAAATTCTTAAGTTTATAGAATGCCATACCAACTAGTCCCCCACCACACTCTCCCAGTTCCCACTAAGTTCACTCTTTACACTACTGCGATGCGCGGTCGTTGTTCTTGCTGGCGTCGTCGCCGGTCTAGCTTGACAGGCCAGTGCGTCAGCGATGGCATTTGCGACTGATCGTCAGAGAGCCAACCGGCCGCCGATCGGCGTCCCATCGGCATAGTGTAACAGGACCCTATACCTATACCGAATAATAACTGCGTTACTGTTATTAGCGCATTCGCGGCACCAGTCACTCATATATGGAGGAGGACTGCTACTTCGATCGCCCGCGAAATTACAGGGCGGAATGAGACCTCGCTGCGCGTATTGCAGAAACGAGAGCAGAGGACGTTGCTCCGTGCATGCCTTAGTAACATCACGAGAGATTTCAAATATGGCGGTCGCTGCCGGTGGGAGGAGTCTCGCGGTCACAATTTCGATGGAATTTTTTGGAAAATACAGCGCGTCCATGGCAGCTTAATTTCTGAAACTGAATCATAAGCTCCTGTATTAATTACTGAAGCACAAAACTGCAATATGAATGGCCCCTTTAACTGCAGGTCTGTTTCGCTTCTGTGCACCGTTAGCAAGGTAATGGACCTTTTAATTTTTAAACACATAAGCAATTTCTAGGAAATAAAGATTTTTTTTCTGAGAGATAGCATAGTTTTCGACGTGTCCTACCCAAATTTACGCTACTACACACTACTAATGATCTCATGGCTGCCTTGGATGGGGGTGGGCAAATTGATATACTTTTCCTCGACTTCGAAAAGGCATTTGATCGAGACTGTCACAAAAGATTATTGTTCAAGTTAAAAAGTGTGTTACAAAATGAGCGAATTCTGAGCTGGCTTGATTCTTATCCGATCGAAACAGTATGTCTTAACAGAAAACTTGAATTCCTCATCGGCCCCCGTATTATCCGGAGTGCCGCAAGGTTCTGTCCTAGGACCTCTTCTTTTCCAGATTTATTTAAATGAGCTCTCATCAGATTCATCTGTACAATGCGGATTCTTCGCCGACGACTACATAGTTTACCAGAACATCGAATCTGTGCACGATCACACTGGTTTAGGTTTAGGGAGCTTAACGTCCCAAAGCGACTCAGGCTATGAGGGATCAGACTGCCTGACGTGATTACCTTTCTGCAATTAATAACTGGCGCCAATCTTGGCGTATGAGCATAAACGTCTCAAAATGTGCTCATATGATGGACACAGGAAAGAAAAAACCGTTAATGTATACTTACAAAATTAATAATGCAGATGTCAAGCGGGTTGTCAATTTTAAATACGTACACGTTATAACTGACTCCAAGTTAACGTGGAACGAGCAAGTGGATTATGTTGTTTCGGCGTCACTACACAGGCGTGGTTATTTAAAAGGCCGCGTGAAGCACTGCACTAGTGTGAAAAAACTTGCAGGGTTTACGATGCTCGTTAGGGCATTGCTTGATTACGATGACACTGAAGGGGGGGCTCTGATACTAAGAAAAACATAAAGCACGTTGAAGGGGTACAAAAGAAAGCAATCAGATTCATCTATAACACTCACGCTTGAAGCATTTCTACTTCAGACCTTAGAATACGTACTGACCTCCTGACCCTTGAAATGCGCCGTACACTACACTGCCTACAAATTATGTACAGCACTGTCAACAAATATGCCAAGATCAAATTTCATACGTGCATGCATTTGAACGAACCTAGGAAAACGAGAGGCAAGCACAGCAGGACAATTATACCGACACACATTCAAACTAACGCCTGTCGCTTTTCACTCTTCTCTAGAACCACATCCGAGTGTAACGCCTTACCGTATGAAGTTGCTGACATGCCTTCAGTTGAATATTTTGTACCGACCATGTCAGCTTATCTCTGATACCGCAAGTATTTCTTTGCGACGCTCCTTGCTTTGCCGTCGGCCTTTATAAGTGTAAATCTTTCTTTGTACATTATGCGCACACTCTCATTGCTGATTGTCAGCCACATGTTTTGTGTTTCCTTACCGCTTTTAAATGATACTCGGCAATGCTTCGAGAACAATGTATCCACTCCAGTATTGACTGCCAAGAGGCAGTTGGCAGTATTTAACATATAAATAAACGAAATGAAAATATAGGGTGTTTCAGCTAATTCTGTCCACAATTTTTAAAAATAGGGTTTTTGAGTTCAAAGAGCGTTTTTTTTTCTGATCGCATTGCAGCCATGTAGTAAATCAGAATACAGATACGACGGGCTAGCTATCAGGCTGGTAAACTAATTATGAGTAGTTAAATTTCTAGCTGTTACTGTTATTATTCTTAATTATTGAGTGACGTGCAGCCCACCATGACTAACATGCATATTAATTCTGAGAATTTCGAAAATACGGTTATCCTGGGCGCTGTGGCCCAACAAATTTTGGCTATTTCTACAAATTACGTTCGCTGGAGAAGTAGCTTTTCCTTCAAGCTTCTCGAAAGCGCATGTATTTTGGCGCGATGTAACCAAAATTTCATGGGCCACAGAGCCGAGGATAATCACGCATTTGAAATTTAAAATAATTAAAATGGCTACTACTAACACCGGCTGCAAATCGCCAATTGCAACCTGTTGCCTATCTGTGATAGTTAATAAGTTGATCAAAAATCAGTTAACCACCTTACTACTTATAGAATCACAGTATTTCCGGTGGCCACCAACACTGGCCGCCGATACTATGCCGCCAATACTATGCCGCTAAAGGCATATTTTTACCTCCAAAAATATATTTTTGTAAATTCTAAAGTCTTCTATGAAACACCCTGTATAAAAGACAAAGATCTAGTTGGAGTGCAGTGCAGTTAAATAATATCAATTCTGTAAACAAAAAACGTCAGTTGTGACTTATCCATAATTCTGCAACCAAAATATTGCGTATAAGACACACTGCTACCTACCACAGTCGACATGCACCTTGAGTTTTCCTTGGCAGTGTGCCCTTAGGCCGCTATGACTTTTGTGTCATGATTATAATTTCTTGCTTTTTACAAAATTTGTAGGGATTAAGCTTTGATTCGCGGCGATCTTTCGCCCACCGACTCACGCAATGCCAGCGAGAAATTCTTGCAGGAAGCAATTAAAGCGCCCCTGACAAACACTGATGGAAGCAGCGCAGCTTCGCCTGCTCGGCGATCATGCGAGCACCAGAACTACAGGTGGGTCCGCGGGACCCTGGCTGTCTTCATGCGCTACCAGTGCTACAGCGCGATGGGGAGCAATTGGTCCGCCGCTCGCGAGCTTCAAATTACTTTTGGGGCACCTGCACTTCCACGTCAGAGACTACGCTTTGTTGGCGGTAGCTGTCGTGGACACAGAACAAAGTAATACCAAATAATGAAAGAATCATACTTATGTCCCCCATTCTATCGTTTATCGCGGTATTTAGCTCACCGCGCAAAACGTCAGGTAAATATGACTAAGACCGGAGCAATGTCTGTGATCCATTTTAAGTGCGGATTCAACATAATCATGTCCTATAAGGCAACCCGTTGGAACACGTATGTTTTTGTTTGGAGAGGTTTATAATCGTTATGGGTCGTTAAAACGACGCGTACAGTTTTCTGCTAGCTATTTTAAACAGCGAGCTCAAAGCTTTCAAGGTGGCCACCTAGAATAACGATATTGGTCCTAGCCTTGGAACCTAAAAGTCAGATAATTGTTCAGTCTTTCATCTGCGTCCTGCTTTAAATGCCAACTGTTGTCCTGCTCATAAATGACTTGAGGAGGTCCAGACGGTTTTCTTGATTCCAACATTTAGCGCTGCAGACGTTGCAGCAGCTTCCTGGGAAACAGTCAACTGCTTGGAAATCGAAATGAAGCATATTATATTATGACCGAGCAGGTTTTGTGCCATCCGGAGAGTGGAAAGTCGCGGAGCCTCCGCTCTTTGATCTGCATAATAATACTATCTGCTCAAGCAAAGCCGACCTCAAACCTGCACTTACGTGAGCAGCAGCGCCGTGAGAAGGACGACAAGAAGCAGCAGACCCGCTGTCGCCGACATCCCTGCTTCACTGTACTGTGGGCAGCCTTGATAGCCAAGAAAATCAGGAAAAAAAGGTCTGTCGCAGAAGGACAATTCGATTCGTGTTGCTGAGCAAAGATATAAAAAAGACAATAAACACACCACATTTGGCGTCAGTATTCCAGAGTTAAAAAAAAAGAAATCGAACGAACGCATTATTTCATGTGCCGTGTCCTCTAGGAGCAGCTTCACTTTACTATTAACACGCGCACGGCGATGAAATGGTTGATAAAAGAAATATGCAGCTGACAGTATCAAAGCAAGACACGGGAAGGAACAAAATCGAGAAATAGACGGGACAGGCGAGCTGCTTTTTTTGCCTACCACCTAAATGAGCCTAGTCAGCGCATTTCCACGACGGCTGATACAGAGCTTCCGAGCGTGTTGCACACACATTGTCAAACACAAAAGCACCCTCGTTACGGAGAACAGAGAGGCGACCGCCCTGTGTGCACGGCCATTGGTAAAGGCTTGCACACAATACGCAGGTTTCTCCGCTCGGGACTGAACGCACCTGCGGCAACGTAAATCACCGCAATAGCATATACCGGACGGCGCAAGCCGGAGGGGAAGAAAAAATGCGCCTACGTGGCGAGCGCGGCTCCGTTACCGGCCACGCACCAACCCCCCCAAAACTACACACCCTTCCTGCATTAAACGTGCGCAGCGGCGCGCAAGTTTGAGCTGCTGTCAGGAAATCAGGTTTGCCAAATCTTTTGGCTTGTGAAGCTTCCGCCTTACAAGGCCAGGAGTGATATGCAAGTGCACTGTCTTATATATGTACGGATGAATGTTTATTTCAGGTTTTGTCTAACAAAATCCGTGGGCGACGAAAATAAGGCGGTCCACAGTGACCGCTTGACAGGCTGGCTTTGTCAGCCGAAAAAGTCGACAACGTGAGCTGTGACAGTTTAAGCATGATACAAACGAGACAACTAAATTAGAGTAGGAATAAATATATAATAATGTAAAGAAACAAACCACACAAATAGGAGACAGGTGCTTTTTAATGCAGTCGAAAATACAGCCTAACCAATGAACACTTTCGGAAGGGTAGGAAAAGTAATTTTGTTTATGCTGCAAAAGAGAGTAGTGCTAAAAAATTGGTACAATGTAATTTAGCGTAGCAATTTACTCTTCGCTGTAATAGTTGTTTGCAAGGATTTAGTTATGTTTATTGTAGAGCAGCCTCGATGATGATGATGATTATTGATCTCAGAACACGTCTGGCGTCCCATCGCAAGAATTTCGGTGCAGATTACATCGCTTAAAAACTTTGTTTAATATCGTTAATAAAGAAACAAAAATGGATTCCGACATCTATATCAATTTTAATAAAACAAGAGAAACTAAAGGAAAGCACAGCAAAAAAATTGTGATGCCACACACTAAAACCACCGCTTATCGCTTATCGTTTTTTCCTGCAACTATAGCCGAGTACAATGCTCTACAGCAAGAAGTCGCTTGTATGGCCTCGGTCGAATCCTGTGTCTTTGCCGCGCAATCTTTGCACTCAAGCGCATTAGTTTAGAGTCACCAGTTTTCTTTTGCTGAACATTGCATCGGTTTGTTGCATTTTTTTCTTTCCTTTCATGATGTGAGTGTCCGCTTTATTGTAATTTAGTATAAGCTGCATTTGCCGACGCAATAGTCTGCATTTATAAGCAATTTTCTCATGGCTCCTTGCAGCTCACGTTTTTGTTACTTTGACTTGCAGTTCCGACTCACTCCTGCCTGGACTGCCAAGTGGCAGTTGGCAGTATCTAATAAATGAATCAATAAATAATAAATAAAATATAAAAAAGTAAAAATGAATAAATAAATAAGTGTGGTTATTACAAACGTTTCACGGTACATGGCAGTGTAGGGTGTGTTCTGTGATAGAAGTGTAAAATGCGAAAGAAAAAGAGCTTATTTCTTTTAATATTATACACAACAGTACTCAAAGAACTTGAGAACTGGAACTTATTCGCATAGTGCGAGTCTAAGGAGGCATTTGTAATTTGTTGAACTTTTTTCTGGTATAACAAAAAGCTATTCATATTCGGCATAGTGGTATTTTCGCATACCAAATAACAATACTCTAACTCTGAAAAAACCAAGCGTAGATACGGGCAAACATTTTTTTTTTTTTGTGAGAGGCGATACCTATGTGTCTAAAAAGGGCGATTCTTACCTTACCTGTCTGGGCATCCCATGACATAAAAGTCGTAAAATCTGTGCCAAAGGTTGTATGCCTGTACGTGCTGTAATTTTGAGAGAGAGAGAGAGAAAGCGAACGGAAACGCAGGGAGGTTAACTAGGCGACGCCCGGTATGCTACCCTACACGTGGGAGGGAGAACGGAGAGAGAGATAGAAAGGAGACAGAGCAAAAGGAGATCACTTTTTCACGTGTCCGTTGGCCATTACTTGTAGGGTACACAGAGCACACACTGATAGTTCACAACCTTGCACTCAGTTCTTAGTCCTTTAAGAACCTGAAAATTGCCTTCAAAGCTGTCCTCTGCTATGAAGGCTTACTCCAAGTACCCATAATCTTGCAGTAAGGGGTTGAGGATTTAAGCGGCGGAGTGTTGCAGCCAGGAGGGCACGCTCACGCTGAAATCGAGGGCAGTCACAAAAGTAGGTGTTCTGTTGTTTCGCCGCACTTACAGTTCTCACAAGCAAGAGAGTCTGCCATTGCGATTAAGTGAGAGTAGGCAGTTGTAAACGCCACTCCCAGCCACAGGCGACACAAGTGCATAGCATCGCAGCGGGACAGGCCGGACGGAGGACTGAGTTGAAGTAAGGGGTCGAGGCAATGCAGACGGCGTGCGGAGTTTCCAGGAGAAGGCCATGACGCTAAAATCTCATTTCGGCCAGCATTCGCAGATGTCTTACTGTGTCGACTCTTGTCAACGGTAGCTGGGCAATGTTGGCACTGCCGTGAGCCAATCTAGCCGGAGCGTCAGCTGCGTCGTTTCCGAGAACGCCACTGTGTCCTGGTATCCACTGGAAGACGATGTCATGACCCTCTTCCTGTGCCTGGTGTTGAAGATGTCTTTATTCAGCTACAAGTTGTTCGTGATCGCCACGGCGTTAAGCAGAATTACGACATTAAAGTGCTCCTGTTAGGTCGCAGAACGCAGCCCATTTGTGGGGTGTTTGTGCACTGATGTACTGCACTACCGAAGCAAGAGCGGCCAATTCTGACCCGGTAAAGGTTGTCCGATGCGAAGTTTGTTGGATAATACTGGTCTGCCTCGCAGGAATAACCGCGGCGTAGGTTGAACTTGTACCTGACACCGAACCATCTGTATACACATGAGTGCGGCACTATATGCGGCGTTGAGTAGGCACAGTGTCAACTGTTTATTGGCCGGTGCCGATAAGTTCGATTTTTTCGTTATGCCCGGAATTGTAAGGCGCACGCATGGCTTCCGCAGACACCACAACGCAGAGGAAGGCCGTGCTGCCGGGGTGAACTGCGATGGGATGGACGGCTGGTGGGCTGCTATAACCTTTCAAAACGCTGCGTGTGGTCTTTGAACCACCACTGACACAAGGTGATGCTGGGGAAATCTTGTTAGATGACGTATGTGGATCCGTAGGGTCTCAAGGGTTACATACGTCGAAAGTGGGTAGTCCTAGGCGATAGCAATGGTAGCAACTGTAGATGCCCTGCGAGGGAGACCCAGGCGTGTGCGAAGTGCTTGACCTATTATAGTCTTCAGGGCACGCAAATTTGTCTTGCATGTGCTTAAAAGCACAGGTGTACTGTACCGCGAAAATTCCCCAAAAAGTGCTCTGTACAGCTGCGGCATTGAAAAAATAGTAGAGCCCCACAATTTTCCGCCAAGAAACCTTAGCAGGTGTGTGATAGAGATTAACTTTTTCTTTACAAAGCAGCAATGCGGGCTCCATGCCAAATTCCTGTCCGTGATAATTTCTAAAAAAATAATGAGAAGCTCGATAGGCAATGACATGGCCGTCAATAGTTAGCGGATAATGAGTCATACTTTGCGCGTATATCCCACTATAGCGCAGTTCTCGGCTGACACGCTCAAACCTTGCTCTCAGAGATAGAGGAGGAAGTTCTGGTTGCTGCCCTCTGAAGTCTTGCTCGCACCTTGAGACGCGTCACAGAGGAGGCCCAGATGCAGATGTCGTCGGCATACATAAAGATATAGACGGTATTATGCAGGTTCTCCGGGAGTCTTATAAGTGTTAGATTGAACAAGGTTGAGCTGAGCACTCCGCCCTGGGGCACGACCCGGTAGGCGTAATGCAAGGGTGTGGAGCCATCTTCACACATAATAAAAAATGCCCTTTTGGTCAGATAGGTTTGGATCCAACTATACGTCCGTCCACAGATTTCAACAACCTCTAGCGCATCAAGGACGGCCTCATGTGTCACGTTATTGTATCCACCTTTAAAATCGAGAAAAAGTGCCGCGCACATGCGCTTCGGGCGTTTTTGCTGCTGACCGGTCGACACAAGATCAATTGGCGCTTTGTGGTGTCTCCCTTGTTGTGCGTGTTGGCCTTTGCGCTGTGTGAATGAAAGATCAATGACGTTGTCTATAAAGGAGCGACCCCGTCAGAAACCTGCCATGGCAATAGAATACACGTTATTGTGCTCAAGGTACCACTCAAGACGCGCCAGCAGCATTCTTTTCATGACTTTTCCACACAACTGGCCAAAGCTGTTGCCCCGTATGATGACAGGTGGAGCTGAGATTTCTCTTGTTTTAGTAATGGTATCACGCGACTGGATTTCTAGTGGAAAGAAACAACTCCCTCTTGCCAGGAGTGGTTGTAAACCCTGAGTAGCTCTCTACGCGCGTCGTGGCAAAGGTGGAATATCGCAGCATATGTAATGCCGTCTGGCGCTGGTGCAGACAAACGGCTACATTCTTCAAGGGCAGCATCAAGTTCCTCACGAGTAAAGATAAGATCCATCGCTGAATCCCGTGATGCAGGTGGAACACGATGGGAATCCGAGGTAGTCACTGCACCCGCGATTGTCTTGCAGAAGTTAGTTGCAACTTCAACCTGGTGGCGGTCTTGATGTAGAGATAAGGCATAGAAAGGCTGTCTCTGCTGCGGAAGCGTTCGAAGCCCCCGAACTATCCGCCAAATGCGGGACAAGGGCTTTCGATTATCCAGAGATTGACAGAAGGACTTCCAGCGCGGCTTCCGCCAGCGTGTCCATTCGTCGCTTAATTTTCCTTTGCAAACGACGCGACTCTCTGAGGTAGCTTCTAGCAGCCTTCATTGCTGTTGCTATTGCCACGAATATTTGCAGTGTTTATTCGTTTTTCAAATCTGCCGCGACACCACCTTATCGCTTTGTTTGCGACGCAAGACGCGACTAGATTTATCTCGATTGATCGCAGCCAGGCAAAGCTGGTTCTACGTTGTTCCGGAATGTTCTAGTAACTTTGCGCCCTTTATCTCGAATGTTCGCTATCAGCTTTAAATTGAGCACGGCCGACAGCGGCGGGCATTCTGTTCGACGACCGCCGAGCACGCTTGTCGCTTCGCCGCCGCCGAGTGATTCAGTCCATTTTGGGTGCAAGTCAGCCCAATAAACAGTTCTTTTAGAAGACCGTTTCGTCCGTCTTCATCGCTGCTTCGACTGCCGTCACCACTACGTGACACTATAATGTCCTCCAAACTGGAAGTTAGGGCTTCTGTGCACGCCTCTTCCATTCGTGTTCTAAATGCCGTCCAAACGATGTGCGCATGTTTAGCTGGGCCGGACGCCAGAAAACCTAGAATGTTGCGGTAGGTGGGTATGTGAGCATTTTCATGGGTCTCCACATCAAAAAATCAATGGACACGCCGGCGCAGAGACCGCGAAACTCGAGTCAGGTCCAGGCAACTGATGTATGAACTGCCTCGCAGGTATGTCGGGATGCCGTCATTTATTACGTAAAGTTCATTTTCTGAAGCAAATAAGGCCAGACTCCTCCCTCTATCGTTGATTATATGACTTTGCCACCGTTTGTGGTGGGCGTTGAAATCGCCGCTAATAATCCAAGGAGTCCTGGTTGCCTCCATAATTGTCTTCAGCCTATCGCGGTCCAATGAGAGGAGGGGGTACATACGCCGCAATCAGTGTGAAATCTATGGATCCTTTTCTGACTATGAAACACACGTACTGATTGCCATTGTGCGGTTGAACTGGGCAGAAAACGTACGTTATGTCGGTGCGGATGTAGACCAGAACTTTGCTGCGCTCCCCGTATGTCGGAGCAAAGAAGGGCTCGTAACTGGAAAGCCTGAGTGCTTGGGCTAAGTTAGGTTCGCAGATAACTAATATCGCGAATTGGTTGTTAAAAATATTCCCAAAAACATGCGATTGTACTTGAAGATCACAGCGCCGTTGAATTCCTTACAAAACATGGGAAGCTGGTCAGTCATTCTGCATTAAAGATCTTATAGTGCTGGAACCAGTGATTCCAGCACCAGTAAGACGGTTCGAGCGGTTGACGATTGCAGGGCCTTGTCAGAGGGCGAATGGTGTTGAACACCATCCTAAGGATCACGCGGGCTTGGCGATTTTGATCTGGGAGCCCTTCTATAACGACAGGTGAACTCAGCGATGGAAGCTTGCGCTGAGGGGGCTCAGCAGGACGTAAAGGAGGAAGTGCTGGCCAAGCATCCGCAAGCGAAGAGATTATTCCTGGTGATATTTCGCTGACTGGACACACTTGGACGTGGTGGTACGGAAGGAGGTTGAGAAGGAGGTGCCGTGAGCGCGTCGGTTTGGTTGCTTTTTCCAATAGACTTTCTTGAGTTCTTCTTGTGGCGAGAACGCCTTTCCCGAACAATCGGGGCGGCTTCACGGTGAGTAGAATTGTCGCGAATTATTTCCTTTAGAACGGCACGCTCATCTTCTATGCGCGGACAATCCTTAGATGAGACGTTATGAGGCCCGTCGCAGATGGAACACTTAAGCACTTGTGCATTACAGGACTCAGCGCTGTGAGCTCCAGCACAACGAGAGCACACTCTCGTGTTGTCGCCTGCCCCGCTCACATGTTCCAATTTCAAACATTTGTGGCATTGCAGGGATTTTGAAATAAATGGCCGCACACCATGACGGAAATGGCCCACCTTCACGTGTGATGTAAGGCTGTCGCCTTGGAACAAATCTTCACACAACCGGAATCGCCCAGACGTGATACCCGCAGAATTACGGTGCCTTCGTTTTCCGGCATCACGAGTATGAGCATTTCCTTTCGCGTGATAGCCTCGTCGACATCATAGATTACTCCAGAAAAGGACTCATCCCCGCCGAGCGGGAAAACAGTACGTATTGATAAACCGGCGAGCTGAGTTGTGGCCCGCAGGGGTTCCAGCGCAGCCGCATGGCAGACATCAACGGCTGCAATGTTCTTCCATGTATTCACTCGAAGGTCTTTGATTTCGTTCGGCACGAGGGCCTGGAGTTCTACAGAAGTGATTTGCCTGTTAAGCCGCCTCATGTCGGTTGGCTGCACAGGAAGGACGAGGATGGTGTGTGTCGGTGTGTTGCCACTTCTTTTTACAGTGGACTCACTGGATTACGATCCGGCTCTTAAAAGTCTTCTCTTGGTCTTCCGGCTCAGGTAAATCTCAAAGCCGTCCTCACTGCTGTTCTTGCTAAAGTACTCGATTGTGTCATCGCTGTCGTGGTCTTCGGACGGCTGCACCACTTTCTCGATGAGCTCGAAGAGGAGGCCGCCAGGCTATTAGGAAGCTCAGGAGGGTCCAGATCCATCGCCGCATGACGGGGGACGGCGTCCCCGCAGTACGCAAGCAAAAGCACATAAAAAAGCTGCAGACTGACTGAAAGAGTTCCACAAGGATGCGATAAGATGCGAGGTGCATTCATTAATAACTTGCCATTAGCGTCTTTTTCTCGCTGCAGTGACGAGAAATTTATTAACGCTCATTTCATCAAATCACCCAACGCTAGGTTCGCAGCATCCGTCCGCTGTTTAGCATTGTAACGTGCAACGCGAAGGAGAACCTCTGAAGCAGACAGAAAATTGCGGCGGTCTCTAAGTGGTCCGAGCACGCGAGCGAGAGAGAACCAACTTCTTTCTCTACGAATGCAGGTGATTGTACTTCTCTACATTGGCACGTATCACTGTACGAATGCAGGCGCTTCTACTTCATGAGTGGCACGTATCACTGCCCCCTCTTCGGCAGCATCGAAACGATGCGGTGACGAGAGAAAATTCAGCGAAAGCACAGAAAATTGCTGTTCATTCCGGTAGTCTGTCGTGGTAAGGCTTCATGCGAACAATTTGCACGACTTCAGTACGATGCGATCGACGCGATGAGCAAGCTGTTTGGGCGGGAGCAACTGCATTCGTCACATCACTGATGCGGTGCATTACTTCGTAAGGGCAGCAGTATCTACGCAGCAACTTTCCAGAAAGTCCGCGGTGACGAACAGGTGTCCAAAGCCACACCAATTCGCTAGGCGCGTAACTGACGAAGGGGCCTAGGTTGTACTTAGCGGCGTCAGTTTCCTGTTCACGGTGAATTCGCAGGCGTGCCAGTTGCCACGCTTCCACAGCACGCTGAAAGAAAGTGTCTACGACGAGGTCAGCGTAAAAGTCCCAGTAGGGGTCAACGGTCAACATAGCATCCAACGAAGTGGTCAATTGCCGACCGAGGTCAACTGAAAGGGGGTCAGTCGGGTTGTCTCCTGCAGGGCGGTGGTGTACGCGAACGTTACGTACGGAAGAATGGCGGTCCAAGTTTTATGCTCGACGTCAACAAACATAGAAAGCATGCCGGCTAGTGTGCGGTTGAGGCCCTCTACCAACTCGTTTGTCAGCGGGGTATAGGCCATAGCAAGTCGATGGCTGGTGTGCGTCAGTCATGACGGAGTGGGTTAAGCGGGCAGTGAAAGCAGTCACCGCGGTCAGTAACAATAACGGCGGGGGCTCCATGACGCAGGACAATGTTGTTGACGAAGAACTGCGCCACTTCAGCCGCAGTGCTTTTGACAAGGGACGTGATTTCAGCGTACCGGGTCACGTAGTCGGTCGCCACGACGATCTAATCCTTTCCAGACGAAGAGTTCTTTCTGTTTCTTCTTTTTTTCTTTTATTTGTTCTTCTCAACATGACATGCTGATTGGGAAAGGGGCCAAGAAGAAACGCCGCTTCGTTACGGCTTGAGAAAAATATTGGTCCCCTTTGGTATCGATGGGGACGAAGCAACACATTTAGAGAAGCAAAAGCATGTCAATTTCAAAATGACACCATGGAAGAAATTCAAAATACAATTCAGCAAGATCCTCACAAATGCACTTATAATACAGTAGCAGCAAAGCCTGGTGAAAAATTTCTGGTTATGAAGATCGAGCGTGCTGTCTAATTGAAAAAATGCAAATTAAAAAAAAAACAACTCCTCGAGATCCAGAAACTTTAGCTCTGAAACGTCTATTTCTGTTTTCGTGTATTCATTTAGTAGCCGAGGCAGGTTATGCGTGAGCATTTGAAAGCCGTAATTGGCACGGCATTTTGGCACTTTCCAATGTTCAGTTGTTCTGGCATTATAGGCGACGTAGCCTAGTGCTTTTTAGTAGGAAATTTCAAGTAACAGCATGTTATCTTTCTTATCGCTGAGCATGTCAACGCGCAAGAGTTAATATTTATATATATTAGTTACAGGGCTGATCTTGAGGTTTCTGAAGATTTATGAAGTGCAATTAAAAGTTGGGCTATCACTAAAGACTCGTAAATTTTTTTTCTTTCTTGTGAGGATAGTAAGGTTTTTTCTGTCGTCGAGCTCCACACTAAACGTGAATAACTTTTGTAGGCTGAAAATAAGGCATAGTAAATAGATAGCTTTGCGGAAATTGGAAAGACATAACGATTTCGTTTAAGAATACCGGTTATAGAACATAATTTTAGCAAAATATGGTTTACAACGTCATCCCACTAGACTGCCTCAGAGAAATGGACATCTAATACTTTGGTGCTCTCAGCCACCTCAATCTTTGTAGGTCTGGTAGAAAGGTCATGCCCGGTACTTAGCTTCCTATCCTTGGGGCGAAAAATAATGGCTTTTGATTTTTTAGCATTAATATTAAGATGGTTGTTATTAGACCGAGTTAATAAGTTTTTAAGGCTCTGTTTGCTTTAATGAATGCTCAAGCACAGGAGGCATGGGCCCAAATAAGCTTGAGCCGTATGCAGATATAATGAACTTTAAGTCGAATGAAACAGAAAGTATGTCATTTAGGTGTAAATTAAGGAGTAAGGGGCCAAAAATGCTTTCTTGTGGGACGCCTGAGACTGTTATTTCTGATGAGATGCTAGCTCATTTACTTGGACAAATTGCTTTTTAGGAGAGAGATAACTAATTAGCATTCTAAGTGTGTGTCCTCGGATACCATAATTATTTAGTTTATTAAGAAGAATGGGGTGAGTAATGTTGTGGAATCTTTGCGCAAAACCAACAAAAATGCCAAGAACAATGGTTTATGCTCAAAATTTTGCAATATATACTTCTTTTGGTGAAGACGTGCCAGTTCTGTGGAGTATTTTTTTGGAAACCATACTCTGAGTTTGTGATATATTGCAGTATATTTATTGCAAAAACGAGAGAGCTGTTTGAACACATTTTTTTCAAAACCTTTAGAAAATACGGGAAGATTTGAGATTGGACGCTAGTTCGAGACATCCCGGCTGTCATTTTTTTGTTTTTACAACAGGATTACTTGCGCTACTTGTATTCTTGATGGATAAAGAGCCATTGATATACAAAGATTGAATATGTACGTTAATGTCGGGGTAATAATACCAAGGACGTATTTTATAAGACCAAATATTATGTCATCGGCGTCACAGCTATGCGAATTCCTCAGACCTGAAAACATGGAACAAACTTCTTCAATGTCTGTTGGTTTTAAGAATAATGTATTGTCATTAGCTGAGTCTAGAGTGCGATTGTACAAGAAGCCTGAGATTACGTTTCTGTCAAAAAATCTTTTTAATAGCATTAACCTTCGGATCACCTCTCAGCGTTTCTTCCTAGTGAATAATTCCAATTACTGAATCTTTTCTCTGCCCCCGTCCGATGAGAGCGTTCATTTTAATCTACAATTCGCTCGTACAACCTGAACACGAACAAAAGTAACGAAAACAGTAAGCATCTCGGCACTTTTTAATTCTTTATTTAGGACATTACGAATAAGTTTGAAAGCCAAAAGGTCAGCTTCATCACTGGAACGCATCAAATTTATGAGGAGTAGTTTCTTTTTATAAATTTTTTTGCACAGTTCACGGCTCATCCAAGGTTTTCTATAATGTTTATTTTTCACACGTTGCTTATGAAAGAAATGCTAGTTATAGATAGATATAAAGTGACCAAGGAAAAGGACCAAGGTAGTCCATGCCCACTTGGTGAAAAGGGGTCCTCGGTGGATCGACAGGGGGTAGAAATCCGGCTGGTTTAAACGGAGGAGACTTCCAACGTTGGCAGTAACAGTATGTTTATACGTAGGCCTGCAGCATTGGGAGCAACCTGGGCCAATAATAATTGTGTTTAATCAACGCGAGTGTACGACTCGCTCCAAGATGACCAGCGGAGGGTGAATCATGTTAGGCACTCAAGATCTCTTGCCACAACTGTGATGGGACGACAAGCGGAACGCTTCTTGGCTGCTGGTAAAGTTGCGCTTGTAGAAACACAATATCATAAAGTGAATGTGTGGAGACGAAGACGAAAAACACGCGGGATGCGAGCGTCGATGCTTTCGAGGTAATCCATCAGCGCCGAGAACTACGAGTCCACCCGCTGAAGCTGCGCCATTTGAATGGTACTAAGAGCGCCAAGGAAAGGAAAATTATCAGCGGGTTCTTCGGTACCGATTGTGATAGGCGCGCACGTCAAACCGTCCGCTTCCTGATGCTTACGACCCGACTTGTAGACGACTAAGTAGTATTCTTGTAAGCGTAAACTCCATCTAGCCAATCGTCCTCAGGGGTTTTTGAGGCTCGCCAGCCAGCTTAAGGAGTGGTGGTCGCGAACCACACGGAAGGGTCGCCCATAGAGGTACGGACGGAAATTGTTGATGCCCATATCACTTCAAGGCATTCTTTATCCGTCGTAGAATAATTGGTCTCGGAGCGGATAAGTGTTCGGCTGACGTTAACTTATGACCCGCTCTGCACCGTCTTGCCACTGGATCAGTACCACACAAAGACCAACACTGCTGGTGGCGTCAGTTTTGGCAGCGTGTACACCGAAAAGACCGATTATCTAAATACTTTGTAGACGGCTGCGAAGCTCGACAAATGCAGCCTCTTGGTCGCTTCCCCACACGAAGGGCTTGTCGCCGCAAGTCAGTGAGTTTAACGGTTCAGCCATTCTCGTGAAATCATGAACAAAGCGCGTATTATAGAAGTACAGGTCCAAAAACCGGCATACGGCCTTCTTGTCAGTTGGGCTTAGAAACCCTGAGATGGCAGCGGTCTTGTCAGGGCCCGGGAGAACATCTTGTGTGCTAACAACGTGTCCAAGAAAAGTTCCTCAAAACCAAAATTGCACTTCTCGGCTTTGATGACGGCCTGCGCCAGCGGCGCAGGCGCAACCTGGGACAGACGGATCCTTTGGAGTTCCTCTCGGACAACTGAGCGAATGAGCTCGCACAAGGCGTCTGCACGGCCGCCGAGGCACGACGAAAAGGTTTCGGGCACCATGCTGTTGATGTCCTGATTATACCGGCGGGCCAGTTCTTGAATCGTCGTCTGCATGGTGGTCCCCTCCGGAAGAAATTCCACCACAGTACGAGGTGGGCTGCGCAAGAGGCCCTCGAACAGCTTTGTCTTAACCCGCACGCATGAGGTGGCGAAGCTTCTTCTCCTCCGTCATGTTGGGGTCGGCACGCTTGAATAGACGGGCCATGTCCTCGATGTACATACGCACACTTTCGTTCGTGCGCTGATTTCGGGAGTGCAGCGCAACTTCAGTCTTCTCCCGGCGGTGGACGTAGGGGAGTGTGGCCATGATATTCTGGAAAAAGTCTCCCAGTTGGGAAGGGCAGTCTCGTGGTTTTTTTTAAACAATGTCCGGGCAGACTCTTCCAGAGCAAAGTATACAAGAGTGAGCTTCTGCTCGTTGCTCCAGCCGTTGTAGCGGGCGGCCCGCTCGAAGGTCTCCAGCCAATCCTCAGCGTCTTCAAACACGTCACCGTGAAAAGATGGCAGCGTTCACGACGGGTGGCAAAGGATCGGCGCCAGGGGCCGATTGTTATTGTTCATGGCAGTTGGAGTCGACGGACTACCCGATCAAAACGCACGAGAGAATTTTTTGTCGCGCATCTGTCGCGCGACACAATTTTGTGTTGCAAGACAAGCTGTCTTGTCGTGCCTTGTGTCTTGCGACAAGCTTCGTGTCGTGGGCCCTTTCGCGCGACAAAGTTGTTTGTAGTAGGTTCTGCCGCACGACAGACATCTTTCCTGCATTTTGTCGTGCGAAGAAGGTCCCTGTCGCAGCATTTGTCGCGCGACAGGTTTCTGTCGCAGGTACTGTCGCGCGACAGAGGGAGACGTGCCGCGCGACAGAGATTGCGTGCCTCAGCAAAGTTGCCTGTCTCTGGTTAAGTCACGCGACAGACTTCTAGCGCGCCTCTTTTCATGCGACAAAAGTATCTGTCGTGCGGCCTGTCGCGCGACAGAACAGCTTGTCGTGGGATATGCCGCGCGACAGATAGCTGTCGTGGTTTGTGCCGCGCGATAGATACCTATCGCGGGATGTGTCGTATGACAGATTCCTGGTGAAGGTAATTCTTTTACTGCAGAATTCTAGAAATACTGTCGTGCTGTCGTGTGGCAGCGATGGGATCAAATTGACCAAAGATGCTTCAAAGCGCGTTCACTGTGGCGAGTCGCGAAGAGGATGCGAGGTGCTCTGGTCTGTTGGTGACGGGCACCGAGCGAAATGAAGTGCTCATTCACATTAACGAATCGAGTTTTCAACTCGCTTCCCGCGACCTGGCTCTCTGACCGAACGAGAATTGGCTTAGAGGAGAGGCACTGCTCGAGCACTCACCTAATTCCCTTTTGTTCCCACATGACAGTGTGACGAAAGTAGTGCATGCTCAAGAGTGTATTGCGGCTCTGAAAGCCCAAAAAGTTGTAATGCACAAGTGACGAAGCCAACGGTGCCTGCGTATTCACACGCGCTTGCGGTGGCGGCATGTAGCACACCAATCGGTGTGCGCAAGTCGATGCGCGCTACTGAAAGTCAGTGTCCTCTTGGCTTCTGTGACAGGTTCAAGCCATGTAACATAATGTACCGCTACTACTACATGCGCAGAAAAGGCCAAGGACACTTCTACGCACGGCGCGGAAAAGAATATCGTTAATGGTCAATCAGAGAAAATTACTCGCCATAATCATCCGGCTACACAAACGCAGCATGTATGTACATGCACGCAGTTGTCTGTATAAATGTTCAAAGCAACCCCGATATCATTTTTCCGCGTTTCAGTTTTAAGAGCGTCAGCTCTTACTACTTACGTTTGTCAAGGACACGTCTGTCTGCAGGGAAGGTCAAATTGGCGAATACAGTTACCACACTATATCGCATAGAAACAGCGGGCGCGTAGAGCCTCAGTTGTCACAGATACCTTCGATCCATTTTACATATGCCAATATAGCGGCTATCGAAGTGGGACCCCGCGGACCCCGATTTGCATCAAATTTGGGGGCCGCCCGTTTGAAGCATAATGATCGAAGTGGTGTCATTTGACTTGTCATGTTCCTGAGGATAAAATAAATATTTAGATGAAGCCCAAAATATGTGTGGGATTCGCACCGACGACCTTTTCGCCCCCAAACCGTGCATTCCGTGTACTTCCAGACAGCCATATGGCCTAATCGTTTGTCGCAGAGGGTTCCGGATGCGGTCAAACAATTCGTCTTGTTGTAATGCAGACGTGTATACAATTCGTTAACTGATATATAAGGAGGAAACATACTGGATATAGCGAAGGTGGCTGCAGATCGCAATAGTAGTGCAAAATCTTTGAAGTAGATGACGCTGCTTGTATCTTAGAAGGAATGTTTTCGAAACGAAACGCCCTCAGATGTTCGTATTTTGTCTTCTCCACGTTTGCTGAGCACTCCGATCTAGCACCCCGATCTAAGCACTTGAAGCTCTTGTAGCTAGTGCTCTTAAGTCCAACACTGATACAGTGTTGGCGGAGAATTTTTTTTAGCGGCAGTGACGTGCTGCTTATCATAAAAAATACTTTACGACGTCGTTCATTGCCTTCACTGAAAATTTCATGACGGTGACAAGAAAATGTCGCTAAATATAGACAACAGCGTATGACGCCGAAGGTGAAATGCGGCGGCCGGCGAGTTTGAACCGATTTGATTCTCAGTCGAAATGAGAATAAAGTCTTGGGACTGACGTCAATCGCGCGCTTTCAAGAGTTTCGCCTGCTTTGACACAGTCTAGCTCCTGTGCACCCGCGCTAGGTCCTCTAAACGGCTCTGGTCCCAGTGTGACAGTGTGCTATGACAATCTGAGCAAAGAGGAGGATGTCTGGGGGTTTTGATGTGCACCACAGCCATACAGTTAAGCGCCATGATAAAGTACGGTCGCCCTTCTCGGGGCCGGCATGCCAGGCTGGATACCGGCCGCCAGCGTCAGGAAAATGCGACAGTAATGTTTGTTCAAGTCCATACTAAGCCGTCGGATGGAGTATCGTTGGCCAATATCGAGTCGTTGGTAGAAGCGATAACAGGAATACAAACAAATGTCTTCCCACGGCGCCTTTAATTGCAGCTCCTCAATCGCGGCTCTCCTGGCCTCAGCTGGCTCCGCTCCTGAAGGTGTCGCGGAAACCGAGCATATCTTTGTTTTACTATGAGACGAGGTTCACAGTAAAACGATGACGAGAGGAGCACCTCAGCGCTAGCCGGTTTCGAAGTGCACTCAACTGCTGCATCGTTGTGAAACCGGCTAGGCTTAGCGACAACTAGGGCAGCCAGGGGGTAGCGCGTAGTTCATTGCCCGGCGCGCCCGCGGGCGGCGTCGTTCCCGAAAGCTCGGCTCGATCACTCCGGCTGGCTCACCGATTGGCTCAACAGCTTGCGACCTTCACTCGGAAGGCTGGAAAATCGAGCAGCGAGCGACTGGCGCTGCGACTGAGCGATACTTTATGCCCACGTTTGCAGCACTGGTGAACAACCTTTAACGCCCATTTACTTGGGTTATCGGCAAGTGGTAGCCGCTGTTGCATATTAGCGAAAGTCAGACGCAAGTATCGACGTTGTTTCGTAACGCAGTTGATATCAAAGCAATCCGCTTGTACTGGTCACAGATTAAGCTGTTAAGTTTCATGATCTCCGGTGAGCGTGCCAGTGTCGCGCAAATTAATGCATCGCAGCTACTCTCCATCGTGCCAATTGCGTTCAACTTATCCACGATATTCGCCAGCTCGAGATACGGCGCTTTTCTCCGCTGTTTTTGTCGCAACTTAGTGATTTTATCTGGCATCAAACGAAATTATATTCTGTCAACAGCGTCGTCTGCCCCGTCGCCTGCTCCGTCGTCTGCTAGGGCATCGGGGCATTTCAGGGGATCACACGATCTCAGCTTCTACAAACGATATGCCAAAAAAAGTAACTAAAAGCGTTTTAATATTCATAAATAATGTAAAAATATTTTTAAAAAAATTAAGCGTCTTTGTTATGGAGATAATTTAATTATTCATGGTTTAAGAACAAACTTTTGTCGGTTGCAATTTTCCAACGACGCGAAAACGCAGCCGTCGGCGCCATTGCAGCGCAAACGACGCGTCGCGTTTTGTATTATTTGCCTCTTTGAGGCATTGCTTGGGTGCTGGTACGGCGGACACGTGTGAAGAACTCATTCAATAGGAAGGTGAGCAGGAGTGTGTTTTGGAAGCCAACGACCAGAATTACAGCCTGTCAACATTGGCGAGTTTCAACGGGTAAGCCAAGAACAAAGACAGTGCTGCGACGTCTTGTCATCTGTAAAAGCGAATGAAGACTCCGGCGCGGTTTTACTAAGCCTGGATGAATCGCATGACCGGTGAGTCCCGCTCTGCGTTTCTTTGCTAATGATCTGTATTCACACGCGCTATTTGCATGTGGCTATATAGGGATGTGAGTGGAGGCAGTCTGCATGCGGTTGCCGCCGCTATAATGCGGCGCCAAAAAAGCAGGGCCTATATCCTGCATGACAAGTGTGTTCTCATTTTCTTTATGTGCGTTCAGTACTCGTGTGCCGTGGTAAATAAAAATGGCACCAGATATCACAACAGAGTTACTCTTTCGCTTGCTAGCGCTTCGACACTCGGTGCAAAAGCATGGATTTGCACTGCGTAGAAGACGATGAGCGAGAAGTGCCGCGCGGCGGAGCGCTCGCGCTAGGCCAGCTGCGATCAGACACCGCACTATTTTGCTCAGGGTTGGTACTTATCGGATTAGTGCTTGTGCCTTAATATTCGTTATACTAAATTATTCTGAGAAAGTGATCGCATGTGAAAGGCTGGTGCATGTTCCTCGCCTTGTCATTTGTAAACTTATCTGTGCTTCCCCAATGGAACTGGATTTTAGGCAGTGTTATGTCAAAGTTAATCAATCTTGCGTCTCCTCAGCTGCAAGCATTGATGCTTCCTCTCCTTCTGAGCACTGCGAGCTGTCGGAGATGCAACTGCACACTTATTTAGGATTTCTACCTTTTTGCTATATCCCTCGCTTTTGCGGCCCGCATTCAAGTATTTCGCCATTGTCGATGGTTTTTATGTTACTTATTTTCACTTTGTTATTCATTCTTGGTTGCGTGCCATCAGCTGTGGTGCCGGCGATTCTCCGAGCTCGGAACTCTTCTCAGGCACGGGATCCCACCCACAGACCTCTCTTCGCCGCACTCACGAGTGTTCTTTGGTATTTTTTTGTTTCTCTGGCCGTTACTTGCATTATCAGTCGACAAATTTGTGCAGCTTTTAATTATATACAGATTTGTTAAATGCACTAGCAATTTTTCTATGATGCTAAGCTGTGCTGTGAGATATCAAGCTTCTTGCTATTGAAGGCATGCTTTTTTCCATTCTATCTTCTCAATTAACCAGGGCAGACTGGTTGCAACTTTCAATTTAATACCTAGACATTGGTGCAAGGCACCATGATAGGAATTAATGAAAACCTGCACATCTTATATTCATATTGGTGTGCGGTATTTCAGCGAGCTCATCTTTCAGTGTGGTTATAACAGTCATTGTGACTCTTCTCAAAGAATGTATATGGGTGCATTACATAAAATCTGTTCATTTCTTTTGTCATGGGCTAGCTCATTGGTTTTTTATTTACTTATATTACATCTAATTATAGTTTTTAAAGCAGTAGACGATTTCCTCTCTTGTCATTCATGACATGGCTACAGCCACTGACAGGTGTTGCTCTGGATGTATTTATTTGCAGTTGCCAGCGGCCAGCATCTATTGGGCCATGCGTGCTTCCTGACTTCGGCTGTGTCATCCTTCCTGATCCGTTCATGGTAGTTATTCTTTTTCAGTGATGCATATCTTAGCTGCCTATTTAGAAACATATTTTCAACATAGGCTTGCAGCTAGGTTTAGAAATGCATGCAAACTCTACATGCACTTCACAGCAGTACCTCAGCTTATAAATACCGGACCTGTAGACTTGTACAAAGTATAGTCACTGATGTAGCTCTTGACGCAGCTGCTGTTAACATATACGTGCTTTGACATTGCACACCTGTTGCCTGATATGCATATGTGTCCTCGAAAAGGACCTATATGTTCATTTATCTCTTTAAAAGCATTGTGCTCAACAATGATGGTTTACCAGTATTTCTGATACAGAGAACGATTTGTCAGTCAGTAATGTAACATTGCACGATGACACCAATCCTTGTATGGCATAGCATCCTTGCAATGCACTGGGCAAGCTGCTGTCAGCATAGATTTATTGCTGGTTTATTGCCATAGCATATGGTTATACTGCACAGTTTGTACCTCTACCTTCTTAAATCAGCATCCTTGAAAAATTTAAAATTAGTTGAAGGAAAATTCAAGGAAATGTAACAGTAACTGTCTCACATTTTGGTGGACACTTGAATCGTGATATAAGGGAGGGATATAGAAGGTAAGTAATGAAGAGCTGCCCTAGCGGAGGGCTGATGCCCATGTTAGATGCCCCTCTTTAGTTAAACATACCTCGCAATTAACGCATTTGGTGCAAAACAAACATGGGACTTGCACGCTCATGAGCACCCTCATGTCAGTAAAACAAAGTGCCAGTGTTGCCGATTTTCAGAGCTTTGCTCTTAAAAGCACAGCTGACTGCTGCTCAAGGTTGAGAGAAAAAATACGTCTACTTTTCCTCATGTGCAGTCCGCGGTGATGGTGCCATTTGCAATGGTGATTGACATTGAGTCGCATGATGCGCAGTCCGTTCCTGGAGTTAGTGATTTTGTCTGTCGTGTCAATGTGCTGTTAAAATTAGTGCAGAACAATGATTCTCCAGTTAATTTTAGGTAACTGTATCCTGTGCCACATGCTACCACCCTTTTTCCTCAAATTTCCTAATCTCATTTAGCCATCTGATTGCCACCCATTCATGCATTCACCTACTCTTAGAATCCTCCCAGTGTTTTAGTAGTTCTCTGCATTACACTTGCATTGCACTTCCTCTTTTTTAGATTCAGTCAAGATATCTCTGTTCCTGTTTCTTGCATAAGCATAAGAGGCAACTCAAGTGCACCATCTGGGCTTGTGATGCAAATGTGTAGGACCCTTCGTTTTTGGGTAAAACCTGGTTTCTCCCTACTGTTGCACCAAAAAAGATTCTTAAAGATCAGGTTCAACCCACTTTCTGTGCAAATGTGCCTGTAAGAAAGTGTGGTTTGAAGGTGCACAAAGCAGAACTGCTGGAGTGTAATGGATGTCACATAATTCTTCTGACAGATTTTTTAAACAATTCTGGTTATTTCCCTTTTATTGTTTATTTTTTGTCGGTTGCTTATAATTTTTGGATAAATTGAAAACTACATGTACTGGCTGGTATTTCATTCCAATAATTATACCCATTAATATGAAGCTGTGTTGGAAGGCAGTTGTGCATTTAGTATGCGTGCTTTGAATTTCAGTGATTGTTTCTGCAATGCAAAATGGAGGGCAGGTCTCTGCTGTGCAAGTTTTTTGCAATGGAGTGAAAGTAACTGGAGCAGCATTTGTTACTGTGTCACCCAGCCAAAAGTTCTCCCACAGACCACTGAGCTTCTGAATACCTATGGCTTCAAGCTCGAAGCTCTGGTTGCCTTTTACGAGGTTTTCTGCATTAACGAGTGCAAGCCCAAGGGCTCAGAGCTCTCAAGCATTTGAAACCATAGAGCTATACACAGTAGTGCTGGGACCGTGCAGCAAGTCAGTGTGAATTACGTCGCGATAAACGTGGTTTACTGTAGAAAGCTAGTGTGAAAAAACAGTTGCGCTCACAGAAACCGCTGTTTTTTATCTTAATCGGTCATTGAAACAAAGAAATGCATGTAAAATTTGATATCTCGCTGATTCCTCAATTTTTTTCCAGCTAAAGACCAAGAGTTGCATGGAAGTTGTGCAAGCCACCAAGTTGCATGTGATTTGCGCCAGGGACCTGGGGCAGGCTCGGTAATTAGTGGATGGCCAGTGGTATTCACTCAGTAAGGCAAGCTTTTTCTGTAAGTACAGTTTTTGGCATGGCATGGCACCTGCCCGTGCTTCAAGAACAATGAAGTACATGAAAAAAATTGATATCCGAAAAAAAATTGCAGCTTCTGTTATGTTTTTTTCAGGAAAGTATTTGCCATTTAAAGGACTCAGTGTGCTGTGAAAACCTTAAAAATTATGCGCTTGTTGTGGCTTCTTTTTTCAAATTTCTCCTTCCACGTCAATGTTGGCCTGACCTTGTAGCTTGTCTGCATGAGATTGGCTGCTACCTACAGTTCGCTTTTTTGTTGCTCCTTTATTGCCTGTCACATTCTTTGCGTGGCAGTGTTATGCAGTTTGGGAAGCAATCTGATCTGATTTCTGCATTGGCCTGAAGTGCAAGCTTTTGCATGTGAGGCAGGTTTATGGTGTCCCCTTGTTTTCTGTAACTGCAGTTTGGCCATGAGGGTTAGTACTTTTTTTATTTTGATGCAGTGTCATATACTTCATGCATAAATTAATGAAGAAAGCACTATTTTTTGTAATAAATGAACATTCATTATATCTGGGGCCATTATAAGTGCGTTTGACTCTAAAATGGCTGTCTTCCGGCATTCATTATTACATCTTAAAACCAGCCGGAAGACACAACACAGGAGAAGAGATGAGCACAAGACGAGGCTGGTCTAACAACTGAAATTTTATTGAAGAAAAGCGGCAAAAGAAGATCTGCAAAGAGATTCACGTGCGCAAAACCCCAAAGCAGTGAGAGGGCAAAAAACAATCGAAAGGCACTGACATACCAGTAAACCATCTAAAAAACTAATTCCTTACAGTGAAGGTACACCGACGGTTTAGCCAGGCACGTTTTTAGCCTCACCGATGTAGTAAGCCTCAACTATATCAGGACAGATTTATCACTTCCCTAAACCACTGATGTGCCGCGGAAATAAGGCGTGCAAAGAGAAAGGTTGTCCTCCGATTGCATTCACGAGATTGAACGTGCAGTGTCGGGTGAAAATTCGCCTCCTCTCTATACAGTGAAAGTGCTCTCAGCCAGGCGCACATTCAGATATCTGCTTGTCTGCCCATAGTAGTTTCAGCTACGAGGCAGTGGAACTCAAAAAACCCGTTTACTTTTGCAAATTGTTGGACATTTTTTATCTGCCACTGTGCATAGCGGACGATTACCCGTAGTTGTATCAAGCCTAGTTTGAACGGAGAAGCAAAGGGCTCCTACCTCACTTTTAGCTGTCAAGACAGCAGCAACATCATACTTTGGTGCAACTTTCTTCGGTCGGTGCGAAATGGCGTGGAGGTAAGGTATAGAGCCCGCCTTTTTGTGCTGCTCAACTACGTCAGCATCATGAGTATAGTGTTCCGTTCCCTCGAGAGAGTAAAAACACGCTCTGACAGGTGCGCGAGATGGGCAAGTGGGAACCCAGTTGCCATTGGCTTGGAAACCTGCTCCGAGAATGGATTCTAAACACAGTGATGGCATGATTTCCATAAAGCTGTCGTGATGTATGCGATTGCCAACCTGTCCTTCACCAGCCTCGAGTGGTTCTACTCATAGCTAGGAGGCTTCCCGATCTTGGGCTGTGGCACCAACATAAGTGGTCGTCCGCAAAGCGCAGGTCTAAGTCAAGAAGCTACAAACTGTTAGTCTTAGTGAAATTCAGACGTAAAAGATGGGCTTTGACCGCATGCCTAAAGATTTCTAAAACGTCTTGTGCCAACCTATCTGAGCCCTCCTTGTGCAAAAAAATTGGGTAACAATCAACATAACGAAATGCTACTATGCCGAGGTCTTCCAAACGGCTTTGATGCGGTATCGACTCTGTACAGAAGAATGTCGCAGAGGAACAGTGCGACCTGGGACCCTCTGCATATGCCTGATTTCTGATGTAAATACCGCCTTGCCAACTCACAAAAGTGGAGTTCTGTGGAGTTCTAGTTTCTTGTGGACAGCAACCTGGGCAGGTGCTCTGCAGTGAGCATTGACATGTAGGGCCTGAACTATTCATTGTCACATGATAGACCTCTGAGGCATGTGCAAACTGCATCAGGGTGAACAATGAACATGCTATTACAGATGATTGCGTGATTTCGGTTGCTGGCTTCATGGGGCCGTTGTCCTTTTACTGCAAATCTGCATTTGTCAGTTAGCAGGGCAGTATTTACATGCAGGTCGTACCTTTGCTCAGCAACATTTTTTTGTCTAAAGTCGATAAGGCATTAGAACCCTGTTTGGAAGACCTTGGCATAGTAGCATTTCGTTATGTTCATGACTACCTAATTTTTCTGGACATTGAAGGCTCAGATAAGTTGGCACAAGATGCTTTAGGAGTCTTTAAGGCATGCAGTCAAGGCCTGTCTTTTACATCAGAATTGTCTAAGCAGAACCGTTAGCAGTTTCTTGATGCAGACATGCCCTTTGTGGACGACCATGTTTGTCAGGGCTACAGCTAAAGATCGGGGAAGGCTCTTTTTAGCTACGAGTTGAACCACTCGTTGCTGGGGAAGGATGGTGAAGAGGAGTATTTGTCGCTGGTTAAGGTCAGTAAAGATGGAAACACTTGATGGGTGTGCAGTCGTGTGCATGACATCAGCTTTACATAAGTCATGCCATCACTACCGAGGACGCATTCTTGTAGCAGGTTTCCAAGCAGCTGGGTTCCCACTTGCCCATCTCAACAACCTGTCATAGTATGTTTTCACTCGCTCGAGGGTAAGGAACACATACTCGGATGATGCTGATATACCTTGACTCCACAGTATTTCACAGTCTCAAGAAATTCGCGGGAAAGCGCAATGCTGATGTTGTCCTAACAGTGAAGTGCAAGACAGGAGGCATTTGCGCCGCCATTAAAAAAAAGGCTTGATAAAACTGGGTACTTGTCCACAATGGACAGTGTCACAAAAAAAGGTTCACCACTTGCAAAAGTAATGAAGTTTATTGCGTTCCGCTGCCTTATGGCTGCAACAAATATGGGCAGACAGGCAGATATCTGAATTTGCACCTGACTTAGCACTTTCACTCTATAGGGGGAAGGCAAATTCTAATCTGGCATTGCAAGCTAAATCTTGTGAATGCAAATCTGAGGATGACCTGTCGCTTTGCACGCCTAATTTCCACGACGCGTCAGTGGTTTACGGAAGGTATAAATATGTCGGTAGATAGTTGAGGCTTACTACATCGGTAAGGTTAATGACACGTGTGGCTAAGCCGTCGGTAAACCTTCACCGTAAGAAATTTGCTTTTTTAGATGATTCATTAGTATGCCAGTGACCTTTGATTGCACTTCGCCCTTTCACTGCTTTGGGTTATTGTGTGCCCGTTTCTCTTCGCGGGTTTTTTGTGGCTTTCCTTCAATGATGGTGCCGTGATGGCTCAGTGGTTATGGCGCTCGGCTGCTGTCCCAAAAGACGCAGGTTCGATCCTGGCCACGCCAGTCGAATTTCAATGGAGGCGAAATTTTAGAGGCTCGTGTACTGTGCGTTGTCAGTGCACGCTAAAGAACCCCAGGTGGTCGAAATTTCTGGAGCCCTCCACTACGGCGTCCCTCATAGCCTGAGTTGCTTTGGGACGTTAAACCTTCACAAATCAAATCAAATATTCAAAATCTTCAATGAAATTTTTGTTAGTCCAGCCTCTTGAGCTCATGTCTTGTGTGTTCTGTCTTCTGGCTGGTTTTAAGGTGAGTCAGTACTAACTCGGCCAGTCGTAAGCCTTGTTCAGTATTACAACATTTTGAATAAAGTGAGAACTTTACTAGGCTATGTTGCCGGGGATCGTGTCCGGAGCAGTTGTGGGCAACTCAGAAGAGATTGCGTCATACGATTGGTGGTGTAATTGGAAGAGGATGATGTGCGGATGCTGCGCGAAAAGAAAATTTCGTAATCGGATAATTATTTACAGCCAAAAATGTCCAAAAAGTGGCTGGGCCAGAGAAAATGTGCCGCGAAATTTGAAAATGCTGAAAGCAGGTGGAGCTACAACGTAGCGCCAAGTTTGAAAAACTGCAAGTATGGACAAAGCCAAAGCTTGGCGCCAAGTTTGAAAACTCGAAATGAGCAATCATGTGACCAGTGATAAGTGACCTATACTTAACCAGGAGATAGCAAAAATAATAATAAATTAGAGGCAGTTAGGTAATTATTCAGAATCAAAGGCAATGAACAGGCAATGAATGAGAAGGCTGAGCGGGTATTCAGTGAGTGGGCAGGAACGATGCATGGAGGAAAATTTGAAAACTCGAAATCGTTGCTGGGATGAAATGGGGGTAAAAGAAGAGTTAATTGATAACCAATCAAGTCAACGAGAAAACAACCATGGCGCCAGATTTGAAAGGCGACCAGTGTCGAGGAGGTGTCAACGCTTTCACATTTTTTTTGTGCAGGTAGCAGCGGTGATCTCTATTTTTTCTTTTTTTCAGCCAAGACAAAGACCACTTTTCTTGGCTCATGGGCGATGTATCTAGGAACCTGCGGCCAGGACAACGCTGGACAGCATGCATCAGCAAGCTCGAAAAAAAAGCACGAAACAGTAAATAAAATCTGATCATTTTCATTTCAATTCTAGTGGTTTTGTGCACGAATTACTCTGGAATGCACAAAGCTTGTGCTAATTGACAGGCGACCATTAACAAGCTGTGCATTTTTGTGCATTGCCTACTCCAGAACACAAATCCTGTGTTAATTGACAGGTGACACAGTAACGACTGTTACACAGTGTACGAGCACTACACCAGACACACTACAGAAGACAAAGCAAACTACAAAAGACAAGACAGACTACACAAGACACACTATAAAAGACAAGACAGACTACAGAAGACAGGACCGACTACAAAAGACAAGACAGACTACAGAAGTCAAGACAGACTATAAAAGACAAGACAGACTACAGAAGTCAGGACCGACTACAAAAGACAAGACAGACTACAGAAGACAAGACAGACTACACAAGACATGCCCAAAATACGACTAGACTACAGACTACAGAAATTTTCTGTCTTAGAATCCTGTAGTGTGTTTTGACTGGGTAGTGTGGATCGGCGCTGTGGGCCTGGTGTCAGTGGCCATGTCAGTTGGACTCAGTAGCCGAGGCTGCGATGTTCTTGTAGGCGGGAGAATAAAGGATCGAGTGAAGGGCAAAAGTGCTGAGCCACTGAGGAGGTGAACTGCAGATCATGATCAATAAGTTAGAAAGCAGAGCAGAACGCTGAATCTAAAAATTAACATGCAGAAAGCCAAGGTATTGTTCAACAGTTAAGCAAAGAAACAGCAGTTCACAATTGGCAGCGAGGGCCTAGAAGTTGTAAAGGAATATATCTCCTTAGGGCAGGTAGTGACAGCTGATTCGAATCATGATAGGGAAATAACTAGAAGGATAAGAATGGAGTGGAACGCATATGGCAGGTTTTCTGAGATCATGAGTGGCAGTTTACTGATTTCCCTCAAGAGAAAAGTGTAGAACAGCTGCATCTTACCGGTACTCACCTACCGGGCAGAAACGTGGAGGCTAACGAAAAGAGTTCAGCTTAAGAAAAACGCAGCGAGCCATGGAGAGAAAAATGATAGGTGCAACGTTAAGATAGGAAGCGGGCAGAATGGGTGAGGGAACAAATGCGGGTTAACGGCATCTTAGTCGAAATCAGGAGGAACATTTGGACTTGGGAAGGGCATGTAATGCGAAGGCAAGACAAACGTTGGTCCTTATGGGTAACGGAGTGCATTCCAAGAGAAAGTAAGCGTGGCAGAGGGCGGCAGAAGGTAAGGTGGACGGATGAGATTAAGTAGTTTGCATGCAAAGGGCGGATGCAACTGGCAAAGGACAGGGTTAATTGGAGAGACATGGGAGAGGCCTTTGCCCTGCAGTGGGTCTAGTAAGGCTGATGATGATGATGATGAAAGAGCCGAAATTCAGGCGACTTTCTGCGGATACGGCGGTTGGGTCGCTGATGAACAGGTGTGAGGACTGTAGGGATGCTGTACGGAGTGTGGTGGTCTGGAAGCGTACCCAGCACCTCTACAAAACTGTAACCTGCAACGCGAAGGAGAACCTCCGGAGCAGAGACGGAAAACTGAGGCGGTCCCCAAGTAGTCCTAGCGCGCGAGCGAGAGAGAACCAACTTCTTCCTCTACAAATGCTGGCGCTTTTACTTCTACAATGACATGTATCACTCTACGAATGCAGGCGCTTCTACGTCTACGCTAGCACGTATCAATATCATAATAGGAGAAGAATATATTGGTGTTGATATCACAACTATTATCTTATATATCTCTGTTGATATTCAGAAGGTCGCTTGCATACACATTAAAAAGCACATGACCCAAAGGACTTCTCTGCGGTACATCACTCCAAATTGTACATCAGAGCGGCAGAAATTATTTAAACCTATTGTGATCGTGAGCAGATGCACGATTTGAGATTTATGGCGCGTATCGAACGCGTTACTGAAATCATTAAAATTCCGAGACCTCTAGGATTGAATAATGCTTAGAATATTGCTAGTTGGTCTGCTATGGTTTTTCACTGCGGTGAAAACAAGCGTTGTTACGGGCAAAGAAGAAGAAGGAAGCACTTATTGTGTGTTTCCGTATTCTTGCCGCGTAACAACGAATGGGTACCGCGCAGCAGGAAAATATTGCTTGAAATAATCTTTTTCTTCGAGTAATACAAGTTCGGTTGACTTATTCTTGGTGACTCCTAATTGGCAGACATTTGTAACTGTGTTTTTGAAAGAAATTGCGAGCATGAAAAGAAACGGTGTGTTTTATAGCTTTTTAGAGTAAGAGGCAGGACAGCTGTTGGCCTGTAATTACTTAGTATTTCTGTCGCTCTTTTTGAAAATTAATTCCACCCTAGCAAGTTTTATATCAAAAGAAATATGGCCGGTGTATATATATAAATGCCTCAAACATGGTGCTGTTTATTGCAAGTTTTACTTTATTGCTCGCTGTTTCGTCCTCAATGTAAGCTGGTCCATTTTTGTTAGCCTCCTCATTTCTGCCTAGTAGGTGAGTATCATTAAGATACAGCCGTTGTATCTCTTGAGGGATATTGATAAAGTGCCATTCATGATCTGAGAGAATCTGCAATACGCGCTCCACACCATTCTTATCCATCTAGTTACTTCTCTCTCATGATTCCGATCATCTGTCACTATCTGCCCAGGGGGGAAATCCGAATGTGTGGACTGCTCTTGCCCCCCCCCCCTCGCTATCTGATACGGGCCGGTATAGTTTCGGCTACTAGGCTTTGTTGCGGCGAAACGCGAGCGGTGGGGATGGGTTGGCCGGGGCACATCCTCTGGGGATGGCAAACCCCATGGGAGTGGCAGCGACTCCCAGCCGACTCTGAGGGTCAGATGCGCCTGTGAGGTTCGATGCCTGAGCGGAGACAGGCCTGGTTATAACATCAGGCCGGACGCACAAAATCCGGCACAGAAAGCATGTGCCAACGCTGAAAAGATTTCACATACATGGTACTCGCCTCAGCACGCGTGGGATGCACGTCTGGCGGCCGGCGCGACGGTTTCTGGCTACGGAAAGGCCAGGTCCGCGAGTGGGCTTACAGCAGCCAGGCTCCTCGGAAGCGATTCCCTCGGGGAGGGAGCCTCACGGCTGACTGCGGGGCCATTTGGGTCATTGTGGGACGCCGAGGTAGGGGGGGGGGGCGTAGTACGACCAGTGCAAAAACCGTCGATGTCGTGGAGTACCCGGGGAGTAGGCCCGGGTCATCTCACCCTATGCCACGTTCTTGGTTTGTGGCCCGGTCACCTTAGCCTTGACCGCTCCCTCCTCAGTAGGCGTGAAGCAAGCTAGGGGAGAAAATAAGTGCATGGTCGGCTGGAAGCGCAGGTGGGTCCCCCGGAGGTGTTAGGTCATGGCGCCGAGGGCCGGAGGGGCGACAGGCTGGCGACCTAAGCTTCTATTGGCCGGATCAAACCACACATACTTCCCTTGTCTGAGAAACCGCGAAAAGCACTCGACGATTTGTAGCTGGCAGGTTGGAAACAAACTCTGAAAGTCGTAGAGCGGCCCGAGATAGCTGACCCCGGGTTAGGTTCTGCTGTCTCCGGCGGTCGGAGCCCCGTAGCGTTTGGTGAGTGGTCGGGCATCCCGTAAGTGGGGCCGCACCATTGGGCAATCTTGACGCCATCCCTGTCCTGGCCAGACAGGCCAGCAATGGAGTGAAAACATTTGAAAGAGCAGAGCAAAAATTGGGCGGTGGTTTATCTCTGGTTAAACCTGGAGTGACGCGATAGCTACAGCTGGCCGAGTAGAATTTAATCAGTTGAATTGCAAAGTCAGTCGTTCGCCACTCCGTTTATCTGTGCGTTCCTTCTTGATGTACGTACCACTTGACAGGGCGCATGCGCACAGCTGTTGCAGCTCGGTTTCGGCGGCACGCCGCGCCACCGGCCGCAGCAGCTGCTCCGCATCACGTGACTAGCCACGTGGCTGGTCACGTGACCAACCAGAGCGCCGCGTTGCTGGCAGCTGCTCCGCACCACGTGACCAACCAAGTAACAGCGTGGCGGCGCAGCCACAGGGGGGGCTGCGCCGCCACGCTGAATGCTCAAAATTCTACCGAAATGTAGCTATCGCTACAAAAAACCCGCGGTCCCCATTCCCATCCCTATACCCATAACTCCTTCCCGACAACTATACAACCCTTCGATTTCCCCCACCCTCTCCGCTACGTCCCAGGGAGTATAGGAGTCTCGCCGGGCCAGCTAACCCGGCTATGGGTCGCTATGTAGCCCCCCTCGTTTTTTCTATTTTCCCCACCTGCGGGAGTAAAATTACCATTCCTTTGGCGCCTTTTCGTTTATCTTCAAATTGGGTTATGGTTTATGGGGGTTTAACGTCCCAAAGCGACTCAGGCTATGAGAGATGACGTAGGGAAGGGCTTCGGAAATTTCGACCAACTGGGGTTCTTTAACGTGCACTGACATCGCACAGTACACAGGCCTCTAGAATTTCGCCTCCATCGAAATTCTACCGCAGCGGCCGGGATCGAACGCGCGTCTTTCGGGCCAGCAGCCGAGTGCCATAACCACTGAACCACTGCCGTGGCAGGAAGGTGTTGACTGTTTACGTGCTGCCGCCACTCGAGGGCCCCGCATCGACATCTCCAGAACAGTAGCATCGATCAAGGAAGCAGGCATAAAGCTTTTGCACACCAATAAAGAAGTGGGATACGCTCTTGTCTCCTTGAAGGCATACGAACAGAAGGCAGAGGAAGCCATCATGAGCAGCTTTCACTTGATCACAAGTCCTAGGAAGCTGAAGCGAGAAGGTGAAAGCATATGGACATGGTGAACCTGGCAAAACTAAGTTTCGGTCAAGAGCGGCCGGGGGCTTTGCCTCGAAGCATTCTTCAAAGCATAAACCACCGGAGGCTGCCACCCTTTTCGCGTCATTTGAAAGCGAGCGGAGCACGTGGAAAAAGCCTCTAGGCGTCTATGTTCGGAAGTGAACCGGTGTGCTCCAGACTGAAGACTCCTATGTCTAGAAAAACTCTGCGGTGGTCGTGAGCTACCTGCAACAGGAAAGACCCATCGGAGTAACTTCCTTTTCCTCTGACATTAAGCACCTGTACTACTCCCTGCTGCATGCCGCTCTACTACAATTCATCTGCGAGCACATCGACTGCTACGACAGCGTCCGTTTCCAGAACGCCAGAGGAACTAACGTGAGCAAGTTTCTCGAGCTACTGTCCTTTTATCTCTCCAGCGGTATAGTTCGCTGCATCGGCTAAAAGTGTGCTCCAGAGGAAGTGTCTTCATTGGATCTTGCCTAGCATCTGTGCTGAGTGACCTGCTCTTAATGTCTCTACACCAGCACAGCGACGGCTGCCTAGCTCCTCGAATCATTTGCGGTGAGAGGAACACAGATTCCCGTGGACGCAAACTCGAAGACATTGTTGACAGTTTGGACCTCTGCGTGGCCGCTGATAGAAGCCCCACTTTCTTTCGGCCTCCAGCCACAGCGGCAGCTACAGACCTGACTTTGCATTCACCTTATGTCCGCGTGAGGTAGTCAACAGTGCTTGACCGCATGGGAAGTGATAAATATCCGATTTTTGTGTTTACTGCCGTCTTTCGTATGCGTAGTCCTAAATCACCAATGTAGTCAACCGAGAAAAGTACAGGGAGAACCCAGATCATTTATCTGGTGATGTTATTGACAAAATAATTTCTACGGAGATGGCAGCAACTACGGCGGTCAAGCTACTTCACAATTTTCCGACCCCGGATTTAAAAATCAGGAACCTTTGCGGAACGAGAAGGGCGGAGCAAAACCTTATGCGTGAGAAGGACGACAGGGACTTGAAGGCGACCTTCAATAGGCTGAATTTTGTCATTCGACTGCACACGAACAAGCTCTACAGCTCGCAACAGGGCCTCGTTCTGCGCTAGTTTGACTGTGTTCTCTGCGATGACGAGAATATGGCAAGTTATTGGCAGCCTTGCTGGAGAATCTCGCCCTTCGAAGCCTTTTGAAGCTCTTGCAATACGCAAGAAAAACTGAATGCACGCTTGGCAGAGGAATTTGCAGACGCACTTGTACGCGCTAATTCGTCAATGCATATACTGTCGCCCACAAACGTAGTTCAACTCAAAAGGGACTTTAATCTAACGGCCAAGTAGCCCAGCAGCGCGCACCGGAGCAGAAGCGGCGTCTTCCAAGCTTCGTCACGAGCCAAGTCATGTTGCTCGGCCGCACAAGTGGCGCTCGAAGAATGTGGGCAGTGTGGCATTGCCTCCTTCTTTCATAAGGCATCGCCTCGATGTCTCTGGAAAGAGCAAAATAGTATGGATGCATCGAAAGTGCAAAGGCGCGTGTGGCATCGGCACTGAATGGGAACCTCGGCAGGGGCTAACGGGTGTAACACAGTTTCGTGCGCGACACAATGATGACTACAGATTCACCTCGGTGAGTTAATGTAGCACCTCTTAGAGGCCGAAGTAGCGGGTCAGAAGCTTTTCAGAGCTTCCGCGCAAACGTATTGGGCCCTATACCGAGACGTACTTGCCGGGTGTGTAAATCACCTTCCTATAGCGGAGGTTGTAACGTAGGGCATAAGTTTTCTGCTGGCGACGAATCTATTGTCTAGCAAGGTGGCGGTGGCTTCTGCGTCACGAACGAATTGGTCAGCTCACGTGACAGACGAGGGGGCACAATCCGGGAGTAGCATGGCGTCCAGCATGGTTAGGGCGCCATGGCCATACACCGTATAGAACGGAGGGAAGCGCGCCCTTTCTTGGAGGACGGTGTTGTACGCAAACGTGATGTAAGCACTCATTTTGCTATGACTGGTGCCACTGAGACGCAGGACTTGATGTGTAAGAGTCGATGTAAACGCGGTTCCCCGGTCAGTAAATACAACCGTGGGGGCGCTGTGGCGAAGCACAATGCGGGGAATAAAGAACTGTGCAATTTCAGCCGTGGTGGCACAAGGAAGAGCCCTGGTTCCTCAGTAGCAGTTGAGGTAGTCCGTGGAAACAACAATATGCCGGTTACAGATAGAGGACACTGGAAATGGGCCCAATAAGCCCATGTCGACTTGCTGAAATGGCATTTGGGGTGAATCAATTGGCTTCAGAAGGCCTGCCGAATTTGTCGGCGACATCTTTCGTCATTGACACACACGACAGGTTCTAACGTAGCGTTGGACAACCGCAGCAAGCCGAGTACAGTAGTACTTGTGGCGGAGGCGTCCCAATGTTCTGGAAACACCGAGGTGGCCACAATAAAGGTCGTCGTGGCATGCAGCGTGTGGAAACCTATTTTTCCCCTCCATTTCAATGCGGCCCATCTTCATCGTCGGTCGTCGGGACGGACAGCCCTGGCTGGGCGAGGAGGGAAGTCTCCCTCATGGGGGAAAGGGAACGGGGACGGGAGCGCCACCTCGTAGATTACGCGGAATTATGCGGGACCGGACAGTCTTCGGGATCCGGCCAGCGTCACGAGCCGTTGGAGCCGCACGCTCTCGTCCCCTTCCCCGGCAGGCGCACGGGCGTCCGTTGTGCCTTGCCGCTGGACTTCTGGTTCCAGGCAGCGAAACGAGTGCAGCAAACGCGCGCTCTGGTCGCCTTCCCCAGCAAATGCCAGGGAATGGTTTTGCCTCAAGAATGCGGCGCGCACGGGAAAACCAGGCCGCCATTGTCGGCGCATACAAATGTTCGCCGCCGATACTTTCGAGTCGCCCCTGCCCCAGCCGGTAAGTCGGAAGTCCTTCTTACGTTGCCTTCTACTTCCGAGCAATGCCTCGTTGATGTTTTGTAGCTAGCTGGCCCGCTCTGTGTATTAATTTCAAGTGTAATAAATAGCATATGAGCGCTAACGCTTTGTCGTCCCCTCCCTTTGTTCCCTCGAGCACGAACCCCATCCGTGGTTAGCGAGCCGGAACGCTGTATCCGTGGAGTGGGAATGCGGGCGGGGCGGAAGGCTGTCTACCGCCGTATTTCCACAAGCGAGAATTCTGGACGAAGCGCGGTTTGGACAACGAGGAGGTAAGAAGTTTAGGTCGGACCGCAGTTTTCCTTGTCGAGGACTCCCTCTTTTAAGCAAAAGGACGAAAGTCTGCGCGACAAGATTCGGGGCAGGAACGGAGCGGTTCCTTCGAGATAATCGAGGCAGCTGTTCGCAGTAAGCTCTCTGGTTGTGGAGAAGTTCGGATGTGGTGACGGCGCCGAGGAAAGCAGAATCATCCTCGGACTCATCCGGTGGGCACGGAAGAGGAGCTCGGGAGAGAGTCAGCATCGCTATGTTTCTGACGCAACTTACACACGATGGTGACGTCGAAGTCTTGCAACCGAAGACACTACTGTGCAAGCCGTCCCAGTGGATCTTTCAGGTTCGCAATCCAACACAAGGAGTGATGATCGCTGACGACTCGAAACGGGCGGCCGTACCGGTAGGGGCGAAATTTTGTGATAGGCCACACAGTAGCGAGACACTCCTTTCCCGTGGTGGAATAATTCACTTCGCAACGACTTGCGTATGCGATCACGCGTTCCGCACCGTCTTGCCACTTCACAATCACCGCACCGAGGCCGACATTGCTGGCATCTGTGTGCAGCTCCGTGTCGGCTTCCTTGTCGAAGTGGCCAAGAATAGGCGTGGAGAGGCGGGCCTTAAGTTCTGTGAAGGCTTTTTTCTGATCCTGGCCCCAGAAGAAGGGTTCAGAGTCTTTTTTCAGGCGACTCAGCGGCTATGCGAGCTTGGAGAAGTTTTGAACGAATCTCGGATAATAGGCGCAAAGCCCCAGAAAACGCCGCAAGCTTCGTTTATCTGTTGGCGGGGAAATACAACAACAGCGGCCGTCTTTTCTGGGTCGGAGCTCGTCTGTAGGCGGGAGAAATACAGCAACGGCGACCGCCTTTTCTGGGTCGGGGCTAACGCCATGCGCGCGAAAGATGTGGCCAAGAAACTTGAGCTCTCTAAATGCGAAGTAGCACTTTTCAGGCTTGAGAGAAGGGCCTGTGGAAATAATTGCCTCGAATACAGTGTACAAACACTTTAGGTGCTCCTCTGAACATGTCAGAGAAAATCACGACGTCGTCAAGGTACACAAGGCAGGACTGCCACCTCAGGTCAGAGAGCACGGTGTCCATCATGCGTTGAAAAGTTGCAGGAGCTGAACACAATTCGAACGTAAGCGCCTTATATTCGTAAAATCCGTCAGAAGTAACGAAGGTGGTCTTTTCTTGGTCACGTTCGTTGACCTCGATTTGCCGCAACGCAAGTGTAGTTACGAAAAGTAGTTGGCTTGGCAGAGGTGGTTAAAGGGGTCATTAGTGCGCGGCAGCGGGGAGACATTCTTATTGTTAACGTTGTTGAGACATCTGTAATCAGCGCAGAACCGCAGGGTGCCATCTTTATATGTGACGAGAACAACACGCGAGGCCCAGGGGCTCGTCGATGGTTGTATGTAGTCGCCGTGGAGCATTTCGGCAACTTGGCGGTGAATGGGATCACGTTCGTTTGACGAAACCTGATAACGAGGCTGACATAGCGGCCTTTGGTCACTATCGACGATAATGGGCTGCTTAGTTATTGGCGTCTGGTGAATCTTGGAAGCTGACGCAAAACAGTTGCGGAAAGAGCCAATAAGACGTTCCACGTGGCGTTTAAGATTGGTCAGAAGGTCCGGGTTCACATCGGTCTTAATCTTAATGGCTGTTGCCATGCCTTCTCCCTTTGTTTCGAGGTCCGTTGTGGATAAGGCACATTGGCCAGCATGCTCGCCAAGTTCTTCTAAATGGGCAATCACTATTTTTTTTCGTCAACTGTTGCGGTGGGCAAATAAAGTTGCTCACTAAGATCTCGATACGCCAGTGAACAAGGTCTACAAGGGCGCAAAGAACGCAAAGTTGCCGACACAGTAGCAACGATATGTTCGCTTCGGAAATTCCCCGAGTACCGAAGCCAGTATCACATTGCACCGTTACAAACTTGCTTGCTGTCGGCGGCATCGTTGTGCGGTCGTCAGAGACGCACAGTGCTGCTCTGCGTGGCTTGGGATCAGTATCAACGGCTCGCTGTGTCAAAAATGATACCAACTGCTCCTGCAGGTTTATGATCGCCCCATATTCGTTGCGAAAGTCCATGCCGAGAATCAGTTCTTTGGAGCACTCTCGTATTACGGCAAAGGAGCCAACGAAAGTGGCACCACGGATCTGTATGCGGCAGGTGCAGACGCCAACCGCCGTTACCACATGGCAGACAGCTGTGCGTGTCTGCGGCCCTGGCCAAGGTGTTAGAACCATTCGGAGGTTTGTGGCTAGCTGTCTGATCATAACAGAAAATCAGCTCCTGTATCAACGAGTGCTGCCAGACCATAGCTGTCAGCGGCAACTAGAATTTTGGCGGCGGAAACCATTCTTTTACAACCTGCCGGTGAGGTATTCGGTGCCGTCACCGTTGAGGTCGTCGGTGAGATAGTCTTTGAGGTAAGCGAGTGAGGTCTTCGGCGTTCGGATAGTCGCATGAAATCGTAGGATTGAGCCTGTTCATTCGCTGCGGAAGCGGCGATCGTACCCCCGGAGGACGCCGTCTTCAGTTTTTCCGGCCGGGAGATGCGCCTCTGACATCACCAGAGGATGAGGCGCGACTGGGCAAAGCCCCCCGTCTTGGAGACGGCGACCTAGACTGGCGTCGTGGCAGTGTCGAGGGCAGCACCTGATCGGCCAGGTATTGCTCAATGTCCCGCGGTCTCTCACCATACCGCGGTCGAGAGGCGCCAGGCGGAAATCCTCTTAAGGCCATCCTCCTCTATGGGCAGTTGCGAAGGACAAGGCCTGGCTCCCCGCAGGGGTAGTATAGTGGCCGGTTGGTGGATGTGCGCCACACGTCCGCTTTTCGAACAGGGCCGGGGTGATGTGGCTCGACGGGAGGAACGTATCCCTGCGTTGCTTCGCCAGCAGGGCGGAATGCATGCGGCACTGGCGCAGGTCTCCGTAGGGCTTCACTGTACCTCATGATTTACGGCATCGGTTGGAGTGTCCGTAGACCTCTCCTGTAGGTCATCAAGTATGGCTCCAGCTTTGGTGCCAGTGGTGGCTGGACCGCTCGCCGAATTTCGTCACGGGCGGCATCGGCTACAGCTACAACACTTGCAGGTAGAGCATCTAAGAGGAGGTTGCGCAGTTCTTCACGGACCACACTCCGCACAAGTTCCCGAAGCGCCGAAGAAATGTCCTGGGGGTGAGCGTTCATGGGGCGATACCCAGCAGCTCAACCAAAATGTCGCCGACAAACGTAGCACCACTCAAAAGGGGCTTTTTAATCAAAGGGCCCAGTAGCCCATCACCGCGCATCGGAGCAGGAGCGGCGTCTTCATCGCTCCGTCAAGAGCCAAGTCATGTCGCTCGGCTGCATGGCGGCCATCGCAGAATGTGAGCATTTCATAAATCACGGCTAGGTGGCTTGAGCCACCGCCCGATTTAAATGGTTCAGCCGCATCCATAAATCAATCAATCCATCCATCCATCCATCCATCCATCCATCCATCCATCCATCCATCCATCCATCCATCCATCCATCCATCCATCCATCCATCCATACATACATACATACATACATACATACATACATACATACATACATACATACATACATACATACATACATACGTACATACGTACATACATACATACATACATACTTACATCGACCCATCCACCCACCCACCCACCCATCCGTCCGTCCGTCCGTCCATCCGTCCGTCCGTCCATCCATCCATCCATCCATCCATCCATCCATCCATCCATCCATCCATCCATCCATCCATCCATCCATCCATCCATCCATCCATCCATCCATCCATCCATCCATCCATCCAGTGTGGCAATATATACACCATCTGCTTCCTCCAGGTCTATCATGGACTTCTCGTTCCCGCTTAGGGAGGTTCATACTGAGCTAGTGGCCTGCGGCGCCGGTGCGCACAAGGTCCCGATGGTATCACCAACCAAATGCTGAATAATCTGCCCCTGGAACTCAGGAAGGAGCTCCTAAACTTCTTCAATCGAGGTTAAGAGACTGGCGCTGTTCCTCCTTCATGGAAGGTGGCATATGTAGTTCCAGTACTGAAGCCCGGCGAAGACATGACGGACCGTGCCTCGTATCGCCCTGTTTCATTCACCTCCTTTGTAGCTAAGTTGATGGAGAAGCTGGGAAATGAACACTTATCGTGGTGGCGTGAAGACAGCAAAGCACTGCTAACATGCATCACAGGATTCCACCGAGGTCTTAGTGCCCAAGATAGCATCTTTGATTTCTTGAGTCACATTGGACACCAGAGAGCTTTAGGCGTTTCTACCTTGGCCATTTTTCTTGACGTTGCAAAAGCTAATGACAATGTAATTCAGACCTCAATTCTGAACAGTTTGCAAGCCATGGGCATACGGGGCCATATGTTGAGATTCATTTACACGTTTATTAATGATCGTGCGGTTCGTCTACGGTTAGGGAGGGCCTTAAGCACCGAAAGGGTTTTATCATGACGTGTGCCTCAAGAGAGTGTTCTTTCCCCACGCTCTTTAACGTCGCAATTCCGGCCTTCCCGATTTGTGGCAAAAAAAATTGCAGGCAAGCGGGTATTTCAAATATGATGACTACATTTGTATTTGGATTACTGGCTACCAACACAAGCGAATTGCCCTGAGAGCTCGACATGGTCTACTTTCTACATGCTCTAGCTTTCCTTCAAGGTGTGGGGTGGTATCTATCAGTGGAAAAATCCGGCTTTTTTCTGTTTCCAGGTGCAGGAACACTTCAACCGCGGTTGAATATAGACCTTGGTCACTTTTGCAGCCGCCAGTTCAATCACACGCGTTTTCTGGACGTCGTTGTTGACTCCCGCGTACAGTGTCGAAAAGCTGTCGACGTGATTGTCTCATGACTGCCTTCGCGTTTCAATCTGAGCAGTATAATAGCAAGTGAGCAATGATGAAACCATCCTTCTTCAATGCTCAAACTTCATGAAGCGCTGGTGGTAAGTCGCATAGTGTATCAATTACTTCAGTAAAACACTCTCCGGGGCATGTTGGTTCATAGCTAACAAGAATAAAAGCGCAACAACACGACACAAAGAAGGAGGAAACCTTTCTTCTACTAGCGCCTGTTCTGTCGGTTTCCTCCTTCTTTGTGTCGTGTTGTTACGCTTTTATTCTTGTTAGCTATGAACCAACATGCCCCGGAGAGTGTTTTACTGAAGTACCTTTCTTCTACTAGCGCCTGTCCTGTCGGTTTTCTCCTTCTTTGTGTTGTGTTGTTGCGCTTTTATTCTTGTTAGCTATGAACCAACATGCCCCGGAGAGTGTTTTACTGAAGTACCTTTCTTCTACTAGCGCCTGTCCTGTCGGTTTCCTCCTTCTTTGTGTCGTGTTGCGCTTTTATTCTTGTTAGCTATGAACCAACATGACCCGGAGAGTGTTTTACTGAAGTACGTTTCTTCTACTAGCGGCTGTCCTGTCGGTTTCCTCCTTCTTTGTGTCGTGTTGTTGCGCTTTTATTCTTGTTAGCTATGAACCAACATGCCTCGGAAGTGTTTTACTGAAGTACCTTTCTTCTACTAGCGCCTGTCCTGTCGGTTTCCTCCTTCTTTGTGTCGTGTTGTTGCGCTTTTATTCTTGTATCAATTACCTTTAATTTCCTCCTCGGCATCACACTTGGACGTCTCGAAGTTTTCCACAGAATGGGCCTCAGAAGAGCCATTGGACTTCCTCAGGCGGCTGCGAACTTCTATCGAATTCTCTATCGAATCCTCTTAGCCTTGTCGCTTCTCACAGAGTACTAATGCATCTTGGCCGCCTAGGAGAGACGGTAGCTGAGCAATCCCTTCTTAAGCGGCTCTGCAAGAGATGAGTCGAAGGCCTACTTGGCACCTAATACATTTAGTTCTGTACGCCTTAATGTTCGAAGGCAAAGCAAACGGTCGAAACACTCCTGGTCTTTTCCGACACTCGACTGTAAGGTCACAATTCCCTATGTGAGCTCAAAGCACAGCTCTCCTTCGGCAGCAACGCGTTCGGTCATACTTTAACATTTGGAAAAAGGGTATGTCCGCCATCTTCAAATTTTCACCGATGGTTCTGTGGACAATGTCAAACATGCTAGCGCAGCGGCTTTTTACATTTTTTCTTTGGATTGTAAGAGGTCTGTATGCTTTACTGCTGTCGTATCCTGCACAATGGCTGAATGCGTTGCTATTGAGGCGGCTTTACGGAAGTTACTTTCTTGTCCGGCTCAAACTGTTGTCATCCTGACTGATTCAAAATCTGCCCTTCAGAGGTTAAAGCGCAGTTTTTCTACTGATGCCTTGTCTCTACGCTCTCTACGCTTGGTGCAGAATCTGCACAGCAGAGGCTTTACAGTATATTTTCAATGAGTGCCCTCTCACATAGGAGTCTGAGGCAATGAGGTGGCAGACAGTCTCGCTCATAAAGCTCTGTTATGAAATTCATCAAAATACCCCAAGATGAAAAAGAGATTTCAGAGAAACGGTGTTCGATCATTTTAGTACCCTGTGGAGTCGGCCCACATGTCATGTGTAACCATGGGACTGGGAAGATCCCAGGCCACTCTACTACATCGATTTCGCGCGGGCTCTGCCTGCACTCCTGCCTGGATGCATAAGACAGGTATGGCATCGTCTCCGCTACGTTCTTTATGTGGTGGGCGTGGGGATATAGAACATTATATTATGTGCTGCCCAGAGTACAACGCGGAAAGGTATGTGATGTTCGCTTCCTTCAAGAAGACAGGAGCCCTTCACTGTACAGTTCAGGACATTGTCTAGCCGAGTGGAAACCATACATGCAGAAGGGAGGCTGCATGCCTTCGTTTAGCATTTCTGCAGGACATTGATCTTGTCTCTAAATGGTGACACCAGGAACGGACTACAGTCTGGTGTACTGCGATTGAATGTGTGCGAAGATAGTGTTTTCTTTAGTGGACTATGTTATACTGTGAGTGAACGTCCACATGAATAATGACTTCGGGAGTGGAATATGTACTATTATAAGTGACTGTGCGCATAGCGGAGCAGATCGGACAGGTTTTAGGTGATTATTAACATGTAAGTGACGCTACGGTGGAGCAATTGCCGACAGAATATCCAAGACTAATCCCGCGCTTAGCATACAACAACTCCACTCAAACGGCCTGCCTTTAGCTAGCTACGACAGGAGCCTAGAAGCTAACTTGCAGACCACAGTAGCATGCCTCTTCTTCAGGTATGTCCATGACTACCTCATCATTCTTAAATGCCTCCCGCCCCGCTCCTCTCAGGCAGCGCTTCTAATGAAATACAGGGCACAACTGCAATTTTCCCTCCTGCCTTCAAGGTCTCACATCAACTAGGGAGCTCCGTATGCATCACCTGCTCCAGTTCTTGGATTTGTTGCTAACGTGTTCACTAAACTAATTTTTCTGGCACTACATGCCCGCGCACGGAAAAGCTTGCTCTTATTTTCTTCTGTGCACTGCAAGCTAATAAAGCGATCCATAGCGATCTCTGTGATGAAGAATGCACTTGCCAATCATGCCTGCATCAGGTTTGGATAAGTTTTTTTTTCACAAGTAAGCCGACTTCTAACTGCAGAATTTGCCGAAGACTTCCTGTGGAATCTGTGAAAAATCACTAAAAGACTGCCACCAACACTCAAGAAAAGAGCGCCCACCTGTCGAGCGATCACGAACAGCTGACGCCCCGTATTTGCTGCAAGGTTAAAAGTCCGTCTGTTGTTCTCGGCACCCGACATGCTCGCGACGGTTTGTAAATGGGTTAACTCAGATGAGGCTCCAGTTGCAGCGTGTGGCTCAAATCACAGGAAAAGATTTACGCAATCTAAAATGCATGTTTTATATGAAATCCCGCTGTCTTGTGGAAAATTATATGCAGAAGAAACCGGAAGGTGGATCAATGATACTTTGCGCGAGCACTCCAATTCTCTTGGATCGACAACAGGTTCGAATCTTGCTACTTACTGCGCCAATTGTGAAGATTGTTTCCCTTTTTTTTCACAAAACACGCCTCATGAGGAAATATCACGACCAGCGCGCGCGCGAAATCTCGGAAGTCTTCATTATTCACATGAAGACTCAAGCCTGTGTCAGAACACCGTACCTGACCTTGTTATCAACCGAAAGCGCATTGTTTAATCCCCTGTTCTTTGAGGCGCATTAAGCCGCACGTTAGCCTTTTTGTTGTCGCTATCTACAAGCCATTTTTTGGCCCTTTTTGTGTTTTTATGTTTTCTGCGCCATTTTTCTGACAACAAACACCCCGCCCCATTGTTAGTAGCCAAGCGGAACACGTGCCTTCACTCTCGCCTTCGTATGCTGAGTTGTGCCTGTTATTATTGTCTTTTTATATTTGTTCACAAGGTTCCAAAGTGTATATGTTCCAGCCTTCTGAAATAAAACGTCAGTTGATAGTTAGCGCTCGTCCTGTTGTCGCTTTCTTGTCCCGTCATTTTAGCTGTTTATTTAGATGAATATACACGGCTGTTGCTTATGGCTTATGATTTTCTAGGGTTTAACGTCCCTAAGCGACACAGGCTATGAGGGGCGCCGTAGTGAAGGGCTCCGAAAATTTCGACCACCTGGGGTTATTTCACGTGCGCTGACATGGCATAGTACAGGGGCTCTAGAGTTTCGTCTCCATAGAAATTCGACCGCGGCGGCCGGGATTGAACCCGCGTATTTCGAGTCAGCATCCAAGTGCAATAATCACTGAGCCACCGCGGCGGCACAGGGCTGTCGCCTCTCTCCACAAATGTGCCGTCACAATAACTGAACCAATGCATGTTATCTCTGCGCTACGTTGAGCAGTTTAATTGCAACCTGAAGAGTAAGTTTCATACCTAGTTTCTTGTTTGGCACAATAAAATAGATATTTTGTTCAGTAATAGATCAACAATTGCAATGCCAAGTGACTTTCCAGATACCATGAGCAGTAGTTTTCAAGCCTCAGCATACGACCAATTTCGACATCAGGACCTCCCCACTATAGCTCATATATTGTTAATAAGATTCGTTCAGCTGAGATGATAGTCATTTCAAAGGGGGGGTTTTGGTTCCATAATCAGTGAGAAATTTTCTGTGAATTGATTTTTTTGCGACATGATTTTTAATTAATTGGCATACAATTACCTTCCTATTGTATCATATCACATAGGAACATACCGACTTATTAAGGCCTAAACTCTTCAGGATATAAGTGCTAATAGATATTTGATGGACTCTATAAATACTCTGTAAAGAGGTTTACAGCTCAGTGCATTTTTGTGAGGGAGCTTTAAGCGCCCTTTTTGGTCGCTAGCAGCGAGCAATGCGTGTCTCATCTGGGACATTTTCAACTATGGAGTTCGGTGAGTTGCTTGGCAAACAAATTCCCAGCTACTCCTCACTCTTGCTATGCGCTGCAAAACTTGACTTGTAAAATGGGTTCCGAATAGTTGTGACACACATGAAAGATCAATGACTTGAAAAATTCTCGCGATAGCTTTAAATGATGGCCTTGTGGTGGCAGCAGCGGAAAACTTAAATCAATAATTGTCTACACTTTTTCACGAGAGAAACAGATGAGAATGAAAGAAAAGTCAGTGTTTTTGTCTGTTTTCTTTATGAAACTCTGCCAAGTGCCGTTATCGGGTGTTAGTTTAGCCCAACCGCAGCCATCCAGAGAAAGCACTGCTCCACGAAAAATGTGCCATGAAGTAATCTCAGAGAACGTATTATATGCATGTATCTTTAAAACGAACCTCGCGAAATTAGGAACTCGAGTTGAATTTGGTGTTCTCCTTTGTTCACCTGTCATGCTGTTATGTCTTCTAAATAAAATTTTAAAAAATCTAGAAAGAATGTTTATTACATTCGAATCTGTGCGAAAGCACGGATTTCTGCTACGTAGAAGAGGACGGTGAGAAGGCAGTGCTGCGGGACGGAGCGCTCGCGCTAGTCCAACCGCCGACAACGCGACAACGGAACGATTTTGCTCAAGGTTGGTACCCATCGGGTTAGTGCCCGCGCTCTAATAACGCTTTCTAAAATTGCGTTGACACTGCTGAAGCAGAAGTAGACAAGTACAAACAGCCAATGTATGTACGAATAATTTACTATGGTGTCGATAATGCCACCATGTATGACCAGGGAACTTTTCTGAGTGCACGGCACCTGCAAGCATACATGGCCACGGCTATACATGACGCACTAGCCGGCAACTGTGACAGACAGCATTCATCAATGGGAGCCCCAATTCACTGACTGATAACCGCGGTGCTCCTGACACCACAGTGGAGTGCCTGCAGTGAGCTCTTGTTCTAAGCGGTTCTATTTTATACGTGCACGTGTGGCACTCTGACGATGAGAAGTCATCAGATGAAACGTGACTTCATCACTGGTAGTAAATCACTCGAGATGCAATTAATAGAGCATAGAGCAACTCAACGAGAGTGTGAGATATGGAGTAAGCCAGTCCGCGTGCAGGTGCGCAGTTTGTTGCAATGCACACGCACGGGCAGCAAGCGAGCCTTATGTTCAGAGGGGACTGCAGGGTCTTTAATTCCTGAAGCAGACGCAGTTTTCCTTGAACCTTCCCGTGCAGTATCCACCTTTCTGGGCTTTCTTCTCCTTGCAGTACTTGGAGCACTCGTTGGAACCGAAGGGGCAGCCGAAGCTTTTGCCTGCGGCAGAAAGGGTTTATCACGAGGCGCAGCTTTGTAATAGGTGAAAATGGTTAGTACCTCGCGAATTAGACACGACAGGGGAACAGGAACAAACACAACACAGGCGCAGTCTTCCAACTGTTTATTTGATACCGAAAGGCGAACGATATATAAGGGATGAACGTTAGCATATAACCATCATGGTCATTGAGAGAAGTCTTGACTAACATCTAGGCAACATTGATCAAATTTATACGTTGCAGGAGGGTCGATGAACTACCACAGAGTACTCAGTCAGCATGTCCCCAGACACTTGATATCAAGAAAATGAAAAAGAGTAAGCAACCTAACAATCAACCTGAGTAAAGAGGGTGAAAAATACGCGAAATTACAATGCAGGTGATCCAACAGACAAGAGTAAAAACTATAAAAACGAGACAAAATCATAGTGTGACATATAAAAAAACCGGCATGAGAGCATGGAAACAACAAAAAACAGGAGTAAAGGTGAAAATTAAAACCAGGTAACCTCATTCCACTCTTTTACCTGGTTTTAATTTTCACCTTTACTCGTGTTCTTTGTTGTTTGCATGCTCTCATGCTGGTTTTTTCATATGTCACAAAATGATTTTGTCTCGTTTTCATAGTTTCTACTCTTCTTGTCTGTTAGACCACCTACATTGTAGATTCGCGTATTTTTCACGCTCCTTACTCAGGTTGATTGATAGGTTCCCTTCTTTTTTCTTTTTTTCAGTTTCTTGACATGAAGTGTCTGGGAACATGCTGACTGAGTACTCTGTGGTGGTTTATCGGCCCTTCTGCAACGTAACAATTTGATCAATGTGGTATAGATTTTAATGAGGAGTTGTGTGAATGACAAAGGTTGTTATGTGCTAAGGTTCATTCCTTATATAGCGTTTGCCTTTCGGTATCGAATAAACAGTTGGATGACCGCCTGTGTTGCCGTGTTTGTTCCTGTTCTCCCGTCGTGTCTACTTCGCGCAGTACTATCCTTTTTTCTGCAGTGAACCAACTATCCCGCAAGAACGGTCTACGTCGTAATAGGTGAGGAGAGACGCGGCGTTGGTAATCAAAATACTTTCGGTTCTTATTGACGCATGAAATAAATTACACGGCTGCATTCCGCATTTTCGGAGTCCAGGCTCCCAGCTCCGCTCATTTTGTTCGTCAGCACAGGGGCACCAGTGTAAACGCAAACCTATGTCTACTTTGCACCTGCGCGTTATTTGCGCACCTATGCAATTGTGCTCAGTGGGCAAGGGGCTCGGCTACTGACCTGAAAGACGCGGGTTCGATCCCGGCCATGGCGCTCTGATTTTAATGGAGGTGAATGCTAGAGGCCCGTGCACTATGCGATGTCAAACACGTTAAAGAAATCCAAGAGGTCGGAATTATTCGGAGCCTTCCACCACGGTGCTCCTCCCTGTCTTATTGGCTTTGAGACCTTAAATCCTTGTAAAGATAAACCAAAAGGAAAGCCCTGAAAATGTCCCTTGTGCAGCTAGCCCACTGATATACAAAAATTGGTGGGTTTTGTAGAAAGGAAGTGGCGCAGTAACTGTCTCACTTCTCGGTGAACCCCTCAACCGCGGTACGAGGGAAGGGAGGAAGGTGGGTGTAAAAGAACAAAGACAGAAAGAGGTGCCGTACAGAAGAGGTCCGGAATAATGTCGACCACCTGGGGATCTAACGTGCATTGAGCTCACATAGCACACGGGCGCTTTTCGCCATTCGCCTCCATGGACACGCGGCCGCCGTGGTCGGGTGTCAAACCTGGGTATAATGGTGGTTCAACAGCGCAAACACGCACAGACCAAGAAAGAGACGAGGCACACAAACCAGCGCTGAACCATTATGCATCAACAGCAACTAGCCCAATTTGCAGTTCTTCTGCAAACCTGTGTACTTCGCATCAGTAACCGAACGCTCTAACTACTGAGACACCATGGCGTGTCACTGCGCTACACGTTTGTATTTGGGAACCCACGCCATCGATGCGAGTCAACTCTTCTGGACAACCGAGGAGAGCGCTTAAGAGCGTAGATCATAGCTTTCAAGAATGCATGCGCCTCTAAGGGAGCTGCATCAATAGAAGCGCTACAAAAAAGTATACCTTCTGGGTAAAGAATGTGCTTATTTACCTGCAGCTTGGCACGTATCAGTGCACTTGTTAAAAATAAAATTAGAGAAACAGATCGCAAGCGGCCATTTAACTGCACAAAGTCGGGTCAGGCCGCATTTTGGACGTAGTTGAAACTGAGGCGACGTCTACCAAGTCAAGAAAATAAAGCTTCGGGAGCGTTGCAGCTGCTCTGCTAACAGTAAGGCCAGGGATGAAAAACGTCAAGTTCTTCTAGGACACAGCAATCTCTTCAGTGATTTCTTTGCCAACTTTATTGAGCACATGAAAGACGCGAATAGGCCCCACAGTTCCTGAAAGTTTTCGCGCAGTACCATGCCACGTAGGAAGTTATAAAGCGTTCGATGAGGGCTTTAGATCGGTTTGCGCTTATATAGACCGTAATCTCATAGCATGATGAACGCGGCAATTGCTCTAACGAGCGGCGGTTTCTTTTCTTTTTTTGCGAGCATAAACGCTTGAGATACGGGCCTAAAAATATAACTTCAATTAAAAGATTATAAAAAAGGAAAGTGCAATATCTTGTTCAATCACCAGACACGCTGTTCTTGGCTTAGCACGAATGACGAGTGTAAAGAGGAGATTTTTTAGATACTGGCTTTACAACCGTTCCACCGTACGCCGAGTATACATTTCGGTACCTTGCCATACTCTTTAACAGTTGGCGGGGAAGAGACACCTACATATCTGCTTTCTATCGCACCAAAGGGATCTCGTCGAAAAAAAGACATAGTGCCTTACAGGATGCTGCAGTGACAGTCGAGTCCCGAGGAGCCATCACCCGCTTTTCTAGGCTGAACACCCGTAAGGTGGGAGGAGCCCAAGAAGAAACAAAATAAAAACTAGGAGGACACCAAATTAGTTTGAGCTGCGGCGTGCGATTGCATAAGAAACTCGTTGTCAGCTGCCATACCCACACGCACCACACAATTTGAGAGGCAGATGTCCCTCTCCACTTTGACACCTGCCAAACTTAAAAGGTAGCATGTCGCAGCTGGTTCTTTCCTCCTGCCAAGGTGCCACCTCCAACCTTGCAAGTAGCAAAGTGTGACACCGGCGGTTGGTACGAGTCTTATACTATCGCATAAAAATTGCACCGCCTACGGCAAATTGGGCTTAAATAAATTTAATAGTAAGTTTTTAGGCACGATGCAATTGGAATTTCGCATAGAAGGGAAAAAAGCGAAAAAAGCGGACCGTGATTTCCCATAGCGGAACCTGCCAAGAGAGAGCCAGGCTCAGAGGTGCTTACTGTATCTTTAAAACGAGTTTACGAATTCATAACTATATATAGGTTAATTTTAGGTGCGAATTTCTGTGATTAACACGTTTAGTCTAATGAAATAAAAATGCAAATAAATGTATAACTATAAATATGAAAACAAAAATAAAACTTGAGAAAATAGTGATGATGCCGAAATTTTGTGGATTGATTATACGAGCGTTATGAGGCCCCGAGAAATTATAAAAGTTACATAATTTTGATATAATATGTAATAGTCATTGAATGGCAGTAGTGAGAACTGTGATTTCTGCAGTGTGCCGATTTTGATTATTTGATTTGTAACAGGGGTGTAGCTAAACGCTTAGGTCTAACGGTAGCAGAGGTGAAAAGCAGAATTTGGTCGCTCAAGCAATGCAAGCGCCCACTCTGAGCGATGAAAATACGGCTCGTTGTGAAGAAGAAAACGGAAATGCCCGCTTGTCATCACATTGATCGAGGGCGTGCTTTGCCTGACTAACCGCTGCCACTGTTGACCTAAGCGTTTTGCTACAACCCTGTTACACTTGGTGGACGTGCGGTTTGTTATCCTCGTACAGCCCTGTAACTAAGAAGCTGTACGCTAGCGATTACAGGTATGATCGAAAACACACTAAGATATGCAAGTGGGCCTAGCCCTCTGTTCCGGCTCCATCTCCATCTGAACCCCGCGCTCTTCTGCAGGACTGACGACCATGGTGCTGATGACTGCCTGACATCACGCGAGCGGGTGAGCACCTATAACAAATGGGGCTGTGCTACGAAATTAAACATCTTTTTCACCACAGTTGTTAACCTCTCGTATCGTCACCACGTGGGTCTCTTTCCAGAGAGACCACTCTTAATTGCTAGATCAATTGCTTCGCGAAAGCTACGCGCCGAACAGCGCTTGCGCGAACGTTGGCAGCAGTAGGGCTACACCTTCACGAGCTACATTAAACATGTTGCCAACCCTTTCTCTCGAGTCAACACCAATATGTCCGATGCCTACAAGATAAAGCACATTTTGAAAGTATTTGAGGATGACTCATTTTAGATGCTGCTGGAGCGATATCTCCACACCGTTTCTGAAGTTGTCACTCTGTGCCAGAGTCACGAGGAGCTGCGCAAGCAGAGGCGTCTGACTAGCCAGCACTTCGCTCCTTTCGAATCACATGCCGGCCTGTTGGCTGCACCTGCACACTGCGAGCTCTTGCAAAAGAATAAATTATTCGTAAGTGAGGAAGTCCCTCGTCAGCTATCACTTATGCCACCGCAAACCGGGCCGTCTCCATACCTGTCGCCCGACCTTCGAAATGTCATCACCGAACGAGTGGCTGAGGCCCTTCCACCAGTCCATTCTTTTGCACCAGCAGATCAGCCCGAACCTGTCGCTGCATCCGTGACCTACGCTGGCGCCGTCGCACGCTCGAGGCTACCTGGCTACCTCTGAAGCTACTCTACGCCTCAAGCGCCTGTGCCTCAAGTCCCTTAAGCGATGCCACCTTTTTCCCACCCGCTTCTACAATCCAGAAATTCCTAGCGTACAAGTGTGATCGCCAATCTATTACTCTTGCGGATTGCGTCGTGATGTGGACCGGTATTGCCGTCCTCGTGCTCCAGTATCCCTAACACCAACCCGAGTTGCCGGCTACTGGCCTCCTCCAACTCAGCACCAGCCGTGTCACTACACAGGCGTCCCCTTTCAGCTGATTTCTCTCCCTGAAAGGCGCCATAAAAATATTTTATTCATCGTATATCGACTATACGCAGGCAAGCTCACACATTTGTCTCACGTGGTATGTAAATATACGGCGAGGATACCGCATTTAGCATGGTTCTAGCAACTCAAAAACAAAGTTTTGCAGATTATTCACGGCATCAGTGTTTATGTTCACCACTCTCAGAGAAAAATTTCAACTTCGGCGTGACCGTCGTTGGGGCTTATGAGATGTATTTTTGTGACTTGTCAACGCTTGTGGGCTTGCCTCATTCCATTATTATCGCCTGCATAGTGCCCATTTTTCTTTTTTCGTGACGCACCCGATAGTTATTGCACTTTTGCAGACAAATTTACTTAATGTTCTTTCCACTGTGATTGTGTGGTCATCCCTTTATTGGAAGTTTTTGTAAGGTGCACTTTGCTTTTGAGCTTTTTCGCAGTGCGTTTTCCAACTCAATTTTTATTTTCAGCGCCACGAAAATGTTCGTATTAGAATAATTTAAATGCTTTTTTGTTCACCCACTTATCATTGAGTATACTTTGGACTGCCGGAATATTATGTGTTTGCATGTGTCCGAAAAATGTCACCCTCACCGTGTATCAAGACTTTCTTCGCAAGTTACATAGGGACACATTTCCCGTGAAGACAATGCTTCAGAAACTGAACTTTAATACATGGCGTCAGAAAAGGAGCATTTTTAGGTCGGGCGTCCAAGCGGAGAGGTTGGAGCTGCAAGCCAGTTGCTGGGTCAGAGAGGAGATATCGAGGCGAAATTCCAGATGAAGCGGCAAAAGTACGAGCAGACGCCAACGAACCTACGTAGCTGTTGTAGGTAGGTTTGCTTCGGAAATTAGGCAGCTGAGCGAAGTTTGGGGGGTTGCGAAAAAACACTGTATTTAGAAACGACGTGTCCAAAATAGAGAGTTGTCGGGCTCAAAACGACACTTTTGGAAGTTCAGCTGAAACCCAGCGTCAGTGAGACAAATGAGGACGTCTTCAGTCGGAGGAGATAAGAAGGAAAGTCCGCAGAAAAGACCACGATGTCATACAGATAGCGTAGGCAAGTCTCCCACTCGAGTCCACTGAAGATAGTCTCCATCAGGAGTTCGAAAGTAGTTGCTGAGCGTTGCAAAGGCGAACCGGAATGACGCTGAACTCATGTAATCCGTCACTGTTACAGAGGCAGTTTTTCACCGATAATCCTCAGGCATCGCCACCTGCCAGTGGCCTGAGCGCAAATCCAGGGAGGGGAAATACTCGGTTCCCTGCAAGCAGTCCAGGGCGTTATCGATGCGTGGCAGAAGAGAGGAGTCCTTGCGATTGACGTTGTTGAGCGGGTGGTAATCAACACAGAACCGGATGAAGCTATCTCTATTTTTGACGAACACAACTGGAAACGCCCAGGTACTTTCGGGGGGCTGTATAACGTCCCGATAAAGCATGTCGTCCACTTGATCAGAAATGACGCGGCACTCACAGGCCGACACACGATAGCGGCGCTGGAGCAGACGCGCGTTTGTATCGGTGTCGATGGTGTGCGCAGCGACAGACGTGCAGCCCAAGGAATCTGTGGGAGTTCGAACGAAGATCTGCAGCTCAGCAGGAGGGCGACGAGGTGGTCACGCATCGCATTTGGAAGGTCAGCGTAAGTGGCACGTTGGAAAACGTCGTGGGGTGGCGGATCAGTGGCAACGTCACAAGAGCTGAGCTCATTGACTATCGACGAAAAAGGAAGCGGTGATAGAAGATAGTAGGGAACGTAGGAATAAAATTCTTCAATACGCCCAGGGCTTTGATCCCAGAATATGGCTGATGGGCACGAAAATGGGTTGGAGACGTACATTACACTTTGTCCATTGTGAATCGTGAGAACAGCAAAGAAAAACAGGAGGCAGCGATGGCGGAAAGCGGCTCTAGAAAGCGTGAAAAAAACATTGAAATGAGTTCCGCCCGCACAGGAAACTGGTACGGGGCAGCAGAAAATGCAGGACTGTCGGAATCAGTTGCGACAAGAGGTTTGGCGGGCTGGGTAGGTACATCGCACAAGGAGGCGTCACTCAGGGGAGAAAGGGCAATTTCCGCTCAGGTACAGTCAAGAGCGGCACGATGAGTCGAAATGAAGTCGCATCCAAGGATGATGTCGTGTGAGCAGTGAGACAGCACAGTAAACTCGATCTTGTACAAAACATCTTGAAAGAAAATTAAAAGGGTCGATAACTTAGCTGGTTGGTGCATACTTCAGGCATAAATGCAGCAGTCCTCATTCTGTGTGTTCCTTTCTGCCTCCCGTTTTTTTGTATTCTGCTGCATCCATGCGTGAAATCTTCAATGAGGTCACGGACCGTGCACGCGGCAGAGGGATGAATGCGCTGTGAGGAGGCGGTGCGGCGCGAAATAACAAAAATCAAGGTGGCCACTTTGTGGAGTCAACGACAAAGATACACTGACGACAGATATTGCAGTGCCCGTGTCGACGATGGCGAGAACTGCGGCTCCTTCTACGAACACTGCGATTACATTGCCAGGACGACATGCTGAACTTTAGGAGTTCGAAACGAGCGTAGTTCTTGCCTCCGGAACTGCGACTATTAGTTTCCCTTAAGGGGGCCGCGAAACACATTTCTAGTGCATTGTTTTGCCTGTTGGTTGCATAGAATGAGTTATAGTGATGCTATTAGCATCAGCTGTACCGCGAATACTGCGGTTTTAATATTCTAATTTGCTCGCAAAAACAAATTCATGGCACTGACGGTGTCACCATACAGTGGGGGTTCTTAGCAGCGAATATGACATCACTTAGTGGGAGCTTGATGATTAGACAAAGTGTGGATATCCTGCGAATAGCGATAATAACTAGAGATACGTTTGTCAAGTTTTTGTGCTTTATACTACATTAACAAAACCAACTTATTTGCCCTAGATAAAAGCACTGTAAAGCACGTAAAACAAAAATACACCATCAGCGGCTCTGGCTACATTTTGCATCGAAGGAATTTGCGCCTGTCTGTAAACGTCCCACGACCTAGCACTCAACACTTATGGCTACTATCTATGTATCTGAGAGCGGCTTTGCGGAATCGATCCGATCGAGCCATTGCACTCTATAAGCGTTAGTTTTGGTTGCAAGGAAAGATGCGTTTGTTTAACATTTAGCATGCAGTGCGCATCGTCTTCTAGAGAATCACCAGTCGGCGGCGCCAGATGGCGCCACATTCTTGTCAACAGCGCGCGCTCCTTTTTCGCCGTGACCAACCAGCGCGCTAGGAGCGACGGGCGATGGTTGTCGGTAAGCAGTAGCGGTACGCGCTATGCTAAATGTGTCTGATATCTTGCGCAGGCTGTCACACAGTCACAGTATCTCGCACTCGAGTTCGGATTCATAAGTAAAGGAACGTCCCTGATCAGTGCCCCCTTCTGTGCCATCGACGTGACGATGAAGCATCGCTGGGTCAGCTGAGCGTTCCCATGGTTGTTGGAACCATGCAAATGGCGCTGCCAGCCTTGGGACGAACGAGTTACAAAGAACAGGCAACAATACAGTGCAAACATCCGCCACGTGCTCAGATAGACTGTTTTGACTGGTCGCACTAAGTGTCGTCTTTGGGATAGTGAAATCGCAATGAGAAGCGGCGCCAAAATCGAGTTGAAGGCAGCATTTTGTTTGGTTGTATTTTGAAATTTCTTCATTGATTAACTCCCGTTCCTATGAACCGATTCTCGTAATTTTTTTTGAGTCAGCATCTGTGTGACATATGCTCTCACAATTCCAGAGCTTAATGACGACTAGCATTTAAATTGGCTCACGCAACAGTGTCATTTACACCTTATATGCTACTTGTTTGGCACTACAGTTTAGAGTATCAGTATGGGATCCACATAGGAGGGTGATCTTCAGCGGCTGACAGGCTGCATTAGAATACCTTGATAGCACAAGTTCTGTAGCTTGGAACACAAGTTTGGTTCACGAAATGCTTCAAGAATTTTCCATGGAATCAAAGATGCAGCATTTAATTGTCTTTCAACGGATACCCGGGCATTGCTTTATTCATGGAAACACTGAGGCAGATGGAGCGGCAAGGGAAATTAATGCTATTGCTTGAACTTCTAGCCTGCCATTATCAGGATCTGAAATCGGCCTTTTTTAAGTATACATGCCAGTCGGTATGAGCGAAAAAATGTAGTTCCAGCCAATTCATACAACTTCTAAACTTTTTAAATATGACCCCCTCTCCAGGCTTACAATCCCAATATCACTAAAAAGAAATCTAGAAACCCTCATTCACCGCTTACAATTGGGAACAGCCTACACGAATCGCTTTCTACATAGAACTGGACATGCAAAAGACTCACGATGTGCATGTGGTCATTAAAATGAGGATGTGCATGATGTGTTACTGGATTGCCCAGACAATGGCAGTTTTAGGACACAAGTGAAGAGGAAGTTGACCACTCTTGATAAAAGGGCGTTCATTCTTCAAATTCTTAAAAAAGCATTAAGAGCGTGGCCGGTGCATGCGCTGGAGGAACGGGCGAGTGTAGCGCTGAAATCTTTCGCCGAGGACATAGTCATCCTCGGAAGTTACTAAATATTGCATGTGTTAATACTGTGATTGCTCGCGTAGGCTCGTCCTCTGCAGTTTCCTTGTAATCGCTTATATGTGTATTTGATCTATCTGATGCATCTGATATCATTATTGTTACTGCTCATTGTTCCTCCTTCACTTCTTAAATTTGTGGTTTTTATACCGATTATTGGGATTGGGACATATCAATGCTTATTGTATGTCCAGGTTTTATGTCATTAGGTAAAATTGTTACTTTAGCTTTACAGTTTAATTAGTATTTCTTTCATGTCTATCGTAATATTTTTATTTCGAGTTGTATGTGCTGTGGCTATGCTTTCTGGAGCGTTACGTCGCCAATTCGTGATTCTTATTTCATTTGGTGAAAGAAAGCAGCCGACGAAACAATAAAGCATCAATAGCTTTTTAATGTGGATGTCATTAAAACAAGAAGGTGTGATAAACTGCTTTTGTGAATACTGGAATATTTTATACTTTGGCGCAACAGGACGATTCGTTTCCGGGCCAGCGACGCTTATTGTTCGAACTGCCAACAGGCTTTTTCATTTGTACACGTTGAGCACTCGCGTGAAGTATGTTGCACTTTTCCGCTTTAACTACACCGCTGCAGTACGGATTGGTGGATTGTACCCAAACGCATGAATATCTCTTAGTGAATGTGGCACTGACGTGGATTCGAGAAGACAGAGTGCCTATTTCCAAGTTTCTCAGGATCTGAATCTGTGCGAAGTTCAGATGCAGCGCCTCTCTGCCGCCTTGGTTCGTGTTCCTGTTGCAATAATTTCATTTTACGTTTCATAAAAAAAATGGCCGTTAAGCCATGTTAAGACGGAGGGTTTCCGTTAAATGGAGCATTTCCTGCGCGAGTTGGCTACTGTAAAATCACGCGCGAAAAAAAAGATTCATGAAGACTGCGTAGCATGCTACGTTATACTCTAAGCAGAAAGGAGTAAACAGGGGGTAGTCTGCCCTCTAGCGTACTCTGTTTTATTGAAGCAAGGCCGCTAGAGGACAGCTTCTTCCCGTTGTGCTCTCATATAGCAGTATTCGTGTTTAGAAAGAAGCGTCTCATCTGAGCCACAGCGAGGAGAAAGCACAAATCATCGGTTGCGGAGTGATTACATTGACAGTGTGATCAAGCGCTAATGTGTTGCTCACCCGCCGCAGAAAACTGCTGCTACAGTAACGCTGCGCATAGTGGCAGAAGCAGCGCTGTTTGCCGGTGCGAATTCCTGTATGTGAAACACCCTTGAGGCAGTAGAAGCTGATGCACTCCGTCGAGGGGGCAGGCACCTACTCAGTTATTACTTCAGGTAGAGCCATGACAGACCACCGTCAAGTACCCAAAACATATAAGTAGTGTTTCTTTTCTAATTATGTACTGTTTTTTTCTTCAAAGAACCAGTGAAGAATACGACATTGTGATCTGCGCAGGAAGGTATTACGGCATGACATACATTATGCCCATAGCAATATGTAGTTGTACGGCCATTAGTTACCTGTTGGTTACGGAGTACTGTTGCTTTTAGCAAAGAAAATTATATGGCGAAATCGTAGACATGAACTCTGTCGGTGAAACCAATGTTCAAAATTTGCAGATTCGGAATGGCGTTTAGAGATATCGAAGATGTAACTGTGGACGCAAAACGAGCTTTTGAAACCAACCCGCGAGATGATCCAGAAGAAACAACCGCACCTCATGCAGGGGGAGGTCAGGTGCAGGACGTGTTTAAAGGCCGAAAGCTGAAGCAGCGTTCCTTGGTTGACAGGGTGACCTGCCCCTTTCCTCTCCGCGCCACTGAAGAGAAATCGGCAGCCTAAGGAGGAAAGTGACAGTCCGAGCTCTGGTCCGTAATCACCATGGAAAGTTCAGGCAATTAATTACGAGACTGACGCAGTGTCAGCATTTCAGCGCAGCAGAGAAAATGCATTGGCGAGGCTGACTAGCTTGCGGGACAAGCCGAAGCTACCTTCTCTGGTTTGAAAGTGCAGAGTGGTAGGCGAATTAAACTGCCGAGATATTAACTGAATTCTTCAAGTCCAGGCAGTGAAACAAGTAAAGTTATATGCTTGATTCATGTCTTGTTTACGTTTGCAATCGACTAACTGCTTAAAGTGTACTCATCTGCAGGGAATGTGAAATTATAAATAAGACCTACTTTTTGTGACTAACCACTTTGCGAGTAAGAATACTACTGTATGGTAAAGGTTTCAGAGAGAATATATGGTCACGTGCTGGTATTGAACACATCATTTTTGTCAAATGAGGTCCGTCTGCGTGAAGCAACAAAATACGTGCGCGCACTCAATACAGCAAACGAGCCGGCTGCTATGAGTTTCCTAGCACATAAATACACTGATATTTTATCATACCCGGCACAACTGTTGCTGCAATATGGATGCAATTTAAAGTGCATGTGGCTCATTGCAACAAAACAATTTTTCCCGTGATAAGTAAGGCAAGCGAAAAGCACAATCCGTGGATTATCCACTAAACAAATCACGTGGAATGTGAAATTGACAAGTGGCAGAAAAGTGACAGGCGGCATGCAAATCCAGAATTGCGGGAAAACTTAAGGCTGATAACCAGAACAATCAAGAGTAGAAAGTACAGGAGATCAAAAACGGATTTCCAGCGTTGCATTCAACAAATTCAGCAAATAATAGCTGCATAAACTCTGTAACTACTGAAAAAGCTACAAAATTTCAGTGGCGGTTCTTTTCCGAATTTTCTGAGCGTAGTGCTGCAAAAGCCGCTTAAGTAGCAAATCCACTGCTTCTGCGTGTCCGGCTGTAGAAACAAAGAAACAGGCTGATTCATTGAGCATTACGTTCGCTCTGCTTTTACTGCCGACAATGGCGCTGGGCGCATGAACATGTGCTAGAGTACGTGTTTGACGCTTCAACTGTAGCTGCAATTCTTTCCCTGCTTTTAAACATCGACGTAAAAAATTATTGCGGTGCTAATCGAATTGCCAACTGTTTTCTTAGGCGCTATGCGGAACTTACTACTAAATGACTCTACCTTATAAGCCAGGAGTTACAAGGAAGAATACTAAAATATTTCAAAAATAGGCTTTTGGGGTAAGAATATGGCTTTTGCGCTTAGTATTACCAGTTTTGACAGACACCAGAAAACCGGTGGATCGTCGTATCAAGCTGGTTAACTTATTTTATATGTAAGCCGCCGCGGTGGCTGAGTGGTTATGGTGCTCGGCTGCTGTCCCGAAAGACGCGCGTTCGATCCTGGCCGCGGCGGTCGAATTTCTATGGAGGCGAATTTCTAGAGGCCCGTGTACTGTGCGATGTCAGTGGCCGTTAAGAACCCCAGGTGGTCGAAATTTCCGGAGCCCTTCACTATGGCGTCTCTCAGAGCCTGGGTCAATTTGGGACGTTACACCCCAACAAACGAACTGATTTTATTATTTCCTTTTTAACTTCGAGTTAGGAGCCTAGTTGCAATTAAGCATTTTAGGCGGTCGTTAGTAAAAGACATATCAGTTTTTAGAATTCCGAAAAGGCGATTATCCTCGGCGCTATAGCGCAACAAAATTTGAGTTTATCGTGCCAAAACACACGCTCTTTCTGAAAGCATCCATGCAAAGCAACCTTTCCAGCGCATGTAACTGGCCAAAAAAGTCAAATTTTTTCCATCCAAAGCGCCGAGGGTAATCACGTTTTCGAAATCCTTAAACCTAATATCGGCAATACAAACGAGCGGCTACAAATAACTGATTGCAACTGGGCGCCTAACTCTACTATAGTTAAAAAGTTAATTACTAAAAATTAGAGAGCCAGCTCACTACTTAAGACGGTTCACCGGTTTTCTGGTGTCCGTCAACCCTGATAATACTATGCCGCAAAAGCCACATTTTTATGCCAAAAAGCCTAGATTTTAAGCTTTTAAGTCTTACCAAAAACTCCCGGTGTATTATTAATGGAGTAAACACAGCAGCAGGAAGGACAGGTCACCGTCAGGGAGCACACAAAAACCAGGTCCCCCCAGAGCTAGCTGCAACGTTCTCTTCGTCCCGCGCCTTGTGGCTACGTTCCGTAACACTCACTTCCCCCTCCCTTGTCCCCTGCTCCTCGAGAGAGCAGATCAGTCGCTGTGCTTCATAGGCTGGGGAGTTCAAATGTTAGGGCTTAAGATGGGCGGCGTGCACGAGCTTTGTAGATCGTATGTCGCAGGTGGAGACTTGGAGTGCAGGGGCGCGATTTCATGGACACGTTCCTCATTTGCTTCAAGATGCGGTAAGAACCCTATTAACGAGGCAGTAGTTTCGCACAAAGGTCCACACGGCGCGCAGGGAGCCAGAGTAGGACCAGGGAGCCAGGAGAACAGTGCATGTAGATGAACGCCGTAGCGACGTTTTTAAGCCGGTTCAGAACCACCAAGGCGATCTGGAGAAATTTGGCGCGTGGCGTCAGCACGGGCACCTCAAGACGCGATAAGGACCGACGTAACGAGGTAGTAGTTTGTCACACAGGCCTACACAGCGCGCAGGAAGCCAGGGAGGTAGTGGGCGTAGGTAAAGGTGGTGAAGGTCGTGTCGATGCTTTTGAGTGGTCGGAGAAGCGTAGAGACAATTCCGAGCAATTTGGCGGGCGGCATCCGCACGGGCAATGGCGTCATTAGCGTGGCTACTCGTAGAAGTGTCATGAGGCAGTAAGCAGTCGAAGGGGAGCAAGCGGTGGCTGCCAATGAGTGGCGGCCAAAGAGTTGAAAGAAGGGAGAGTATCTGGAGGTATCCTGGAGTGAGGAACTGTAGGCTAACGCCTCGGAAGGTAAATTGAAGTCCCAGTCACGATGGTGGTCCGAAACGTACGTAGACAGCATGCCTGTCAGCGTGTGGTTAAGGCGCTCTGTAAGGCCGTTCGTTTCGGGATGGTTGGACATTGGGATTCGTGACGGGCGGAGCATGAGCGTTGAAGGTTGTGAACCACTTTAGATAGGAAGCAGTGGCCTCGATCCGTAAGCGGTTGACGAGGAGCGCCATGAAGCAAGACGACGTATGGAGGAGAAAGTCGGCGACATCGGAGGACAGATGGTCGGGATAACACGCGTTACAGCGTACCAGGTAGCGTAATCGGTCGTGACGGCAATATTGTCATGTAGTAGTGAAAACTTTATTGGGCTTACTTGCGCCCACGATGGACTGAATAACTCGGCGGCAGCGTAGCAACAAGCGTGCTCGGCGGTAGTCGAACAGAATGCCCGCCGCTGTCCGCCATGCTCAATTTAAAGCTGATGGCGAACTTTTGAGATCAAGCGTGCAAAGCTACTAGAACATTCGGGAAAAACGTAGAATGAGCTCTGCCTGGATGCGAACAATCGAGATATATCTGGTCACGTCTTGGGTCGCAAACGAAGCGATAAAGCGGCGTGCCGGCAGCTTTGAAGAATGAGCAAACACTGCAATGATTCGCGGCATGACTCCACTCTCAAAGAACCATCGACCCGTTGAATTAAAACAAGTAAGGCGACTAGCATCAAATAAAGCGAATCGTGCGAAACTAAACACAGAGTGTGGAAACACACGGTTCTTTTGCGCGCTTAATATGGCTTTAGACAGAAGACGTGGAGAACTTCTGCTCGTAAGTGGCGTCGCTGGGCTGCAGTCATTGCGTCAGAGGTGCCTTCATAATCCAGTTCACCTAGCCGACGAAGAACTTTGTATGGGCCGAAACAGCGGCGCAAAAATCTTTCACTGAACCCACGGCGGTGAATGGGGGTCCAAAACTTCTTCTCCTGGCTTGTATTCCGCGTTGCATTTCCGTAGGTTGTAGCCTCTGGCGTCGGACCTCTGCTGGTCTTTGGTCCGTAATCGGGCAAGTCCTCGGGCTTCTGCGAGTTGAAGGTGGGAGGCGACGTCGACGTTACCTCCTTCGGTAACTTCGGTAACGTTGGGCAGCATGGCGCCTAGCGTGCTTGTGACCTCCCCTCCATGGACGAGCATAAAAGGCGTTATCTGGGTGGTCTCCTGCACTGCGGTGTTGCAGGTGAAGACGACGTTAGGCAGGATGATGTCCCATGTCTTGTGTTCGGCATCGACATACATGGCGAGCATATCGGCGATGGTTTTGTTCAGGCGCTCGGTCAGTGCGGTGTTCTGCGGATTGTATGCAGTTGTCCTCCGGTGGCTGGTTTGGCTGTAACGCAGGATGGCTTGCGTAAGTTCCGCCGTGAATGCTGTTCCTCTGTCCGTGATGAGCACATCGGGGGCGCCATGTTGCAGAAGAATGCACTCCACGAAAAAGTTGGCGACTTCTGCTGCTGTTCTGTTTGGCAGGGCTTTCCCCTCGGCGTAGCGGGTCATGTAGTCGGTCGCTATAATGATCCACGTATTTCCAGACATTGAATTTGGGAAAAGAACCAACAAGTTCATGCCTATTTGTTGAAAGGGCCTTGAGGGGGGTTCAGTGGGGTTCAGAAATCCTGCTGGTCGGGTGGGAGGGCCTTACGTCGCTGACAATCTAGGCAGGTTTTCACATAATGTGCGACCTCGGTAGACAGTCGGGGCCAGTAATACTTGTCTTGAATGAGGCGGAGGGTGCGAGTAAACCCGAGCTGTCCAACTGTCGGCTCGTCATGTGAAGCCAGTAACACTTCGCGGAGACAAGCAGGTACAATAATGAGGTAGGCTGTTTTGTTCGGTGCGAAGTTCTTCATGAAGACATCGTTCTCTATACAGAAGGTCGACAGTACTCGCTTCAACGAGTTGAGGGAGGGGGTGAAGAAACTTTGTCTTCCAAGTACTCGATGAGGCATTTTTGGTCGGGGCCTGAGCGTTGCTGCTGTGTAAAAGAGCTGGGGCTGATGGGTCCCAGGAAGGCGTCCTCATCGTCGTCCGGCGGCAGGGCATCTACAGCGGCACGTAAGTGGCAATCGGCGCCAGAGTGCTTGCGTCCGGACTTTTTAAACGACGGCGACGTCAAATTCCTGGAGGCGCAGACTCGATCGAGCGAGGCGGCCAGAGAAGTCCTTCAAATTGGCAAGCCAGCACAGCGCGTCGTGACCACTGACCACCTTGAACGGTCGTCCGTACAGGTAGGGGCGGAATTTCGAAGTAGCCTAGATGATGGCAAGGCACTCCTTCTCAGTTGTCGAACAGTTCGTCTTGGCCTTTGAAAGGGAACGGCTAGCGTATGCGATGGCTTTCTTGAGCCCGTCGCATTTTTGAACGAGGACGGCGCCTACGCCCACGCTGCTTGCGTCGGTATGAACATCAGTATCGGCAGTTTCATCCAAATGCGCGAGGATCGGTGAAGACTATAAACGACGCTGAAGGTCTTTGAAGGCTTCTGCGTGCGGTGCTTTTCATTTTAATGGCATGTCTGCCTTCGTTAGTTGAGTCAGGGGCTCGGCGATGCACAAAAAGTTTTTCACAAATCGTTCGGAATATGCGAACAGTCCGAGGAACCCGCGCAATGCTTTCATATCGGCCGGCGATGGAAAGTGTTCAATAGCAGCTGTTTTCTGCTTGTCTGGGCGTACTCCCTCCTTGGTCATGATGTGGCCTAGAAACAGCAGCTCTTCGTAGGCAAAGTGGCATTTATCTGCTTTCAAGGTTAGGCCAGACGACTTGATGGCATCTAGTACTGTTCGAAGTGTTTTGAGGTGCTCTTCAAAGTTCGAGGCGAAGACAACGACGTCATCTAAATATACCACACAAATTTGCCACTTCAGGCCTACCAGCACTGTATCCATTACTCGCTGAAACGTCGCTGGTGCGGAACCGAGACCAAAAGGCACAACCTTGAACTCAAACAGCCCGTCCGGAGTGATGAACGCTGTCTTCTCGCGATCTCTTTCATCGACATCAATTAACCAGTAGCCGCTATTTAGGTCCATTGATGAGAAATACTTGCCGTTTCAGAGCCGGTAAAGTGTGTCGTCAATGCAGGGGAGGGGGTAGACTTCCTTCCTTGTTATGTTGTTCAAGCGGTGGTAATCAACGCAGAATCGAATGCGCCGTCTTTCGTTCTCACTAGAACAACTGGTGCCATGCCACCCGTGGGCTGATTGAAGGCTGGTTGACGTCGTCGCGAAGCATTTCTTCGACTTGGTCCCGGATGGCTTGTCGTTCTCGCGGTGCCACACGGTAGGGTCTTTGATGAAGAGGTCGGACGTGTTGGTCCGTTATAACGCGATGCTTGGCAACTGGCGTTTGTCGGAACTTCGGCGATGTCGAAAAACACTCGCTGTAGCTTCGAACCTGATTGCGGGTCTGGTCTTGTCTGTTCCGGTGCAGGGCTGGGTTGATGTAGAAAGTGGGCGAGTTCTCTTGGTCAGGCGAATCTTCTGCGGAGGGGTCGGAGAGGGCGAAGGATTCTCGTACGTCGGATATTTCGTGGAAGAAAGCAATCGTCGTTCTTCTGTTAATGTGCCGGTATTCTTCGCAGATGTTAGTCAGCAGTTATTCGGCATGACCATTGCGGAAATGTGCGATGCCTCTTGCGATGCTGATTCCTCGGTCTAGAAGCAACTGCATGTTCCCCTTGATTATGGCTTCAGAGTTTATGGCTTTCGTGGCGCCTACGGTCACGATAACGCTTGAACAGGGTGGGACGCTCACTTTTTCCTCCAGGACACTCAGGGCAACGTGAGTTTTGCAAGTTTTCATCAGAGCGATGGCTTCGTTCGTCGAAAGCGTGATCAGATCGGATCGCAGGTCAATGATCGACTGATGCTCTTTAAGGAAATCCATGCCTAAGATCACTTCGCGGGATCATTGCCGTAGCACAACGAGGGTCGCAGGATAGGTATGTCCTTTGACAGGCACTCGCGCTTTGCATCGTCCAGATGGCGTAATGAGGTGACCTCTGCGGAGCGAATTTGTGGGCCGTCCAATGCGGTAGTGACTTTCCTCAACCGCGAAGCGAATGTTCCGTTCATCACCGAGTAATCGGCTTCTGTGTGGACTAGAGCGGTAACTTTCTGGCCGTTGATTGTCACTTCTAAGTTGAATGTCCTGGCTATTGCATTGCAATCCGCCCTCGGCGTCGAGTCACAGCTTCGTCGCGTATGTGAATAGCGGGTGGGGTGTGTCGTCGAAGCTTTTCTGTCTGGCGGCATCTTTTTGAAGGCAGTTCGCGTTGTGGTCGGGGTTGTCATTTTGTGCGGCGTCGGCGCAGCAAGGGTAGCGTCTTCATGCGGAGTAGTGGGTGCCGCATCTTCATTACGCGTGGCCGGTGGAGGATCTTGGATGTTTCGCTCGTGAGCAAGCTCTCCTCCAGATGTGACTGTCTTTAGTTTCCCCTACGGGGGCTGGGAGACCTTCCTCGTACCGCGGCTGCGTAGGTGCTGTGTGGCGACGCAAAGCGCGAAGTTGACGGCGATGGTGAGCGCGAAAGGCGGGTCGGCGTGTACTCCTCTCGAGACAGGTACTCGTTGTTTTCCTGCGGACGTTGGCCGAAGCGTGGTCGTGGGGCGTCAACGGCAAATCCTCGAAGACCGATACGTCAGTACGGGCAGTGACGAAGAATATGGCCCGCCTCACCACAATGAATGTACAACGGCCGGTTGTCGGAAGTCCTCCAGGCGTTCTATTTCCTGGGGCTTGAGCATCACTCATAGGCTGGGCGGGCGGTGCGGGGAGGCGGCGTTCCGGAACAAGTTGTTCATGTCAGAGAGGACGTAGGGGTTGTCGTTGGTGCTGAGGAGTGCGTACTGTAGCGGCGTAGGTCATAGCCTGGGGTTCTGTGGCTGTCGGGGTGCCAAGTGTCGGTTGCACTTTTTCCCGTACCACATCAATGAGGGTTGCTGCTTGCGGCTTTGAGGAGGGTGACTGTAATCGGCGTAGCTCCTCGCTGACGATTTCGTGGATCAGTTCCCACAAGTTTCCGCTGCTGCTGGTCGTCGTGTCCGGATAGATTGCACAGACAGAGGAAGGGCGGTTGTACTGGCGAGCCCGGACGTCGAGGGTCTTCTCGATCCTGCGGCTTCTTGCATGAATTTGTCGCCTGTTTTTGGCGGCTGGCGGACGAGGCTGCCAAAACGTTGTTCCTTTACGCCGCGCATTAAAAACTGAACTTTCTTTTCCTCGGTCATCTCGGGGTCGGCGCGGCGAAAGAGGCGCTTCAACTTTTCGATGTAACAGCGGACGGGCTTGTTCGGAAGCTTGTTCGGAGTCGTTCCGCTCTTTTTTTCCTCATGGTACTGGTGAATACCTTCAAGAGTTCCTTTTTGAATAGCTCCCATGCCGTTAGGGAAGACTGGAGGTTTTCATAGCACGTGGACGCTGGGCCCTCCAGTGCAAAAAACACGTGCCGCAGTTTCGCCGGATCATCCCAATGGTTGAATGATACCATGGGCTCATGTTGGTCTAACCATTCTTCGGGGTCTTTGCCTAGGGATCCATTGAAAATTGGCGGCACCCGCGGCTGCTGCAGTATGATCGGGGCCGAGATCTTTGGCGAGGTAGTGGTGCTCGTAGCGGCACCCTTTCGCTGTCTGGTGCGGCCCGGCAGTGTCCCGAACTCAGGCTGCTCTCCCTGGAGACGTCGGCTGGCTCGGTGAACTGCTGGCTCGTCCTCCTGTACTAACGCAGGGGTCCGCGTCCCGACTTGAAGGGGGTGTCCGGAACATGGAAGGCTAGCCAGTACCTCCACCAGATATCTCGTAGTGGTGATGCCAGTCTAAGGAACGACGAAGACAGACAAAAGTTCTAAACGAAAACTGTTCATTGGGATGACTTGCGCCCACAATGGACTGAGTTAGTCGGCGGCGGCATAGGAACAAGCATGCTCGGCAGTCGGCGAACAGAATTCCCGTCTCCGTCGGCTGTGCTCAATTTAAAGCTGATAGCGAACTTTCGAGATAAAGAGTGCAAAGCTACTAGAACATTCTGGAACAGTATAGAATCAGCTCTGCCTGGAAGCGAACAATCGAAATAAATCTGGTCGCGTCTTGCATCGGTAAAAGGCAATAAAGCGCCGTGCCGGCAGCTTTGAAGAATGAACATACAAACACTGCAATGATTAGCGGCAATATCCTTGTTCTTGGAAGCTTATGTGGAGAAAGGCTCAAGCACGTCGAGGCGAATATGAAAAAATGGGTCAGGCCGTATGTCGATGGGCTAAGCTGGCCTCTAGGCGGGAGCGATAGCTTTTACCGGCGCTGGCATTGTTCACAAGAAGCAACGTATCCGCGGACAGAGCGTAAAGGCCAGGCCATAAGAACCGCCTTAGCACGTGGTCGTACGTGCGCGGCACGCCGTGGTGCCCTGCCGTAGGGGCATTATGAAGTTCGGCAAGTACAGTGGAGCGAAGATGGGTCGGGAGGACGAGCAAGAGCTCGGCGCCATTGGGGTGGCTATTGCATCGTAACAGAGTATTGGGATGCATCATGAAAAGTTTGAGAAGGGGATCGGAATGGTTGCAGTGGAGGCGGTTAATGGTGGGGTGCAGAGAGGGATCACGGCGCTGCTCGTCGCTGATGTGCAGGAAGTCCGATACAAACAAAATGCAATTGTCGGTATCGGTGTTGTTGGGACCGGGCGCATCGACAGGGTGGCAAGACAGTCAGCGTCATGGTGCACTCGGCAGGGTTTGTAGGCGACAGTAAATGTGTATTCCCGCAAGCGCAAGGCCCAGCGACCCATACGCCCTGTAGGGTCTTTAGGAGCGGACATCTACCACAAGGCGTGATGGTCGGTAAAGATGCCGAAGGTCTTCCAAGAAAAATAAGCGCGGAATTCCGTCAACGTCTAAACTAGTGCAAGCCACTACCGCTCCGTATTGCAATAGTTACGCTCGAAGGGAAATAGGAGGTGGCTGGTGTAGACGAAGGAACGGTAGTCCTACGGTAGTCGCTGCACATGTATGGCGACAATACATGGCTGCTGGCGTCTGTGCGAAGTTTCTTAGGCGCAGAAGGTTTAAAATCAGCCCACACAGATCGAGCAGTAAGGCCCACAACAAGTGTTGTGAAGGCGCGTGCTTGGTGAAGGCCCGTAGGTAAAGGGAAGTACTTCTTCAGGAGAGTGGTAAGGGGACGGGCCATGTAGGAGAAGGTCTGGATAAGCCGACAGAAATACGAGCAGAGCCCGAGATAACTATGCACATCGCTAAAGAAGCGGGGAATGGGGAATTCGCGGATGGCCCGCTCTTTCACTCCCAACATTCTCAGATAAAAATTTTTAAAATTGAAAAATTGTAAGACATTGTTATAGAAATTTTGAACGTAATGGTCCATTCTTCTGATATGCAGCAAAGTCTCCATTTTGGAGTGTTTCTATCAATCGCATCGAACAGTTAAGACTGCCATAGAAGAGAAACTCGAAACGTTTTTGACGGTGGCAAAACGATAATAGAAAAAAATACAAGAATGTCGGCGGGTGGTCCGCTAATATATTTATTGTTATAGGGAATCCTTGCATTGTATGCAAAAATTGCCTTTATAAACGGTTCGCCGCTCAAAAATTCTTTCGTCTCAAATTGCTGTGTATGGTCAAGGTCAGGCTTGAGACCAGAAGCATGAACCAAGTGCCCGAGGACCTTAATTTGGCGCTGGCCGAAGCTGCACCTCTTGGAGGCCAGTTGGGGATCTGCGCGACGAAAGACGGCGTAGGTGGCCTTGTAACGTGGAAGAGGAAACGACAATGTCATATAAGTAGGACAAGCAAGTCGTCTATTTGAAGCCACTCTAAAGCAGGTCCATCATGCGCTCGAAGGTAGCAGGAGCGTTGCAGATGCCGGAAGGCATAAATTGAATTGTTATAAACTAACAGGGGTGACACAGGCAGTCCTCTCACGATCCCACTCGTCAACAGGAGTTTGCCAGCTCTGAACCCAGATCAATGGAAGAAAAATAGCTGGCGCCATGCAGGTAGTCGAGGGCGTCAATTGTCGGAAGAGTGTGGACGTCGTTCTTGTTTATCTAATTAGGATGGCGGTAATGGACACAAAAGCGCCATCTTTCATCTTTCTTTTTGACCAATGCGGGACGTTCAAGGACAGCTGGAAGGCTCTATAAAGTTCGCCAGCATCTTGTCCACATCTGTTTGGATGACATCGCACGCTTGAATGGAGACACGATAGAGCCATCTGTGTACGGGACTGGCATCGCCCGTAGTTATGCGATGGGTCACGATAGTAATTTTTCAGACAAGGCGATTGCCGAAATCAAAGACGACATTGAAGGAAATTAAAAGGGTGAAGTAGGGGCGTGGCCGTGGTCAGGCGACAAATCCGCCGCGATCATATCACATCTAGAGTGTGGACGTGATGCTTCCGAGTACCCGCCAAGTAGAAAAAGACTTGACATTGATGCCATCAGTGGCGCAAAATATGCAAGCATCGCGACGCTGCGCCCCAGCGGCTGTCGGCATTGTTGGTGGCGCTGTGCCAGTGGTGTGTCGGACGGCATAGTAATAGATCCGAGCTGACAGCTGCTGCGGAGATCCAGAGCGTGGTTCTGGTTGATCACCCAGTACCTCCGCCATGTACTATGTTAACTCGGCAGCAGGCGGGACAGGTCGCAGTAAGCAGCACGCAAAAACCAAGTCGCGCCAACAATCAGTTTAATCAGTTCTGCAAGTTTGTTGTTTCAAAGTAGACACTTTCACGGCTCTTTCTGAGCGGTCCAGAGCGGCCACGTGATTCTGGCCGAAAATAGTGCTGCCGACAAGCCGCCCTGAGGAGGCGATAATAGCAAAAGCGATTGAGGTCTTCACGGCAAATGGGCGTCTTCATCCCATATTCTCGGCAACTTTATAAGGATGCAACTACAAAGCTAACCCAGCACATGTGCGCGCATTACGTTTGTTTTCTGTGCGCTTCCTGCACAGGGCAGCAACGTAGCAGGCGGAAAGTCGATTATGGATACCACGCATGTCTTGCCACCGAGACGGCAAGCATGACATACCTCTTGACTGGTATTCAACCTTCCCAAATCGCTGTGTTCTGTGCGCTTCCTGCACAGGGCAGCAACGTAGCAGGTGGAAAGTCGATTATGGATACCACGCATGTCTTGCCACCGAGACGGCAAGAATGACATACCTCTTGACTGGTATTCAACCTTCCCAAATCGCTGTGATTGGCCGGCAGTGGATTCGGTTTCCACGCTTCCACTGTTTCAAGCTTACTAGGCTGCTATTTCCGCTTTAGGTGCTTTTTACAGCCGGCACACACCGGTTGACCATGTAGTCTTGCACACGTCGCATTAAAAAATGTCGATGCACTTCAACTTTCTCTTCCTGAAGGTAACTTAACACAGCGGCCAATTGCGGTCCTAGCTGTGTAACTGAAAAATTTCAGAAAAGTAATTAAGATTGCTTTAATAATGCGGCAGCAGTAGTTGGCTCGTGGACCCAAAAAAAGCGCGTTTTAAAACTCTCGATTGGTCGAAACGGTGTGAGATCATCAAAGACGGGAAAACACAAAATGTTAACTAGCAATACGCCATGAGCGCTGCTTCTAGGAGTGCCACTGAAAACCGTCTCGCGGCCGATTCTGGAAACAGCGGCGGGGTCCGCTGGCCGCGCTTCCCCGCGTTGGCACGCGTTTGCCCGCCTCGTGGCCGACTTGTCGCGGCCACAGTGGTTCCAGTTAGTGGCTGAGATTTCATCTTCGTGTTTTCCAGTGCAGGATATTTCTATACTGCAGAAATCAAAGGTAGAGATGGACCGGCGCTCGACGAGTGAACGCATCTTCGACGCCGCTGCAGTATGACGAGCCAAATGCGCGTGTGCGCTAAATGCAATCGTGCGCCACGAATGCAACGACTTCCTTGAAAATTATCACAATAATGCCGAAGCCTAACATTTCAGTGCAGTTATAGTAGAGTTTTGACAAAACTGTGAGATGCTTGATGATATTATATTTGGAACCATCGTAGCCCGGTCAGTTACTGACACCTTAGCAGGTTGAAAAAAAGGGAAGAGAAAATGATCGCATTAAGAAGAATGATCGCCTTCTAGGCTTCATTTAGGGATCCACCGCCGATGTGCTTGTTTTTAAAGCACTCCGCTATGGCTCCAAGGTGCTCACGTGATATGAAAGAACGCTTAGAGAAGCAGCTATATCGCTTGTTTTCATTAGTTTCTCACATTAACAAGACGACACATTAAAAAAAATAATCACACGTAACTTTTAAAATATGCGGTATTTGATGGTTAGTTTTCGGAAACCAAAGCACTGCACTACAGGTAATATTGTTGGTGTAATGTATGCTCCAGCTTTTGTCACTTAGAGTCCTTGCTTGAAAGCCAAACTAATTTCTAGGGATTCACAAAAATTGAGAGAACGAAAAAATAACAAAATGCTAACTTGAGATGATGCTCGTTTTCATTATACATTTAATGACTAACATTCTTTCTCAGGGGGCTAACAAACCTGCAAAAACTACCAACTTTGATTGCTTGGCGGCTTTGGCGTTTCACAGATATCGCCACATTAAAGAGAAAGGGTGACAAAACAGACCCCCGCAGCATGCACATTTCAGCCGGAGGAGACGTGAAGAGAGCCCCTCAAGCGCGAGCATGCACTGTGCGTCCGCCCAAAAAACTGGACATAGAGAAACAGGCTTCCGCTCACCTATAGCTACTGAGCCCAAAGGCGTGGGTCAATGCTCAAAAATGAGGCCGCAGATACTTCAATTTGAAGGAAGCGGAATGCAAAAGCAGTCCCGCGGTGTGCAATGCCAGTGCACGTTAAAGAACCTCTCATGATCCAACTTAATCAGCATCTCTCTGCTACGCCATCTTTCGGAGACCATGTGCGATTTCGAATGCTACATCCCTTATTTTGATACAACTTTTCTCTATCTAAAAATATTGAACGAAAAACACACAAAAACTAATAAAGTGAAATAACTATATTTTGTGAGTATTATTTGTTTATGATTTACAGGTGTGTTTAAAATCCCAAAAGCGACTTAGGCTATGAGGGAAACTGTAGTGAAGAGCTCCGGATATTTCGCCCACCTGGGGTTCTTTAACATGCGCTGACGTCGCACAGTATACGGGCCTGTAGAATTTTGTGTCCATCAAAATTGTACCGTCGCGGCCGGGAACGAACCCGCGTCTTTTGGATCAGCAGCCTATCACCGTAACCGCTGAGCCACTGTGGTGGCTCTAGTATTCTAGTCCTCTGCAACTAAAAAGTATTGCAAGCAATAGGTACACTACGCAGTTTCGTGCTTCAGGAAATTTACTTTTCAGCTGTGCACAGAATCTTGCACAGGTGTCGTATTGAGTCATTTGTTAGTACAATCGCAAGGACATGTGAATGCTGTAAAGATTATACCGCCGTTTCATAGGGCGCACAGGAATAAGCCAGAAGCACAAGATACAACGGCACAGTACATGACATAGGCAAAGAGGCAGCATAAAACGCAGACATCCCATGTCTCCTATTGCAACCAATTAAGCTTGCCATGCCAGTGCACTGTTGCACGGTTAGGAGTTGTGAACAATTCTTAAAAGCGTAACGTTGTTCATGCGTAAAAGAAAACCGGGGCAAAGATCGACTAAAATTGAACACATCCCAAGAACAGCATCTCTTTTCGCAATATTTAGAGATGAGTCGGTTGCGAGTCATGTCATAAACAAGACAGCGGGCCCGAATTACGCAGGAAGAAAAATTGCGATTTCAGAACCTTAAACTGCTTCTCAGATTAATAGCATGCTTCTCCGAGTATCCCTAAAATCCATTAAGCCTAAGTATGGCAGCACATGCATGTATATAGAGTTTCTGAGAGAGACACGTAAGCAACTAGCCAGCGAACACCAACAACAAGCCTGCGGCAAGAAGCAAGCCAGCGGGAGCAGCCGCATCGCTGCTTCGCAAGAGCGACGATAGGCGGCGCAGCCAGCGCTCAGCTCATTATGTTGGGCGACATGAACGCACATATAGAAGACCTGGATGGGTACACAGATTCGAAAGAGGCATGCTGCAGGACGTATGTGACAGGCATGATTTAGTTTTATGCAACAGTACCAAGAAGTGTTAAGGGCTCATAACATGGGAGGCAGGGAGTCTGCACTCGACGATAGATTATGCACTAATGTCACAGAGAATGTATAATAGATTAGGAGTAATGAGCATAGCTGAACATGGTTCCAGAAGTCTAGGTAGTGACCACAAGCGTATCAAGTTGAGTTTCAGAAGAAAAACTAATGTAGGACTGAAGCGAGATGAACAATCAGAGGGGAATTTTTGCTCAGAAAAGCAATTGGAAGCAGCAGCAAAACAAACTGAGAAAGCAATTTTTGAGGATAATGAAACAGAATAGACTCATAACAAATTAACTCGATTATTTGAGCTTGAGCTAGCTAAGGTGCTAGCCAAGCCAAAAGGAAAAAGGCGCAAACCCAAGGGTTGGATGGATGAGGAGGTTAAGAGGGCGATAAAGAAACGTCAGGAAGCGTCCAGGGAACAGATATATTCCAAGAAGAGGGGGGCACCAGAAGTTGAAGGAGACAGAAAACGGGATACCTTCATAAAGTGTAGAAGGGAACCATCCTATTTGATTAATGAGGAAATTAGAAGAAAGAGTGATAATGGATTCCAAAGCAATTAAAAATGTAGAAAAGCCGCTCAAAAATTCTGGAACCATATAAATGCAATGAGTAATAGAACTAGGCTAGAAAAAGCTTAAATTTAACATATCACGGTATTCGACTAGACAGGGATGAAGGGACAAAACACATAGAAGCAAAGGTGAGAGAAAAATTTAAAGAAATGCTGCACATAATTTATTGAAGCAGGATAGACCGGTTACTGCAATAGCTTCACTTGAGCAAAGAAACTGGGAAATAGCAGAGAAGAAGGTTCTTAGTGGCACATACCAAAAACAGATGGTATTCCGATTATCTTAACATAGAAGCTAGGACCAAAATCCAACCAAACATAAATACAGGGGGTGATTAAAATGATAGTGGATGGGAAAGTCTCCGATGAATGGCGATTAAGTAGAATGAACATGATATATAAGGGAAAGGGGGACAAAGCTGACGTAAGTAACTACCATCCCATAATAGTTGCATCTGAGGTTTACAGGGTGGTGATGCGGATTATAAAGGACAGATTTCTGGCTTGGGTGGAGAACGAGGGGGTGCTAGGGGAGCTAAAAAATGGGTTACGGAAACAAAGGCGGTTGCAGGATAATCTGTTTTCAGTTGCGCAGTGTAGAGATTGCTGAGAAGGAACACAGGTCCCTATGGCTACATTTCTGGATATTAAGGGAGCCTGCGACAACGTTATTCAAGAGTATCTGTGGGACATATTGGGCACATTAGACGGAGTAATAATTCTTTTAAAATATATATATTTAAGAGAAGTGTTTCTACAAAGACACTTTTATTTATCAACGTTTCGACCGCGGTGCGGTCTTCTTCAGGACAGTCCTGAAGAACACAGCACCGCGGTCGAAACGTTGATAAATAAAAGTGTCTTTGTAGAAGTGCCCACTTCTCTTAAATCTTAATTCTGCGGAGCCAACGCAACCTACGTTCGTAATATATATATATATATATATATATATATATATATATATATATATATATATATATATATATATATATATATATATATATATATATATATATATATATACTGTGAAGAAGACGACGAGCATATGCGTGAGCTGCATAGTCATCGCCTGACACACGCTCTCGGCTGGACTAGCTGACCCGCTGTTGGCCCTGCTCCCGTTAGGAAGCTTCTCAGAATAAACCCCACCTTACAATTGGTGAAGGTGCCGGGTAACGTCCTCTCGCCCTGGAACTCCGCAACCGAACGCTACCCCCTGCCGCGATGCCTAACCACCAAGCCGTCCAAGTGAGCCCGGCCGCCGTCATCTGTGCTGGTTCTGTCCGCCAGCGACACCCCGCTATCTTCAATGGCAAGGACGACCATGATGTTGAGGAATGGCTCGCATCTTATGAGCGGGTGAGCGCATACAACAAGGGGGACGCGGAAACCAAACTGAACAATGTGATTTTCTATCTAACGGGCGTTGCGAATCTGTGCTATCGGAACCACGAGGCAGACATTACATCATGGTCTGTTTTCACATCTAACTTCTCAGAGGTATTCGGCCGCCCGGCAGTCAGAAAACTCCGTGCCGAACAGCGCTTGCGTGCGTGGTCACAGCAGGTTGGTGAGAACTTCACGAGTTACATCGAGGATGTCGTCGATCTGTGCAAGAGGGTGAACGCTCAGATGCCCGAAGCCGACAAGATCAGGCATATTCTCAAGGGCATTGATGACGACGCCTTTCAGATGTTGTTGGCGCGAGACCTGCGCACCGTCGCGGAAGTCGTCACCCTGTGTCAGAGCTTCGACGAACTACGCAAGCAGAGGGTTCTGACACGCGAACACATCACGAAAGTCGACTCGCTTGCTGGCCTGAACGATGCAAGAGACCAGTCATCGCTCCTACCGCACATCAAGAGCTTCATCTGAGAAGAAGTTGCTCGCCAGCTCTCGCTTATTTCCCGCCATCAAGAGCCATCAGCACACATAACTCCGAATTTGCGGCACATCATTCAAGAACAGGTCGCTGAAGCTCTCCCGCAAGCCCCTCAGCCCACACCTCTTGCGACCCTGCTGACATATGCGGACGTTGTTGCGCGACCTTGTCCACCTACCCATACTCCGCCTCCTGGCCCCGTTCGAGAGCCCGCTGGTTTTATTTTTCCGCCTGCTCATCTGCGAACCTCCTGGGGCACGCCTGATAATAACCGACCGCCTGCTCAACTGGAAAACTCCTGGTGCACGCCTGACGACCGCCCTATCTGCTACTTCTACGGCTTGCCAGGTCATGTGGCGCGGCTTTGCCGTCGACGCATGAAGATCTCACGAACACCTCCAGAAGTTTCCGGTTACTGGTCCCAGCGTCAGTACTCACCTCCTGCTGAGCCGCCCCTAAGCCGTTCTCTGTCTCCTGAGCGCACCTCCTTCTCTGGACGCCGTTCGCCTTCTCCACTTCTACGCTCCATCTCTCCGATGCGACGGCGTCTCTTTACCACTCAAGAGGAAAACTAGGTGCTGCAGTTCCTGAGGCGAGAACTGCGCAGTCGTCGAAATTTGAAAGGCCTCGTCTGTCTGCCGCCAATTTAATTGAAGTTTTCGTAGAGGGCGTATCTGTGATGGCGCTTGTGGACACCGGTGCTGCGGTTTCTGTCATGGATGCAGCGCTTTGCCAATCTTTGAAGAAAGTCAAGACGCCCCTTTCTGGCCTGTCGTTACGAACTGCAAGTGCGCACCTCATCCAGCCGTTAGCAGCGTGCACTGCTCGATAATCATAGCAGACATTCTATATTTGGTTGAGTTCGTCGTTCTGCCGTCATGTTCGCATTCGATCACCTTAAACTGGGACTTCCTATCGCTTCATGACGCGGTCATCGACTGTGCTCGAGCTCAAGTAGCGCTCTCCACGTTGCCGAATCCCGTGCCAGACTGAAATTTGCGGTGCCCCTGCTCCTGCTAAAGCTTTTGTCGCCGACAGTACCGATATTCCTGCGTGCTCTTCCGTGATTGTGCCTCTCTCCTGTGCTTGTGTTCGCGATGCCAGTGTCCTCTTCACGCCGTCGCCTACTTTCTGCGTCGCATTTGCCTGCCGCTGCCTTATGCGCTCCTCACTTTCTCCGCCGGACTCACCGAACTGTGGGTCTTCAACCCGTTTTCAAGCCCCTTCACTTTGCGCCGTGGAGAATGCGTCGGCACCGTGCAGCTCTTCGATTGTGTTTACAACCATCCCGACGCTGCCGCAGAATCACCGCCGGTCGCCATGGACGCCCTCAGCTCACCTACTCCTGCGCCCGCCCCATTGTTTACCGACCTGTTCCTTCGCTCTATCGACGCCACTCTACCTCAAACTCAGCGAACCCAGATTCTTGCGCTACTTGAGGAGTTTCGCTCGTCCTTCGATTGCCACCAACGCGGTTTGGGCGCACGTCGACTGTCGAGCATCACATTGACACCGGCGCCCATGCCACTCTGCGACAGCGCCCATATCGTGTTTCCGCCGCTGAACGAAGAGTTATTGAAGAACAGGTAAACACCATGCTTCAGAGCGGCGTAATTCAACCTTACACCAGCCCCTGGGCTTCCCCGGTTGTCCTCGTCAAAAAGAAGGATGGCTCCGTTCGGTTTTGCGTCGATTACCGCCGCATTAATAAGATCACACGCAAAGACGTCTACCCTCTGCCCCGCATTGATGACGCCCTGGACTGTCAACAAGGCGCGGAGCTCTTTTCTTCCCTTGATTTGCGCTATGGTTATTGGCAGGTCCTAATGGCAGCTGCAGATCGTGCCAAAACCGCGTTCGTGACCCCTGACAGCCTCTACGAGTTTACCGTCATGCCTTTCGGCCTGTGTAGCGCTCCTGCTACTTTCGAGCGAATGATGGATACCGTTTTGCGTGGTCTCAAGTGGAAGACATGCCTGTGCTACCTGGAAGATGTCGTTATCTTTTCACCTAACTTCCAAACGCATCTATCGCCTCCGGGACGTCTTGACATGCCTCACAAACGCAGGCCTGCAGCTAAATTTAAAAAAAATGCACCTTTGTAGCCCGTGAACTGGCAATTTCAGGTCACGTTGTGTCGAAAGACGGTGTACGTCCTGACCCAGCGAAACTTCGTGCCGTGAATGAATTTCCTAAACCTTCCACCACTAAGGAACTTCGCAGCTTCCTAGGGCTCTGCTCTTATTTTAGGCGTTTCATTCGCAGCTTTGCCTCAATTGCTGCCCCTTTGACTCAGCTCCTCAGCGCCAATGTCGATTTTTTGGCTTGGTCACCCGCCGGCGACGATGCCTACAACACCTTACGTAGTCTCCTCATGGCACCTCCCATCTTGCGTCATTTAGACCCGGCGGCCCCGACTGAAGTTCACACGGATGCCAGTGGTATTGGTCTCGGTGCAGTGCTCGCTCAGCGCAAATATGGATACGACGAATATGTCGTTGCCTATGCCAGCCGCACACTTACCAAGGCTGAGTCTCACTACTCTGTGACTGAAAAAGAGTGCCTCGCCATTGTGTGGGCCTTAGGAAAGTTTCGCCCTTACGTGTACGGCCGTCCTTTCGACGTCGTTACGGATCATCACGCCCTTTGTTGGCTTTCCTCTTTGAAAGATCCTTCCGGCCGCCTGGCGCGATGGGCTCTGTGTCTTCAAGAATACAACATCCGAGTTGTGTACCGGTCGGGCAGCAAACATCAGGACGCCGACGCTTTGTCTCGCTCCCCGCTGAACTTGCCAGCCTCTGCGAAATCGGAGCCCCTGAGCAATCAATCTCCCACCATCAGTGACATGCCTTCTGAACAACGCAAGGATTCATGGATTCGTGCTCTTCTGGACTTTCTCTCCGACCTATCGGCGGTTAAACCATCCCGCGCGTTGCGCCGTCAAGCTTCCCATTTTGAGATCCGAGATAACCTGCTTTTTCGCCGTAATTATTATTCTGATGGACAAAAATGGCTCCTCGTCATTCCTCGCCACCTACGGTCCTATATCTGCTCATGTTTTTACACTGACTTGCAATGGGGTCTCGCAGGCCTTTTGAAGACTTAAACACGCCTCCGCCTCCGCTACTACTGGCGTGGCATGTACAATTTAGTTTTGAAATACGTACGCTCGTGCCTCGACTGCCAATGCCGCAAGACACCCACTACTCGTACTGCTGGCGAGTTGCAGCCGCTATCTTGTCCGCCTCGCCCTTTGGACCGCGTTGGCATTGATTTATATGGGCCCCTCCCCTATACTGCTTCTGGCAAACGATGGATAATTGTTGCCGTCGCTCACCTCACGCGGTATGCTGAAACCGCCGCGCTCTCTGCTGCCATGGCACAGGATGTGGCATCCTTTCTTCTGCGTCGGTTCATCCTTCGACACGGTGCCCTTCGAGAACTCCTCAGCGACAGAGGTCGTGCCTTCCTATCTGATGTCATCAAATCTCTGCTCCACGAGTGCAACGTCATTCATCGGATTTCCACCGCTTACCACCCTCAGACCAACGGCCTCGCCGAACGCTTTAGCCGCACTCCGGGGGACATGCTGGCTATGTACGTCTGTTCGAACCACACAACCTGGGACCTTATTCTCCCGTGTATCACGTTCGCGTACAATACTGCTACGGAATCTATGACAGGATTTTCTCATTTCTTCCTCCTTTGCGGCCGCCATCCCTCCGTTCACATTGATGCTGTTCTCTCCTACCACCCTGACGCATCTGAGTGCACCACCGTTTCCGAAGCCGCCAGGCACGCCGAAGACTGCCGCCAGATCGCCCGGTCGCTCACGACAGCTACCCAGTCCCTTCAAAAAACGCGTCACAATGAAGATCAACGTTCCCAACATTTCTCGTCCGGCTCTGTTGTCTGGCTATGGATACATTCCAGTACCCCGGGCCTCTCCCGGCAATTGCTGGCTAAATATCATGAGCCCTACCGTGTCCTGGAACAGACTTCTCCACTCAACTATATTGTTGAGCCCCTCACGCCCTCACCCGATCTCAGACGTCGCGGCCGTGAGACTGTACATGTCCAGCGCCTCAAGAGACACTACGACCCCGCTGTCTTGTCCGCCCTTTAAGTCGCCAGGATGGATACTCTTCTGTCCGGGGGCTATTGTAAAGAAGACGACGAGCATATGCGCAAGCCGCATGGTCATCGCCTGGTGCATACTCCTGTCTGCATTGTAAAGAAGAAAACGAGAATTTGCGCGAGCTGCATGGTCATCGCCTGACACACGCTCTCGGCTGGACTAGCTGACCCGCTGTGGGCCGTGCTCCCGTTAGGAAGCTTCTCAGAATAAACCCCACCTTAATATATATATATATATATATATATATATATATATATATATATATATATATATATATATATATATTAGCAGACAAGTTAAGGGAAATGAGGGGCCCGTTTGACAAAATTATGAAGGGAGCGAACAGTCACCGAAACCAAGGTGCATAGGGGAACGTTAATTTTTTTTAGTGTGTTATGCTGATCAGTGGGATAATAATACTTAGATTAATAAATCGCTTAAAGAAAATTACTTATAAAGCAGCAGAAAAAACAACCATGCCGCCGGAGGGATCCGAACCCACGACCTCCGAATATCGCGTCCGGTGCTCTTACCAACTGAGCTACGGCGACGGCTGTCCAATCTGCTGCTCTCGTGGGTATTTATGTTTACTGGGTGTAAGCGAAACTTGAGCGTGTTCACCAGCGCTACCCTCGACCATAGCGGCGGACGTAACACGTCCTGTAATACCGCGAGCGTGACGTAGAACGTCATCTAACGGCGAGGGCGGAAACTGTGCGAGAGCCCTCTTATGCTACCTATGGCATCAAGACTGCCAGAACCGAGACCATCGTTAAGCTATTAGCAGACAAGTTAAGGGAAATGAGGGGCCCGTTTGACAAATTTATGAAGGGAGCGAACAGTCACCGAAACCAAGGTGCATAGGGGAACGCTAATTTTTTATTAGTGTGTTATGCTTATCAGTGGGATAATAATACTTAGATTAATAAATCGCTTAAAGAAAATTACTTATAAAGCAGCAGAAAAAACAACCATGCCGCCGGCGGGATCCGAACCCACGACCTCCGAATATCGCGTCCGGTGCTCTTACCAACTGAGCTACGGCGACGGCTGTCCAATCTGCTGCTCTCGTGGGTATTTATGTTTACTGGGTGTACGCGAAACTTGAGAGTGTTCACCAGCGCCACCCTCGACCATAGCGGCGGACGTAGCACGTCCTGTAATACCGCGAGCGTGACGTAGAACGTCATCTAACGGCGAGGGCGGAAACTGTGCGAGAGCCCTCTTATGCTACCTATAGCATCAAGACTGCCAGAACCGAGACCATCGTTAAGCTATTAGCAGACAAGTTAAGGCAAATTAGGGGCCCGTTTGACAAATTTATGAAGGGAGCGAACAGTCACCGAAACCAAGGTGCATAGGGGAACGTTAATTTTTTTTAGTGTGTTATGCTTATCAGTGGGATAATAATAATTAGATTAATAAATTGCTTAAAGAAAATTACTTATAAAGCAGCAGAAAAAACAACCATGCCGCCGGTGGGATCCGAACCCACGACCTCCGAATATCGCGTCCGGTGCTCTTACCAACTGAGCTACGGCGACGGCTGTCCAAAATGCTGCTCTCGTGGGTATTTATGTTTACTGGGTGTAAGCGAAACTTGAGTGTTCACCATCCTCACCCTCGACCATAGCGGCGGACGTAGCACGTCCTGTAATACCGCGAGCGTGACGTAGAACGTCATCTAACGGCGAGGGCGGAAACTGTGCGAGAGCCCTCTTATGCTACCTATGGCATCAAGGCCGCCAGAACCGAGACCATCGTTAAGCTATTAGCAGACAAGTTAAGGGAAATGAGGGGCCCGTTTGACAAATTTATGAAGGGAGCGAACAGTCACCGAAACCAAGGTGCATAGGGGAACGTTAATTTTTTTAGTGTGTTATGCTTATCAGTGGGATAATAATACTTAGATTATTAAATCGCTTAAAGAAAATTACTTATAAAGCAGCAGAAAAAACAACCATGCCGCCGGTTGGATCCGAACCCATGCCCTCCGAATATCGCGTCCGGTGCTCTTACCAACTGAGCTACGGCGACGGAGTCCAATCTGCTGCTTTCGTTGGTATTTATGTTCATTGGGTGTAAGCGAGCCTTGAGAGTGTTCACCAGCGCCACCCTCGACCATGGCGGCGGACGTTGCACGTCTTGTGATACCGCGAGCGTAACGTAGAACGTCATCTAACGGCGAGGGCGGAAACTGTGCGAGAGCCCTCTTATGCTACCTATGGCATCAAGACTGCCAGAACCGAGACCCTCGTTAAGCTATTAGCAGACAAGTTAAAGGAAATGAGGGGCCCGGTTGACAAATTTATGAAGGGAGCCAACAGTCACCGAAACCAAGGTACATAGGGGAACGTTAATTTTTTCTTAATGTGTTCTGCTTACCAGTGGGATAATAATACTTAGATTAATAAATCGCTTAAAGAAAATTACTTATAAAGCAGCAGAAAAAACAACCATGCCGCCGGTGGGATCCGAACGCGCGACCTCTGAATATCGCGTCCGGTGCTCTTACCAACTGAGCTACGGGGACGGCTGTCCAATCTGCTGCTCTCGTGGGTATTTATGTTTACTGGGTGTAAGCGAGCCTTGAGAGTGTTCACCAGCGCCACCCTCGACCATAGCGGCGGACGTAGCACGTCCTGTAATTCCGCGAGCGTAACGTAGAACGTCATCTAACGGCGAGGACGGAAACTGTGCGAGAGCCCTCTTATGCTACCTATGGCATCAAGACTGCCAGAACCGAGACCCTCGTTAAGCTATTAGCAGACAAGTTAAAGGAAATGAGGAGCACATTAAAAAAAATTTAACGTTCCCCTATGTACGTTGGTTTCGGTGACTGTTGGCTCCCTTCATAAATTTGTCAAACGGGCCCCTCATTTCCTTTAACTTGTCTGCTAATAGCTTAACGAGGATCTCGGTTCTGGCAGTCTTGATGCCATAGGTAGCATAAGAGGGCTCTCGCACAGTTTCCGCCCTCGCCGTTAGATGACGTTCTAAGTTACGCTCGCGGTATTACAGGACGTGCTACGTCCGCCGCTATGGTCGAGGGTGGCGCTGGTGAACACTCTCAAGGCTCGCTTACACCCAGTAAACATAAATACCCACGAGAGCAGCAGATTGGACAGCCGTCGCCGTAGCTCAGTTGGTAAGAGCACCGCACGCGATATTCGGAGGTCGTGGGTTCGGATCCCACCGGCGGCATGGTTGTTTTTTCTGCTGCTTTATAAGTAATTTTCTTTAAGCGATTTATTATTGTAAGTATTATTATCCCACTGGTAAGCATAACACATAAAAAAAAAAATTAACGTTCCCCTATGTACCTTGGTTTCGGTGACTGTTGGCTCCCTTCATAAATTTGTCAAACGGGCCCCTCATTTCCTTTAACTTGTCTGCTAATAGCTTAACGAGGGTCTCGGTTCTGGCAGTCTTGATGCCATAGGTAGCATAAGAGGGCTCTCGCACAGTTTCCGCCCTCGCCGTTAGATGACTTTCTACGTTACGCTCGCGGTATTACAGGACGTGCTACGTCCGCCGCTATTGTTGAGGGTGGCGCTGGTGAACACTGTCAAGGCTCGCTTACACCCAGTAAACATAAATACCCACGAGAGCAGCAGATCGGACAGCCGTCGCCGTAGCTCAGTTGGTAAGAGCACCGGACGCGATATTCGGAGGTCGTGGGTTCGGATCCCACCGGCGGCATGGTTTTTTTTCTGCTGCTTTAAAGTAATTTTCTTTAAGCGATTTATTAATGTAAGTATTATTATGCCACTGGTAAGCATAACACATTAAAAAAAAATTAACGTTCCCCTATGTACCTTGGTTTCGGTGACTGTTGGCTCCCTTCATAAATTTGTCAAACGGGCCCCTCATTTCCTTTAATTTGTCTGCTAATAGCTTAACGAGGGTCTCGGTTCTGGCAGTCTTGATGCCATAGGTAGCATAAGAGGGCTCTCACACAGTTGCCGTCCTCGCCGTTAGATGACGTTCTACGTTACGCTCGCGGTATTACAGGACGTGCTACGTCCGCCGCTATGGTCGAGGGTGGCGCTGGTGAACACTCTCAAGGCTCGCTTACAACCAGTAAACATAAATACCCACGAGAGCAGCAGATTGGACAGCCGTCGCCGTAGCTCAGTTGGTAAGAGCACCGGACGCGATATTCGGAGGTCGTGGGTTCGGATCCCACCGGCGGCATGGTTGTTTTTTCTGCTGCTTTATAAGTAATTTTCTTTAAGCGATTCATTAATCTAAGTATTATTATCCCACTGGTAAGCATAACACATTAAAAAAAAATTAACGTTCCCCTATGTACCTTGGTTTCGGTGACTGTTGGCTCCCTTCATAAATTTGTTAAACGGGCCCCTCATTTCCTTTAACTTGTCTGTATATATATATATATATATATATATATATATATATATATATATATATATATATATATATATATATATATAGCCGCGGTGGCTGAGTGGTTATGGTGCTCGGCTGCCGGCCCGAAAGACGCGGGTTCGATCCCGGCCGCGGCGGTAGAATTTCGATGGAGGCGAAATTCTAGAGGCCCGTGTGTTGTGCGATGTCAGTGCACGTTATAGAACCCCAGGTGGTCGAAATTTCCGGAGCCCTTCACTACGGCGTCTCTCATAGCCTAAGTCGCTTTGGGACGTTAAACCCTCATAAACCATATATATATATATATATATATATATATATATATATATATATATATATATATATATATATATATATATATATATATATATATATATATATATAAGGTACCAGAGTGCATATAAAACGGGAAAAATGTATCAGAACCTGTAGAAATAGAGCGTGCGTTAGGCAAGGATGTCCTCTGTGTCCTTTGTTGTTCATGTTGTACCTGCAAGGGTTGGAGACCAAGCTAGAGAGGTGTGGACTAGGCTTACACCATTCTTTTTCCAATCATGGACAATGAATTAAACAGTCATTACCGGGACTATTATACGCCGATGATATAGTGCTAATGGCTGACAACAAGGAAGATATACAGAAGTTGATAGACATACGTGGTATAGAGGGCAATTGATTAGGTTTCATGTTTAGTAAGGAAAAATCAGCAGTCATACTATTTAATGATGAGGTCGGCGAACATTGAATAAAGGAGTTCACGCTAGAAGTAGTGGATGACTACAAGTATCTTGTGGTGTGAATAAATAACGGTGCTGAGTATCTGACAGAGCATGAAAAAAATGTAATGAATAGTGTTAGTAGGAATGCAGCAAGTCATGAAAAATAAGGCAGTGTGGAATTACAATAGGTATGAAGTGGTAAGAGGGATCTGGAAAGGGGTGATGGTTTCTAGCCTGACTTTCGGTAATGAGGTCCTGCGCATCAAACCAGATGTTCAAGCACAGTTAGAAATTAAACAAAGTGGCGTAAGGAGCCTAGCTTTGGGAGCACATGGCAATACACCAAATCAGGGGGTACAGGGTAATATGGGATTGGCGTCGTTCAAGATCAGAGAAATGAGCAGCAAGATGGTTTGAGGAGCGATTGAAAAAATGGTGAAAAACAGTGGGCTAGGAAAGTTTTCAGATACCTGTATATAAGGAATGTTGATACGATATGGAGCGAACTAGAAAATTGACTAGCAAATATCTGGACAGTAGTATGGGGCAAATCAACTACTATCCATTAAGAAAAAGGTTAGAGAAACAGAGAGAGCTCTGTGGAAAAGAGGGATGCTGAAGAAATCAGCACTGTGAACTTACAGAATTTTTAATCAGGAAATTGCCAAAGAAAATATCTGTGATAATTGTAGGGGAAGCTCTTTGTTGTTCGAGGCCAGGACGGGAGTTTTGCGGGCTAAGACATATAGAGTCAGGTACCACGAGATAGACACGTTGTGCGTTGCGTGCGGAGAGGAGAAGAAACGGCAGAACACTTGATACTTTTCATTAAAGGGCTTCACCCTACAATGAAAATCAGCGGGGCTGATTTATCCAAAGCATTGGAGTTGAAGGACAGTGAAGGTACAGTAGATTTTAAGCGGGTAGAAGTCACCAAGCGAAGGTGATCTGATTGGTGGCTGAAATCAAGAGAAGAGTAAAGTTTCATAAGCTATGGCTAGGTGGCTTGAGCCACCGCCCGATTTAAAGGATTCAGCCATATCCATCCATCCATCCATCCATCCATCCATCCATCCATCCATCCATCCATCCATCCATCCATCCATCCATCCATTCATTCATAGCCTGGGCGGAGGTCTTGTGGGAGAGCATCCGCCTGGCATTCCGGAGGTGCTGGGTTCGATTTCGAGCGACGCCGGTTACCCACCGGTTTTCTAATGGGTACAAGATTTCCCCCGGCTTGGTGCTCGGCTCTTCTGGGTTGAGATGCTTGGAACAAGGGTCCTGGACCTTTTGGCTGGGGCTCCGGGGTTTTTCGCTCCAGACGCCGTCGGAGGCGGACACTTTTTTTGGATGTCCAGCGACTTCGTCCGGAGCTAAGTGCTTTTTTGGTATTTGCTTTTGTACATGCTTTTGGGGCGGTAGCTTTAAGCCGTATTAGGGGTCGGAATGCTAGCGGAGGTATGTTTGCCGTAGTTCTTTGTGTAGGCATTTTGGCGGGCTTTTACGTTACGTAGTCAGCCGGACGATGGGTCGGCAGGCTAGGAAAGCAAAGGTGAATGGGGAGCTAGTGCTGTGCCACGTGTGCGACCGTTGTTGTTATGCACAGATTGAACACCTAGATTTGTACACAGATTTTGAAAGGAAGCATGCTGCTGTATATGTGACATGCACGACTCTGCTGCATTAAACACTACCGAAAACTGTGAAGGGCTCATAACTTGGGAGGCAGTGAGTATGCACTCGACGAAAGATTATGCACTTATCTCACAAAGGATGTATAAGAGCTTAGGGGCAATGAGCGTAGATGAATATGGTTCTAAAGGTATGAGCAGTGACCACAAACGTATCCATTTGAGTTTCAGAAGAGAAACCAATGAAGGACTCAAGCGAGATGAACAATCAGAGGGGAATTTTTATTCAGAAAAGCAATTGAAAGGAGCAGTCAAACAAATTGAGAAAGCAATTTTTGAGGATAATGAGGATGATGAAACAGAATAGACTCCTAACAAATTAACTCGATTATTTGAGCTTGAGCTAGCTAAGGTTCTAGCCAAGCCTAAAGGATAAAGGCGCAAAACCAAGAGTTGGTGGGATGAGGAGGTCAAAGGGGCGATAAAGAAACGTCAGGAAGCGTCCAGGGAACAGAGATATTCCAAGAAGAGGGGGGAACCAGAAGTTAAAGTAGACAGAAAATGGTTACCTTCATAAAGTGTAGAAGGGAGGTATACTCTTTGATTACTGAGAAAATTAGAAGAAACAGCATCCAACAGATGTCAAAGTGAATAAAAAGCATAGGAAAGCAGCTCAAATATTCTGGAAACATCTAAATACAATGACTAATAAGACTAGGATAGAGCAAAAGAGTATTGTTACAGATCAGGGTATTCGACTAGAAGGGGCTGAAACAATGAAACAAATAGGAACAAAGATGACAGAAACATTTATAGAAAGAAATGTTGCACATAATTTATGGAAAGAGGATGGACCGGCTACTGCAATTGCTTGAGTTCAGGAAAGAGAGTGGTAAAGCGCAGAGAAGGTTCGTAGTGGCACGTCGAAAGGACCACATGGTATTCTGATTATGTTAATAAAGAAGCTAGGACCGAAATCCAAGCAAACTTGATTAGAGTTAGTGAATAAAAATTAGTGTCGATTGTAAAGCCCTAGTTGAATGGCGATTAAGTAGAATAATCATGATATATAAGAGAAAAGGGGACAAAGCTGACATAAGCAACTACCGGCCTATAACAGTGACATCTGTGGCTTACAGGGTTGTTATGCAGATTATATAGGACAGACTGCAGGCTTAGGTGAAGAATGAAGGGGTGCTAGGGGAGCTACAAAATGGGTTCCAGAAAAAAAGGAGGTTGGAGGACAATCTGTTTCCATAGACGCAGTGCTTCGAGATTGCTAAAAAGGAACACGGGTCCCTATGACTAGCATTTCTGGATATTAGTGGAGCCTACAAACAACGTTATTCAAGAGGAGTTTTAGGAGGTACTAGGCACATTGGATGTGAAAAATGGAGTAATTAATCTTTTCAGGTACATATATAAAGCTAACAGACTGCTTATAAATTGAGAAAAAAATGTATCAGGAACTATAGAGGTACAGCGGGGGCTTAGGCAAGGATGTCCTCTGTCTGCTTTGTTGTTCATGTTGTCCCTGGAGCGGTTAGAGGCCAAACTACACAGGAGCGGACTTGGCTTGCACCATTCTTTTTTCAAGCATGGGCAATGAAATGAACAGTCATTACCAAGACTAATGTACGCGGATGATGTAGTGCTAATTGCTGATAAGAAGGAAGATTTACACAAGCTGATAAAAGTTTGTGGTACAGAGGGAAATAGATTAGATTACAAGTTTAGTGAGGAAAAATCTGTAGTCATGATTTTAAATGATGAGACGGCGTGCATAGAGTAGAGGATTTCACACAAGAAATGCTGGATGAGTACAAGTACCTTGGGGTGTAGATAAATAACGATGCTGAGTATCTGACAGAGCATGAAAAATATGTAATGAATAAAGGTAGTACGAATGAATATTTAATGAAAATATTCCACTGTGAAATTAAAATAGGTATGAAGTAGTAAGAAGGATCTGGAAAGAGGTGATGGTTCCTAGTCTGACTTTCGGCAATGCGGTCCTGTGCATAAGACCAGATGTTCAATGAAGGTTAGAAATCAAAAAACGCGGTGTAGGGAGGCTAGCTTTGAAAGCATATCGCAATACACCAAATCAGGGGGGTACAGGGTGATATGGAATGGGCGTCGTTTTAGATCAGAGAAGGTAGCAGCAATATGGCATTTGAGGAGCGATTGAGAAAAATGGTGAAAAACGGTGGGCTAGGAAAAATTTTGAGATACCTGTACATAAAGAATATCGACACGAAATGGAGTAAGGGAACTGGAAAATTCACGAGCAAATAGCTGGACAGCAGTAAGAGGGCAAATCAGTAATAATCGGTTAAGGAAAAGGTTAAATATACAGAGAGCTCTGTGGAAAATATGGATGCCGACGAAATAGGCACTGGAAACATACAAAATCTTTAAGCAAAAAATAATCAAAGAAAATATCTATGATAATTGTAGGGGAAGCTCTTTGTTGTTTGAGGCTAGGACGGGAGTTTTGCGGACTAAGACATATAGAATCAGGTGTCTTGAGATAGACATGTTGTGCGGAGCTTGTGGAGAGGAGGAGGAAATGGCTGAAGACTTGATACTTTTATGTACAGTGTTTCATCCTGCAGTGGGGAGCAACGGTGCTGATTTATTGAAAGCATTGTGGTTTGAGGACAGTGAAGGAAAAGTATATTTTAGGCTGGTAGAAGTAACCAAACGAAGATTATCTGATTGGTGGCTAATATCAAGACAAGAGTAAAACTGCACAAGTCATTGCTAGGTGGTTTGAAGAACCACTCGATTTAAAGGGTTCAGCCTTAGCCATCCATTCATCCGTCCATCCGTCCGTACGTCCGTCCATCCATCCATCCATCATGGCATATACTCAACAGTTGTACGTACAACTGCGCCAACTACAAAGAAATATAATTAGAATACAATCGGAGTAGAATTAGAAACGAATTTCAATGTAATTTTAATATAATTACAGTTCTTTCGTATCACTCGCATGTAAGTTCTTTTCCTTAAGTGCGCATTGTAATTTTTTCCTTGCCACCTACGACCGGGCAGGTTGGGCTTTGTGCTTACTCTTTGTAAGTAATTTCACTTCGCATTATTTACGCGCAAAACAGCCCTCGAGCAGCGTCCTGTGCCAGTGTTCAAATACTCGGCTTACACGAATCGCACTACCTGCTCGCATCAGTTATCAGGTCACCAGAACCAAGCGACGTCCCCAAGTTTGTTGCCCTCTCAATCGGGCCATTACATCGTATGGAACTTGGTCCTACGAACACGTTGTTTGCCTTGTAACTTCTTTAGCCACAACACACATTTACTTGGACAACAACTAGCGACTTCAGATTAATTGCCTGATATTTTGTTACACGTGGAATCTTTTTTAGGGAGGTTATTTTCTGAAGTTGTCTCCACTTTTTTGATGTTTTTTTTAACAGATAAGCAGCTACACTGAGCACTCTCTCTGTCTGTGCGCCGGAGGAAAGGGCGGTCTATACAGAATGAACACCTTGCGCACCACCTCGACGTTTCGCACATATGCCGCACGTTGCGGCTTGCATGCCCGGTGTAGCTCGTACCACAATAGAGAACGCTTGCTCTTGAAGAGCTGCGCTAGCACAGCGGGTACAATTTTGTTACATTTTTTTTTACTTCGCTTTGCTGCCACTGTTACGAATGCCGTTGAAGGGTACGCCCTGCCGCCGTGATGCTGCCTGCTATTGTTCCTTTGTTCTCCTGGGTTTGGTTGAAGTGGTTGGTTGTGGCCGCGTGCTTCACGCGTTTAAAACTGTTGGCTGCGGTGAACGTGCGCCGGAGTCGTGAAGGAGCTTGCAATATTGTTAAAATAGTAGTGTGGAATGCGATTATCTGCTGTTGAGTTCTGCTCTCCAAACAACATGCCTGTACTGTAATGCGAACTTTCTTTACAGGTTCCCTCTGACCCTCGTGCCCGTCCTGCATCTCCGTGTGAACTCCTGAGAAGCAGACAATGAGCCATTAACCGACATATCAACGAAGTGCGAAGGTCGCTCACAGAAGTGAAATTCGAAGGCGCACGATTCTTTCCCAAGTCATGCAGACAGGAATGCCGAGAACCAGGCCGGGCCACGGCTTGTAGGCATTTAACGAACCAGGTGTATGTTTGGGCCACTAGAGTGTCGAAGCACTATGTTAGTGGCGAGACCATTCGTCTCACATTTACGAGTTGATGGATGGATGGATGGATGGATGGATGGATGGATGGATGGATGGATGGATGGATGGATGGATGGATGGATGGATGGATGGATGGATGGATGGATGGATGGATGGATGGATGGATGGATGGATGGATGGATGGATGGATGGATGGATGGATGGATGGATGGATGGATGGATGGATGGATGGATGGATGGATGGATGGATGGATGGATGGATGGATGGATGGATGGATGGATGGATGGATGGATGGATGGATGGATGGATGGATGGATGGATGGATGGATGGATGGATGGATGGATGGATGGATGGATGGATGGATGGATGGATGGATGGATGGATGGATAGATGGATTGATGGATAAGGCTGAACCCATTAAATTTGGCGGCGGCTCAAGCCACCTAGCCATGACTTGTGAAATTTTACTCTTGTCGTGATTTTAGCCACCAGTAAGATAACCTTCGCTTAGTTAATTCTACATGCTTAAAATCTACTTTCCCTTCACTGTTATTAAACCCCAATGCCTTGGATAAATCAACCCCGCTGCTTTCCACTGTATGGTGAAGCCCTTTACAAAAAAGTATCAAGTGTTCAGCCGTTTTCTCCTCCTCTCCACACGCAACGCACATCGTGTCTATCTCGTGGTACCTGACTCTATATGTAATAGACTGCAAAACTCCCGTCCTGGCCTCAAACAACAGACAGCTTCCCCTACATTTATCATAGGTATTTGCTTTGTCAATTTCCTGCTCTAAGATCCTTTATGTTCGCAGTGCCGATTTAGTCATCATCCCTGTTTTCCACAGAGCTGGGTTTGATTGCCAGCGCCGCGGGGTACTCACCGATTTTCTATTTTCTACAAGGTTTCCCCGGTGTCTTGGGTGACATGCTTGGGAACAGGGTCTCAAGCGAACCCACACTCGGTGGCAAAATCTAATATTGTTCCCCCTCTTCATGGAACAGAGCACGACAGACAGTACCCCGTTCCTTATTAGTTTTAAAAGCCATTCTAAACTTACTGCGATTACAGTTCGCCCCCTTTTGTATGCGTATTAGCGACAAAAAAAGTAGGGGCACGGCGCAAGCAGAATGGAGGTATTTTTCCATGGATCTTTGCCACTCGATATCGCTGTGCAAATTCACTGCATATACTTTGGAGTACGACTATATCTCCGATCCTGGCATCTGGTTGCATATTTAGGGGCTCTTATAATTGAATGTTGAAGGCAACAAGTGTCGATTTTCAAAATAGTAGTTCTAAGTAACGAAGAAGAGATAGAAGTGCTAGAAAGGCACTTCAAAATTACCTTACACTGCAGCAGTAGTCCTGTTTAGAAGATAATTGTTGCTTTGCACATTCTTTTGAGCCATATTCCCCCTCCGTGCTATGTGCGGAAGCCGCGAAGTTCAGTGTAGCGGGAAGTAGACTTCGGCACCATCTGACAGATTGGGGGTCTCTACAGAGCGTTCAAGTGATATTTCTCGTGGCGAGAACTGCCGTAGAAGGCAGCGGTGACCCGTTTAAGGAAGGGACATGAACGCGCACGATGCTTCTCCGCAGCCGGTTCGTTCTCGCTGTTAAGAAGGTAACACCACCGCTGGCTCCAATGTTTGCCGTGACATTAAGGATCTCAAAAATTTACTCTTGATTACTTTTTGCTTTTGGGAAAAGTAACTGGCGTCATTCAATTACAAAAAAGGATATTTTAATTACCCGGAACGTTATCGTTAGAAAAAAGCAAACAGTTAATAATAGATTTACAAGAAAATGTATTGGATTGCAAGTAATAAATAAGGTGAAAGTAGATAGCATCGACCAAAAGAAAGAGCTTGGATGACGTTTCGTCACCCCCACGGGAGCCTTTTTCACAACTAGCTGAAAGACTTGTCCGGCTCTCACATGGAAGCCTTTTGAACAAGTCTCTCGTAAGGGAGCTGGTAAGTTTTTCCTTTTCTTCGCGTATTGTCAGCAAGGCTCCCGTGGGGTATCCGAGACGTTTTTTCATCTCCTATCTTTTGGTCGGTGCTATTTAATTTCATCATGTATCATTTCCACGAGACGGGATTCCATCAAACTGCAATGATTGAGACAGGTTGCATGGCTCGTTGAGGGACGCAAATGGATATATTTAGTTTTCGTTACGTTTAAACTCCATTGGTTAGCGTGTAGCCATTGTTGTAAGTTTTGGAGCCATGTGCTTCCGGAAGAATAAAAGGACGCTAAATCTGGAGAAGAAAAGAAAAATATTCGTGTCGTCGGTGTGAACGAGAGTATCCTGGGTGCTTGGAGGTTAGGTGATGTCATTTATATAGAGGAGAAATAGAATGGGACCTGATATTGATCCTTTTGGGACACCAAACTGTACAAGTGCTGTGTCAGAGTCTACGCCATTAACCGTGACAAACTGCATGGGATTTAACAAATAACTGCTTAGCAGATTAAATTATAGTTTTTGCCATAATAAGGTAGTTTTGATATAAGTATGTCATGCTTGATGGAGTCGAACGCTTTCTTAAATTGTAACAAAATGCCTAGTGTCTAAAGACGTTGTGCAATGTTATTAAACATTTTTTCTAGAATTTTTATCAGCGTACATTTAGTTGATTTACCTTTCTGAAAACCGTATAGACACCAAGTTATTAAATTATTCTTGTTCAGGTGATTGATTATTCTGTTATTAATAGCCTTCTCCACTATTTTTTCCATATAAAGTCAGTATATATATATAGGCCTGTATCTCCCTGCCGGGGTGTACGCTTCGCTGGCGGTTAACTGCACCTTCATCAGAGGAGCTGGAAAACGCTGTCTCCGCGTTGGCAGAAAGCAAGCATTTTATAGGACTGGAGGATCAGTTTTCGGCGTCTCTTCGTTCGTTATATCTAGCGCTGCGGCCACAAGAATTCGTTTTGTTTTACACCCAGCCCAATAGCAGTAATGCATTTTTTGACTATAGATGCACAGGTGTTCATTATGAATGCGGCGTTATAAGCTGGCTTCACTGTAAAACTTCACTTCGAAAAATTTTCAGGCGCTCGCGCGGGGAATTAATTACCAAAGTCAAACAGCTATAATTTTCCTCCTCTACTCGAAGGCCGTCGACCATGCTTCATATGCGAAATCACTCGTTAGCAATAACTGTTTATTGATGATGAAAGCGTAACCAGATGCAAAGCCAACAACTTTAGGACCACTGAGAGCGCGTGCAGTATAAATGTCACGCCTCAATACCGTCTCCCTTGTTTCTGGCGCACGTTAGGGTTATGCGTTAGCACAGTAATTATTGTTTTTGTTCATAAACGGCATAAAGGGCCACATATGGTCTCCATCGCACTAGGCGACTAAGTTGTTGGACGGCGGAACGATCACTACCCTGTCAATCCAAGTTTTTCATCCAGGGCCATTAACCAAGAATTTTACCCCCGAAGAGTCGCAACACCTCCAGAACGCGAGACGGATGCTCTACCATCGGTTTGGTATTACGTATAACACACCAAGTTAAATTACATTTTTTCGCAGACGACTTCGTGCTCTGCGAGCATACAAATATTCTCGAACAGCAAGCAATGCTAAGCATGGCCTTAACAGCGTCGTGCAGTTCTGTGTAGTCGGAACATGGTCAGAAATTTATGAATAACCGCTTCAGTCAGCAACATAGCAACAATCAAAGCTGAGTGTGGTGTACTGATAGCGCATGCTCATGTTTTACACACTGCATTTTTCATGTATCGCTTATCAGCCACGCAAGCGGCCGTCGGCAGATCACATGTTCATCGGACTGCATCAATAAACGCTGTTCTGTTCCAGCCTGGCGTCCGACCGATACACAACAGGTGGCGACGAGGAAGCGACGGCAATGGCCGTCGGCAGGATCGGCGAGTATTGTCTCGGCACTAACGCGTCATGGGACGCGTATACATCCAGCTGCTGGAAGTGTTCTGCAAAGAGAAACAGATAACGAAAGAAGAGCAGAAAAGAGCAGTGCTGTTGCGGCGAAGAAGTGTACAGGCTAATAGTTACTTTGGTGAAGCCAGAAAGACCGACAGGAGCAACTCACGAAAAATCAAGACTGCTGTTTGCAAGAACCTGCATCCAAAGCCTTCGGCGCTGTATGCAAGGTTTCTGTTGCGGACTACGTCACGGCGCTTCGGCAGCAAGCCGAAGACTGCGGTTTTGGCAGCGCCCACCTCCCGCTGGACATCACGATGCGGGATCGGTTCGTCTGCGAACACCGGAACGAAGGGGTTCAACAGCGACTTCTCGCAGAACACAACCTTACGTTTAAGGTTGCGTATGACTTGACTTGGCCACAACTGCAGAAGCAACCGCCAAGCAACAACGAGACATACGCAAGCACGTCCGATACGAATCGGACTGCCAAGACATGATAAAAGCAACCGGTACGAAGCAAGATACCCTAGCGGAGGGATCCAGCAGTTACCGGTGTAACGGTAAGCGGGCTCCGCATTTATGCCGTTTTAGAAAGGCGACATGCTTCAACTGCACAAGGATTTGACACATTGCTAAGGCTCGTCGATCAATAGGCGATAGTAAAGCGGAATAAGAGCAAGATCGTGTACGAAATCAGTGCACTGTTTTCCCTGTGCGAAGTAAATGAGCAAGAACAGAAGTTCATGGTTCAAGTACTGATTGAAGGGCAAGAAGCTCCGATGGAGGTTGATTCTGGCGCTTCGTGCTCAGTTGTGAGTGAAATGACGTTCCGCGTTATTGGGGGCATCACGGTAAAATAACACTGTAAGATTCTGGACCAACTATCATAACCTTGTCAAAGGAGGCGTCACCTGTGCTGGGTCGAGCAACTGTCTTGGTGGATTTCAAAGGAAGGCCGGAAGGCAAAGCTGCCTTTGCTCGTAGTACAGAAGTATTGAAGAAGCAGGAGGAAGGTTCGACGCAGTGCAAGATTTCCCGGTTTCTGTTCAAGCGCCACCTTCCGTCACGGGAAAATCGCCGGCCGAGTTCTGTTCGAAGACTGAGATCAGCGTTACACAGAGTCCATCCGGACGCGCCTGAGATGCAACGACCGGAGAATAAGAGGTTTCGTGTCGGTGGCGTGGTCTACGCTAAAGGTTTTTGTCCATGTCCAAGGTGGAAGGCTGCCATCGCTGTGGCAGTCCGAGGTCCAGGGTCGTACGTGGTAAAGCGAAACAACCGTGAGCGTCATCACAGGCATCGCAACCAGTTAAGGAGAGCCTGGACGCTGCTCGAAGTTGACCCAGACACAAGTGAGGACTACCACGCCAGGCTTCCTCCTACAGCCAGGCAGCCACAGCCGCTGTCTGCTAGCACATAAGCAAACCAACGGGCGAGTCCGGGCCAAGCCACCTAAGAACCGGTCGAGCCGCGAAGATCAACACGTGTTTGGCGACCTGTCGTGCGTTATGACATAGATGTCTAGCCAGCCAGTTGCGAATAATCTTAGGAGAAAGGAGTTTGGTGTACTGATAGCGCATGCGCATGTTGTACACACTAGAGTTTTCGTGTATCGCTTAGCAGCCACGCAAGGGGCCGTCGGCAGATCACGTGTTCATCGGCCTATAAAAAAGACACTGCATCAATGAAGGTTGTTTTGTTGCAGCCAGCCGTCCGACCGATACTTTACACTGAGCTTCTCTTACGTTGTCACGGATCTCCCCGGAGAACACTCGGACCGAAAGTATATACTAGGCGGCAGGTGTACCCACATAGACGCACATTTAATGCACTCTACGTGACACACACGCCAGCAAACAAAGCTAACAAACTAACCAAAACACAAAGACTATAAATACACACGATCTGAGAACACAGCTACCAGCGTCTACTACTAATAGCGTTCTACTGTTAGCGGCCGGCGTTCGTGCTCATGCTTGGTTCGGTACGGCAGCGGCGTTGTATGGGTCCAGTAGTGGGCGTCGAGATAGCGTTCGACGTGCTGCGGCTGGCGTTACTGGCGGCGTCGCTGGCTGCGTCGTACAAGGTCCCGGTTCAAGCGCCCGTGGAATGTGATGCCGGTGTTGTTGGCGTTGGGGGCACCACCCGGATGGGTGGCAACAGCGCTGGACACACGCCTGGCTGTAGCATGTGGTAGCGCCATCAGTTAAGTCCCCGGAACGGGCTCAGGAACGGCAGGAAGTCTACGATCCGAAGCCGTAGAACGCGAGCTCACAGGAGCAGTAGCCGGCGTCGGTCTCTTCCAGCCGAAGCGTCCCTGACCCGCCGGAGCCTCCGCTTATCTGTTCTTCCCCTCCCCCCCCCCGTGCCTCACTCTCCCTCGCCCTTTTATAGCCTTTGCATTAGTCCACGTAAGCCTTGTCGTCGTCTTTTTCGTCTTCTCCTCTCCACCAATAATCTCTCTCCACCTCACCGAATACTTCATCTTCTTGAGCCTTCGGTTAATCCACGTCATCTTTATCGCCAACCTCTTCTTCTTCACACCTCTTTCCTTCACACATTTATTTTAGACGCACTATTATATGTGACAAGGGCCCTCTCTCTCCAAAGTTTATATATGAAAAACTGGTCAAGTCATCCTCATCTTCAGGCCATCCAGCCAACCGACAATCTTCTGTAGCGATTCTGGACCCAGCACACAACACAACGCACATCAAAAGCACACCACTAACACAGCACACCAAACTACATTTTCGGAACATTAACACACCCCTGCCGTTGTTCAGGCGGTGTCCTTAATACACATTTTAATGTCCACAACACACCCCCTTGTATAATCACATAACAACCACAACAACATCAACAACAAGGTAAATCCTAGAGATGCATAACACAGCAACAAGATACATCCAAGAGATAACAAGACCTGTTCAGTTGGCTATACACATAAAGTCCGCTCCAACGTTATCTCTGCCTTTAATATATTCCACCTGAAATTAGTATTCTTGCAAGGCCAGACTCAACCTCAAGACTTTACTATTGTAATTTTGGCCTTGGTTAAGCATTCAAGCGGCTGATGATCCGTTTGAATTCAGAAATGTCTCCCATAAAGATAAACGTGGTATTCCTTTACTGCCCACACCACCGCCAAACATTCCTTTTCAACAGTGAAGTAGTTGCGTTCACTAGCCGATTTCTTACTTTCAAGCAGTACCGGATGTAGCACGCGATTCTCTTCTTGCAAGAGTACGGCTCCTAAAGCTTGGTCTGATGCATCAGTGCGAAGCACAAACTCTTTCTCCAGATTCGGAGCAAGCAGAACGGGCTGTTTTGCCATATGCCATTTTAACATCACGAATGCATTTTCATGTTCAGCAGTCCAATTCAGCTTATTGCTTGCCCCTTTAGTGAGTTCGACAAGCGGATCGGCTATGTGGGCATAATCGGGAACAAAGTCCCTGTAGTATCCCGTTAAACCCAGGGACGGCGGTACCTCTAACTTGGTCGTCCGTCTCTGGGCCTGCTGTATTTTCACCAAGATTTCTTTCGTCGTGATACGGCCCATGCCCAGCTTCTGTCCGAGAAAAGAAATGGCTTCAAAGCCCACCTCACATTTTGCCGGTTTTATGGTCAACCTTGCTTGCTGAATTCCATCAAATAGTTTTTTTCAGCGCAATTATATGCTCTTTCCACGTATCTGTGCCCACAAGGATGTCATCAATATAGTGTTCGACATTTTGGAGCCCATCCAAAACTTTACTCATCAGCTTCGTGAATATTGCAGATGCTGTCATCAAACCAAAAGGCATGATTTTAAACTTCAATAAACGCGCCGAGCACGAAAAGGCAGTCTTCTCTTTAGACGAATCTTCCCTTGGTATCTGCCAATACCCTTTAGTTAAGCCAAGTTTGGAAAAAAACTTTTGTTAGCCACCATAGCGAACACCACGTCCGCTGTTGGTATGGGTTTGGCATCGGGTGCTATGATGTCATTTACCCGACGAACATCTACACACAGTCGGTTAGTACCAAGGTTTTTTGACAACCACAAGAGGTGCATTATATGCTGACCACGACCTCTCAATCACACCAAGCTCCGACATATCTGGCACCTCAAATTCAATTGATTCTTGAACTACTAAAGATAGTGGGTATTGCTTAACGCTGATTGGTCTATCTCTAGAGAGATCTAGTTTGAAACACATGACATTTCTTTTGCCCGGCATATCCGAAAAGATCCCTTTTGTTTTGGATTAGGGCCTTTATCTGTGATCTTCGGTTTTCATTCAAATTGGGGTTTATTAGCACCTTATCCCATCCTACAGTTTTCTTCCCACTGCATGTGGGTACGTCGGCAACACAATCTGTCTCCACGGCTACTACCGGGCATGCTACCTTGAGGCGCACTGAACGGGAATTCCTTCTTCGTACTTTTTCAACATGTCATGGAAAACCTTCTTCGTGTTATTTGTCAATAACACATAATCCATGTCAATTTTCTTCTGCGTCACAAAGTAAGAGCCCTTCCACTGCATCAGTAACTTATTATGATCCGTGGGTAGGAGGATAAGAACTCTGTCGGCCAGATTCAGATTTCTGTTAGTGGATTTCTTGTCATACTACCCCTTATAGCGTTCGCGCGCCCTTTCCAGGCTTTGATGTGCCAGCCTGCATGTCTCCAACTTCTACCGCAACTCAAGAGCGTATGTGTATGTTGTATTGAGATCTGATGCAATCTCCTTATTAGCCCACAGCTCCTTGAGTATTGTAAGTGGCCATCTAACGGTTCCCCCATACATCTCAAAGGGCGAGAAACCAAGACTCCGTTGTGGTACTTCGCGGTAAGCGAACAAAAGAGCTGATAGATATCTATCCCAATCAGTAGGTCTCTCCAGGCACATTACTGCATGATATTCTTGAGGGTGCCGTTGAACCGCTCGACAAGCCCGTTGCAGAGGGGATTGTAAGGCGTTGTCAGTAACTGCCTTACTGACAAAAGGCGGTTAACCTCCTACATTAGTTCCGATGCGAATTTCGTGCTCCGGTCACTCAAAAATTCCCTCGGGAACCCGAAACGCGAGAACATCTCCGCAAGACACTGTGCCACTTGGATACTGTCAATAGCCTTCAATGGAATAGCATCAGGATAACAAGTGGTCATGTCAACCAGAGTAAGCACATATCTATTGCCTCTGGCGGAAACTGGAGAGATAGGCCCCCTAGTGTCCATAGCCACTCTTTGAAACAGTAGCTCGATGGCTCGCATCTTGCCCAAAGGTACGGGACCAACTCTTCCCTTCGGAACTGTGCGCTGGCACACGTCACATGAGAGCACAAAACGCTTAACGTCACTCTGAACACCTGGCCACAAGAACTCCTCGGTGATCCTAGACACCGTTTTTTAAACACTCTTATGTCCGACCATAATGGCGTGATGTCCTAAGCGTAGCACTGTCTCTAGCATATCTCTCGGTAACAAGAGCCTTCCTGAGCTAAATATGCAATCCCTGTGCAGACGACCATTTACCAATTGATATTCGAATGACATACGGCTCTTCTTTCTTTTCACTTTTTCCCCGACTCCTTCGAAGCAGGCTTTCAAGCTCGGGTCTTCTCTTTGACTAAGTGCAATTTCGCCCGGTGTTATGCTAAGATGCATCGTTACAGGAGTAGAGAGCAGACGCTGCGTTGCTCGGGCTGTTCCTTGAGCTCCTGTCTCCACTGCCGACGAGGAACTGAATGCACCCATCTGAGCTGTCGCGGGCCTTTCCTCCTTTGGGTGTTTTCAACGCCGAGTATCCTCCACTCTTGTATCGAGGTCCTCGACACTTGCACCCGTAATGTTTCCCAAGATGAGATAGCAGATGGGTTACTCTGCGCGTTTTGCCACTACCTGTGCAGTATAATAAGGCGTGGACGCTAGAATACTGGCTTCGGGAAGGTACCCTACTGTGCTATCTGCAAGAGTGACGGCCAATGCTTCGCCTGTGCGATCCTCGTCCTTCACCAGGCTTCGCCGAACCAAAACTGTGTTGGCTCCGCTGTCTCTAAGAGCTAATATAGGACGGTCCCCTATTTGCCCAACCACCACCGGCATTGCTGCTTCCGACTTGGGTGTTCCACTCACCGCCTCATTTTCAAGCGGCGTTTGCTCTCTCTTCAGCTGTGGAAATTCAGATGGCGTGAAAAGTTCTACCCTAGAGACGGCAACGAAAGCTGCTCGGTCCTGAGTTGTGTGTCGGCACTCATCCAGAGTATAATCCCTACTCTTACAACCTTGACACACAACCTGTGTCTTTTGGGCAACGCTACTAGTGCGACAGTCAACTGCACGGTGTCCCACCTTGCCGCATAGAAAACACCTTACTAGTGTCTTAGATGCACAACCATATGCTCTTGGTATTGTCGCATCTGTCTCTGGGAGCTTTTGCGTTTCCTCCCTTCCTTTACTCATATTTCTCAACCCTTGAGCATCGAGAAAGCGGTCTGCAGTGTCGGCAAACTCATGTAGTGACCACGACTTTCTTTCAGGAAGAGTGGTAGCTTTGAGCTGCAGCACGCTAAGGATTGCTCTGTGACTAGCCTGTCACGCAACCTCTCAAAACTATTTTCTTTGTTTGACATATCAAGCAACCTATAAAAATAGTTGGTCATCCTACAGGAAAACCGCTTAGCGGTTTCAGAATCCTCCGGTTTCGCGGTGCGAAATCTCTCACTGAAACCTTCTGCCGTAAGCCTGGATCTTTGGAGGAGTGCCTTATTGAATTTCTCGTAGTCCATGGAATCAGCAGCAGGCATCCTTCCAAACACATTCAGCGCCTGTCCAACTGAACACATGCTCAATGCCGTGGCCCATTTACTACGCTTCCAGCCTTGACCTAGAGCTATCCGCTAGAATCTTTGCAGATATGAGTCCAAATCATGTCTGTTGTCATCAAAAGGAGCCATCAGCTTTCGTGGACAAGCGATAGCTGGTCTACGAGATTCTGTACCCGCCAAGAAACGCTGACCATCGTCCGTGATCTCCTCATATCCTCCCGCGACATGCGCCTGTTTCCACGAAATAAACTCAATCTCCAGTTCTATCCTTCTTTTCTACTGTTCTCTGCCTCCCGAGGTCTCCTAGCTTCTCTCTCTCCTGCCTCGCCAGCTCTTTTCTCTTCTCGCTCTTCTGCCTCGGGAGAGTCTGCGCGTGCTTGCACCCTTTCCTCTCTCTGCCTCTTGGCCTCCTCCTCATAGAGACGCATCACCTCTTCCTTGCTTAACCCTAGCTTGAGCGCCAGTTCTAACGTTTTTGCCAAATTCATACTTTCTGCCGTCGAGAGATCGGAAAGATCCGAGACAAAGCAAAAAGACAAAAGGGAATGAATCCTGGCATAGGCTCGCCACTTATCTTCGTCAAGGATCTCCCCGGAGAACACTCGATCCAAAAGAATGGACTGGGCGACAGGTGTACCCACACAGACGTAAATTTAATACACCCAACGTGACACGCACACAAGCACACAAAACTAACGAAGAAAGGATCACTAAACACAAAGACTATAAATACACACGATCCAGGAACACGGCTACTGGCGGCTACTACTAGCGTTCTACTGTTAGCGGCCAGCGTTCGTGCTCACGTTTGGTTCGGTGCGGCTGGGGTGTTTTATGGGTCCAGTAGCCGGCGTCGAGATGGCGTTCGACGTGCTGTCGCTGGCGTTGCTGGCGGCGTCCCTGGCTGCGTCGTACAAGCTCCCGGTCCAAGCGCCTGTGGAGAGGATGCCGGTGTTGTTTACGTTGGGGGAACCACCCGGATGGGTGGAAACAGCGCTGGAGACACCCCTGGCCGTAGCAGGTGGTAGCGTCCTCAGTTAACTCCCCGGAACGGGCTCAAGAACGGCTGGAAGTCCACGATGCGAGGCCGTAGAACGCGAGCTCACCGGAGCAGTAGCTGGCGTCGCTCTCTTCCCGCCGAAGCGTCCCTGACCCGCCGGAGCCACCGCTTCTCTGTTCTCCCGCCCCCGTCCCTAGCTCTCCCTCGCCCTTTCATAGCATTGGCGTTAGTCCACGGAAGTCTTGTCTTCTCTCTTCTCCACCAATCATCTCTCTCCACCTCACCGAATGCTTCTTCTTCATTTTCTTTAGTCTTCAGTTAATCCACGTCTTCCGTATCGCCATCCTCATCCTCTTCTTCACACCTCTTTCGTAATTTCATGTTAGACTCCCTATTATATGTGACACCTGAGACAACGCCATTCTCTAAATCATAACGGAGAAGATATATATGGGCATTATAAATTCCAAACACATCACTTCAAAGGCACATGCCCAGAATAAACCAAGAAAGTAATGAGCAGACTATTTTTAATCATGGCCAGCGTTTTTACACTCATGAAACCAAGCCGCTCGCATACAAAGTCTTTATGTGCCGAAACTAAAATTACGCGAACATGTTGGCTTTCCTATTCACACGATGGTGTCACGCCTGAGTGAGTAGAATGAAAAGCGGTTGTCTTTATCCATAACAGGTACTGGCACAACGACTACCCCAGAGCACCTTTTTCTCGCGCAGGCCTCGCCGCGTAATTCAGCATCAACTGAAGTGTTTTATAATTAAAAATTCATGCTGCGTTCATCATGCATCTTTCCGCTCATCTTCATTTCAGCAGTTCTAGGAGAAAACTCAGGAAGCAAGAATTTAAGCTCCTGTACAAATAACATTAATTATTTCCTTTTTCTTCCGAAGGCCTGTGCGGGAAAGGAGTGCGTTGGGTAAATTGGTACCCTGGGAGGCTGCACTAAAAAGTTGATTCAGTTCGCAAAGGAATCAGTGTTTTCATCCAGCCAGAGCAGATGCGTATCATATCAATTCTTTTCATGGTCATTCTGCTCTTTCCTTTCTTAATGAATACGCAAATTACAAGCTTTTACGATTTGTCGTGTTTCTATACTTGATTATACACTTGTATACTTCTTGCAAGTGAATTCACTAGTGGAAATTCTATAAGGAATGTTTAGTATGGAAGAGAAAGAAAACAAAAACGACAAAGGGGACACTTACGAACGCATACGTGCTGTCAATGCCAAACCATCCACGTTTGGTGTTCGGCTGTCGCGATGGAGTACTATTTTATTTCAGCGGCCAGCAAAGCTGATTCGTTCGCGCCATCCAAGTGCAAGTTGATGAAGACGACTATACGAAAACCCAGCGCGATAGACCAGCCGTTTAGCGGTGTTTTTCTTCTTTGATGGCGTATTCTCAAAAGCATTGACCACTGAAGATTATCTGTTGTCGACGGCCGAACAGCAGTTAGTGAAGACGACGATATCAAAGCACATAACCACGGCGCCATTATCCTCCTGAGGACAGGAACAACAAGAACTTGCAGTTTAGCGTGTGGGGTGTTTTGATGCGGTGATGGCTTAATTACTCTAATGCAGCTGCAAGCGATGCCGATCGGTTCGCGCCGAACAATTGAAGTTGATGAAGTGGATGAAGCTAAAAAACAGCGCGGTTGACTTAGTCTTGCGCATGTAGTGAAAGACTCGCTCGCGCAAAATTTATCGTCACAGGCGATTTCAATTTGCCAGGTATCGACTGGACGAACTTAGCAATCGGAAAAAACGAAATATATAACTGCGAAAAGCTTTTGGATATAATGTTTAGTTTTTCGCTATCTCAAGGGGTAAATGAGCCAACGCGTGTCCATCGAACCGCAATTTCCGTAATAGATCTAGACTTTGTGTCTAGTTTTCTCTGTCCTGAAATTAGTGTGGAAAACGGGATTTCGGACCATAACTTGCTCTTTCTCACTTTTCCTCACCTGCGCCACCACGCTGATCGTTATCACAGTAACTATTTCGTCACTATTAAAGACTACAGCAGGGCAGATGATGTAGGCATTATAGATCATCTAGAATCAATCCTTGACAGTTTTTCTTGTGCAGATTCCCGCTGTGTAAATAACCTATGGCTACAAGTAAAAGCAGCGATAACACTGTGTGAGGCAAATGTGTACCTACAAGGATAAAACGACCAAGAAGGAAAACCCCGTGCATTACACGTAACATCATTCATCTGAAACGAAGACTACAGCGTATGCGCAGAAGAAAAGGAAATGGTTTTCAGATAAGTGAACTTGCGAGCAAACTAAGACTGGAAATTAAGAACGCGCGGGAAATGTTCTTCTCAACAACTTTATTTAATTTTATTACTCGAGATCCAGGAATGTTCTGGCGGTATTTATCGAGCCCCGAGCCCCGTGTATCACAAATGGAAATAGACGGTAGAGTGGTTACACACCCTCATATTATCGCAACTTCTTTCAATCAACATTTCCAGTCTGTATTTACTCGTGAGTTTGCTGCAAGCGCTATCATAAGTGAGCCACTATCACTGATGCCGGATATCGTGATTACCGAGACAGGTATAGTGAACTTGCTTTTGCAGATTGATGTCAAAAAGTGTCCTGGTCCAGACAACATATCAAATACATTTCTGAAGCGATACGCGGAACAACTGGCCCCGTTTTTGCACAAAATTTTCACACTTTTCCTAGAAACGGGCGCCTTTCCGTCCGACTGGCTATGTGCAAAGGTTATTCCAATTCACTAAAGCGGCAGCAGACTATCTGTAGATATGTATAGACCAATTTCATTAACTAGCTGCAGCTACAAGCTATTAGAGCATATAATCAACAAATCCATAACAACGTTTTTGGAAGAAAATAACTTAATTTACAGCAGACAACACGGCTTCAGAAAAGGACTCTCAACAATCACTCAACTATTAGAAATAACAAATGATTTTGCACAAGTGTTCGATTGCCAGCTTCAAGCAGATGCCATTCTGATCGACTTTAGGAAGGCATTTTATCGTGTTCTACATTCTAAATTAATCGACAAGCTCCGTACTATTGGCACTAACTCAAAAGTAATAACCTGGATAAAATCTTATCTCACAGGTCGCACGCAATATGTTCAAATGAATAATGCACAATCCGAACGACTGAACGTTTTCTCCGGGGTCCCACAGGGATCCGTCTTGGAACTGATCCTTTTCCTAATATATGTCAACGATATCCATGCCTGCGCTGAACCTGGAATAACAATAAGGCTTTTCGCTGACGACTGCGTTCTGTACACAACGGTACGTAGACCGGACGACCAGTTAAAATTAAATTCTTCTGTAAATAACATTGCCAGGTGGTGCGGAACATGGGGAATGGAAACTAATATCAACAAAACGTCTTGAATCTCATTTACCCGTAAAAAAGTGCCTCTTGTATATTCCTACAATTTATAAGGATCTAACATAATGAGGGTGGATACGGTGAAATATTCAGGCGTTACATTTACCCATAAGCTAAGCAGGAACACGCATATATCCAACACGTGTGCAAAAGCATTCAAACAGCTCAGGTTCCTCCGTAGAAAATTGTCAGCAGCTCCTCCTCATGTAAAGCTAACAGCCTATAATACCCTCATAAGGCCCATCCTTGATTACGGCACCATCATTTGGAGCCCACATGAGTCTTACCTCAGCGAACAACTGGAAAAAATCCAAAATAAGGCCCTCCGGTTTATTTATTCCTGCTACTCACGTCATGACAGCGTATCTTCCCTGCGAGCTAAAGCGCGTATCCCTACCCTTGCTTGTCGGCGACGCGTTGCTTCGATGAAGTTTCTTTTTATTCTTTACAATGATCGCATAAGACTTGATAAAAATAAGTACATAAAGGCACCTTATCATCGTTCCAAGCGATTAAACCATGAAAAGTGCATCACAGCCATCCAAACGCGATGTAACACATATAAATTCTGATTTTTTCCGTTACCCATTGAAGAATGGAATAATCTGCCTCACGAATTCATGGACGACATCTCTCTTGATATCTTTTCGAAAAACGTAGTGTCGTTTTTTGAAAAACAGAACTTACAATAAAAAGAGCAAAACAGCATATTGTTGACCTAATTGTATCGCTTCGTAGTTTCGTCGTTCTCCTTTCCAGTGTTTTAAATGCATCAAAATGAATGTGTATAGCAATGCGCATGTCCTCTGACCGTTGATGGTCTCAGCCTACTTGCTATGGTCTTTTCTACTGCAGGCGCATGTTTTGTATCTTGTGTATAAAATACTGGATATGCTATTGTTAGTATAATTGTCCCATTATTTTGTCCCTTCCTGTAAGAGCCTAACTAGGCTTACAGTATGCTTAAACAAATAAATAACAAGTGTTACGGTGATGAGGCCCTACTCTAATGCAGTGGCCAGCGAAGCTGATCTGTTGGCGCCGCCCGAATGGAAGTTGTTGAAATACGCCAACCGAGCGCAAGAGACTGGAAGTAAGGCGCACGAGGTGTTGTGTTGTGTTGATGGAGTACTTCTCTAACCGAAGTGGCCAGTGAAGGTGAGCTGTTTGCGCTCCTCGAAAAAAGTTGATGAAGACGAAGATAACCAAGCCCAGCGAAAGAGGCTTACAGTTTAGCACGTGAAGCGCTGTGCTGCGGTCACTGCTCGAGAGCAGTGGCCGCCGAAGCTGATCTGTTGGCGCCGCTCGCATGGAAGTTCACCAGCGCAACAGGCTTGCAGCTTAGCGCGTGAAATGTGCTGCGGTGATTGCGTACTGCTCGAGTGCAGTGGCCGGCGAAGCCGATCTATAGGCGCCGTTCGCAATGAAGTTCACCACAGCAATAGGCTTGCCTGTTTAGCGCTTGAATTGTTGTGCTGCGATGATGGCGTACTGCTCGAGTGCAGCGGCCTGCGAAGCCGATCTATTGGCGCCGCTCTCATTGAAGTTCACCAGCGCAATAGGCTTGCAGTTTTGCGCTTGAATTGTTGCGCTGCGGTGATGGCGTACTGCTCGAGTGCATTGGCTTGCGAAGCCGATCTATTGGTGCAGCTCGCAAGGAAGTTCACGAGCGCAATTGGCTTGCAGTTTAGCGCGTGAAGTGTTGTGCTGCGGTGAAGGCGTACTGCTCGAGTGCAGTGGCCTGCGAAGCCGATCTATTGGCGCTGCTCTCATGGAAGTTCAAAACAGCAATATTCTTGCAGTTTAGCGCTTGATTTGTTGTGCTGCGATGATGGCGTACTCCTCGAGTGCAGTGGCCTGCGAAGCCGATCTATTGGCGCCGCTCGCGTGGAAGTTCACCAGCGATAGGCTTGCAGTTTAGCGCGTGAAGTGTGCTGCGATGATGGCGCACAGCTCGAGTGCAGTGGCCTGCGAAGCCGATCTATTGGCGCCGCTCGCATGGAAGTTGACCAGCGCAATAGGCTTGCAGTTTAGCGCGTGAAGTGTTATGCTGCGGTGATTGCGCACTTATCGAGTGCCGTGGCCGGCGAACCTGATCTGTTGGTGCCGCTCGCATGGAGGTCCACCAACGCAAAAGGCTTGCAGGTTAGCGCGTGAAGTGTTGTGCTGCGGTGATTGCGCACTTTTCGGGTGCAGTGGCCGGCGAAGCTGATCTGTTGGCGCCGCTCGCATGGAAGTGCACCAACGCAATAGGCTTGCAGTTTAGCGCGTGAAGTGTTGTGCTGCGGTGATTGCGCACTTCTCGAATCCCGTGGCCGGCGAAGCTGATGAGTTGGCGCCGCTCGCATGGAAGTGCACCAACGCAACAGGCTTGAAGTTTAGCGCTTGAAGTGTTGTGATGCGGCGATCGCGCACTTCTCGAGTGCAGTGGCCGGCGAAGCTGATCCGTTGGCGCCGCTCGCATGGAAATGCACCAACGCAATAGGCTTGCAGCTTAGCGCGTGAAGTGTTGTGCTGCGGTGATTGCGCACTTCTCGAATCCCGTGGCCGGCGAAGCTGATGAGTTGGCGCCGCTCGCATGGAAGTGCACCAACGCAACAGGCTTGAAGTTTAGCGCTTGAAGTGTTGTGATGCGGCGATCTCGCACTTCTCGAGTGCAGTGGCCGGCGAAGCTGATCCGTTGGCGCCGCTCGCATGGAAATGCACCAACGCAATAGGCTTGCAGCTTAGCGCGTGAAGTGTTGTGCTGCGGTGATTGCGCACTTCTCGAATCCCGTGGCCGGCGAAGCTGATGTGTTGGCGCCGCTCGCATGGAAGTGCACCAACGCAACAGGCTTGCAGTTTAGCGCTTGAAGTGTTGTGCTGCGGCGATCTCGCACTTCTCGAGTCCAGTGGCCGGCGAAGCTGATCTGTTGGCGCCGCTCGCATGGAAGTGCACTACCGCAATAGGCTTGCAGTTTAGCGCGTGAAGTGTTGTGCTGCGGTGATTGCGCACTTCTCGAATCCCGTGGCCGGTGAAGCTGATGTGTTGGCGCCGCTCGCATGGAAGTGCACCAACGCAACAGGCTTGCAGTTTAGCGCCTGAAGTGTTGTGCTGCGGCGATCGCGCACTTCTCGAATGCAGTGGCCGGCGAAGCTGATCCGTTGGCGCCGCTCGCATGGAAATGCAGCAACGCAATAGGCTTGGAGTTCAGCGCGTGAAGTGTTTTGCTGCGGTGATTGCGCACTTCTCGAGTGCCATGGCCGGCGAAGCTGATCTGTTGGCGCCGCTCGCATGGAAGTGCACCAACGCAATAGGCTTGCAGTTTAGTGCGTGAAGTGTTGTGCTGCGTTGATTGCGCACTTCTCGAGTGCAGTGGCCGGCGAAGCTGATCTGTTGGCGCCGCTCGCATGGAAGTACACCAACGCAATAGGCTTGCAGTTTAGTGCGTGAAGTGTTGTGCAGCGGTGATTGCGCACTTCTCGAGTGCCATGGCCGGCGAAGCTGATCTGTTGGCGCCGCTCGCATGGAAGTGCACCAACGCAATAGGCTTGCAGTTTAGTGCGTGTAGTGTTGTGCTGCGGTGATTGCGCACTTCTCGAGTGCCATGGCCGGCGAAGCTGATCTGTTGGCGCCGCTCGCATGGAAGTGCACCAACGCAATAGGCTTGCAGTTTAGTGCGTGAATTGTTGTGCTGCGGTGATTGCGTACTTCTCGAGTGCCGTGGCTGGCGAAGCTGATGTGTTCGCTCCGCTCGCATGGAAGTGCACCAACGCAATAGGCTTGCAGTTTAGCGCGTGAAGTGTTGTGCTGCGGTGATTGCGCACTTCTCGAGTGCAGTAGCCGGCGAAGCTGATCTGTTGGCGCCGCTCGCATGGAAGTGCGCGAACGCAATTGGTTTGCAGTTTAGCGCCTGAAGTGTTGTGCTGCGGTCATTGCGCACTTCTCGAGTGCCATGGCCGGCGAAGCTGATCGGTTGGCGCCGCTCGCATGGACGTGCACCAACGCAATAGGCTTGCAGTTTAGTGCGTGAAGTGTTGTGCAGCGGTGATTGCGCACTTCTCGAGTGCCATGGCCGGCGAAGCTGATCTGTTGGCGCCGCTCGCATGGAAGTGCACCAACGCAATAGGCTTGCAGTTTAGTGCGTGAAGTGTTGTGCTGCGGTGATTGCGCACTTCTCGAGTGCAGTGGCCGGCGAAGCTGATCTGTTGGCGCCGCTCGCATGGAAGTGCACCAACGCAATAGGCTTGCAGTTTAGTGCGTGAAGTGTTGTGCTGCGGTGATTGCGCACTTCTCGAGTGCCATGGCCGGCGAAGCTGATCTGTTGGCGCCGCTCGCATGGAAGTGCACCAACGCAATAGGCTTGCAGTTTAGTGCGTGAAGTGTTGAGCTGCGGTGATTGCGCACTTCTCGAGTGCAGTGGCCGGCGAAGCTGATCTGTTTGCGCCCCTCGCATGCAAGTGCACCAACCCAATAGGCTTGCAGCTTAGCGCGTGAAATGTGCTGCGGTGATTGCGTACTGCTCGAGTGCAGTGGCCGGCGAAGCTGATCTGTTGGCGCCACTCGCATGGAAGTTCACCAACTCAAACGTTTTGCAGATTAGCGCGTGATGTGTTGTGCTGCGGTGATTGCATACTGCTCTATTCCAGTGGCCTGCTAAGCAGATGTATTGTCGCCACTCGCATGTTAGTTTATCAACGCAATAGGCTTGTAGTCTAGCCCGTGAAGTTTTTTGCTGCGGTGATTGCGTAATGCTCGAGAGCAGTGGCCGGCGAAGCCGATATATTGGCGCCGCTCGCATGGAAGTTCACCAGCGCAATGGGCTTGCAGTTTAGCGCGTGAAGTGTTGTGCTGCGGTGAGGGCGTACAGCTCGAGTGCAGTGGCCTGCGAAGCCGATCTATTGGCGCCGCTCGCACGGAAGTTCACCAGCGCAATAGGCTTGCAGTTTTGCGCTTGAATTGTTGCGCTGCGGTGATGGCGTACTGCTCGAGTGCATTGGCTTGCGAAGCCGATCTATTGGCGCAGCTCGCAAGGACGTTCACGAGCGCAATAGGCTTGCAGTTTAGCGCGTGAAGTGTTGTGCTGCGGTGAAGGCGTACTGCTCGAGTGCAGTGGCCTGCGAAGCCGATCTATTGGCGCTGCTCTCATGGAAGTTCAAAACAGCAATATTCTTGCAGTTTAGCGCTTGATTTGTTGTGCTGCGATGATGGCGTACTCCTCGAGTGCAGTGGCCTGCGAAGCCGATCTATTGGCGCCGCTCGCGTGGAAGTTCACCAGCGATAGGCTTGCAGTTTAGCGCGTGAAGTGTGCTGCGATGATGGCGCACTGCTCGAGTGCAGTGGCCTGCGAAGCCGATCTATTGGCGCCGCTCGCATGGAAGTTGACCAGCGCAATAGGCTTGCAGTTTTGCGCGTGAAGTGTTATGCTGCGGTGATTGCGCACTCATCGAGTGCCGTGGCCGGTGAAGCTGATGTGTTGGCGCCGCTCGCATGGAAGTGCACCAACGCAACAGGCTTGCAGTTTAGCGCCTGAAGTGTTGTGCTGCGGCGATCGCGCACTTCTCGAATGCAGTGGCCGGCGAAGCTGATCCGTTGGCGCCGCTCGCATGGAAATGCAGCAACGCAATAGGCTTGGAGTTCAGCGCGTGAAGTGTTTTGCTGCGGTGATTGCGCACTTCTCGAGTGCCATGGCCGGCGAAGCTGATCTGTTGGCGCCGCTCGCATGGAAGTGCACCAACGCAATAGGCTTGCAGTTTAGTGCGTGAAGTGTTGTGCTGCGTTGATTGCGCACTTCTCGAGTGCAGTGGCCGGCGAAGCTGATCTGTTGGCGCCGCTCGCATGGAAGTACACCAACGCAATAGGCTTGCAGTTTAGTGCGTGAAGTGTTGTGCAGCGGTGATTGCGCACTTCTCGAGTGCCATGGCCGGCGAAGCTGATCTGTTGGCGCCGCTCGCATGGAAGTGCACCAACGCAATAGGCTTGCAGTTTAGTGCGTGTAGTGTTGTGCTGCGGTGATTGCGCACTTCTCGAGTGCCATGGCCGGCGAAGCTGATCTGTTGGCGCCGCTCGCATGGAAGTGCACCAACGCAATAGGCTTGCAGTTTAGTGCGTGAATTGTTGTGCTGCGGTGATTGCGTACTTCTCGAGTGCCGTGGCTGGCGAAGCTGATGTGTTCGCTCCGCTCGCATGGAAGTGCACCAACGCAATAGGCTTGCAGTTTAGCGCGTGAAGTGTTGTGCTGCGGTGATTGCGCACTTCTCGAGTGCAGTAGCCGGCGAAGCTGATCTGTTGGCGCCGCTCGCATGGAAGTGCGCGAACGCAATTGGTTTGCAGTTTAGCGCCTGAAGTGTTGTGCTGCGGTCATTGCGCACTTCTCGAGTGCCATGGCCGGCGAAGCTGATCGGTTGGCGCCGCTCGCATGGACGTGCACCAACGCAATAGGCTTGCAGTTTAGTGCGTGAAGTGTTGTGCAGCGGTGATTGCGCACTTCTCGAGTGCCATGGCCGGCGAAGCTGATCTGTTGGCGCCGCTCGCATGGAAGTGCGCGAACGCAATTGGTTTGCAGTTTAGCGCGTGAAGTGTGCTGCGGTGATTGCGTACTGCTCGAGAGCAGTGGCCGGCGAAGCCGATCTATAGGCGCCGTTCGCAATGAAGTTCACCACAGCAATAGGCTTGCCTGTTTAGCGCTTGAATTGTTGTGCTGCGATGATGGCGTACTGCTCGAGTGCAGTGGCCTGCGAAGCCGATCTATTGGCGCCGCTCTCATTGAAGTTCACCAGCGCAATAGGCTTGCAGTTTTGCGCTTGAATTGTTGCGCGGCGGTGATGGCGTACTGCTCGAGTGCATTGGCTTGCGAAGCCGATCTATTGGCGCAGCTCGCAAGGAAGTTCACGAGCGCAATTGGCTTGCAGTTTAGCGCGTGAAGTGTTGTGCTGCGGTGAAGGCGTACTGCTCGAGTGCAGTGGCCTGCGAAGCCGATCTATTGGCGCTGCTCTCATGGAAGTTCAAAACAGCAATATTCTTGCAGTTTAGCGCTTGATTTGTTGTGCTGCGATGATTGCGCACTTCTCGAATCCCGTGGCCGGCGAAGCTGATGTGTTGGCGCCGCTCGCATGGAAGTGCACCAACGCAACAGGCTTGCAGTTTAGCGCTTGAAGTGTTGTGCTGCGGCGATCTCGCACTTCTCGAGTCCAGTGGCCGGCGAAGCTGATCTGTTGGCGCCGCTCGCATGGAAGTGCACTACCGCAATAGGCTTGCAGTTTAGCGCGTGAAGTGTTGTGCTGCGGTGATTGCGCACTTCTCGAATCCCGTGGCCGGTGAAGCTGATGTGTTGGCGCCGCTCGCATGGAAGTGCACCAACGCAACAGGCTTGCAGTTTAGCGCCTGAAGTGTTGTGCTGCGGCGATCGCGCACTTCTCGAATGCAGTGGCCGGCGAAGCTGATCCGTTGGCGCCGCTCGCATGGAAATGCAGCAACGCAATTGGCTTGGAGTTCAGCGCGTGAAGTGTTTTGCTGCGGTGATTGCGCACTTCTCGAGTGCCATGGCCGGCGAAGCTGATCTGTTGGCGCCGCTCGCATGGAAGTGCACCAACGCAATAGGCTTGCAGTTTAGTGCGTGAAGTGTTGTGCTGCGTTGATTGCGCACTTCTCGAGTGCAGTGGCCGGCGAAGCTGATCTGTTGGCGCCGCTCGCATGGAAGTACACCAACGCAATAGGCTTGCAGTTTAGTGCGTGAAGTGTTGTGCAGCGGTGATTGCGCACTTCTCGAGTGCCATGGCCGGCGAAGCTGATCTGTTGGCGCCGCTCGCATGGAAGTGCACCAACGAAATAGGCTTGCAGTTTAGTGCGTGAATTGTTGTGCTGCGGTGATTGCGTACTTCTCGAGTGCCGTGGCTGGCGAAGCTGATGTGTTCGCTCCGCTCGCATGGAAGTGCACCAACGCAATAGGCTTGCAGTTTAGCGCGTGAAGTGTTGTGCTGCGGTGATTGCGCACTTCTCGAGTGCAGTAGCCGGCGAAGCTGATCTGTTGGCGCCGCTCGCATGGAAGTGCGCACGCAATTGGTTTGCAGTTTAGCGCCTGAAGTGTTGTGCTGCGGTCATTGCGCACTTCTCGAGTGCCATGGCCGGCGAAGCTGATCTGTTGGCGCCGCTCGCATGGAAGTGCACCAACGCAATAGGCTTGCAGTTTAGTGCGTGAAGTGTTGTGCAGCGGTGATTGCGCACTTCTCGAGTGCCATGGCCGGCGAAGCTGATCTGTTGGCGCCGCTCGCATGGAAGTGCACCAACGCAATAGGCTTGCAGTTTAGTGCGTGAAGTGTTGTGCTGCGGTGATTGCGCACTTCTCGAGTGCAGTGGCCGGCGAAGCTGATCTGTTGGCGCCGCTCGCATGGAAGTGCACCAACGCAATAGGCTTGCAGTTTAGTGCGTGAAGTGTTGTGCTGCGGTGATTGCGCACTTCTCGAGTGCCATGGCCGGCGAAGCTGATCTGTTGGCGCCGCTCGCATGGAAGTGCACCAACGCAATAGGCTTGCAGTTTAGTGCGTGAAGTGTTGAGCTGCGGTGATTGCGCACTTCTCGAGTGCAGTGGCCGGCGAAGCTGATCTGTTTGCGCCCCTCGCATGCAAGTGCACCAACCCAATAGGCTTGCAGCTTAGCGCGTGAAATGTGCTGCGGTGATTGCGTACTGCTCGAGTGCAGTGGCCGGCGAAGCTGATCTGTTGGCGCCACTCGCATGGAAGTTCACCAACTCAAACGTTTTGCAGATTAGCGCGTGATGTGTTGTGCTGCGGTGATTGCATACTGCTCTATTCCAGTGGCCTGCTAAGCAGATGTATTGTCGCCACTCGCATGTTAGTTTATCAACGCAATAGGCTTGTAGTCTAGCCCGTGAAGTTTTTTGCTGCGGTGATTGCGTAATGTTTGAGAGCAGTGGCCGGCGAAGCCGATATATTGGCGCCGCTCGCATGGAAGTTCACCAGCGCAATGGGCTTGCAGTTTAGCGCGTGAAGTGTTGTGCTGCGGTGAGGGCGTACAGCTCGAGTGCAGTGGCCTGCGAAGCCGATCTATTGGCGCCGCTCGCACGGAAGTTCACCAGCGCAATAGGCTTGCAGTTTTGCGCTTGAATTGTTGCGCTGCGGTGATGGCGTACTGCTCGAGTGCATTGGCTTGCGAAGCCGATCTATTGGCGCAGCTCGCAAGGACGTTCACGAGCGCAATAGGCTTGCAGTTTAGCGCGTGAAGTGTTGTGCTGCGGTGAAGGCGTACTGCTCGAGTGCAGTGGCCTGCGAAGCCGATCTATTGGCGCTGCTCTCATGGAAGTTGAAAACAGCAATATTCTTGCAGTTTAGCGCTTGATTTGTTGTGCTGCGATGATGGCGTACTCCTCGAGTGCAGTGGCCTGCGAAGCCGATCTATTGGCGCCGCTCGCGTGGAAGTTCACCAGCGATAGGCTTGCAGTTTAGCGCGTGAAGTGTGCTGCGATGATGGCGCACTGCTCGAGTGCAGTGGCCTGCGAAGCCGATCTATTGGCGCCGCTCGCATGGAAGTTGACCAGCGCAATAGGCTTGCAGTTTAGCGCGTGAAGTGTTATGCTGCGGTGATTGCGCACTCATCGAGTGCCGTGGCCGGCGAACCTGATCTGTTGGTGCCGTTCGCATGGAGGTCCACCAACGCCAAAGGCTTGCAGGTTAGCGCGTGAAGTGTTGTGCTGCGGTGATTGCGCACTTTTCGGGTGCAGTGGCCGGCGAAGCTGATCTGTTGGCGCCGCTTGCATGGAAGATAACCAGCGCAATAGGGTTGCAGTTTAGCGCGTGAATTGTTGTGCTGCGTTGATTGCGTACTTCTCGAGTGCCGTGGCCGGCAAAGCTGATGTGTTCGCGCCACTCGCATGGAAGTGCACCAACGCAATAGGCTTGCAGTTTAGCGCGTGAAGTGTTGTGCTGCGGTGATTGCGCACTTCTCGAGTGCAGTAGCCGGCGAAGCTGATCTGTTGGCGCCGCTCGCATGGAAGTGCGCGAACGCAATTGGCTTGCAGTTTAGCGCCTGAAGTGCTGTGCTGCGGCATTCTCGCACTTCTCGAGTGCAGTGGCCGGCGAAGCTGGTTTGTTGGCGCCGCTCGCATGGAAGTGCACCAACGCAATAGGCTTGCAGTTTAGCGCGTGAAGTGTTGTGCTGCGGTGATTGCGCACTTCTCGAATCCCGTGGCCGGCGAAGCTGATGTGTTGGCGCCGCTCGCATGGAAGTGCACCAACGCAACAGGCTTGCAGTTTAGCGCTTGAAGTGTTGTGCTGCGGCGATCTCGCACTTCTCGAGTGCAGTGGCCGGCGAAGCTGATCTGTTGGCGCCGCTCGCATGGAAGTGCACTACCGCAATAGGCTTGCAGTTTAGCGCGTGAAGTCTTGTGCTGCGGTGATTGCGCACTTCTCGAATCCCGTGGCCGGTGAAGCTGATGTGTTGGCTCCGCTCGCATGGAAGTGCACCAACGCAACAGGCTTGAAGTTTAGCGCTTGAAGTGTTGTGATGCGGCGATCGCGCACTTCTCGAGTGCAGTGGCCGGCGAAGCTGATCCGTTGGCGCCGCTCGCATGGAAATGCACCAACGCAATAGGCTTGCAGCTTAGCGCGTGAAGTGTTGTGCTGCGGTGATTGCGCACTTCTCGAATCCCGTGGCCGGCGAAGCTGATGTGTTGGCGCCGCTCGCATGGAAGTGCACCAACGCAACAGGCTTGCAGTTTAGCGCTTGAAGTGTTGTGCTGCGGCGATCTCGCACTTCTCGAGTCCAGTGGCCGGCGAAGCTGATCCGTTGGCGCCGCTCGCATGGAAATGCACCAACGCAAAGGCTTGCAGCTTAGCGCGTGAAGTGTTGTGCTGCGGTGATTGCGCACTTCTCGAATCCCGTGGCCGGCGAACCTGATCTGTTGGTGCCGCTCGCATGGAGGTCCACCAACGCAAAAGGCTTGCAGGTTAGCGCGTGAAGTGTTGTGCTGCGGTGACTGCGCACTTTTCGGGTGCAGTGGCCGGCGAAGCTGATCTGTTGGCGCCGCTTGCATGGAAGATAACCAGCGCAATAGGGTTGCAGTTTAGCTCGTGAATTGTTGTGCTGCGTTGATTTCGTACTTCTCGAGTGCCGTGGCCGGCGAAGCTGATGTGTTCGCGCCACTCGCATGGAAGTGCACCAACGCAATAGGCTTGCAGTTTAGCGCGTGAAGTGTTGTGCTGCGGTTATTGCGCACTTCTCGAGTGCAGTAGCCGGCGAAGCTGATCTGTTGGCGCCGCTCGCATGGAAGTGCGCGAACGAAATTGGCTTGCAGTTTAGCGCCTGAAGTGTTGTGCTGCGGCAATCTCGCACTTCTCGAGTGCAGTGGCCGGCGAAGCTGATCTGTTGGCGCCGCTCGCATGGAAGTGCACCAACGCAATAGGCTTGCAGTTTAGCGCGTGAAGTGTTGTGCTGCGGTGATTGCGCACTTCTCGAATCCCGTGGCCGGCGAAGCTGATGAGTTGGCGCCGCTCGCATGGAAGTGCACCAACGCAACAGGCTTGAAGTTTAGCGCTTGAAGTGTTGTGATGCGGCGATCGCGCACTTCTCGAGTGCAGTGGCCGGCGAAGCTGATCCGTTGGCGCCGCTCGCATGGAAATGCACCAACGCAATAGGCTTGCAGCTTAGCGCGTGAAGTGTTGTGCTGCGGCGATCTCGCACTTCTCGAGTCCAGTGGCCGGCGAAGCTGATCTGTTGGCGCCGCTCGCATGGAAGTGCACTACCGCAATAGGCTTGCAGTTTAGCGCGTGAAGTGTTGTGCTGCGGTGATTGCGCACTTCTCGAATCCCGTGGCCGGTGAAGCTGATGTGTTGGCGCCGCTCGCATGGAAGTGCACCAACGCAACAGGCTTGCAGTTTAGCGCCTGAAGTGTTGTGCTGCGGCGATCGCGCACTTCTCGAGTGCAGTAGCCGGCGAAGCTGATCCGTTGGCGCCGCTCGCATGGAAATGCAGCAACGCGATAGGCTTGCAGTTTAGTGCGTGTAGTGTTGTGCTGCGGTGATTGCGCACTTCTCGAGTGCCATGGCCGGCGAAGCTGATCTGTTGGCGCCGCTCGCATGGAAGTGCACCAACGCAATAGGCTTGCAGTTTTGTGCGTGAAGTGTTGTGCTGCGTTGATTGCGCACTTCTCGAGTGCCATGGCCGGCGAAGCTGATCTGTTGGCGCCGCTCGCATGAAAGTGCACCAACGCAATAGGCTTGCAGTTTAGTGCGTGTAGTGTTGTGCTGCGGTGATTGCGCACTTCTCGAGTGCCATGGCCGGCGAAGCTGATCTGTTGCGCCGCTCGCATGGAAGTGCACCAACGCAATAGGCTTGCAGTTTAGTGCGTGAATTGTTGTGCTGCGGTGATTGCGTACTTCTCGAGTGCCGTGGCTGGCGAAGCTGATGTGTTCGCTCCGCTCGCATGGAAGTGCACCAACGCAATAGGCTTGCAGTTTAGCGCGTGAAGTGTTGTGCTGCGGTGATTGCGCACTTCTCGAGTGCAGTAGCCGGCGAAGCTGATCTGTTGGCGCCGCTCGCATGGAAGTGCGCGAACGCAATTGGTTTGCAGTTTAGCGCCTGAAGTGTTGTGCTGCGGTCATTGCGCACTTCTCGAGTGCCATGGCCGGCGAAGCTGATCTGTTGGCGCCGCTCGCATGGAAGTGCACCAACGCAATAGGCTTGCAGTTAGTGCGTGAAGTGTTGTGCAGCGGTGATTGCGCACTTCTCGAGTGCCATGGCCGGCGAAGCTGATCTGTTGGCGCCGCTCGCATGGAAGTGCACCAACGCAATAGGCTTGCAGTTTAGTGCGTGAAGTGTTGTGCTGCGGTGATTGCGCACTTCTCGAGTGCAGTGGCCGGCGAAGCTGATCTGTTGGCGCCGCTCGCATGGAAGTGCACCAACGCAATAGGCTTGCAGTTTAGTGCGTGAAGTGTTGTGCTGCGGTGATTGCGCACTTCTCGAGTGCCATGGCCGGCGAAGCTGATCTGTTGGCGCCGCTCGCATGGAAGTGCACCAACGCAATAGGCTTGCAGTTTAGTGCGTGAAGTGTTGAGCTGCGGTGATTGCGCACTTCTCGAGTGCAGTGGGCCGGCGAAGCTGATCTGTTTGCGCCCCTCGCATGCAAGTGCACCAACCCAATGGGCTTGCAGCTTAGCGCGTGAAATGTGCTGCGGTGATTGCGTACTGCTCGAGTGCAGTGGCCGGCGAAGCTGATCTGTTGGCGCCACTCGCATGGAAGTTCACCAACTCAAACGTTTTGCAGATTAGCGCGTGAATGTGTTGTGCTGCGGTGATTGCATACTGCTCTATTCCAGTGGCCTGCTAAGCAGATGTATTGTCGCCACTCGCATGTTAGTTTATCAACGCAATAGGCTTGTAGTCTAGCCCGTGAAGTTTTTTGCTGCGGTGATTGCGTAATGCTCGAGAGCAGTGGCCGGCGAAGCCGATATATTGGCGCCGCTCGCATGGAAGTTCACCAGCGCAATGGGCTTGCAGTTTAGCGCGTGAAGTATTGTGCTGCGGTGAGGGCGTACAGCTCGAGTGCAGTGGCCTGCGAAGCCGATCTATTGGCGCCGCTCGCACGGAAGTTCACCAGCGCAATAGGCTTGCAGTTTTGCGCTTGAATTGTTGCGCTGCGGTGATGGCGTACTGCTCGAGTGCATTGGCTTGCGAAGCCGATCTATTGCGCAGCTCGCAAGGACGTTCACGAGCGCAATAGGCTTGCAGTTTAGCGCGTGAAGTGTTGTGCTGCGGTGAAGGCGTACTGCTCGAGTGCAGTGGCCTGCGAAGCCGATCTATTGGCGCTGCTCTCATGGAAGTTCAAAACAGCAATATTCTTGCAGTTTAGCGCTTGATTTGTTGTGCTGCGATGATGGCGTACTCCTCGAGTGCAGTGGCCTGCGAAGCCGATCTATTGGCGCCGCTCGCGTGGAAGTTCACCAGAGTTAGGCTTGCAGTTTAGCGTCGTGACGTGTGCTGCGATGATGGCGCACTGCTCGAGTGCAGTGGCCTGCGAAGCCGATCTATTGGCCCCGCTCGCATGGAAGTTGACCAGCGCCATAGGCTTGCAGTTAGCGCGTGAAGTGTTATGCTGCGGTGTTTGCGCACTCATCGAGTGCCGTGGCCGGCGAACCTGATCTGTTGGTGCCGCTCGCATGGAGGTCCACCAACGCAAAAGGCTTGCAGGTTAGCGCGTGAAGTGTTGCTGCGGTGATTGCGCACTTTTCGGGTGCAGTGGCCAGCGAAGCTGATCTGTTGGCGCCGCTTGCATGGAAGATAACCAGCGCAATAGGGTTGCAGTTTAGCGCGTGAATTGTTGTGCTGCGTTGATTGCGTACTTCTCGAGTGCCGTGGCCGGCAAAGCTGATGTGTTCGCGCCACTCGCATGGAAGTGCACCAACGCAATAGGCTTGCAGTTTAGCGCGTGAAGTGTTGTGCTGCGGTGATTGCGCACTTCTCGAGTGCAGTAGCCGGCGAAGCTGATCTGTGGCGCCGCTCGCATGGAAAGTGCGCGAACGCAATTGGCTTGCAGTTTAGCGCCTGAAGTGTTGTGCTGCGGCATTCTCGCACTTCTCGAGTGCAGTGGCCGGCGAAGCTGATCTGTTGGCGCCGCTCGCATGGAAGTGCACCAACGCAATAGGCTTGCAGTTTAGCGCGTGAAGTGTTGTGCTGCGGTGATTGCGCACTTCTCGAATCCCGTGGCCGGCGAAGCTGATGATTTGGGCGCCGCTCGCATGGAAGTGCACCAACGCAACAGGCTTGAAGTTTAGCGCTTGAAGTGTTGTGATGCGGCGATCGCGCACTTCTCGAGTGCAGTGGCCGGCGAAGCTGATCCGTTGGCGCCGCTCGCATGGGAAATGCACCAACGCAATAGGCTTGCAGTTTAGCGCGTGAAGTGTTGTGCTGCGGTGATTGCGCACTTCTCGAATCCGTGGCCGGCGAAGCTGATGTGTTGGCGCCGCTCGCATGGAAGTGCACCAACGCAACAGGCTTGCAGTTTAGCGCTTGAAGTGTTGTGCTGCGGCGATCTCGCACTTCTCGAGTGCAGTGGCCGGCGAAGCTGATCTGTTTGGCGGCGCTCGCATGGAAGTGCACTACGCAATAGGCTTGCAGTTTAGCGCGTGGAAGTGTTGTGCTGCGGTGATTGCGCACTTCTCGAATCCCGTGGCCGGTGAAGCTGATGTGTTGGCTCCGCTCGCATGGAAGTGCACCAACGCAACAGGCTTGCAGTTTAGCGCCTGAAGTGTTGTGCTGCGGCGATCGCGCACTTCTCGAGTGCAGTGGCCGGCGAAGCTGATCCGTTGGCGCCGCTCGCATGGAAATGCACAACGCAATAGGCTTGCAGTTTAGCGCGTGAAGTGTTGTGCTGCGTTGATTGCGCACTTCTCGAGTGCAGTGGCGGCGAAGCTGATCTGTTGGCGCCGTTCGCATGGAAGTACACCAACGCAATAGGCTTGCAGTTTTAGTGCGTGTAGTGTTGTGCTGCGGTGATTGCGCACTTCTCGAGTGCAGTAGCCGGCGAAGCTGATCTGTTGGCGCCGCTCGCATGGAAGTGCGCGAACGCAATTGGTTTGCAGTTTAGTGCGTGTAGTGTTGTGCTGCGGTGATGCGCACTTCTCGAGTGCCATGGCCGGCGAAGCTGATCTGTTGGCGCCTCTCGCATGGAAGTGCACCAACGCAATAGGCTTGCAGTTTAGTGCGTGAATTGTTGTGCTGCGGTGATTGCGTATTTCCCGAGTGCCGTGGCCGGCGAAGCTGATGTGTTCGCTCCGCTCGCATGGAAGTGCGCACAACGCAATAGGCTTGCAGTTTAGTGCGTGTAGTGTTGTGCTGCGGTGATTGCGCACTTCTCGAGTGCCATGGCCGGCGAAGCTGATCTGTTGGCGCCGCTCGCATGGAAGTGCACCAACGCAATAGGCTTGCAGTTTAGTGCGTGAATTGTTGTGCTGCGGTGATTGCGCACTTTCTCGAGTGCCATGGCCGGCGAAGCTATCTGTTGGCGCTGCTCGCATGGAAGTGCACCAACGCAATGGGCTTGCAGTTTAGTGCGTGAATTGTTGTGCTGCGGTGATTGCGTACTTCTCGAGTGCCGTGGCTGGCGAAGCTGATGTGTTCGCTCCGCTCGCATGGAAGTGCGCCAACGCAATAGGCTTGCAGTTTAGCGCGTGAAGTGTTGTGCTGCGGTGATTGCGCACTTCTCGAGTGGCAGTAGCCGGCGAAGCTGATCTGTTGGCGCCGCTCGCATGGAAGTGCCGCGAACGCAATTGGTTTGCAGTTTAGCGCCCTGAAGTGTTGTGCTGCGGTCATTGCGCACTTCTCGAGTGCCATGGCCGGCGAAGCTGATCTGTTGGCGCCGCTCGCATGGAAGTGCACCAACGCAATAGGCTTGCAGTTTAGTGCGTGAAGTGTTGAGCTGCGGTGATTGCGCACTTCTCGAGTGCAGTGGCCGGCGAAGCTGATCTGTTTGCGCCCTCGCATGCCAAGTGCACCCAACCCAATAGGCTTGCAGCTTAGCGCGTGAAATGTGCTGCGGTGATTGCGTACTGCTCTATTCAGTGGCCTGCTAAGCAGATGTATTGTCGCCACTCGCATGTTAGTTTATCAACGCAATAGGCTTGTAGTCTAGCCCGTGAAGTTTTTTGCTGCGGTGAATGCGTAATGCTCGAGAGCAGTGGCCGGCGAAGCCGATATATTGGCGCCGCTCGCATGGAAGTTTCACCAGCGCAATAGGGTTGCAGTTTAGTGCGTGAAGTGTTGTGCTGCCGTGATTGCGCACTTCTCGAGTGCCGTGGCCGGCGAAGCTGATCTGTTGGCGCCACTCGCATGGAAGTGCACCAACGCAATAGGCTTGCAGCTAAGCGCGTGAAATGTGCCTGCGGTGATTGCGTACTGCTCGAGTGCTGTAGCCGGCGAAATTGATCTGTTGGCGCCGTTCGCACGGAAGATCACCAGAGCAATAGGCTTGCAGTTCAGCGCGTGAAGTGTTGTGCTGCGGTGATTGCGTACTTCTCGAGTGCAGTGGCCGGCGAAGCTTATCTATTGCGCCGTGAGCATGGAAGCCGTCCAGAGGAATAAGCTTGCACTTAGAGTGCGTGAAGTGTTGTGCTGCGGTGATTGCGTTAGTTCAAGAGCACAGTGGCCGGCGAAGCTTATCTTTTGGTGCTCTGCGCGTGGAAAGCTCACCAGAGCAATACCATTGCAGTTTAGCGCGTGAAGTGTTGTGCTGCGGCTATTGCGTACTGCTCGAGGGCATGGCTGGCGAAGCTCATCTATTGGTGCCGCTCGCATGGAATTCACCAGAGCAATAGGATGCCAGTTTAGCAGTGAAATGTGCTGCTGTGATTGCGTACTGCTCGAGTGCGTAGCCCGGCGAAGCTGATCTGTTGGCCGCCCCGCTCGCATGGAAGTTCACCAACTCAAAAGTTTTGCAGTTTAGCGCGTGATGTGTTGTGCTGCGGTGGATTGGATACTGCTCTTTTCCAGTGGCCTGCTAAGCTGATGTATTGTCGCCACTCGCATGTTAGTTTACCAACACAATAGGCTTGTAGTCTAGCCCGTGAAGTTTTTGCTGCGGTGATTGCGTAATGCTCGAGAGCAGTTGCCGGCGAAGCCGATCTATTTGGCGCCGCTCGCATGGAAGTTCACCAGCGCAATGGGGCTTGCAGTTTAGCGGTGAAGTGTTGTGCTGCGGGTGAGGGCGTACTGCTCGAGTGCAGTGGGCTGCGAAAACCGATCTATTGTCGCCGCTCGCATGGAAGTTCACCAGCGCCATAGGCTTGCAGTTTAGCGCGTGAAGTGTTGTGCAGCGGTGATTTGCGCACTTCTCGAGTGCCATGGCCGGCGAAGCTGATCTGTTGGCGCCGCTCGCATGGAAGTGCACCAACGCAATAGGCTTGCAGTTTAGTGCGTGAAGTGTTGTGCTGCGGTGATTGCGCACTTCTCGAGTGCAGTGGCCGGCGAAGCTTGATCTGTTGGCGCCGCTCGCATGGAAGTGCACCAACGCAATAGGCTTGCAGTTTTAGTGCGTGAAGTGTTGTGCTGCGGTGATTGCGCACTTCTCGAGTGCCATGGCCGGCGAAGCTGATCTGTTGGCGCCGCTCGCATGGAAGTGCACCAACGCAATAGGCTTGCAGTTTAGTGCGTGAAGTGTTGAGCTGCGGTGATTGCGCACTTCTCGAGTGCAGTGGCCGGCGAAGCTGATCTGTTTGCGCCCCTCGCATGCAAGTGCACCACCCAATGGGCTTGCAGCTTAGCGCGTGAAATGTGCTGCGGTGATTGCGTACTGCTCGAGTGCAGTGGCCGGCGAAGCTGATCTGTTGGCGCCACTCGCATGGAAGTTCACCAACTCAAACGTTTTGCAGATTAGCGCGTGATGTGTTGTGCTGCGGTGATTGCATACTGCTCTATTCCAGTGGCCTGCTAAGCAGATGTATTGTCGCCACTCGCATGTTAGTTTATCAACGCAATAGGCTTGTAGTCTAGCCCGTGAAGTTTTTTGCTGCGGTGATTGCGTAATGCTCGAGAGCAGTGGCCGGCGAAGCCGATATATTGGCGCCGCTCGCATGGAAGTTCACCAGCGCAATGGGCTTGCAGTTTAGCGCGTGAAGTATTGTGCTGCGGTGAGGGCGTACAGCTCGAGTGCAGTGGCCTGCGAAGCCGATCTATTGGCGCCGCTCGCACGGAAGTTCACCAGCGCAATAGGCTTGCAGTTTTGCGCTTGAATTTTTGCGCTGCGGTGATGGCGTACTGCTCGAGTGCATTGGCTTGCGAAGCCGATCTATTGGCGCAGCTCGCAAGGACGTTCACGAGCGCAATAGGCTTGCAGTTTAGCGCGTGAAGTGTTGTGCTGCGATGATGGCGTACTCCTCGAGTGCAGTGGCCTGCGAAGCCGATCTATTGGCGCCGCTCGCGTGGAAGTTCACCAGCGATAGGCTTGCAGTTTAGCGCGTGAAGTGTGCTGCGATGATGGCGCACTGCTCGAGTGCAGTGGCCTGCGAAGCCGATCTATTGGCCCCGCTCGCATGGAAGTTGACCAGCGCCATAGGCTTGCAGTTTAGCGCGTGAAGTGTTATGCTGCGGTGTTTGCGCACTCATCGAGTGCCGTGGCCGGCGAACCTGATCTGTTGGTGCCGCTCGCATGGAGGTCCACCAACGCAAAAGGCTTGCAGGTTAGCGCGCGAAGTGTTGTGCTGCGGTGATTGCGCACTTTTCGGGTGCAGTGGCCGGCGAAGCTGATCTGTTGGCGCCGCTTGCATGGAAGATAACCAGCGCAATAGGGTTGCAGTTTAGCGCGTGAATTGTTGTGCTGCGTTGATTGCGTACTTCTCGAGTGCCGTGGCCGGCAAAGCTGATGTGTTCGCGCCACTCGCATGGAAGTGCACCAACGCAATAGGCTTGCAGTTTAGCGCGTGAAGTGTTGTGCTGCGGTGATTGCGCACTTCTCGAGTGCAGTAGCCGGCGAAGCTGATCTGTTGGCGCCGCTCGCATGGAAGTGCGCGAACGCAATTGGCTTGCAGTTTAGCGCCTGAAGTGTTGTGCTGCGGCATTCTCGCACTTCTCGAGTGCAGTGGCCGGCGAAGCTGATCTGTTGGCGCCGCTCGCATGGAAGTGCACCAACGCAATAGGCTTGCAGTTTAGCGCGTGAAGTGTTGTGCTGCGGTGATTGCGCACTTCTCGAATCCCGTGGCCGGCGAAGCTGATGATTTGGCGCCGCTCGCATGGAAGTGCACCAACGCAACAGGCTTGAAATTTAGCGCTTGAAGTGTTGTGATGCGGCGATCGCGCACTTCTCGAGTGCAGTGGCCGGCGAAGCTGATCCGTTGGCGCCGCTCGCATGGAAATGCACCAACGCAATAGGCTTGCAGTTTAGCGCGTGAAGTGTTGTGCTGCGGTGATTGCGCACTTCTCGAATCCCGTGGCCGGCGAAGCTGATGTGTTGGCGCCGCTCGCATGGAAGTGCACCAACGCAACAGGCTTGCAGTTTAGCGCTTGAAGTGTTGTGCTGCGGCGATCTCGCACTTCTCGAGTGCAGTGGCCGGCGAAGCTGATCTGTTGGCGCCGCTCGCATGGAAGTGCACTACCGCAATAGGCTTGCAGTTTAGCGCGTGAAGTGTTGTGCTGCGGTGATTGCGCACTTCTCGAATCCCGTGGCCGGTGAAGCTGATGTGTTGGCTCCGCTCGCATGGAAGTGCACCAACGCAACAGGCTTGCAGTTTAGCGCCTGAAGTGTTGTGCTGCGGCGATCGCGCACTTCTCGAGTGCAGTGGCCGGCGAAGCTGATCCGTTGGCGCCGCTCGCATGGAAATGCACCAACGCAATAGGCTTGCAGTTTAGCGCGTGAAGTGTTGTGCTGCGTTGATTGCGCACTTCTCGAGTGCAGTGGCCGGCGAAGCTGATCTGTTGGCGCCATTCGCATGGAAGTACACCAACGCAATAGGCTTGCAGTTTAGTGCGTGTAGTGTTGTGCTGCGGTGATTGCGCACTTCTCGAGTGCAGTAGCCGGCGAAGCTGATCTGTTGGCGCCGCTCGCATGGAAGTGCGCGAACGCAATTGGTTTGCAGTTTAGTGTGTGTAGTGTTGTGCTGCGGTGATTGCGCACTTCTCGAGTGCCATGGCCGGCGAAGCTGATCTGTTGGCGCCTCTCGCTTGGAAGTGCACCAACGCAATAGGCTTGCAGTTTAGTGCGTGAATTGTTGTGCTGCGGTGATTGCGCACTTCTCGAGTGCCATGGCCGGCGAAGCTGATCTGTTGGCGCCGCTCGCATGGAAGTGCGCGAACGCAATAGGCTTGCAGTTTAGTGCGTGAATTGTTGTGCTGCGGTGATTGCGTACTTCTCGAGTGCCGTGGCTGGCGAAGCTGATGTGTTCGCTCCGCTCGCATGGAAGTGCGCCAACGCAATAGGCTTGCAGTTTAGCGCGTGAAGTGTTGTGCTGCGGTGATTGCGCACTTCTCGAGTGCAGTAGCCGGCGAAGCTGATCTGTTGGCGCCGCTCGCATGGAAGTGCGCGAACGCAATTGGTTTGCAGTTTAGCGCCTGAAGTGTTGTGCTGCGGTCATTGCGCACTTCTCGAGTGCCATGGCCGGCGAAGCTGATCTGTTGGCGCCGCTCGCATGGAAGTGCACCAACGCAATAGGCTTGCAGTTTAGTGCGTGAAGTGTTGAGCTGCGGTGATTGCGCACTTCTCGAGTGCAGTGGCCGGCGAAGCTGATCTGTTTGCGCCCCTCGCATGCAAGTGCACCAACCCAATAGGCTTGCAGTTTAGTGCGTGAAGTGTTGTGCTGCGGTGATTGCGCACTTCTCGAGTGCCATGGCCGGCGAAGCTGATCTGTTGGCGCCGCTCGCATGGAAGTGCACCAACTCAAACGTTTTGCAGATTAGCGCGTGATGTGTTGTGCTGCGGTGATTGCATACTGCTCTATTCCAGTGGCCTGCTAAGCAGATGTATTGTCGCCACTCGCATGTTAGTTTATCAACGCAATAGGCTTGTAGTCTAGCCCGTGAAGTTTTTTGCTGCGGTGAATGCGTAATGCTCGAGAGCAGTGGGCGGCGAAGCCGATATATTGGCGCCGCTCGCATGGAAGTTCACCAGCGCAATAGGGTTGCAGTTTAGTGCGTGAAGTGTTGTGCTGCCGTGATTGCGCACTTCTCGAGTGCCGTGGCCGGCGAAGCTGATCTGTTGGCGCCACTCGCATGGAAGTGCACCAACGCAATAGGCTTGCAGCTAAGCGCGTGAAATGTGCTGCGGTGATTGCGTACTGCTCGAGTGCTGTAGCCGGCGAAATTGATCTGTTGGCGCCGTTCGCACGGAAGCTCACCAGAGCAATAGGCTTGCAGTTCAGCGCGTGAAGTGTTGTGCTGCGGTGATTGCGTACTTCTCGAGTTCAGTGGCCGGCGAAGCTTATCTATTGGCGCCGTGAGCATGGAAGCCGTCCAGAGGAATAAGCTTGCACTTGAGTGCGTGAAGTGTTGTGCTGCGGTGATTGCGTAGTTCAAGAGCACAGTGGCCGGCGAAGCTTATCTTTTGGTGCTCTGCGCATGGAAGCTCACCAGAGCAATACCATTGCAGTTTAGCGCGTGAAGTGTTGTGCTGCGGCTATTGCGTACTGCTCGAGGGCAGTGGCTGGCGAAGCTCATCTATTGGTGCCGCTCGCATGGAACTTCACCAGAGCAATAGGATGCCAGTTTAGCCAGTGAAATGTGCTGCTGTGATTGCGTACTGCTCGAGTGCCGTAGCCGGCGAAGCTGATCTGTTGGCGCCGCACGCATGGAAGTTCACCAACTCAAAAGTTTTGCAGTTTAGCGCGTGATGTGTTGTGCTGCGGTGATTGGATACTGCTCTTTTCCAGTGGCTTGCTAAGCAGAAGTATTGTCGCCACTCGCATGTTAGTTTACCAACACAATAGGCTTGTAGTCTAGCCCGTGAAGTTTTTGCTGCGGTGATTGCGTAATGCTCGAGAGCAGTTGCCGGCGAAGCCGATCTATTGGCGCCGCTCGCATGGAAGTTCACCAGCGCAATGGGCTTGCAGTTTAGCGCGTGAAGTGTTGTGCTGCGGTGAGGGCGTACTGCTCGAGTGCAGTGGCCTGCGAAACCGATCTATTGTCGCCGCTCGCATGGAAGTTCACCAGCGCAATAGGCTTGCAGTTTAGCGCGTGAAGTGTTGTGCTGCGGTCATGGCGTACTGCTCGAGTGCAGTGGCCTGCGTTGCCGATCTATTGTCGCCAATCGCATGGAAGTTTACGAGCCCAATAGGCTTATAGACTAGCGCGTGAAGTGTTGTGCTGCGGTGATTGCGTAATGCTCGATTGCAGTGGCCTGCGAAGTCGATCTATTGGCGCCGCTCGCATGGGAGTTCAAAATTGCAATAGGCTTGCAGTTTAGCGCTTGAATTGTGCTGCGGTGATGGCGTACTGCTCGAGTGCAGTGGCCTGCGAAGCCGATCTATTGGCGCTGCTCGCAAGGAAGTTGACCAGTGCAATAGGCATGCAGTTCAGCACTTGAATTGTTGTGCTGCGGTGATTGCGCACTTCCCGAGTGCCGTGGCCGGCGAAGCTGATCTGTTGGCGCCGCTCGCATGGAAGTGCACCAACGCAATAGGCTTGCAGCTAAGCGCATGAAATGTGCTGCGGTGATTGCGTACTGCTCGAGTGCTGTAGCCGGCGAAACTGATCTGTTGGCGCCGTTCGCATGGAAGCTCACCAGAGCAATAGGCTTGCAGTTCAGCGCGTGAAGTGTTGTGCTGCGGTGATTGCGTACTTCTCGAGTGCAGTGGCCGGCGAAGCTTATCTATTGGCGCCGTGAGCATGGAAGCCGTCCAGAGGAATAAGCTTGCACTTGAGTGCGTGAAGTGTTGTGCTGCGGTGATTGCGTAGTTCAAGAGCACAGTGGCCGGCGAAGCTTATCTTTTGGTCCTCTGCGCGTGGAAGCTCACCAGAGCAATACCATTGCAGTTTAGCGCGTGAAGTGTTGTGCTGCGGCTATTGCGTACTGCTCGAGGGCAGTGGCTGGCGAAGCTCATCTATTGGTGCCGCTCGCATGGAACTTCACCAGAGCAATAGGATGCCAGTTTAGCCAGTGAAATGTGCTGCTGTGATTGCGTACTGCTCGAGTGCCGTAGCCGGCGAAGCTGATCTGTTGGCGCCGCTCGCATGGAAGTTCACCAACTCAAAAGTTTTGCAGTTTAGCGCGTGATGTGTTGTGCTGCGGTGATTGGATACTGCTCTTTTCCAGTGGCCTGCTAAGCTGATGTATTGTCGCCACTCGCATGTTAGTTTACCAACACAATAGGCTTGTAGTCTAGCCCGTGAAGTTTTTGCTGCGGTGATTGCGTAATGCTCGAGAGCAGTTGCCGGCGAAGCCGATCTATTGGCGCCGCTCGCATGGAAGTTCACCAGCGCAATGGGCTTGCAGTTTAGCGCGTGAAGTGTTGTGCTGCGGTGAGGGCGTACTGCTCGAGTGCAGTGGCCTGCGAAACCAATCTATTGTCGCCGCTCGCATGGAAGTTCACCAGCGCCATAGGCTTGCAGTTTAGCGCGTGAAGTGTTGTGCTGCGGTGATGGCGTACTGCTCGAGTGCAGTGGCCTGCGTTGCCGATCTATTGTCGCCAATCGCATGGAAGTTTACGAGCCCAATAGGCTTATAGACTAGCGCGTGAAGTGTTGTGCTGCGGTGATTGCGTAATGCTCGAGTGCAGTGGCCTGCGAAGTCGATCTATTGGCGCCGCTCGCATGGGAGTTCAAAATTGCAATAGGCTTGCAGTTTAGCGCTTGAATTGTGCTGCGGTGATGGCGTACTGCTCGAGTGCAGTGGCCTGCGAAGCCGATCTATTGGCGCTGCTCGCAAGGAAGTTGACCAGTGCAATAGGCATGCAGTTCAGCACTTGAATTGTTTTGCTGTGGTGATGGCGTACTGCTCGAGTGCAGTGGCCGGCGATGCCGATCTGCTGGCGCCGCTCGCATGGAAGCTCACCACCAGCGCAATAGGCTTGCAGTTTAGCGCGTGAAGTGTTATGCTGCGGTGACGGCATACTGTTCGAGTGCAGTGGCCTGCGTTGCCGATCTATTGGCGCCGCTCTCATGGACGTTCACCAGCGCAATAGGCTTGCAGTTTAGCGCGTGAAGTGTTGTGCTGCGGTGACGGCGTACTGCTCGAGGAAGTGGCCTGCGTTGCCGACCTATTGGCGCCGCTCGCATGGAAGTTCACCAGCGCAATAGGCTTGCAGTTTAGCGCGTGAAGTGTGTCTGTGGTGACGTCGTACTGCTCGAGTGCAGAGGCCTGCGTTGCCGATCTATTGGCGCCGCTCGCATGAAAGCTCACCAGCGCAATAGGCTTCCAGTTTAGCGCGTGATGTTTTGTGCTGCGGCGACGGCGTACTGCTCAAGTGCAGTGGCCTGCGAAGTAGATCTATTGGCGCCGCTCGCACGGAAGTTCACCAGCGCAATAGGCTTCCAGTTTAGCGCGTGATGTTTTGTGCTGCGGTAACGGCGTACTGCTCAAGGCAGTGGCGTGCGTTGCCGATCTATTGGCGCCGCTCGCATGGAAGTTCACCAGCGCAATAGGCTTGCAGTTTAGCGCGTGAAGTGTTGTGCTCCCGTGACGGCGTACTGCTCGAGTGCAGTGGCCTACGTTGCCGATCTATTGGCGCCGCTCGCATGGACGTTCACCAGCGCAATAGGCTTGCAGTTTAGCGCGAGAAGTGTAGTGCTGTGGTGATGGCGTACTACTCGAGTGCAGTGGCCTGCGTTTCCGATATATTGCGCCGCTGGCATACAAGTTCAGCAGCGCAATAGGCTTGCAGTTTAACGCGTGAAATGTTCTCCTGAGATAATTGCGTACTGCTCAAGTGCAGTGGCCTGCGTTGCCGATCTATTGGCGCCGCTCGCATGGCAGTTCACCAGCGCAATAGGCTTCCAGTTTAGCGCGTGAAGTGTGTTGCTGTGGTGACGTCGTACTGCTCGAGTGCAGTGGCCTGCGAAGCCGATCTATTGGCGCCGCTCGCACGGAAGTTCACCAGCGCAATAGGCTTGCAGTTTAGTGCGTGAATTGTTGTGCTGCGGTGATTGCGTACTTCTCGAGTGCCGTGGCCGGCGAAGCTGATGTGTTCGCTCCGCTCGCATGGAAGTGCACCAACGCAATAGGCTTGCAGTTTAGCTCGTGAAGTGTTGTGCTGCGGTGATTGCGCACTTCTCGAGTGCAGTAGCCGGCGAAGCTGATCTGTTTGCGCCGCTCGCATGGAAGTGCGCGAACGCAATTGGTTTGCAGTTTAGCGCCTGAAGTGTTGTGCTGCGGTCATTGCGCACTTCTCGAGTGCCATGGCCGGCGAAGCTGATCTGTTGGCGCCGCTCGCATGGAAGTGCACCAACGCAATAGGCTTGCAGTTTAGTGCGTGAAGTGTTGTGCAGCGGTGATTGCGCACTTCTCGAGTGCCATGGCCGGCGAAGCTGATCTGTTGGCGCCGCTCGCATGGAAGTGCACCAACGCAATAGGCTTGCAGTTTAGTGCGTGAAGTGTTGTGCTGCGGTGATTGCGCACTTCTCGAGTGCAGTGAGCGGCGAAGCTGATCTGTTGGCGCCGCTCGCATGGAAGTGCACCAACGCAATAGGCTTGCAGTTTAGTGCGTGAAGTGTTGTGCTGCGGTGATTGCGCACTTCTCGAGTGCAGTGAGCGGCGAAGCTGATCTGTTGGCGCCGCTCGCATGGAAGTGCACCAACGCAATAGGCTTGCAGTTTAGTGCGTGAAGTGTTGAGCTGCGGTGATTGCGCACTTCTCGAGTGCAGTGGCCGGCGAAGCTGATCTGTTTGCGCCCCTCGCATGCAAGTGCACCAACCCAATAGGCTTGCAGCTTAGCGCGTGAAATGTGCTGCGGTGATTGCGTACTGCTCGAGTGCAGTGGCCGGCGAAGCTGATCTGTTGGCGCCACTCGCATGGAAGTTCACCAACTCAAACGTTTTGCAGATTAGCGCGTGATGTGTTGTGCTGCGGTGATTGCATACTGCTCTATTCCAGTGGCCTGCTAAGCAGATGTATTGTCGCCACTCGCATGTTAGTTTATCAACGCAATAGGCTTGTAGTCTAGCCCGTGAAGTTTTTTGCTGCGGTGATTGCGTAATGCTCGAGAGCAGTGGCCGGCGAAGCCGATATATTGGCGCCGCTCGCATGGAAGTTCACCAGCGCAATGGGCTTGCAGTTTAGCGCGTGAAGTGTTGTGCTGCGGTGAGGGCGTACAGCTCGAGTGCAGTGGCCTGCGAAGCCGATCTATTGGCGCCGCTCGCACGGACGTTCACCAGCGCAATAGGCTTGCAGTTTTGCGCTTGAATTGTTGCGCTGCGGTGATGGCGTACTGCTCGAGTGCATTGGCTTGCGAAGCCGATCTATTGGCGCAGCTCGCAAGGAAGTTCACGAGCGCAATAGGCTTGCAGTTTAGCGCGTGAAGTGTTGTGCTGCGGTGAAGGCGTACTGCTCGAGTGCAGTGGCCTGCGAAGCCGATCTATTGGCGCTGCTCTCATGGAAGTTCAAAACAGCAATATTCTTGCAGTTTAGCGCTTGATTTGTTGTGCTGCGATGACGGCGTACTCCTCGAGTGCAGTGGCCTGCGAAGCCGATCTATTCGCGCCGCTCGCGTGGAAGTTCACCAGCGATAGGCTTGCAGTTTAGCACGTGATGTGTGCTGCGATGATGGCGCACTGCTCGAGTGCAGTGGCCTGCGAAGCCGATCTATTGGCGCCGCTCGCATGGAAGTTGACCAGCGCAATAGGCTTGCAGTTTAGCGCGTGAAGTGTTATGCTGCGGTGATTGCGCACTCATCGAGTGCCGTGGCCGGCGAACCTGATCTGTTGGTGCCGCTCGCATGGAGGTCCACCAACGCAAAAGGCTTGCAGGTTAGCGCGTGAAGTGTTGTGCTGCGGTGATTGCGCACTTTTCGGGTGCAGTGGCCGGCGAAGCTGATCTGTTGGCGCCGCTTGCATGGAAGATAACCAGCGCAATAGGGTTGCAGTTTAGCGCGTGAATTGTTGTGCTGCGTTGATTCCGCACTTCTCGAGTGCAGTGGCCGGCGAAGCTGATCTGTTGGCGCCGCTCGCATGGAAGTGCACCAACGCAATAGGCTTGCAGTTTAGCGCGTGAAGTGTTGTGCTGCGGTGATTGCGCACTTCTCGAGTGCAGTAGCCGGCGAAGCTGATCTGTTGGCGCCGCTCGCATGGAAGTGCACCAACGCAACAGGCTTGAAGTTTAGCGCTTGAAGTGTTGTGATGCGGCGATCGCGCACTTCTCGAGTGCAGTGGCCGGCGAAGCTGATCCGTTGGCGCCGCTCGCATGGAAATGCACCAACGCAATAGGCTTGCAGTTTAGCGCGTGAAGTGTTGTGCTGCGGTGATTGCGCACTTCTCGAATCCCGTGGCCGGCGAAGCTGATGTGTTGGCGCCGCTCGCATGGAAGTGCACCAACGCAACAGGCTTGCAGTTTAGCGCTTGAAGTGTTGTGCTGCGGCGATCTCGCACTTCTCGAGTGCAGTGGCCGGCGAAGCTGATCTGTTGGCGCCGCTCGCATGGAAGTGCACTACCGCAATAGGCTTGCAGTTTAGAGCGTGAAGTGTTGTGCTGCGGTGATTGCGCACTTCTCGAATCCCGTGGCCGGTGAAGCTGATGTGTTGGCGCCGCTCGCATGGAAGTGCACCAACGCAACAGGCTTGCAGTTTAGCGCCTGAAGTGTTGTGCTGCGGCGATCGCGCACTTCTCGAGTGCAGTGGCCGGCGAAGCTGATCCGTTGGCGCCGCTCGCATGGAAATGCACCAACGCAATAGGCTTGCAGTTTAGCGCGTGAAGTGTTGTGCTTCGGTCATTGCGCACTTCTCGAGTGCCGTGGCCGGCGAAGTTGATCTCATGGCGCCACTCCCATAAAAGTGCACCAACGCAAAAGGCTTGCAGTTTAGCGCGTGATGCTTTGTGCTGCGGTGATTGCTCACTTCTCGAGTGCCGTGGCCGGCGCAGCTGATCTGTTGGTGTCGCTCGCATGGAAATGCAGCAACGCAATAGGCTTGGAGTTTAGCGCGTGAAGTGTTTTGCTGCGGTGATTGCGCACTTCTCGAGTGCCATGGCCGGCAAAGCTGATCTGTTGGCGCCGCTCGCATGGAAGTGCACCAACGCAATAGGCTTGCAGTTTAGTGCGTGAAGTGTTGTGCTGCGTTGATTGCGCACTTCTCGAGTGCAGTGGCCGGCGAAGCTGATCTGTTGGCGCCGCTCGCATGGAAGTACACCAACGCAATAGGCTTGCAGTTTAGTGCGTGTAGTGTTGTGCTGCGGTGATTGCGCACTTCTCGAGTGCAGTAGCCGGCGAAGCTGATCTGTTGGCGCCGCTCGCATGGAAGTGCGCGAACGCAATTGGTTTGCAGTTTAGTGCGTGTAGTGTTGTGCTGCGGTGATTGCGCACTTCTCGAGTGCCATGGCCGGCGAAGCTGATCTGTTGGCGCCTCTCGCATGGAAGTTCACCAGCGCAATAGGCTTGCAGTTTAGCGCGTGAAGTGTGTCTGTGGTGACGTCGTACTGCTCGAGTGCAGAGGCCTGCGTTGCCGATCTATTGGCGCCGCTCGCATGAAAGCTCACCAGCGCAATAGGCTTCCAGTTTAGCGCGTGATGTTTTGTGCTGCGGCGACGGCGTACTGCTCAAGTGCAGTGGCCTGCGAAGTAGATCTATTGGCGCCGCTCGCACGGAAGTTCACCAGCGCAATAGGCTTCCAGTTTAGCGCGTGATGTTTTGTGCTGCGGTAACGGCGTACTGCTCAAGGCAGTGGCGTGCGTTGCCGATCTATTGGCGCCGCTCGCATGGAAGTTCACCAGCGCAATAGGCTTGCAGTTTAGCGCGTGAAGTGTTGTGCTCCCGTGACGGCGTACTGCTCGAGTGCAGTGGCCTACGTTGCCGATCTATTGGCGCCGCTCGCATGGACGTTCACCAGCGCAATAGGCTTGCAGTTTAGCGCGAGAAGTGTAGTGCTGTGGTGATGGCGTACTACTCGAGTGCAGTGGCCTGCGTTTCCGATATATTGCGCCGCTGGCATACAAGTTCAGCAGCGCAATAGGCTTGCAGTTTAACGCGTGAAATGTTCTCCTGAGATAATTGCGTACTGCTCGAGTGCAGTGGCCTGCGAAGCCGATCTATTGGCGCCGCTCGCACGGAAGTTCACCAGCGCAATAGGCTTGCAGTTTAGTGCGTGAATTGTTGTGCTGCGGTGATTGCGTACTTCTCGAGTGCCGTGGCCGGCGAAGCTGATGTGTTCGCTCCGCTCGCATGGAAGTGCACCAACGCAATAGGCTTGCAGTTTAGCTCGTGAAGTGTTGTGCTGCGGTGATTGCGCACTTCTCGAGTGCAGTAGCCGGCGAAGCTGATCTGTTTGCGCCGCTCGCATGGAAGTGCGCGAACGCAATTGGTTTGCAGTTTAGCGCCTGAAGTGTTGTGCTGCGGTCATTGCGCACTTCTCGAGTGCCATGGCCGGCGAAGCTGATCTGTTGGCGCCGCTCGCATGGAAGTGCACCAACGCAATAGGCTTGCAGTTTAGTGCGTGAAGTGTTGTGCAGCGGTGATTGCGCACTTCTCGAGTGCCATGGCCGGCGAAGCTGATCTGTTGGCGCCGCTCGCATGGAAGTGCACCAACGCAATAGGCTTGCAGTTTAGTGCGTGAAGTGTTGTGCTGCGGTGATTGCGCACTTCTCGAGTGCAGTGAGCGGCGAAGCTGATCTGTTGGCGCCGCTCGCATGGAAGTGCACCAACGCAATAGGCTTGCAGTTTAGTGCGTGAAGTGTTGTGCTGCGGTGATTGCGCACTTCTCGAGTGCAGTGAGCGGCGAAGCTGATCTGTTGGCGCCGCTCGCATGGAAGTGCACCAACGCAATAGGCTTGCAGTTTAGTGCGTGAAGTGTTGAGCTGCGGTGATTGCGCACTTCTCGAGTGCAGTGGCCGGCGAAGCTGATCTGTTTGCGCCCCTCGCATGCAAGTGCACCAACCCAATAGGCTTGCAGCTTAGCGCGTGAAATGTGCTGCGGTGATTGCGTACTGCTCGAGTGCAGTGGCCGGCGAAGCTGATCTGTTGGCGCCACTCGCATGGAAGTTCACCAACTCAAACGTTTTGCAGATTAGCGCGTGATGTGTTGTGCTGCGGTGATTGCATACTGCTCTATTCCAGTGGCCTGCTAAGCAGATGTATTGTCGCCACTCGCATGTTAGTTTATCAACGCAATAGGCTTGTAGTCTAGCCCGTGAAGTTTTTTGCTGCGGTGATTGCGTAATGCTCGAGAGCAGTGGCCGGCGAAGCCGATATATTGGCGCCGCTCGCATGGAAGTTCACCAGCGCAATGGGCTTGCAGTTTAGCGCGTGAAGTGTTGTGCTGCGGTGAGGGCGTACAGCTCGAGTGCAGTGGCCTGCGAAGCCGATCTATTGGCGCCGCTCGCACGGACGTTCACCAGCGCAATAGGCTTGCAGTTTTGCGCTTGAATTGTTGCGCTGCGGTGATGGCGTACTGCTCGAGTGCATTGGCTTGCGAAGCCGATCTATTGGCGCAGCTCGCAAGGAAGTTCACGAGCGCAATAGGCTTGCAGTTTAGCGCGTGAAGTGTTGTGCTGCGGTGAAGGCGTACTGCTCGAGTGCAGTGGCCTGCGAAGCCGATCTATTGGCGCTGCTCTCATGGAAGTTCAAAACAGCAATATTCTTGCAGTTTAGCGCTTGATTTGTTGTGCTGCGATGACGGCGTACTCCTCGAGTGCAGTGGCCTGCGAAGCCGATCTATTCGCGCCGCTCGCGTGGAAGTTCACCAGCGATAGGCTTGCAGTTTAGCACGTGATGTGTGCTGCGATGATGGCGCACTGCTCGAGTGCAGTGGCCTGCGAAGCCGATCTATTGGCGCCGCTCGCATGGAAGTTGACCAGCGCAATAGGCTTGCAGTTTAGCGCGTGAAGTGTTATGCTGCGGTGATTGCGCACTCATCGAGTGCCGTGGCCGGCGAACCTGATCTGTTGGTGCCGCTCGCATGGAGGTCCACCAACGCAAAAGGCTTGCAGGTTAGCGCGTGAAGTGTTGTGCTGCGGTGATTGCGCACTTTTCGGGTGCAGTGGCCGGCGAAGCTGATCTGTTGGCGCCGCTTGCATGGAAGATAACCAGCGCAATAGGGTTGCAGTTTAGCGCGTGAATTGTTGTGCTGCGTTGATTCCGCACTTCTCGAGTGCAGTGGCCGGCGAAGCTGATCTGTTGGCGCCGCTCGCATGGAAGTGCACCAACGCAATAGGCTTGCAGTTTAGCGCGTGAAGTGTTGTGCTGCGGTGATTGCGCACTTCTCGAGTGCAGTAGCCGGCGAAGCTGATCTGTTGGCGCCGCTCGCATGGAAGTGCACCAACGCAACAGGCTTGAAGTTTAGCGCTTGAAGTGTTGTGATGCGGCGATCGCGCACTTCTCGAGTGCAGTGGCCGGCGAAGCTGATCCGTTGGCGCCGCTCGCATGGAAATGCACCAACGCAATAGGCTTGCAGTTTAGCGCGTGAAGTGTTGTGCTGCGGTGATTGCGCACTTCTCGAATCCCGTGGCCGGCGAAGCTGATGTGTTGGCGCCGCTCGCATGGAAGTGCACCAACGCAACAGGCTTGCAGTTTAGCGCTTGAAGTGTTGTGCTGCGGCGATCTCGCACTTCTCGAGTGCAGTGGCCGGCGAAGCTGATCTGTTGGCGCCGCTCGCATGGAAGTGCACTACCGCAATAGGCTTGCAGTTTAGAGCGTGAAGTGTTGTGCTGCGGTGATTGCGCACTTCTCGAATCCCGTGGCCGGTGAAGCTGATGTGTTGGCGCCGCTCGCATGGAAGTGCACCAACGCAACAGGCTTGCAGTTTAGCGCCTGAAGTGTTGTGCTGCGGCGATCGCGCACTTCTCGAGTGCAGTGGCCGGCGAAGCTGATCCGTTGGCGCCGCTCGCATGGAAATGCACCAACGCAATAGGCTTGCAGTTTAGCGCGTGAAGTGTTGTGCTTCGGTCATTGCGCACTTCTCGAGTGCCGTGGCCGGCGAAGTTGATCTCATGGCGCCACTCCCATAAAAGTGCACCAACGCAAAAGGCTTGCAGTTTAGCGCGTGATGCTTTGTGCTGCGGTGATTGCTCACTTCTCGAGTGCCGTGGCCGGCGCAGCTGATCTGTTGGTGTCGCTCGCATGGAAATGCAGCAACGCAATAGGCTTGGAGTTTAGCGCGTGAAGTGTTTTGCTGCGGTGATTGCGCACTTCTCGAGTGCCATGGCCGGCAAAGCTGATCTGTTGGCGCCGCTCGCATGGAAGTGCACCAACGCAATAGGCTTGCAGTTTAGTGCGTGAAGTGTTGTGCTGCGTTGATTGCGCACTTCTCGAGTGCAGTGGCCGGCGAAGCTGATCTGTTGGCGCCGCTCGCATGGAAGTACACCAACGCAATAGGCTTGCAGTTTAGTGCGTGTAGTGTTGTGCTGCGGTGATTGCGCACTTCTCGAGTGCAGTAGCCGGCGAAGCTGATCTGTTGGCGCCGCTCGCATGGAAGTGCGCGAACGCAATTGGTTTGCAGTTTAGTGCGTGTAGTGTTGTGCTGCGGTGATTGCGCACTTCTCGAGTGCCATGGCCGGCGAAGCTGATCTGTTGGCGCCTCTCGCATGGAAGTGCACCAACGCAATAGGCTTGCAGTTTAGTGCGTGAATTGTTGTGCTGCGGTGATTGCGTACTTCTCGAGTGCCGTGGCCGGCGAAGCTGATGTGTTCGCTCCGCTCGCATGGAAGTGCGCCAACGCAATAGGCTTGCAGTTTAGTGCGTGTAGTGTTGTGCTGCGGTGATTGCGCACTTCTCGAGTGCAGTAGCCGGCGAAGCTGATCTGTTGGCGCCGCTCGCATGGAAGTGCACCAACGCAATAGGCTTGCAGTTTAGAGCGTGAATTGTTGTGCTGCGGTGATTGCGCACTTCTCGAGTGCCATGGCCGGCGAAGCTGATCTGTTGGCGCTGCTCGCATGGAAGTGCACCAACGCAATAGGCTTGCAGTTTAGTGCGTGAATTGTTGTGCTGCGGTGATTGCGTACTTCTCGAGTGCCGTGGCCGGCGAAGCTGATGTGTTCGCTCCGCTCGCATGGAAGTGCGCCAACGCAATAGGCTTGCAGTTTAGCGCGTGAAGTGTTGTGCTGCGGTGATTGCGCACTTCTCGAGTGCAGTAGCCGGCGAAGCTGATCTGTTGGCGCCGCTCGTATGGAAGTGCGCGAACGCAATTGGTTTGCAGTTTAGCGCCTGAAGTGTTCTGCTGCGGTGATTGCGCACTTCTCGAGTGCCATGGCCGGCGAAGCTGATCTGTTGGCGCCGCTCGCATGGAAGTGCACCAACGCAATAGGCTTGCAGTTTAGTGCGTGAAGTGTTGTGCTGCGGTGATTGCGCACTTCTCGAGTGCCATGGCCGGCGAAGCTGATCTGTTGGCGCCGCTCGCATGGAAGTGCACCAACGCAATAGGCTTGCAGTTTAGTGCGTGAAGTGTTGTGCTGCGGTGATTGCGCACTTCTCGAGTGCCATGCCGGCGAAGCTGATCTGTTGGCGCCGCTCACATGGAAGTGCACCAAAGCAATAGGCTTGCAGTTTAGTGCGTGAAGTGTTGAGCTGCGGTGATTGCGCACTTCTCGAGTGCAGTGGCCGGCGAAGCTGATCTGTTTGCGCCCCTCGCATGCAAGTGCACCAACGCAATAGGCTTGCAGTTTAGTGCTTGAAGTGTTGAGCTGCGGTGATTGCGCACTTCTCGAGTGCAGTGGCCGGCGAAGCTGATCTGTTGGCGCCACTCGCATGGAAGTTCACCAACTCAAACGTTTTGCAGATTAGCGCGTGATGTGTTGTGCTGCGGTGAGGGCGTACAGCTCGAGTGCAGTGGCCTGCGATGCCGATCTGCTGGCGCCGCTCGCATGGAAGTTCACCAGCGCAATAGGGTTGCAGTTTAGTGCGTGAAATGTTGTGCTGCCGTGATTGCGCACTTCTCGAGTGCCGTGGCCGGCGAAGCTGATCTGTTGGCGCCGTTCGCACGGAAGCTCACCAGAGCAATAGGCTTGCAGTTCAGCGCGAGAAGTGTTGTGCTGCGGTGATTGCGTACTTCTCGAGTGCAGTGGCCGGCGAAGCTTATCTATTGGCGCCGTGCGCATGGAAGCCGTCCAGAGGAATAAGCTTGCACTTGAGTGCGTGAAGTGTTGTGCTGCGGTGATTGCGTAGTTCATGAGCACAGTGGCCGGCGAAGCTTATCTTTTGGTGCTCTGCGCATGGAAGCTCACCCGAGCAATACCATTGCAGTTTAGCGCGTGAAGTGTTGGGCTGCGGCTATTGCGTACTGCTCGAGAGCAGTGGCTGGCGAAGCTCATCTATTGGTGCCGCTCGCATGGAACTTCACCAGAGCAATAGGATGCCAGTTTAGCCAGTGAAATGTGCTGCTGTGATTGCGTACTGCTCGAGTGCCGTAGCCGGCGAAGCTGATCTGTTGGCGCCGCTCGCATGGAAGTTCACCAACTCAAAAGTTTTGCAGTTTAGCGCGTGATGTGTTGTGCTGCGGTGATTGCATACTGCTCTATTCCAGTGGCCTGCTAAGCAGATGTATTGTCGCCACTCGCATGGAAGCTCACCAGAGCAATACCATTGCAGTTTAGCGCGTGAAGTGTTGTGCTGCGGTGATTGCGTAATGCTCGAGTGCAGTGGCCTGCGAAACCGATCTATTGGCGCTGCTCGCAAGGAAGTTGACCAGTGCAATAGGCATGCAGTTCAGCACTTGAATTGTTTTGCTGCGGTGATGGCGTACTGCTCGAGTGCAGTGGCCGGCGATGCCGATCTGCTGGCGCCGCTCGCATGGAAGTTCACCAGCGCAATAGGGTTGCAGTTTAGTTCGTGAATTGTTGTGCTGCGGTGATTGCGCACTTCCCGAGTGCCGTGGCCGGCGAAGCTGATCTGTTGGCGCCGCTCGCATGGAAGTGCACCAACGCAATAGGCTTGCAGCTAAGCGCGTGAAATGTGCTGCGGTGATTGCGTACTGCTCGAGTGCTGTAGCCGGCGAAACTGATCTGTTGGCGCCGTTCGCATGGAAGCTCACCAGAGCAATAGGCTTGCAGTTCAGCGCGTGAAGTGTTGTGCTGCGGTGATTGCGTACTTCTCGAGTGCAGTGGCCGGCGAAGCTTATCTATTGGCGCCGTGAGCATGGAAGCCGTCCAGAGGAATAAGCTTGCACTTGAGTGCGTGAAGTGTTGTGCTGCGGTGATTGCGTAGTTCAAGAGCACAGTGGCCGGCGAAGCTTATCTTTTGGTGCTCTGCGCATGGAAGCTCACCAGAGCAATACCATTGCAGTTTAGCGCGTGAAGTGTTGTGCTGCGGCTATTGCGTACTGCTCGAGGGCAGTGGCTGGCGAAGCTCATCTATTGGTGCCGCTCGCATGGAACTTCACCAGAGCAATAGGATGCCAGTTTAGCCAGTGAAATGTGCTGCTGTGGTTGCGTACTGCTCGAGTGCCGTAGCCGGCGAAGCTGATCTGTTGGCGCCGCCCGCATGGAAGTTCACCAACTCAAAAGTTTTGCAGTTTAGCGCGTGATGTGTTGTGCTGCGGTGAGGGCGTACTGCTCGAGTGCAGTGGCCTGCGAAACCGATCTATTGTCGCCGCTCGCATGGAAGTTCACCAGCGCAATAGGCTTGCAGTTTAGCGCGTGAAGTGTTGTGCTGTGGTGATGGCGTACTGCGCGTGTGCAGTGGCCTGCGTTGCCGATCTATTGTCGCCAATCGCATGGAAGTTTACGAGCCCAATAGGCTTATAGACTAGCGCGTGAAGTGTTGTGCTGCGGTGATTGCGTAATGCTCGAGTGCAGTGGCCTGCGAAGCCGATCTATTGCGCCTCTCGCATACAAGTTCAGCAGCGCAATAGGCTTGCAGTTTAGCGCGTGAAGTGTTCTCCTGCGATAATTGCGTACTGCTCAAGTGCAGTGGCCTGCGTTGCCGATCTTTTGGCGCCGCTCGCATGGAAGTTCAATAGCGCAATAGGCTTGCAGTTTAGCGCGTGGTGTTGTGCTGCGGTGATGGCGTACTGCTCGAGTGCAGTGGCCTGCGAAGCCGATCTATTGGCGCCGCTCGCATGGAAGCTCACCACCAGCGCAATAGGCTTGCAGTTTAGCGCGTGAAGTGTTATGCTGCGGTGACGGCATACTGTTCGAGTGCAGTGGCCTGCGTTGCCGATCTATTGGCGCCGCTCTCATGGACGTTCACCAGCGCAATAGGCTTGCAGTTTAGCGCGTGAAGTGTTGTGCTGCGGTGACGGCGTACTGCTCGAGGAAGTGGCCTGCGTTGCCGACCTATTGGCGCCGCTCGCATGGAAGTTCACCAGCGCAATAGGCTTGCAGTTTAGCGCGGGAAGTGTGTCTGTGGTGACGTCGTACTGCTCGGGTGCAGAGGCCTGCGTTGCCGATCTATTGGCGCCGCTCGCATGAAAGCTCACCAGCGCAATAGGCTTCCAGTTTAGCGCGTGATGTTTTGTGCTGCGGCGACGGCGTACTGCTCGAGGAAGTGGCCTACGTTGCCGACCTATTGGCGCCGCTCGCATGGAAGTTCACCAGCGCAATAGGCTTGCAGTTTAGCGCGTGAAGTGTGTTGCTGTGGTGACGTCGTACTGCTCGAGTGCAGAGGCCTGCTTTGCCGATCTATTGGCGCCGCTCGCATGGAAGTTCACCAGCGCAATAGGCTTCCAGTTTAGCGCGTGAAGTGTTGTGCTGCGGCGACGGCGTACTGCTCGAGTGCAGTGGCCTGCGAAGCCGATCTATTGGCGCCGCTCGCACGGAAGTTCACCAGCGCAATAGGCTTCCAGTTTAGCGCGTGATGTTTTGTGCTGCGGTAACGGCGTACTGCTCGAGGCAGTGGCGTGCGTTGCCGATCTATTGGCGCCGCTCGCATGGAAGTTCACCAGCGCAATAGGCTTGCAGTTTAGCGCGTGAAGTGTTGTGCTCCGGTGACGGCGTACTGCTCGAGTGCAGTGGCCTGCGAAGCCGATCTATTGGCGCCGCTCGCACGGAAGTTCACCAGCGCAATAGGCTTAGTTTAGCGCGTGAAGTGTTGTGCTGCGGTGACGGCGTACTGCTCGAGTGCAGTGGCCTACGTTTCTGATCTATTGCGCCGCTGGCATACAAGTTCAGCAGCGCAATAGGCTTGCAGTTTAGCGCGTGAAGTGTTCTCCTGAGATAATTGCGTACTGCTCAAGTGCAGTGGCCTGCGTTGCCGATCTATTGGCGCCGCTCGCATGGCAGTTCACCAGCGCAATAGGCTTGCAGTTTAGCGCGTGAAGTGTGTTGCTGTGGTGACGTCGTACTGCTCGAGTGCAGAGGCCCGCGTTGCCGATCTATTGGCGCCGCTCGCATGGAAGTTCACCAGCGCAATAGGCTTGCAGTTTAGCGCGTGAAGTGTTGTGCTGCGGTGACGGCGTACTGCTCGAGTGCAGTGGCCTGCGAAGCCGATCTATTGGCGCCGCTCGCACGGAAGTTCACCAGCGCAATAGGCTTAGTTTAGCGCGTGATGTTTTGTGCTGCGGTGATGGCGTACTGCTCGAGTGCAGTGGCCTGCGTTTCCGATCTATTGCGCCGCTCGCATACAAGTTCTGCAGCGCAATAGGCTTGCAGTTTAGCGCGTGAAGTGTTCTCCTGCGATAATTGCGTACTGCTCAAGTGCAGTGGCCTGCGTTGCCGATCTATTGGCGCCGCTCGCACGGAAGTTCACCAGCGCAATAGGCTTAGTTTAGCGCGTGAAGTGTTGTGCTGCGGTGACGGCGTACTGCTCGAGTGCAGTGGCCTGCGTTTCCGATCTATTGCGCCGCTCGCATACAAGTTCTGCAGCGCAATAGGCTTGCAGTTCAGCGCGTGAAGTGTTCTCCTGCGATAATTGCGTACTGCTCAAGTGCAGTGGCCTGCGTTGCCGATCTATTGGCGCCGCTCGCACGGAAGTTCACCAGCGCAATAGGCTTAGTTTAGCGCGTGAAGTGTTGTGCTGCGGTGACGGCGTACTGCTCGAGTGCAGTGGCCTGCGTTTCCGATCTATTGCGCCGCTCGCATACAAGTTCTGCAGCGCAATAGGCTTGCAGTTTAGCGCGTGAAGTGTTCTCCTGCGATAATTGCGTACTGCTCAAGTGCAGTGGCCTGCGTTGCCGATCTATTGGCGCCGCTCGCATGGAAGTTCAACAGCACAATAGGCTTGCAGTTTAGCGCGTGAAGTGTTGTGCTGCGGTGACGGCGTAATGCTCGAGTGCAGTGGCCTACGTTGCCGATCTATTGGCGCCGCTCGCATGGAAGTTCAGCAGCGCAATAGGCTTGCAGTTTAGCGCGTGAAGTGTTGTGCTGCGGTGATGGCGTACTCCCCGAGCGCAGCGGCCTGCGTTGCCGATCTATTGGCGCCGCTCGCATGGAAGTTCACCACCAGCGCAATAGGCTTGCAGTTTAGCACGTGAAGTGTTGTGCTGCGGTGACGGCATACTGTTCGAGTGCAGTGGCCTGCGTTGCCGATCTATTGGCGCCGCTCTCATGGAAGTTCACCAGCGCAATAGGCTTGCAGTTTAGCGCGTGAAGTGTTGTGCTGCGGTGATGGCGTACTGCTCGAGTGCAGTGGCCTGCGTTGCCGATCTATTGGCGCCGCTCGCATGGAAGTTCACCAGCGCAATAGGCTTGCAGTTTAGCGCGTGAAGTGTTGTGCTGCGGTGACGGCGTAATGCTCGAGTGCAGTGGCCTACGTTGCCGATCTATTGGCGCCGCTCGCATGGAAGTTCAGCAGCGCAATAGGCTTGCAGTTTAGCGCGTGAAGTGTTGTGCTGCGGTGACGGCATACTGTTCGAGTGCAGTGGCCTGCGTTGCCGATCTATTGGCGCCGCTCTCATGGAAGTTCACCAGCGCAATAGGCTTGCAGTTTAGCGCGTGGTGTTGTGTTGCGGTGATGGCGTACTGCTCGAGTGCAGTGGCCTGCGTTGCCGATCTATTGGCGCCGCTCGCATGGAAGTTCACCAGCGCAATAGGCTTGCAGTTTAGCGCGTGAAGTGTTGTGCTGCGGTGACGGCGTAATGCTCGAGTGCAGTGGCCTACGTTGCCGATCTATTGGCGCCGCTCGCATGGAAGTTCAGCAGCGCAATAGGCTAGCAGTTTAGCGCGTGAAGTGTTGTGCTGCGGTGATGGCGTACTCCCCGAGCGCAGCGGCCTGCGTTGCCGATCTATTGGCGCCGCTCGCATGGAAGTTCACCACCAGCGCAATAGGCTTGCAGTTTAGCACGTGAAGTGTTGTGCTGCGGTGACGGCATACTGTTCGAGTGCAGTGGCCTGCGTTGCCGATCTATTGGCGCCGCTCTCATGGAAGTTCACCAGCGCAATAGGCTTGTAGTTTAGCGCGTGAAGTGTTGTGCTGCGGTGACGGCGTACTGCTCGAGGAAGTGGCCTGCGTTGCCGACCTATTGGCGCCGCTCGCATGGAAGTTCACCAGCGGAATAGGCTTGCAGTTTAGCGCGTGAAGTGTGTTGCTGTGGTGACGTCGTACTGCTCGAGTGCAGAGGCCTGCGAAGCCGATCTATTGGCGCCGCTGGCATACAAGTTCAGCAGCGCAATAGGCTTGCAGTGTAGCGCGTGAAGTGTTCTCCTGAGATAATTGCGTACTGCTCAAGTGCAGTGGCCTGCGTTGCCGATCTATTGGCGCCGCTCGCACGGAAGTTCACCAGCGCAATAGGCTTAGTTTAGCGCGTGAAGTGTTGTGCTGCGGTGACGGCGTACTGCTCGAGTGCAGTGGCCTGCGTTTCCGATCTATTGCGCCGCTCGCATACAAGTTCTGCAGCGCAATAGGCTTGCAGTTCAGCGCGTGAAGTGTTCTCCTGCGATAATTGCGTACTGCTCAAGTGCAGTGGCCTGCGTTGCCGATCTACTGGCGCCGCTCGCACGGAAGTTCACCAGCGCAATAGGCTTAGTTTAGCGCGTGAAGTGTTGTGCTGCGGTGACGGCGTACTGCTCGAGTGCAGTGGCCTGCGTTTCCGATCTATTGCGCCGCTCGCATACAAGTTCTGCAGCGCAATAGGCTTGCAGTTTAGCGCGTGAAGTGTTCTCCTGCGATAATTGCGTACTGCTCAAGTGCAGTGGCCTGCGTTGCCGATCTATTGGCGCCGCTCGCATGGAAGTTCAACAGCACAATAGGCTTGCAGTTTAGCGCGTGAAGGGTTGTGCTGCGGTGACGGCGTAATGCTCGAGTGCAGTGGCCTACGTTGCCGATCTATTGGCGCCGCTCGCATGGAAGTTCAGCAGCGCAATAGGCTTGCAGTTTAGCGCGTGAAGTGTTGTGCTGCGGTGATGGCGTACTCCCCGAGCGCAGCGGCCTGCGTTGCCGATCTATTGGCGCCGCTCGCATGGAAGTTCAGCAGCGCAATAGGCTTGCAGTTTAGCGCGTGAAGTGTTGTGCTGCGGTGACGGCGTAATGCTCGAGTGCAGTGGCCTACGTTGCCGATCTATTGGCGCCGCTCGCATGGAAGTTCAGCAGCGCAATAGGCTTGCAGTTTAGCGCGTGAAGTGTTGTGCTGCGGTGACGGCATACTGTTCGAGTGCAGTGGCCTGCGTTGCCGATCTATTGGCGCCGCTCTCATGGAAGTTCACCAGCGCAATAGGCTTGCAGTTTAGCGCGTGGTGTTGTGTTGCGGTGATGGCGTACTGCTCGAGTGCAGTGGCCTGCGTTGCCGATCTATTGGCGCCGCTCGCATGGAAGTTCACCAGCGCAATAGGCTTGCAGTTTAGCGCGTGAAGTGTTGTGCTGCGGTGACGGCGTAATGCTCGAGTGCAGTGGCCTACGTTGCCGATCTATTGGCGCCGCTCGCATGGAAGTTCAGCAGCGCAATAGGCTAGCAGTTTAGCGCGTGAAGTGTTGTGCTGCGGTGATGGCGTACTCCCCGAGCGCAGCGGCCTGCGTTGCCGATCTATTGGCGCCGCTCGCATGGAAGTTCACCACCAGCGCAATAGGCTTGCAGTTTAGCACGTGAAGTGTTGTGCTGCGGTGACGGCATACTGTTCGAGTGCAGTGGCCTGCGTTGCCGATCTATTGGCGCCGCTCTCATGGAAGTTCACCAGCGCAATAGGCTTGTAGTTTAGCGCGTGAAGTGTTGTGCTGCGGTGACGGCGTACTGCTCGAGGAAGTGGCCTGCGTTGCCGACCTATTGGCGCCGCTCGCATGGAAGTTCACCAGCGGAATAGGCTTGCAGTTTAGCGCGTGAAGTGTGTTGCTGTGGTGACGTCGTACTGCTCGAGTGCAGAGGCCTGCGAAGCCGATCTATTGGCGCCGCTGGCATACAAGTTCAGCAGCGCAATAGGCTTGCAGTGTAGCGCGTGAAGTGTTCTCCTGAGATAATTGCGTACTGCTCAAGTGCAGTGGCCTGCGTTGCCGATCTATTGGCGCCGCTCGCACGGAAGTTCACCAGCGCAATAGGCTTAGTTTAGCGCGTGAAGTGTTGTGCTGCGGTGACGGCGTACTGCTCGAGTGCAGTGGCCTGCGTTTCCGATCTATTGCGCCGCTCGCATACAAGTTCTGCAGCGCAATAGGCTTGCAGTTCAGCGCGTGAAGTGTTCTCCTGCGATAATTGCGTACTGCTCAAGTGCAGTGGCCTGCGTTGCCGATCTACTGGCGCCGCTCGCACGGAAGTTCACCAGCGCAATAGGCTTAGTTTAGCGCGTGAAGTGTTGTGCTGCGGTGACGGCGTACTGCTCGAGTGCAGTGGCCTGCGTTTCCGATCTATTGCGCCGCTCGCATACAAGTTCTGCAGCGCAATAGGCTTGCAGTTTAGCGCGTGAAGTGTTCTCCGGCGATAATTGCGTACTGCTCAAGTGCAGTGGCCTGCGTTGCCGATCTATTGGCGCCGCTCGCATGGAAGTTCAACAGCACAATAGGCTTGCAGTTTAGCGCGTGAAGGGTTGTGCTGCGGTGACGGCGTAATGCTCGAGTGCAGTGGCCTACGTTGCCGATCTATTGGCGCCGCTCGCATGGAAGTTCACCACCAGCGCAATAGGCTTGCAGTTTAGCGCGTGAAGTGTTGTGCTGCGGTGATGGCGTACTCCCCGAGCGCAGCGGCCTGCGTTGCCGATCTATTGGCGCCGCTCGCATGGAAGTTCACCACCAGAGCAATAGGCTTGCAGTTTAGCACGTGAAGTGTTGTGCTGCGGTGACGGCATACTGTTCGAGTGCAGTGGCCTGCGTTGCCGATCTATTGGCGCCGCTCTCATGGAAGTTCACCAGCGCAATAGGCTTGTAGTTTAGCGCGTGAAGTGTTGTGCTGCGGTGACGGCGTACTGCTCGAGGAAGTGGCCTGCGTTGCCGACCTATTGGCGCCGCTCGCATGGAAGTTCACCAGCGGAATAGGCTTGCAGTTTAGCGCGTGAAGTGTGTTGCTGTGGTGACGTCGTACTGCTCGAGTGCAGAGGCCTGCGAAGCCGATCTATTGGCGCCGCTGGCATACAAGTTCAGCAGCGCAATAGGCTTGCAGTGTAGCGCGTGAAGTGTTCTCCTGAGATAATTGCGTACTGCTCAAGTGCAGTGGCCTGCGTTCCCGATCTATTGGCGCCGCTCGCATGGCAGTTCACCAGCGCAATAGGCTTGCAGTTTAGCGCGTGAAGTGTGTTGCTGTGGTGACGTCGTACTGCTCGAGTGCAGAGGCCTGCGTTGCCGATCTATTGGCGCCGCTGGCATACAAGTTCAGCAGCGCAATAGGCTTGCAGTGTAGCGCGTGAAGTGTTCTCCTGAGATAATTGCGTACTGCTCAAGTGCAGTGGCCTGCGTTCCCGATCTATTGGCGCCGCTCGCATGGCAGTTCACCAGCGCAATAGGCTTGCAGTTTAGCGCGTGAAGTGTGTTGCTGTGGTTGACGTCGTACTGCTCGAGTGCAGAGGCCTGCGTTGCCGATCTATTGGCGCCGCTCGCATGGAAGTTCACCAGCGCAATAGGCTTGCAGTTTAGCGCGTGAAGTGTTGTGCTGCGGTGACGGCGTACTGCTCGAGTGCAGTGGCCTGCGAAGCCGATCTATTGGCGCCGCTCGCACGGAAGTTCACCAGCGCAATAGGCTTCCAGTTTAGCGCGTGATGTTTTGTGCTGCGGTGATGGCGTACTGCTCGAGTGCAGTGGCCTGCGTTTCCGATCTATTGCGCCGCTCGCATACAAGTTCAGCAGCGCAATAGGCTTGCAGTTTAGCGCGTGAAGTGTTCTCCTGCGATAATTCCGTACTGCTCAAGTGCAGTGGCCTGCGTTGCCGATCTATTGGCGCCGCTCGCATGGAAGTTCAACAGCACAATAGACTTGCAGTTTAGCGCGTGGTGTTGTGCTGCGGTGATGGCGTACTGCTCGAGTGCAGTGGCCTGCGTTGCCGATCTAGTGGCGCCGCTCGCATGGAAGTTCACCAGCGCAATAGGCTTGCAGTTTAGCGCGTGAAGTGTTGTGCTGCGGTGACGGCGTACTGTTCGAGTGCAGTGGCCTGCGTTGCCGATCTATTGGCGCCGCTCGCATGGAAGTTCACCAGCGCAATAGGCTTGCAGTTTAGCGCGTGAAGTGTTGTGCTGCGGTAACGGCGTACTGTTCAAGTGCAGTGGCCTGCGTTGCCGATCTATTGGCGCCGCTCGCATGGAAGTTCACCAGCGCAATAGGCTTGCAGTTTAGCGCGTGAAGTGTTGTGCTGCGGTAACGGCGTACTGTTCAAGTGCAGTGGCCTGCGTTGCCGATCTAGTGGCGCCGCTCGCATGGAAGTTCACCAGCGCAATAGGCTTGCAGTTTAGCGCGTGAAGTGTTGTGCTGCGGTGACGGCGTACTGTTCGAGTGTAGTGGCCTGCGTTGCCGATATATTGGCGCCGTTCGCATGGAAGGTCACCAGCGCAATAGGCTTGCAGTTTAGCGCGTGAAGTGTTGTGCTGCGGTGACGGCGTACTGTTCGAGTGCAGTGGCCTGCGTTGCCGATCTATTGGCGCCGCTCGCATGGAAGTTCACCAGCGCAATAGGCTTGCAGTTTAGCGCGTGAAGTGTTGTGCTGCGGTAACGGCGTACTGTTCAAGTGCAGTGGCCTGCGTTGCCGATCTAGTGGCGCCGCTCGCATGGAAGTTCACCAGCGGAATAGGCTTGCAGTTTAGCGCGTGAAGTGTTGTGCTGCGGTGACGGCGTACTGTTCGAGTGCAGTGGCCTGCGTTGCCGATCTATTGGCGCCGCTCGCATGGAAGTTCACCAGCGCAATAGGCTTGCAGTTTAGCGCGTGAAGTGTTGTGCTGCGGTAACGGCGTACTGTTCGAGTGTAGTGGCCTGCGTTGCCGATCTATTGGCGCCGTTCGCATGGAAGGTCACCAGCGCAATAGGCTTGCAGTTTAGCGCGTGAAGTGTTGTGCTGCGGTGACGGCGTACTGTTCGAGTGCAGTGGCCTGCGTTGCCGATCTATTGGCGCCGCTCGCATGGAAGTTCACCAGCGCAATAGGCTTGCAGTTTAGCGCGTGAAGTGTTGTGCTGCGGTAACGGCGTACTGTTCGAGTGCAGTGGCCTGCGTTGCCGATCTATTGGCGCCGCTCGCATGGAAGTTCACCAGCGCAATAGGCTTGCAGTTTAGCGCGTGAAGTGTTGTGCTGCGGTAACGGCGTACTGTTCGAGTGCAGTGGCCTGCGTTGCCGATCTATTGGCGCCGCTCGCATGGAAGTTCACCAGCGCAATAGGCTTGCAGTTTAGCGCGTGAAGTGTTGTGCTGCGGTAACGGCGTACTGTTCGAGTGCAGTGGCCTGCGTTGCCGATCTATTGGCGCCGCTCTCATGGAAGTTCACCAGCGCAATAGGCTTGCAGTTTAGCGCGTGAAGTGTTGTGCTGCGGTAACGGCGTACTGTTCGAGTGCAGTGGCCTGCGTTGCCGATCTATTGGCGCCGCTCTCATGGAAGTTCACCAGCGCAATAGGCTTGCAGTTTAGCGCGTGAAGTGTTGTGCTGCGGTAACGGCGTACTGTTCGAGTGCAGTGGCCTGCGTTGCCGATCTATTGGCGCCGCTCGCATGGAAGTTCACCAGCGCAATAGGCTTGCAGTTTAGCGCGTGAAGTGTTGTGCTGCGGTAACGGCGTACTGTTCTAGTGCAGTGGCCTGCGTTTCCGATCTATTGGCGCCGCTCTCATGGAAGTTCACCAGCGCAATAGGCTTGCAGTTTAGCGCGTGAAGTGTTGTGCTGCGGTAACGGCGTACTGTTCGAGTGCAGTGGCCTGCGTTGCCGATCTAGTGGCGCCGCTCGCATGGAAGTTCACCAGCGCAATAGGCTTGCAGTTTAGCGCGTGAAGTGTTGTTCTGCGGTGACGGCGTACTGTTCGAGTGCAGTGGCCCGCGTTGCCGATCTATTGGCGCCGCTCGCATGGAAGTTCACCAGCGCAATAGGCTTGCATTTTAGCGCGTGAAGTGTTGTGCTGCGGTGACGGCGTACTGCTCGAGGCAGTGGCGTGCGTTGCCGATCTAGTGGCGCCGCTCGCATGGAAGTTCACCAGCGCAATAGGCTTGCAGTTTAGCGCGTGAAGTGTTGTGCTGGGGTGACGGCGTACTGTTCGAGTGCAGTGGCCCGCGTTGCCGATCTATTGGCGCTGCTCGCATGGAAGTTCACCAGCGCAATAGGCTTGCAGTTTAGCGCGTGAAGTGTTGTGCTGTGGTAACGGCGTACTGCTCGAGGCAGTGGCGTGCGTTGCCGATCTATTGGCGCCGCTCGCATGGAAGTTCACCAGCGCAATAGGCTTGCAGTTTAGCGCGTGAAGTGTTGTGCTGCGGTGACGGCGTACTGCTCGAGGCAGTGGCGTGCGTTGCCGATCTATTGGCGCCGCTCTCATGGAAGTTCACCAGCGCAATAGGCTTGCATTATAGCGCGTGAAGTGTTGTGCTGCGGTGACGGCGTACTGTTCAAGTGCAGTGGCGCGCGTTGCCGATCTATTGGCGCCGCTCGCATGGAAGTTCACCAGCGCAATAGGCTTGCAGTTTAGCGCGTGAAGTGTTGTGCTGCGGTGACGGCGTACTGTACGAGTGCAGTGGCCTGCGTTGCCGATCTATTGGCGCCGCTCGCATGGAAGTTCACCAGCGCAATAGGCTTGCAGTTTAGCGCGTGAAGTGTTGTGCTGCGGTGACGGCGTACTGTTCGAGCGCAGTGGCGTGCGTTGCCGATCTATTGGCGCCGCTCGCATGGAAGTTCACCAGCGCAATAGGCTTGCAGTTTAGCGCGTGAAGTGTTGTGCTGCGGTAACGGCGTACTGCTCGAGGCAGTGGCGTGCGTTGCCGATCTATTGGCGCCGCTCTCATGGAAGTTCACCAGCGCAATAGGCTTGCAGTTTAGCGCGTGAAGTGTTGTGCTGCGGTGACGGCGTACTGCTCGAGTACAGTGGCGTGCGTAGCCGATCTATTGGCGCCGCTCGCATGGAAGTTCACCAGCGCAATAGGCTTGCACTTTAGCGTGTGAAGTGTTGTGCTGCGGTAACGGCGTACTGCTCGAGGCAGTGGCGTGCGTTGCCGATCTATTGGCGCCGTTCGCATGGAAGGTCACCAGCGCAATAGGCTTGCAGTTTAGCGCGTGAAGTGTTGTGCTGCGGTGACGGCGTACTGTTCGAGTACAGTGGCGTGCGTTGCCGATCTATTGGCGCCGCTCTCGTGGAAGTTCACCAGCGCAATAGGCTTGCAGTTTAGCGCGTGAAGTGTTGTGCTGCGGTAACGGCGTACTGCTCGAGGCAGTGGCGTGCGTTGCCGATCTATTGGCGCCGCTCTCATGGAAGTTCACCAGCGCAATAGGCTTGCAGTTTAGCGCGTGAAGTGTTGTGCTGCGGTGACGGCGTACTGCTCGAGTACAGTGGCGTGCGTAGCCGATCTATTGGCGCCGCTCGCATGGAAGTTCACCAGCGCAATAGGCTTGCACTTTAGCGTGTGAAGTGTTGTGCTGCGGTAACGGCGTACTGCTCGAGGCAGTGGCGTGCGTTGCCGATCTATTGGCGCCGTTCGCATGGAAGCTCACCAGCGCAATAGGCTTGCAGTTTAGCGCGTGAAGTGTTGTGCTGCGGTGACGGCGTACTGTTCGAGTGCAGTGGCCTGCGTTGCCGATCTATTGGCGCCGCTCGCATGGAAGTTCACCAGCGCAATAGGCTTGCAGTTTAGCGCGTGAAGTGTTGTGCTGCGGTGACGGCGTACTGTTCAAGTGCAGTGGCCTGCGTTGCCGATCTAGTGGCGCCGCTCGCATGGAAGTTCACCAGCGCAATAGGCTTGCAGTTTAGCGCGTGAAGTGTTGTGCTGCGGTGACGGCGTACTGTTCGAGTGCAGTGGCCTGCGTTGCCGATCTATTGGCGCCGCTCGCATGGAAGTTCACCAGCGCAATAGGCTTGCAGTTTAGCGCGTGAAGTGTTGTGCTGCGGTAACGGCGTACTGCTCGAGGCAGTGGCCTGCGTTGCCGATCTATTGGCGCCGCTCGCATGGAAGGTCACCAGCGCAATAGGCTTGCAGTTTAGCGCGTGAAGTGTTGTGCTGCGGTGACGGCGTACTGTTCAAGTGCAGTGGCCTGCGTTGCCGATCTAGTGGCGCCGCTCGCATGGAAGTTCACCAGCGCAATAGGCTTGCAGTTTAGCGCGTGAAGTGTTGTGCTGCGGTGACGGCGTACTGTTCGAGTGCAGTGGCCTGCGTTGCCGATCTATTGGCGCCGCTCGCATGGAAGTTCACCAGCGCAATAGGCTTGCAGTTTAGCGCGTGAAGTGTTGTGCTGCGGTGACGGCGTACTGTTCAAGTGCAGTGGCCTGCGTTGCCGATCTAGTGGCGCCGCTCGCATGGAAGTTCACCAGCGCAATAGGCTTGCAGTTTAGCGCGTGAAGTGTTGTGCTGCGGTAACGGCGTACTGTTCAAGTGCAGTGGCCTGCGTTGCCGATCTAGTGGCGCCGCTCGCATGGAAGTTCACCAGCGCAATCGGCTTGCAGTTTAGCGCGTGAAGTGTTGTGCTGCGGTGACGGCGTACTGTTCAAGTGCAGTGGCCTGCGTTGCCGATCTAGTGGCGCCGCTCGCATGGAAGTTCACCAGCGCAATAGGCTTGCAGTTTAGCGCGTGAAGTGTTGTGCTGCGGTGACGGCGTACTGTTCGAGTGCAGTGGCCTGCGTTGCCGATCTATTGGCGCCGCTCGCATGGAAGTTCACCAGCGCAATAGGCTTGCAGTTTAGCGCGTGAAGTGTTGTGCTGCGGTGACGGCGTACTGTTCAAGTGCAGTGGCCTGCGTTGCCGATCTAGTGGCGCCGCTCGCATGGAAGTTCACCAGCGCAATAGGCTTGCAGTTTAGCGCGTGAAGTGTTGTGCTGCGGTAACGGCGTACTGTTCAAGTGCAGTGGCCTGCGTTGCCGATCTAGTGGCGCCGCTCGCATGGAAGTTCACCAGCGCAATCGGCTTGCAGTTTAGCGCGTGAAGTGTTGTGCTGCGGTAACGGCGTACTGTTCGAGTGCAGTGGCCTGCGTTGCCGATCTATTGGCGCCGCTCGCATGGAAGTTCACCAGCGCAATCGGCTTGCAGTTTAGCGCGTGAAGTGTTGTGCTGCGGTGACGGCGTACTGTTCGAGTGCAGTGGCCTGCGTTGCCGATCTATTGGCGCCGCTCGCATGGAAGTTCACCAGCGCAATAGGCTTGCAGTTTAGCGCGTGAAGTGTTGTGCTGCGGTAACGGCGTACTGTTCGAGTGCAGTGGCCTGCGTTGCCGATCTATTGGCGCCGCTCGCATGGAAGTTCACCAGCGCAATCGGCTTGCAGTTTAGCGCGTGAAGTGTTGTGCTGCGGTAACGGCGTACTGTTCGAGTGTAGTGGCCTGCGTTGCCGATCTATTGGCGCCGTTCGCATGGAAGGTCACCAGCGCAATAGGCTTGCAGTTTAGCGCGTGAAGTGTTGTGCTGCGGTGACGGCGTACTGTTCGAGTGCAGTGGCCTGCGTTGCCGATCTATTGGCGCCGCTCGCATGGAAGTTCACCAGCGCAATAGGCTTGCAGTTTAGCGCGTGAAGTGTTGTGCTGCGGTAACGGCGTACTGCTCGAGGCAGTGGCGTGCGTTGCCGATCTATTGGCGCCGCTCGCATGGAAGTTCACCAGCGCAATAGGCTTGCAGTTTAGCGCGTGAAGTGTTGTGCTGCGGTGACGGCGTACTGCTCGAGTACAGTGGCGTGCGTTGCCGATCTATTGGCGCCGCTCGCATGGAAGTTCACCAGCGCAATAGGCTTGCAGTTTAGCGCGTGAAGTGTTGTGCTGCGGTGACGGCATACTGTTCTAGTGCAGTGGCCTGCGTTTCCGATCTATTGGCGCCGCTCTCATTTAAGTTCAGCAGCGCAATAGGCTTGCAGTTTAGCGCGTGAAGTGTTGTGCTGTGGTAACGGCGTACTGCTCGAGGCAGTGGCGTGCGTTGCCGATCTATTGGCGCCGCTCTCATGGAAGTTCACCAGCGCAATAGGCTTGCAGTTTAGCGCGTGAAGTGTTGTGCTGCGGTGACGGCGTACTGTTCGAGTGCAGTGGCGCGCGTTGCCGATCTATTGGCGCCGCTCGCATGGAAGTTCACCAACGCAATAGGCTTGCAGTTTAGCGCGTAAGTGTTGTGCTGCGGTGACGGCGTACTGTTCTAGTGCAGTGGCCTGCGTTTCCGATCTATTGGCGCCGCTCTCATGGAAGTTCACCAGCGCAATAGGCTTGCAGTTTAGCGCGTGATGTGTTGTGCTGTGGTGACGTCGTACAGCTCGAGTACAGTGGCGTGCGTTGCCGATCTATTGGCGCCGCTCGCATGGAAGTTCACCAGCGCAATAGGCTTGCAGTTTAGCGCGTGAAGTGTTGTGCTGCGGTGACGGCGTACTGCTCGAGTACAGTGGCGTGCGTTGCCGATCTATTGGCGCCGCTCGCATGGAAGTTCACCAGCGCAATAGGCTTGCAGTTTAGCGCGTGAAGTGTTGTGCTGCGGTGACGGCGTACTGTTCGAGTGCAGTGGCCTGCGTTGCCGATCTATTGGCGCCGCTCGCATGGAAGTTCACCAGCGCAATAGGCTTGCAGTTTAGCGCGTGAAGTGTTGTGCTGCGGTCACGGCGTACTGTTCGAGTGCAGTGGCCTGCGTTGCCGATCTATTGGCGCCGCTCGCATGGAAGTTCACCAGCGCAATAGGCTTGCAGTTTAGCGCGAGAAGTGTTGTGCTGCGGTGACGGCGTACTGTTCGAGTGCAGTGGCCTGCGTTGCCGATCTATTGGCGCCGCTCGCATGGAAGTTCACCAGCGCAATAGGCTTGCAGTTTAGCGCGTGAAGTGTTGTGCTGCGGTGACGGCGTACTGTTCGAGTGCAGTGGCCTGCGTTGCCGATCTATTGGCGCCGCTCGCATGGAAGTTCACCAGCGCAATAGGCTTGCAGTTTAGCGCGTGAAGTGTTGTGCTGCGGTGACGGCGTACTGTTCGAGTGCAGTGGCCTGCGTTGCCGATCTATTGTCGCCGCTCGCATGGAAGTTCACCAGCGCAATAGGCTTGCAGTTTAGCGCGTGAAGTGTTGGGCTGCGGTAACGGCGTACTGTTCGAGTGCAGTGGCCTGCGTTTCCGATCTATTGGCGCCGCTCTCATGGAAGTTCACCAGCGCAATAGGCTTGCAGTTTAGCGCGTGAAGTGTTGTGCTGCGGTGACGGCGTACTGTTCGAGTGCAGTGGTCTGCGTTTCCGATCTATTGGCGCCGCTCGCATGGAAGTTCACCAGCGCAATAGGCTTGCAGTTTAGCGCGTGAAGTGTTGTGCTGCGGTGACGGCGTACTGTTCGAGTGCAGTGGCCTGCGTTGCCGATCTATTGGCGCCGCTCGCATGGAAGTTCACCAGCGCAATAGGCTTGCAGTTTAGCGCGTGAAGTGTTGGGCTGCGGTAACGGCGTACTGTTCGAGTGCAGTGGCCTGCGTTGCCGATCTATTGGCGCCGCTCGCATGGAAGTTCACCAGCGCAATAGGCTTGCAGTTTAGCGCGTGAAGTGTTGTGCTGTGGTGTCGTCGTACAGCTCGAGTGCAGAGGCCTGCGTTGCCGATCTATTGGCGCCGCTCGCATGGAAGTTCACCAGCGCAATAGGCTTGCAGTTTAGCGCGTGAAGTGTTGTGCTGCGGTGACGGCGTACTGTTCGAGTGCAGTGGCCTGCGTTGCCGATCTATTGGCGCCGCTCGCATGGAAGTTCACCAGCGCAATAGGCTTGCAGTTTAGCGCGTGAAGTGTTGTGCTGCGGTAACGGCGTACTGTTCGAGTGCAGTGGCCTGCGTTGCCGATCTATTGGCGCCGCTCGCATGGAAGTTCACCAGCGCAATAGGCTTGCAGTTTAGCGCGTGAAGTGTTGTGCTGCGGTGACGGCGTACTGTTCGAGTGCAGTGGCCTGCGTTTCCGATCTCTTGGCGCCACCCGCATAGAAGTTCACCAGCGCAATAGGCTTGCAGTTTAGCGCGTGAAGTGTTGTGCTGCGGTAACGGCATACTGTTCTAGTGCAGTGGCCTGCGTTTCCGATCTATTGGCGCCGCTCGCATGGAAGTTCACCAGCGCAATAGGCTTGCAGTTTAGCGCGTGAAGTGTTGTGCTGCGGTGACGGCGTACTGTTCGAGTGCAGTGGCCTGCGTTGCCGATCTATTGGCGCCGCTCGCATGGAAGTTCACCAGCGCAATAGGCTTGCAGTTTAGCGCGTGAAGTGTTGTGCTGCGGTGACGGCATACTGTTCTAGTGCAGTGGCCTGCGTTTCCGATCTATTGGCGCCGCTCTCATTTAAGTTCAGCAGCGCAATAGGCTTGCAGTTTAGCGCGTGAAGTGTTGTGCTGTGGTAACGGCGTACTGCTCGAGGCAGTGGCGTGCGTTGCCGATCTATTGGCGCCGCTCTCATGGAAGTTCACCAGCGCAATAGGCTTGCAGTTTAGCGCGTGAAGTGTTGTGCTGCGGTGACGGCGTACTGTTCGAGTGCAGTGGCGCGCGTTGCCGATCTATTGGCGCCGCTCGCATGGAAGTTCACCAACGCAATAGGCTTGCAGTTTAGCGCGTAAGTGTTGTGCTGCGGTGACGGCGTACTGTTCTAGTGCAGTGGCCTGCGTTTCCGATCTATGGGCGCCGCTCTCATGGAAGTTCACCAGCGCATTAGGCTTGCAGTTTAGCGCGTGATGTGTTGTGCTGTGGTGACGTCGTACAGCTCGAGTACAGTGGCGTGCGTTGCCGATCTATTGGCGCCGCTCGCATGGAAGTTCACCAGCGCAATAGGCTTGCAGTTTAGCGCGTGAAGTGTTGTGCTGCGGTGACGGCGTACTGCTCGAGTACAGTGGCGTGCGTTGCCGATCTATTGGCGCCGCTCGCATGGAAGTTCACCAGCGCAATAGGCTTGCAGTTTAGCGCGTGAAGTGTTGTGCTGCGGTGACGGCGTACTGTTCGAGTGCAGTGGCCTGCGTTGCCGATCTATTGGCGCCGCTCGCATGGAAGTTCACCAGCGCAATAGGCTTGCAGTTTAGCGCGTGAAGTGTTGTGCTGCGGTCACGGCGTACTGTTCGAGTGCAGTGGCCTGCGTTGCCGATCTATTGGCGCCGCTCGCATGGAAGTTCACCAGCGCAATAGGCTTGCAGTTTAGCGCGTGAAGTGTTGTGCTGCGGTGACGGCGTACTGTTCGAGTGCAGTGGCCTGCGTTGCCGATCTATTGGCGCCGCTCGCATGGAAGTTCACCAGCGCAATAGGCTTGCAGTTTAGCGCGTGAAGTGTTGTGCTGCGGTGACGGCGTACTGTTCGAGTGCAGTGGCCTGCGTTGCCGATCTATTGGCGCCGCTCGCATGGAAGTTCACCAGCGCAATAGGCTTGCAGTTTAGCGCGTGAAGTGTTGTGCTGCGGTGACGGCGTACTGTTCGAGTGCAGTGGCCTGCGTTGCCGATCTATTGTCGCCGCTCGCATGGAAGTTCACCAGCGCAATAGGCTTGCAGTTTAGCGCGTGAAGTGTTGTGCTGCGGTAACGGCGTACTGTTCGAGTGCAGTGGCCTGCGTTTCCGATCTATTGGCGCCGCTCTCATGGAAGTTCACCAGCGCAATAGGCTTGCAGTTTAGCGCGTGAAGTGTTGTGCTGTGGTGTCGTCGTACAGCTCGAGTGCAGAGGCCTGCGTTGCCGATCTATTGGCGCCGCTCGCATGGAAGTTCACCAGCGCAATAGGCTTGCAGTTTAGCGCGTGAAGTATTGTGCTGCGGTGACGGCGTACTGTTCGAGTGCAGTGGCCTGCGTTGCCGATCTATTGGCGCCGCTCGCATGGAAGTTCACCAGCGCAATAGGCTTGCAGTTTGGCGCGTGAAGTGTTGTGCTGCGGTAACGGCGTACTGTTCGAGTGCAGTGGCCTGCGTTGCCGATCTATTGGCGCCGCTCGCATGGAAGTTCACCAGCGCAATAGGCTTGCAGTTTAGCGCGTGAAGTGTTGTGCTGCGGTGACGGCGTACTGTTCGAGTGCAGTGGCCTGCGTTGCCGATCTCTTGGCGCCACCCGCATAGAAGTTCACCAGCGCAATAGGCTTGCAGTTTAGCGCGTGAAGTGTTGTGCTGCGGTAACGGCGTACTGTTCGAGTGCAGTGGCCTGCGTTGCCGATCTATTGGCGCCGCTCGCATGGAAGTTCACCAGCGCAATAGGCTTGCAGTTTAGCGCGTGAAGTGTTGTGCTGCGGTAACGGCGTACTGTTCGAGTGCAGTGGCCTGCGTTGCCGATCTATTGCCGCCGCTCGCATGGAAGTTCACCAGCGCAATAGGCTTGCAGTTTAGCGCGTGAAGTGTTGTGCTGCGGTGACGGCGTACTGTTCGAGTGCAGTGGCCTGCGTTGCCGATCTATTGGCGCCGCTCGCATGGAAGTTCACCAGCGCAATAGGCTTGCAGTTTAGCGCGTGAAGTGTTGTGCTGCGGTAACGGCGTACTGTTCGAGTGCAGTGGCCTGCGTTGCCGATCTATTGGCGCCGCTCGCATGGAAGTTCACCAGCGCAATAGGCTTGCAGTTTAGCGCGTGAAGTGTTGTGCTGCGGTGACGGCGTACTGTTCGAGTGCAGTGGCCTGCGTTGCCGATCTATTGGCGCCGCTCGCATGGAAGTTCACCAGCGCAATAGGCTTGCAGTTTAGCGCGTGAAGTGTTGTGCTGCGGTAACGGCGTACTGTTCGAGTGCAGTGGCCTGCGTTGCCGATCTATTGGCGCCGCTCGCATGGAAGTTCACCAGCGCAATAGGCTTGCAGTTTAGCGCGTGAAGTGTTGTGCTGCGGTGACGGCGTACTGTTCGAGTGCAGTGGCCTGCGTTGCCGATCTATTGGCGCCGCTCGCATGGAAGTTCACCAGCGGAATAGGCTTGCAGTTTAGCGCGTGAAGTGTGTTGCTGTGGTGACGTCGTACTGCTCGAGTGCAGAGGCCTGCGAAGCCGATCTATTGGCGCCGCTGGCATACAAGTTCAGCAGCGCAATAGGCTTGCAGTGTAGCGCGTGAAGTGTTCTCCTGAGATAATTGCGTACTGCTCAAGTGCAGTGGCCTGCGTTCCCGATCTATTGGCGCCGCTCGCATGGCAGTTCACCAGCGCAATAGGCTTGCAGTTTAGCGCGTGAAGTGTGTTGCTGTGGTGACGTCGTACTGCTCGAGTGCAGAGGCCTGCGTTGCCGATCTATTGGCGCCGCTGGCATACAAGTTCAGCAGCGCAATAGGCTTGCAGTGTAGCGCGTGAAGTGTTCTCCTGAGATAATTGCGTACTGCTCAAGTGCAGTGGCCTGCGTTCCCGATCTATTGGCGCCGCTCGCATGGCAGTTCACCAGCGCAATAGGCTTGCAGTTTAGCGCGTGAAGTGTGTTGCTGTGGTTGACGTCGTACTGCTCAAGTGCAGTGGCCTGCGTTCCCGATCTATTGGCGCCGCTCGCATGGAAGTTCACCAGCGCAATAGGCTTGCAGTTTAGCGCGTGAAGTGTTGTGCTGCGGTAACGGCGTACTGTTCAAGTGCAGTGGCCTGCGTTGCCGATCTATTGGCGCCGCTCGCATGGAAGTTCACCAGCGCAATAGGCTTGCAGTTTAGCGCGTGAAGTCTTGTGCTGCGGTAACGGCGTACTGTTCGAGTGTAGTGGCCTGCGTTGCCGATCTATTGGCGCCGTTCGCATGGAAGGTCACCAGCGCAATAGGCTTGCAGTTTAGCGCGTGAAGTGTTCTCCTGCGATAATTCCGTACTGCTCAAGTGCAGTGGCCTGCGTTGCCGATCTATTGGCGCCGCTCGCATGGAAGTTCACCAGCGCAATAGGCTTGCAGTTTAGCGCGTGAAGTGTTGTGCTGCGGTAACGGCGTACTGTTCAAGTGCAGTGGCCTGCGTTGCCGATCTATTGGCGCCGCTCGCATGGAAGTTCACCAGCGCAATAGGCTTGCAGTTTAGCGCGTGAAGTGTTGTGCTGCGGTAACGGCGTACTGTTCAAGTGCAGTGGCCTGCGTTGCCGATCTAGTGGCGCCGCTCGCATGGAAGTTCACCAGCGCAATCGGCTTGCAGTTTAGCGCGTGAAGTGTTGTGCTGCGGTGACGGCGTACTGTTCGAGTGCAGTGGCCTGCGTTGCCGATCTATTGGCGCCGCTCGCATGGAAGTTCACCAGCGCAATAGGCTTGCAGTTTAGCGCGTGAAGTGTTGTGCTGCGGTAACGGCGTACTGTTCAAGTGCAGTGGCCTGCGTTGCCGATCTATTGGCGCCGCTCGCATGGAAGTTCACCAGCGCAATAGGCTTGCAGTTTAGCGCGTGAAGTCTTGTGCTGCGGTAACGGCGTACTGTTCGAGTGTAGTGGCCTGCGTTGCCGATCTATTGGCGCCGTTCGCATGGAAGGTCACCAGCGCAATAGGCTTGCAGTTTAGCGCGTGAAGTGTTGTGCTGCGGTGACGGCGTACTGTTCGAGTGCAGTGGCCTGCGTTGCCGATCTATTGGCGCCGCTCGCATGGAAGTTCACCAGCGCAATAGGCTTGCAGTTTAGCGCGTGAAGTGTTGTGCTGCGGTAACGGCGTACTGCTCGAGGCAGTGGCGTGCGTTGCCGATCTATTGGCGCCGCTCGCATGGAAGTTCACCAGCGCAATAGGCTTGCAGTTTAGCGCGTGAAGTCTTGTGCTGCGGTGACGGCGTACTGCTCGAGTACAGTGGCGTGCGTTGCCGATCTATTGGCGCCGCTCGCATGGAAGTTCACCAGCGCAATAGGCTTGCAGTTTAGCGCGTGAAGTGTTGTGCTGCGGTGACGGCATACTGTTCTAGTGCAGTGGCCTGCGTTTCCGATCTATTGGCGCCGCTCTCATTTAAGTTCAGCAGCGCAATAGGCTTGCAGTTTAGCGCGTGAAGTGTTGTGCTGTGGTAACGGCGTACTGCTCGAGGCAGTGGCGTGCGTTGCCGATCTATTGGCGCCGCTCTCATGGAAGTTCACCAGCGCAATAGGCTTGCAGTTTAGCGCGTGAAGTGTTGTGCTGCGGTGACGGCGTACTGTTCGAGTGCAGTGGCGCGCGTTGCCGATCTATTGGCGCCGCTCGCATGGAAGTTCACCAACGCAATAGGCTTGCAGTTTAGCGCGTAAGTGTTGTGCTGCGGTGACGGCGTACTGTTCTAGTGCAGTGGCCTGCGTTTCCGATCTATTGGCGCCGCTCTCATGGAAGTTCACCAGCGCAATAGGCTTGCAGTTTAGCGCGTGATGTGTTGTGCTGTGGTGACGTCGTACAGCTCGAGTACAGTGGCGTGCGTTGCCGATCTATTGGCGCCGCTCGCATGGAAGTTCACCAGCGCAATAGGCTTGCAGTTTAGCGCGTGAAGTGTTGTGCTGCGGTGACGGCGTACTGCTCGAGTACAGTGGCGTGCGTTGCCGATCTATTGGCGCCGCTCGCATGGAAGTTCACCAGCGCAATAGGCTTGCAGTTTAGCGCGTGAAGTGTTGTGCTGCGGTGACGGCGTACTGTTCGAGTGCAGTGGCCTGCGTTGCCGATCTATTGGCGCCGCTCGCATGGAAGTTCACCAGCGCAATAGGCTTGCAGTTTAGCGCGTGAAGTGTTGTGCTGCGGTCACGGCGTACTGTTCGAGTGCAGTGGCCTGCGTTGCCGATCTATTGGCGCCGCTCGCATGGAAGTTCACCAGCGCAATAGGCTTGCAGTTTAGCGCGTGAAGTGTTGTGCTGCGGTGACGGCGTACTGTTCGAGTGCAGTGGCCTGCGTTGCCGATCTATTGGCGCCGCTCGCATGGAAGTTCACCAGCGCAATAGGCTTGCAGTTTAGCGCGTGAAGTGTTGTGCTGCGGTGACGGCATACTGTTCTAGTGCAGTGGCCTGCGTTGCCGATCTATTGGCGCCGCTCGCATGGAAGTTCACCAGCGCAATAGGCTTGCAGTTTAGCGCGTGAAGTGTTGTGCTGTGGTGACGGCGTACTGTTCGAGTGCAGTGGCCTGCGTTGCCGATCTATTGGCGCCGCTCGCATGGAAGTTCACCAGCGCAATAGGCTTGCAGTTTAGCGCGTGAAGTGTTGTGCTGCGGTCACGGCGTACTGTTCGAGTGCAGTGGCCTGCGTTGCCGATCTATTGGCGCCGCTCGCATGGAAGTTCACCAGCGCAATAGGCTTGCAGTTTAGCGCGTGAAGTGTTGTGCTGCGGTGACGGCGTACTGTTCGAGTGCAGTGGCCTGCGTTGCCGATCTATTGGCGCCGCTCGCATGGAAGTTCACCAGCGCAATAGGCTTGCAGTTTAGCGCGTGAAGTGTTGTGCTGCGGTGACGGCATACTGTTCTAGTGCAGTGGCCTGCGTTGCCGATCTATTGGCGCCGCTCGCATGGAAGTTCACCAGCGCAATAGGCTTGCAGTTTAGCGCGTGAAGTGTTGTGCTGCGGTGACGGCATACTGTTCTAGTGCAGTGGCCTGCGTTGCCGATCTATTGGCGCCGCTCGCATGGAAGTTCACCAGCGCAATAGGCTTGCAGTTTAGCGCGTGAAGTGTTGTGCTGCGGTGACGGCGTACTGTTCGAGTGCAGTGGCCTGCGTTGCCGATCTATTGGCGCCGCTCGCATGGAAGTTCACCAGCGCAATAGGCTTGCAGTTTAGCGCGTGAAGTGTTGTGCTGCGGTGACGGCGTACTGTTCGAGTGCAGTGGCCTGCGTTGCCGATCTATTGTCGCCGCTCGCATGGAAGTTCACCAGCGCAATAGGCTTGCAGTTTAGCGCGTGAAGTGTTGGGCTGCGGTAACGGCGTACTGTTCGAGTGCAGTGGCCTGCGTTTCCGATCTATTGGCGCCGCTCTCATGGAAGTTCACCAGCGCAATAGGCTTGCAGTTTAGCGCGTGAAGTGTTGTGCTGTGGTGTCGTCGTACAGCTCGAGTGCAGAGGCCTGCGTTGCCGATCTATTGGCGCCGCTCGCATGGAAGTTCACCAGCGCAATAGGCTTGCAGTTTAGCGCGTGAAGTGTTGTGCTGCGGTGACGGCGTACTGTTCGAGTGCAGTGGCCTGCGTTGCCGATCTATTGGCGCCGCTCGCATGGAAGTTCACCAGCGCAATAGGCTTGCAGTTTAGCGCGTGAAGTGTTGTGCTGCGGTAACGGCGTACTGTTCGAGTGCAGTGGCCTGCGTTGCCGATCTATTGGCGCCGCTCGCATGGAAGTTCACCAGCGCAATAGGCTTGCAGTTTAGCGCGTGAAGTGTTGTGCTGCGGTGACGGCGTACTGTTCGAGTGCAGTGGCCTGCGTTCCCGATCTCTTGGCGCCACCCGCATAGAAGTTCACCAGCGCAATAGGCTTGCAGTTTAGCGCGTGAAGTGTTGTGCTGCGGTAACGGCGTACTGTTCGAGTGCAGTGGCCTGCGTTGCCGATCTATTGGCGCCGCTCGCATGGAAGTTCACCAGCGCAATAGGCTTGCAGTTTAGCGCGTGAAGTGTTGTGCTGCGGTGACGGCATACTGTTCTAGTGCAGTGGCCTGCGTTTCCGATCTATTGGCGCCGCTCTCATTTAAGTTCAGCAGCGCAATAGGCTTGCAGTTTAGCGCGTGAAGTGTTGTGCTGTGGTAACGGCGTACTGCTCGAGGCAGTGGCGTGCGTTGCCGATCTATTGGCGCCGCTCTCATGGAAGTTCACCAGCGCAATAGGCTTGCAGTTTAGCGCGTGAAGTGTTGTGCTGCGGTGACGGCGTACTGTTCGAGTGCAGTGGCGCGCGTTGCCGATCTATTGGCGCCGCTCGCATGGAAGTTCACCAACGCAATAGGCTTGCAGTTTAGCGCGTAAATGTTGTGCTGCGGTGACGGCGTACTGTTCTAGTGCAGTGGCCTGCGTTTCCGATCTATGGGCGCCGCTCTCATGGAAGTTCACCAGGGCAATAGGCTTGCAGTTTAGCGCGTGATGTGTTGTGCTGTGGTGACGTCGTACAGCTCGAGTACAGTGGCGTGCGTTGCCGATCTATTGGCGCCGCTCGCATGGAAGTTCACCAGCGCAATAGGCTTGCAGTTTAGCGCGTGAAGTGTTGTGCTGCGGTGACGGCGTACTGCTCGAGTACAGTGGCGTGCGTTGCCGATCTATTGGCGCCGCTCGCATGGAAGTTCACCAGCGCAATAGGCTTGCAGTTTAGCGCGTGAAGTGTTGTGCTGCGGTGACGGCGTACTGTTCGAGTGCAGTGGCCTGCGTTGCCGATCTATTGGCGCCGCTCGCATGGAAGTTCACCAGCGCAATAGGCTTGCAGTTTAGAGCGTGAAGTGTTGTGCTGCGGTCACGGCGTACTGTTCGAGTGCAGTGGCCTGCGTTGCCGATCTATTGGCGCCGCTCGCATGGAAGTTCACCAGCGCAATAGGCTTGCAGTTTAGCGCGTGAAGTGTTGTGCTGCGGTGACGGCGTACTGCTCGAGTACAGTGGCCTGCGTTGCCGATCTATTGGCGCCGCTCGCATGGAAGTTCACCAGCGCAATAGGCTTGCAGTTTAGAGCGTGAAGTGTTGTGCTGCGGTCACGGCGTACTGTTCGAGTGCAGTGGCCTGCGTTGCCGATCTATTGGCGCCGCTCGCATGGAAGTTCACCAGCGCAATAGGCTTGCAGTTTAGCGCGTGAAGTGTTGTGCTGCGGTGACGGCGTACTGTTCGAGTGCAGTGGCCTGCGTTGCCGATCTATTGGCGCCGCTCGCATGGAAGTTCACCAGCGCAATAGGCTTGCAGTTTAGCGCGTGAAGTGTTGTGCTGCGGTGACGGCGTACTGTTCGAGTGCAGTGGCCTGCGTTGCCGATCTATTGGCGCCGCTCGCATGGAAGTTCACCAGCGCAATAGGCTTGCAGTTTAGCGCGTGAAGTGTTGTGCTGCGGTGACGGCGTACTGTTCGAGTGCAGTGGCCTGCGTTGCCGATCTATTGTCGCCGCTCGCATGGAAGTTCACCAGCGCAATAGGCTTGCAGTTTAGCGCGTGAAGTGTTGTGCTGCGGTAACGGCGTACTGTTCGAGTGCAGTGGCCTGCGTTTCCGATCTATTGGCGCCGCTCTCATGGAAGTTCACCAGCGCAATAGGCTTGCAGTTTAGCGCGTGAAGTGTTGTGCTGTGGTGTCGTCGTACAGCTCGAGTGCAGAGGCCTGCGTTGCCGATCTATTGGCGCCGCTCGCATGGAAGTTCACCAGCGCAATAGGCTTGCAGTTTAGCGCGTGAAGTATTGTGCTGCGGTGACGGCGTACTGTTCGAGTGCAGTGGCCTGCGTTGCCGATCTATTGGCGCCGCTCGCATGGAAGTTCACCAGCGCAATAGGCTTGCAGTTTAGCGCGTGAAGTGTTGTGCTGCGGTAACGGCGTACTGTTCGAGTGCAGTGGCCTGCGTTGCCGATCTATTGGCGCCGCTCGCATGGAAGTTCACCAGCGCAATAGGCTTGCAGTTTAGCGCGTGAAGTGTTGTGCTGCGGTGACGGCGTACTGTTCGAGTGCAGTGGCCTGCGTTGCCGATCTCTTGGCGCCACCCGCATAGAAGTTCACCAGCGCAATAGGCTTGCAGTTTAGCGCGTGAAGTGTTGTGCTGCGGTAACGGCGTACTGTTCGAGTGCAGTGGCCTGCGTTGCCGATCTATTGGCGCCGCTCGCATGGAAGTTCACCAGCGCAATAGGCTTGCAGTTTAGCGCGTGAAGTGTTGTGCTGCGGTAACGGCGTACTGTTCGAGTGCAGTGGCCTGCGTTGCCGATCTATTGCCGCCGCTCGCATGGAAGTTCACCAGCGCAATAGGCTTGCAGTTTAGCGCGTGAAGTGTTGTGCTGCGGTGACGGCGTACTGTTCGAGTGCAGTGGCCTGCGTTGCCGATCTATTGGCGCCGCTCGCATGGAAGTTCACCAGCGCAATAGGCTTGCAGTTTAGCGCGTGAAGTGTTGTGCTGCGGTAACGGCGTACTGTTCGAGTGCAGTGGCCTGCGTTGCCGATCTATTGGCGCCGCTCGCATGGAAGTTCACCAGCGCAATAGGCTTGCAGTTTAGCGCGTGAAGTGTTGTGCTGCGGTGACGGCGTACTGTTCGAGTGCAGTGGCCTGCGTTGCCGATCTATTGGCGCCGCTCGCATGGAAGTTCACCAGCGCAATAGGCTTGCAGTTTAGCGCGTGAAGTGTTGTGCTGCGGTAACGGCGTACTGTTCGAGTGCAGTGGCCTGCGTTGCCGATCTATTGGCGCCGCTCGCATGGAAGTTCACCAGCGCAATAGGCTTGCAGTTTAGCGCGTGAAGTGTTGTGCTGCGGTGACGGCGTACTGTTCGAGTGCAGTGGCCTGCGTTGCCGATCTATTGGCGCCGCTCTCATGGAAGTTCACCAGCGCAATAGGCTTGCAGTTTAGCGCGTGAAGTGTTGTGCTGCGGTAACGGCGTACTGTTCGAGTGCAGTGGCCTGCGTTGCCGATCTATTGGCGCCGCTCGCATGGAAGTTCACCAGCGCAATAGGCTTGCAGTTTAGCGCGTGAAGTGTTGTGCTGCGGTGACGGCGTACTGTTCGAGTGCAGTGGCCTGCGTTGCCGATCTATTGGCGCCGCTCGCATGGAAGTTCACCAGCGCAATAGGCTTGCAGTTTAGCGCGTGAAGTGTTGTGCTGCGGTGACGGCGTACTGTTCGAGTGCAGTGGCCTGCGTTGCCGATCTATTGGCGCCGCTCGCATGGAAGTTCACCAGCGCAATAGGCTTGCAGTTTAGCGCGTGAAGTGTTCTCCTGCGATAATTCCGTACTGCTCAAGTGCAGTGGCCTGCGTTGCCGATCTATTGGCGCCGCTCGCATGGAAGTTCAACAGCACAATAGACTTGCAGTTTAGCGCGTGGTGTTGTGCTGCGGTGATGGCGTACTGCTCGAGTGCAGTGGCCTGCGTTGCCGATCTAGTGGCGCCGCTCGCATGGAAGTTCACCAGCGCAATAGGCTTGCAGTTTAGCGCGTGAAGTGTTGTGCTGCGGTGACGGCGTACTGTACGAGTGCAGTGGCCTGCGTTGCCGATCTATTGGCGCCGCTCGCATGGAAGTTCACCAGCGCAATAGGCTTGCAGTTTAGCGCGTGAAGTGTTGTGCTGCGGTGACGGCGTAATGCTCGAGTGCAGTGGCCTACGTTGCCGATCTATTGGCGCCGCTCGCATGGAAGTTCAGCAGCGCAATAGGCTTGCAGTTTAGCGCGTGAAGTGTTGTGCTGCGGTGATGGCGTACTCCCCGAGCGCAGCGGCCTGCGTTGCCGATCTATTGGCGCCGCTCGCATGGAAGTTCACCACCAGAGCAATAGGCTTGCAGTTTAGCACGTGAAGTGTTGTGCTGCGGTGACGGCATACTGTTCGAGTGCAGTGGCCTGCGTTGCCGATCTATTGGCGCCGCTCTCATGGAAGTTCACCAGCGCAATAGGCTTGTAGTTTAGCGCGTGAAGTGTTGTGCTGCGGTGACGGCGTACTGCTCGAGGAAGTGGCCTGCGTTGCCGACCTATTGGCGCCGCTCGCATGGAAGTTCACCAGCGGAATAGGCTTGCAGTTTAGCGCGTGAAGTGTGTTGCTGTGGTGACGTCGTACTGCTCGAGTGCAGAGGCCTGCGAAGCCGATCTATTGGCGCCGCTGGCATACAAGTTCAGCAGCGCAATAGGCTTGCAGTGTAGCGCGTGAAGTGTTCTCCTGAGATAATTGCGTACTGCTCAAGTGCAGTGGCCTGCGTTCCCGATCTATTGGCGCCGCTCGCATGGCAGTTCACCAGCGCAATAGGCTTGCAGTTTAGCGCGTGAAGTGTGTTGCTGTGGTGACGTCGTACTGCTCGAGTGCAGAGGCCTGCGTTGCCGATCTATTGGCGCCGCTGGCATACAAGTTCAGCAGCGCAATAGGCTTGCAGTGTAGCGCGTGAAGTGTTCTCCTGAGATAATTGCGTACTGCTCAAGTGCAGTGGCCTGCGTTCCCGATCTATTGGCGCCGCTCGCATGGCAGTTCACCAGCGCAATAGGCTTGCAGTTTAGCGCGTGAAGTGTGTTGCTGTGGTTGACGTCGTACTGCTCGAGTGCAGAGGCCTGCGTTGCCGATCTATTGGCGCCGCTCGCATCGAAGTTCACCAGCGCAATAGGCTTGCAGTTTAGCGCGTGAAGTGCTGCGGTGACGGCGTACTGCTCGAGTGCAGTGGCCTGCGAAGCCGATCTATTGGCGCCGCTCGCACGGAAGTTCACCAGCGCAATAGGCTTCCAGTTTAGCGCGTGATGTTTTGTGCTGCGGTGATGGCGTACTGCTCGAGTGCAGTGGCCTGCGTTTCCGATCTATTGCGCCGCTCGCATACAAGTTCAGCAGCGCAATAGGCTTGCAGTTTAGCGCGTGAAGTGTTCTCCTGCGATAATTCCGTACTGCTCAAGTGCAGTGGCCTGCGTTGCCGATCTATTGGCGCCGCTCGCATGGAAGTTCAACAGCACAATAGACTTGCAGTTTAGCGCGTGGTGTTGTGCTGCGGTGATGGCGTACTGCTCGAGTGCAGTGGCCTGCGTTGCCGATCTAGTGGCGCCGCTCGCATGGAAGTTCACCAGCGCAATAGGCTTGCAGTTTAGCGCGTGAAGTGTTGTGCTGCGGTGACGGCGTACTGTTCGAGTGCAGTGGCCTGCGTTGCCGATCTATTGGCGCCGCTCGCATGGAAGTTCACCAGCGCAATAGGCTTGCAGTTTAGCGCGTGAAGTGTTGTGCTGCGGTAACGGCGTACTGTTCAAGTGCAGTGGCCTGCGTTGCCGATCTAGTGGCGCCGCTCGCATGGAAGTTCACCAGCGCAATAGGCTTGCAGTTTAGCGCGTGAAGTGTTGTGCTGCGGTGACGGCGTACTGTTCGAGTGTAGTGGCCTGCGTTGCCGATATATTGGCGCCGTTCGCATGGAAGGTCACCAGCGCAATAGGCTTGCAGTTTAGCGCGTGAAGTGTTGTGCTGCGGTGACGGCGTACTGTTCGAGTGCAGTGGCCTGCGTTGCCGATCTATTGGCGCCGCTCGCATGGAAGTTCACCAGCGCAATAGGCTTGCAGTTTAGCGCGTGAAGTGTTGTGCTGCGGTGACGGCGTACTGTTCAAGTGCAGTGGCCTGCGTTGCCGATCTAGTGGCGCCGCTCGCATGGAAGTTCACCAGCGCAATAGGCTTGCAGTTTAGCGCGTGAAGTGTTGTGCTGCGGTGACGGCGTACTGTTCGAGTGCAGTGGCCTGCGTTGCCGATCTATTGGCGCCGCTCGCATGGAAGTTCACCAGCGCAATAGGCTTGCAGTTTAGCGCGTGAAGTGTTGTGCTGCGGTAACGGCGTACTGTTCGAGTGTAGTGGCCTGCGTTGCCGATCTATTGGCGCCGTTCGCATGGAAGGTCACCAGCGCAATAGGCTTGCAGTTTAGCGCGTGAAGTGTTGTGCTGCGGTGACGGCGTACTGTTCGAGTGCAGTGGCCTGCGTTGCCGATCTATTGGCGCCGCTCGCATGGAAGTTCACCAGCGCAATAGGCTTGCAGTTTAGCGCGTGAAGTGTTGTGCTGCGGTAACGGCGTACTGTTCGAGTGCAGTGGCCTGCGTTGCCGATCTATTGGCGCCGCTCGCATGGAAGTTCACCAGCGCAATAGGCTTGCAGTTTAGCGCGTGAAGTGTTGTGCTGCGGTAACGGCGTACTGTTCGAGTGCAGTGGCCTGCGTTGCCGATCTATTGGCGCCGCTCGCATGGAAGTTCACCAGCGCAATAGGCTTGCAGTTTAGCGCGTGAAGTGTTGTGCTGCGGTAACGGCGTACTGTTCGAGTGCAGTGGCCTGCGTTGCCGATCTATTGGCGCCGCTCTCATGGAAGTTCACCAGCGCAATAGGCTTGCAGTTTAGCGCGTGAAGTGTTGTGCTGCGGTAACGGCGTACTGTTCGAGTGCAGTGGCCTGCGTTGCCGATCTATTGGCGCCGCTCTCATGGAAGTTCACCAGCGCAATAGGCTTGCAGTTTAGCGCGTGAAGTGTTGTGCTGCGGTAACGGCGTACTGTTCGAGTGCAGTGGCCTGCGTTGCCGATCTATTGGCGCCGCTCGCATGGAAGTTCACCAGCGCAATAGGCTTGCAGTTTAGCGCGTGAAGTGTTGTGCTGCGGTAACGGCGTACTGTTCTAGTGCAGTGGCCTGCGTTTCCGATCTATTGGCGCCGCTCTCATGGAAGTTCACCAGCGCAATAGGCTTGCAGTTTAGCGCGTGAAGTGTTGTGCTGCGGTAACGGCGTACTGTTCGAGTGCAGTGGCCTGCGTTGCCGATCTAGTGGCGCCGCTCGCATGGAAGTTCACCAGCGCAATAGGCTTGCAGTTTAGCGCGTGAAGTGTTGTTCTGCGGTGACGGCGTACTGTTCGAGTGCAGTGGCCCGCGTTGCCGATCTATTGGCGCCGCTCGCATGGAAGTTCACCAGCGCAATAGGCTTGCATTTTAGCGCGTGAAGTGTTGTGCTGCGGTGACGGCGTACTGCTCGAGGCAGTGGCGTGCGTTGCCGATCTAGTGGCGCCGCTCGCATGGAAGTTCACCAGCGCAATAGGCTTGCAGTTTAGCGCGTGAAGTGTTGTGCTGCGGTGACGGCGTACTGTTCGAGTGCAGTGGCCTGCGTTGCCGATCTATTGGCGCCGCTCGCATGGAAGTTCACCAGCGCAATAGGCTTGCAGTTTAGCGCGTGAAGTGTTGTGCTGCGGTAACGGCGTACTGTTCGAGTGCAGTGGCCTGCGTTGCCGATCTATTGGCGCCGCTCTCATGGAAGTTCACCAGCGCAATAGGCTTGCAGTTTAGCGCGTGAAGTGTTGTGCTGCGGTAACGGCGTACTGTTCGAGTGCAGTGGCCTGCGTTGCCGATCTATTGGCGCCGCTCTCATGGAAGTTCACCAGCGCAATAGGCTTGCAGTTTAGCGCGTGAAGTGTTGTGCTGCGGTAACGGCGTACTGTTCGAGTGCAGTGGCCTGCGTTGCCGATCTATTGGCGCCGCTCGCATGGAAGTTCACCAGCGCAATAGGCTTGCAGTTTAGCGCGTGAAGTGTTGTGCTGCGGTAACGGCGTACTGTTCTAGTGCAGTGGCCTGCGTTTCCGATCTATTGGCGCCGCTCTCATGGAAGTTCACCAGCGCAATAGGCTTGCAGTTTAGCGCGTGAAGTGTTGTGCTGCGGTAACGGCGTACTGTTCGAGTGCAGTGGCCTGCGTTGCCGATCTAGTGGCGCCGCTCGCATGGAAGTTCACCAGCGCAATAGGCTTGCAGTTTAGCGCGTGAAGTGTTGTTCTGCGGTGACGGCGTACTGTTCGAGTGCAGTGGCCCGCGTTGCCGATCTATTGGCGCCGCTCGCATGGAAGTTCACCAGCGCAATAGGCTTGCATTTTAGCGCGTGAAGTGTTGTGCTGCGGTGACGGCGTACTGCTCGAGGCAGTGGCGTGCGTTGCCGATCTAGTGGCGCCGCTCGCATGGAAGTTCACCAGCGCAATAGGCTTGCAGTTTAGCGCGTGAAGTGTTGTTCTGCGGTGACGGCGTACTGTTCGAGTGCAGTGGCCTGCGTTGCCGATCTAGTGGCGCCGCTCGCATGGAAGTTCACCAGCGCAATAGGCTTGCAGTTTAGCGCGTGAAGTGTTGTGCTGCGGTGACGGCGTACTGTTCGAGTGCAGTGGCCCGCGTTGCCGATCTATTGGCGCTGCTCGCATGGAAGTTCACCAGCGCAATAGGCTTGCAGTTTAGCGCGTGAAGTGTTGTGCTGTGGTAACGGCGTACTGCTCGAGGCAGTGGCGTGCGTTGCCGATCTATTGGCGCCGCTCGCATGGAAGTTCACCAGCGCAATAGGCTTGCAGTTTAGCGCGTGAAGTGTTGTGCTGCGGTGACGGCGTACTGCTCGAGGCAGTGGCGTGCGTTGCCGATCTATTGGCGCCGCTCTCATGGAAGTTCACCAGCGCAATAGGCTTGCATTATAGCGCGTGAAGTGTTGTGCTGCGGTGACGGCGTACTGTTCAAGTGCAGTGGCGCGCGTTGCCGATCTATTGGCGCCGCTCGCATGGAAGTTCACCAGCGCAATAGGCTTGCAGTTTAGCGCGTGAAGTGTTGTGCTGCGGTGACGGCGTACTGTACGAGTGCAGTGGCCTGCGTTGCCGATCTATTGGCGCCGCTCGCATGGAAGTTCACCAGCGCAATAGGCTTGCAGTTTAGCGCGTGAAGTGTTGTGCTGCGGTGACGGCGTACTGTTCGAGCGCAGTGGCGTGCGTTGCCGATCTATTGGCGCCGCTCGCATGGAAGTTCACCAGCGCAATAGGCTTGCAGTTTAGCGCGTGAAGTGTTGTGCTGCGGTAACGGCGTACTGCTCGAGGCAGTGGCGTGCGTTGCCGATCTATTGGCGCCGCTCTCATGGAAGTTCACCAGCGCAATAGGCTTGCAGTTTAGCGCGTGAAGTGTTGTGCTGCGGTGACGGCGTACTGCTCGAGTACAGTGGCGTGCGTAGCCGATCTATTGGCGCCGCTCGCATGGAAGTTCACCAGCGCAATAGGCTTGCACTTTAGCGTGTGAAGTGTTGTGCTGCGGTAACGGCGTACTGCTCGAGGCAGTGGCGTGCGTTGCCGATCTATTGGCGCCGTTCGCATGGAAGGTCACCAGCGCAATAGGCTTGCAGTTTAGCGCGTGAAGTGTTGTGCTGCGGTGACGGCGTACTGTTCGAGTACAGTGGCGTGCGTTGCCGATCTATTGGCGCCGCTCTCGTGGAAGTTCACCAGCGCAATAGGCTTGCAGTTTAGCGCGTGAAGTGTTGTGCTGCGGTAACGGCGTACTGCTCGAGGCAGTGGCGTGCGTTGCCGATCTATTGGCGCCGCTCTCATGGAAGTTCACCAGCGCAATAGGCTTGCAGTTTAGCGCGTGAAGTGTTGTGCTGCGGTGACGGCGTACTGCTCGAGTACAGTGGCCTGCGTTGCCGATCTATTGGCGCCGCTCGCATGGAAGTTCACCAGCGCAATAGGCTTGCAGTTTAGCGCGTGAAGTGTTGTGCTGCGGTGACGGCGTACTGTTCAAGTGCAGTGGCCTGCGTTGCCGATCTAGTGGCGCCGCTCGCATGGAAGTTCACCAGCGCAATAGGCTTGCAGTTTAGCGCGTGAAGTGTTGTGCTGCGGTGACGGCGTACTGTTCGAGTGCAGTGGCCTGCGTTGCCGATCTATTGGCGCCGCTCGCATGGAAGTTCACCAGCGCAATAGGCTTGCAGTTTAGCGCGTGAAGTGTTGTGCTGCGGTAACGGCGTACTGCTCGAGGCAGTGGCCTGCGTTGCCGATCTATTGGCGCCGCTCGCATGGAAGGTCACCAGCGCAATAGGCTTGCAGTTTAGCGCGTGAAGTGTTGTGCTGCGGTAACGGCGTACTGTTCAAGTGCAGTGGCCTGCGTTGCCGATCTAGTGGCGCCGCTCGCATGGAAGTTCACCAGCGCAATCGGCTTGCAGTTTAGCGCGTGAAGTGTTGTGCTGCGGTGACGGCGTACTGTTCAAGTGCAGTGGCCTGCGTTGCCGATCTAGTGGCGCCGCTCGCATGGAAGTTCACCAGCGCAATAGGCTTGCAGTTTAGCGCGTGAAGTGTTGTGCTGCGGTAACGGCGTACTGCTCGAGGCAGTGGCGTGCGTTGCCGATCTATTGGCGCCGCTCTCATGGAAGTTCACCAGCGCAATAGGCTTGCAGTTTAGCGCGTGAAGTGTTGTGCTGCGGTAACGGCGTACTGTCGAGTACAGTGGCCTGCGTTGCCGATCTATTGGCGCACGCTCGCATGGAAGTTCACCAGCGCAATAGGCTTGCAGTTTAGCGCGTGAAGTGTTGTGCTGCGGTAACGGCGTACTGCTCGAGGCAGTGGCTGCGTTGCCGATCTATTGGCGCCGCTCTCATGGAGTTCACCAGCGCAATAGGCTTGCAGTTTAGCGCGTGAAGTGTTGTGCTGCGGTGACGGCGCTACTG